>NC_142600.1:75786475-76474605 GCF_041222555.1 Hakea prostrata | reverse complement strand
TATGGGTCCATTAGTGGATTTTAATTTGCGGCAGCAGCTGCCTGCTGCCGCCGACGGCGGTGATTTTGCCACGTCTGCGAAATTTAAGTGGACGGTTGAGATTAAATAAAGAATGTTTATGTGTTTACATTTTAAGGATTAAATGTTTTTAATTTACAAACCAAGTCCCCCATGACTCGGGGTTAATTTCACCTTGGCGCGGGGTCCCCGCCGGGATCGGGCGCGTGCCCGTCTCCCTCTCGCTGTGTTTGTGCCCGCCGCCGGGGTCGTTCGGTGTTCATCGCCTGGCCACCGGTCCGGTTCTCGTTTGGCTGCCTTGCTATACTTGAAGGAAACCAAGATCGATGGGGGGACAAAGAGGGGGAGGAGGACTTGTCTTGCGGGCTTTTGCTCTCAATTTCTTCAACCTTGTTGGCGCGCGCCCTTTATAGATTTCGAGGAGAGATCGTGTTAGATGAGATCTAGATTTAAGATTTCGCGGTTTTATTCTTTGGGCGCGAATGGAGGCCTTCATCGTCCGGAGAGGCGGATTTCCCCGTTGGTCACCATGTCGCCGTCTCGGCTGCCCGTGGGTCGGCGGTGCGGGCGGCCATTGGCAGTCGCGGAGGGGCTTGCGAGGTGTGTGTCAAGGCTTGCGGTGAAGGGGCTTGCGGAAGAGAGGGCTTGCAGTTAGGGTTTTGCCGTCCAAGAAGCTCGGTTCCGTGAATGGGTTTGGTGCGGGGTGTGTTTTGTGATTTGAAACTTTTTAAACTTTTAAATGTAAAATCAAATTTTGCATAACCGTCTGATTTCCTTTTGCTTATTATGTGTCTTAATCCCAGCCATCGGCAGCAGCAGGCAGCTGCTGCCGCATATAAAAATCCGTCCATTAGTATAGTGTTTAGGCCAAATACAATTTTTTTTTTTTTTTTTGTTTTTAAATTTAAATTAGATCAGGTCTATCAAGAGTAGTGTGCCTTATCAGCCCTGATACACATAAGTAAACAGTCCTTATTAGGTTTGTAGGTTTGTCCTCTTTAAATCCAACTTAGTTTTAATTTTTGAGTACAACTAGGAAAGTCAGTTTAAGGCGGAACAGATGGGGATTTCAGAATTCAGATTATGATGAATAAAGAATGTGTTGCCGCCTAAGAGGAAGGTGTCAGTAGCTTCTCATCAGTGGTTAGGTATCTCAAGGTGATTGAGCAAGCAATCTAGGGTTTTCTAATTGAAGGATTCTCCTTCGGCAGAGCTTGTAGCCTAGCTTCACTTCTCTCCCTCATCATTTTTCCCATTACAAGACTTGTGTTACAGGTAAGTAACAAGTCAGGACTGATTCTGATTCCACTCACCTTCCATATTTTAATTGTCGTTTTTACAAACCTGACCCATTCAGCTCTCTCATTATCTTCATAAACCCTAGACTACACAGTTGCCAATCCCTCCATCAGAATCCTACCCTTTGCAGATCCCTTAATCCTTACCTACCATTGACAATTTGACACTTGATCCCAATTTTAGCCCTTTTCAACCCCACCCAAAACCCAAAACCCTTACTCCTTAGATCCCAAAAGCCTAAGCCTAAAATCCTAATTCTAAAACTTTAAACCCTAACCCTATTTTCAAAAACCTAGCTCCACAATTACCAAGTTTTCTAGAACCCTAACACCTTAACCCTAGCCCTGTAATCCTAATCATTCCCTCTATGGCCCACCTGAGAGCTCCAAAAACCCAAAACCAGGTCGACTCCCCTGGAAACCCTAACCCTACTTTCCAGAGTTGAGAAGTTCAGGTCAGCAATCTGTTGTACGGATAAGTCAGAAACAGATAATAATTAGGAAATCTGTTAGTTTTATAAATCAGAAACAAAGGCTGAGTTTGAGACTTCAATTTCACTAGTGAGAATTCTGTTTTAGCCCCAAGCAACAACATGACTCAGTCAACCCTAGTTCTTGCCATAGTTGTCAAGGTGTCACCTAGGCGTCTAGGCAATCAGTGTGTGAGGCGACCTTCACATTATATCTTATGATGTGCTTTAGGTGGTCGCCTTGGGCATGTTGAACGCCTTGATGGTCAAGGCTACCGTCTTATTCAGGTTTTTATTTTATTTTATTTTTGAAACAAAGATCCTAAGTCAAAAGCTATTAATTTAGATGCTTATCTAACTATATTTATTGGATAATGTATCAAAACTAGCCTATATATTAGATATATGGGATCACTTTCAAATAAAAAAATTAGAAGTAAAACCACTGTATCTTCTTCCTAGTATCTTCTTTCTAACTGCGCAGCAATACATAAAACACTCAAAGTCCCTTACCTAAAAACCCTTCTCAAGACTTACCTTCTTTCATCGCAGGACTCTCTTGTCTCTTCTCCTTTAGAAAGTTTAGCTCCGGTGACCCTTTGGTTACTTGCAAAGTCTTATTCGAGCAGGTTCTTGATTATGAATTGAATAGTTGATGATAGTATAATACTTTATATCAAAATTATGAATTACTAATTTTATAAAAAAATTCACGTAGTACTTAAATACTTGTAATTTATTTAGGACTTGGTTAGTTACTATATGTGTTTTTTTTGGTATGTTGGATGACTTAAGGTAGCCTAATGCTAGTATTGTATGGGATGTACACTAAAAATGTCATTTTAAATGCCTTGACCGCACCGGAAGCGCCTTGGCGGGCACTTTGTTGCCTCAACTAGCTTTGCCTTGTCACCATGACAACTATGGTTATGTTGTGACCCGAATTGTTGTACCCAATTTCGAAGATGGACTTCCACCGACATATTTTGGTGGACTACCCTAATGACTTGTGTTTGGAAATCTGTGGTGCAAGCGGAGGCTTGAGCCCATCATTGATCTCGGTATGCGGAGGGGGCGGTATGATATGACCCACCCCAATGGATCGACCTGTTTACCCAATTGTCTATATATATGTATCTTATGTTCACATACCACATTATTGAGAGATTTGAAATTTTCGGCTTGGGTTTTGGGTGAGAGTTCTTGTAACGCCTTTCTTGGTGATTGGTTTTGAGATGTCTCCTGCTGTACTTCTTCTACATAGTGAAAAGATTGTCCTTTTTGCCTGTGGACATGGCACACCACGGTGTGGGCGGGGGCGGGGTTTGGGGGGGGGGGTGTTGGGGGCCCCAGGCCGGGGGGGTGTTCTTTTAAAAAGTGTGGTTCGGGGCCTTTTTTTTTGTGGGTTGGTGGGTTTTGGTTTTTGGGGGTTGGGCGGGGGGGGCGGGTGGGCGGCCGGGGCGGGCGCGGGGGCGGTGAGGGTGGGGGCGCCCGCGGGGTGGGGGCGCCGCGCCTTCATGGTTCTCTTTTGGGCGTGGAGCGCGCAAGCCTGGTGTGTGAACCACGTTAAATCTCTTTTTGTTTTTCATTTTGTTTATTTTTGATTTGCTATTTTGTGGTTTCATTTTAACACAAGCCCTAACCCTAATTCTAGATTCTAGGGGAGTCAAATCTCTCATTCAGTTATACAGACGAGTCTAAAGCAGAGGACTTATTTCAAAGTTAAGAGCAGTCTTAGAACTTTGTTTGATCCCATCATTCAGTTATACAAACATGTCTGAAGCAGAGAACTTATTTCAGAGTTCAGATCTGTCTTTGAACTTTGTTCGAACCTAAATAGGAGCTTGAATCAGTCCTGGCCGAAATCTCATGAACCCCTAATTGTGCTGCTATTCATCTAAAGTTGTTGGAAGAACTGGCCCTCATTCACTTGAGGCTACATTAATGGAGGTCTGCTTAAAGCTAGGCAAATATAACATATGACCTCCAAACTTTATGGTACACGCCCACAAGATTTTAGAAAATCTAAAGCACTATCTTTTTCTTAAGGTATGATCAGTAATGCCAGCTTCTTTTATTAAGTTTGAGTTATTGACATGTTATTGATGGACTTGATTGGGATTGTATTGGTGCCATCAGTGGCACCCATATCCACGTCATAGTATAGGCTCACAAACAAATACCCTATAGAAAAAGAAATTGAGATGCCCATTCTCTATGTTTATTTATTTCCATTGCTTTGGTTCACAAGCGCCTCCCTTTTACTCTTTCCGTTGTCTTTTGTGATCATTATACAAATATGCATTTGCATTTTCAATTGGTTTTTCACCTCCCTAGCTGGTATGAGCATCAGACTTTATGCAGGAACCATTTGAATGCTACTACATGTCAGATATTGAAGCTGGTCTTGGGTTGAAGAGGAAACAATTAATAGCCATCTCTCTTTTGGTTGGAAATGACCATGACTTGACTGGGGTACAAGGAATTGGGCTCGATACAGCTCTACGCTTTGTCCAGATGTTCCCTGAGGAGGAGATTTTGAACAGGTACGATTTCTACCCCTCTTCCTATTGAGCACCTGCTTTTACTTTCCTTCTTTACACTTGTCTTTACGAGTTTAGATATAGAAGCTGCATTGCAGATGTAGCAATTCTCAATATCGTTTGACATATTCTTGTTTTTCTTCTTCTTCTTCTTCTTCTATTTATTTATTTATTTATAAATATCTATATCAAGTCCAGGTTGCATGAAACTGGCAGAGCGGATATTGCATTGTCTCAGGATGGACCAAGTCCATCGGAGAGCTCTTCTAGGATAAAATCTCCTCATTGTTCATATTGTGGGCATCCAGGCAACAAAAAGTCTCATCTCAAGCTTGCTTGTGAGTATTGTGCTGCTATGGGTAATGAGAATTGCATGCAAAAGCCAATGGGATTCAAATGTGAATGCTCTTCTTGTGATATGGTACATTTATCTTTGATATCACTCCTTCCTAGAGCTTGAAATGACTTGCTAACTTCTGGTGGTAGACTGGTTTTTACATATAATGCATCTTAATATATTTTGCCGGCCTTTGCTTTGGGACATCTCAACGTTGTAGTTGCACATCTACCTCTAAAAGCTGTTCATGGTGTTTGAATTGCAGGATCAGAAAAGCAAGGAACTGAAGAAACACGAAAATTGGTTACTCAAAGTTTGCAGAAAGATTGCCATTGAGCAGAATTTTCCAAACAATGAGATAATTGAGATGTATCTAAATGACCAGCATGGAAATTTCACAGGTAAACTTTTTGAAAGTTAAAAGTCTGATTTTTTGACAAATTGTACCTGATGGATACTTCCCTATGTGAGTGGATATCTTTTGCTGTGGAGTATGGACTAACAATGTCATACTGGTGTGAATTCTCAAATCAGTTGCCAATAACAATATATATGTCCACAAGGATATTTTCGGGTTGGAGTAATTTTTTAGCATTGCAATCATATAGGTGAGGGGAATGACAGGAATGGATGTTGGAATGTTGGAAGGGAAGAGGGGAATCTTAGCTGAAAGTTTCAGCTTTTTGGATGGATAGAAGTGGAGACATGAGGGAAACCTAGGGTGTGTACAGTAACTTCCTGGTCTTTTTTTAGTGGCTTTGGGTTCACCATACTTTTTGGTGTTTCCTGAGCTTTTTTGGGTCCTGAAACTCTATATGGTAACTCCAGAAAAAAAGGGTTCTGTGGTTAGAAGAAACAAAAATCTGTATGGGACGTGTTTGACAAAAATGCTTCTCATCAGATTTTATCACCTAAACTGAGTTAGAAATTAGTAATGCAACTCTCCATGTTCAGTGCTTCACATCAGATTTTATCACCCAAACCAAGTTAGAAATTAGCAACTCTACATGTTCACTCTTGTTTGTCTTTCCTTCAAGAAAGCAACCCCTAAGCCTAATATATTTTTGAGTACAATCCATTCTCCACATCCTCCACTATCACACAAAATTTACTTCACAATCCTGATAACTTTGATCTTACAACACCCAAAGATTCAGTTGTCTTATAAAAACCAATTGAAGGATAGTCTGCTCTCTATATCCTTCACTGTCGCACAAAAGTTACTCCAAAGTCCTCATTACTTTGATATTACAACACATAAAGTTTTATGAACACCAATCAGAGGACTGTCTTCTCTCCGTTAACCTAAAGCCAAAACGATAACCTATTTGTTAAACCCAACACTTGCACTTTCCACTTTCAATTACCAAAAATGTGTACCTAAAAGAAGAAATCAACCACACAAGCAACTTCTTTTCAATTTAGCCTCTTCAAGAACTAGCTCAAATGTTGTGTGTTTAATGGACTGGTTATCTTTTTGGCATGGTAGGCAAAAACAAGGTTTTGACAAAAATTTTGGTTGGAAACCTGGTACTTTTTTGGAAATTTCGACCATAGGCTTTAGGCCTTATATGACCTCCATTTCATCTGATTTCTTTCTCCTACCTTTTTAAAGCATAATAAGCACAATGGAAGTAGAATTTTGCCACAAAAAAAAAAAAAACCACTGAAAATTTATCATTCAAGTATACTAACAAATGACTAGTTCCGATAAGTACAAACTGTATTGCATACAAGCATAGAATCATCAACATACATGAATTGTTTGATAGAATGATTACATGTATAACAAGTTAACAAAATACAATGACCAACTAAATCAAGTGATAGTTGAAACCCATATATCATGTATGCATATGTATTTTTCCAAAATCCATAATTTAAAACATAGTTTTCAAAATAGAAAAAAATAGTAGTAAAAAAATAAAAAAATAAGTTTAACAACACACGATCATAGATCATAGTCTTAGAATAAACATATATTAATTTCAAGGCAATACGAGATCATTTAAGGCATGAACAAAACAAAAATAAAAAATGGGAAGTTTGGAACTGTTGGGAATGGTTCATGCTTCACATTTTGTTGCTGCCAAAGCTCCCTTTGTAGCTGTTGTGGCTTAAGAGGTGTTTGGAGGCAAAGGAGGACCAAAAGAAGAGGGGTTTGAAGGCAAAGGAGTTGTGGAAATTAGGTGAAAATGGGATAGAAACCAAGAAAACTAAGGAATTCCTCACTTATCCTTCCTATGTTTCCTGCGCATCGATCTTAGCATTCTCATCCTTCCACCCAAAGCTTCACCATATGATACTTCTTAACTGCCAAACATTTCTCCCCGTTCATAGTAGCAGGTCAAACAGCAGTCCTGTAGAACTTCCATTTTAAGCTTTAATGGAATGTGGTGGTTACATGGTAACTTGGTCTGACCTCACCCACTTCATCCACCTCACTTTAATTCTTTGTGATTTATCAGCATCTGTATCACCATCTTTGCGTATGATAGACCCAGATATTTGAAATGGTCACTTGGTGGTATTTCTCTCTCCTCAGATTTTACTATGTCATCATCCATTAGGTGTGACTAAAGTTACACATCATGTCCTCAATCTTTTATCCATTAATATTAAAGCCTCTTGTTTCCAAGTTCAATTTCCACAGCTTTAACTTAGTCCTAGTCCTTGCTTTGTCTCATCCACCAGTGCAATATGATTGGTGAAGAGTATATAACGTGGTGCCTTGTCTGGGATAGTTGGATGTCCTCGGTCAGCTCATACATGATAAACAAATAGGTGTTTAGGGCTGAACCTAGGTGCTTCCCTTGGCCTCTTTTAGATCTTGCACATTCACGCCCTCATACATATCTTTTAATCACCTCCATATGGTAACTTATGCTACTGGGAGCAGTTTGTTAAATTTAAAAATGTAAACGAGACCTTCCTGGATAATTTTATGTTTTTAATTTTGCTTTGATCAAGACCTATTAATTTGGTAGAGGCTGTGCTATCAGTACCAACTCAAGCAGTGGCTTCAGATTCTTAGTAATTTTCAGGAATTCGTATTTTATTTGCAGAAAATAAGGGCCCTTCTTTGAAGTGGGAAAATCCCAGCACTGAGACACTTGTTGACTTTCTAGTTTACCACCAACATTGGGAGCCATCATACATACGGCAGAGGGTGCTGCCATTGTTATCCACTATTTTTTTGCGAGAGAAGGCATCGAGTCTGGCAGAAGGCTTGTTATTATATGGACAGTATGAATTCAGTTCTATTGAACATGAGAAGATAAGGTATGGCCAGCCATTTTATGTAGTCAAATGGAAGAAAGCTGACATTGTGGGCAGTGCTATCCATATGGTCCCAACAGAACTATCTGACCAACTGACGGTAGTAGAATTGGATGGAACCACCGAGTCTGTTGACGGTGAGCTTGATGACCCAGAGATTTTGGTTGCTAGTGACCACCGGTTTTTAATGACTGATGAAAATATGGAGCTTGTTCGGGCTGCATTTCCTGAAAAAGTTGAGAAATTCTTGCAAGAGAAGGTATGCTGCCTCATCTTTCTTTTTTACTAATTAATTACTGGCTACAAGTTGATTTAGACTGTGGGCCAAAAGAATTTAACCTGTGATGTTCTGTTCCTATTCCAGTTTACCTAAAAGATGTGGCCTGCTTATGTGGTGCTGTACTTGGTTATGTGTATTGGCCTCTTGTCTTTTCATATTTGTATGGCACTTTGGGCATGCATCAACTCATGGACTTACCCAGGGTTAGGGGTAGGAAAAGGTGCTATACTGGTAGAACTGTCTGTTATTCGTCCAAGTACCTGTTCATCATAGATTATGAGTTCGGGCTCTTTTTCACAAAATAGTAGTGCTGCTCCCCCCCCCCCTCCCCTTTTCTTTTCTTTCTCTTTTCTGTTGTTGATAAGCTGGGGCTTTGATTCATTGGGATGAGTTTTTTTCTTCTGGGCCTTCTTGTACTGTAACCCCTTATTTATTTTATTTTTTAAATTAACTATCAAGAGAAAAGGGGGGGGGGGTGTTGTTTGGGTTGGAAAGAGGGGGTTAAAAAACCTGGTTTCTTAAGCAGATTTCCTCAGTTTTAGCTGGTTTGAAATTTGTACTGGGCATTTGTATTCCTTCTTTGCTGGTTAAGCAAGTTGTTCTGTGTTTCTATTTAGTCAAGAAGAGATAAATTGTTACATAATGATTTTTTTACCTGCTTGGTTGGGTGTGTTTTCATGAATTCTTTTACAGGCAATGAAGGAGTCAAAATCACTGAAACGGAAATCCAGCTGCCAATCCGGTGGAAGTGGAACCAAGGGCAAGGTTGAATCAAAATCAAGTGGTGTTCAGCTCAGTATCACCGAGTTTTACCGTTCAACGAAAGTAGTGGTTCAGTCAAAACAGGGCGAAGAACCATCCAAAATTTCAGCTTCTAATGGAGCTGAAAGTTTGGAAGGAGACAGAAAGTTGTACAGCCCTAACTTATCTAAGTCTGTAAGGCGGCGTCTGCTGTTTGAATAGGATCTGCCCCTTGATGTATGTAAATAGTTTCACATCACCCTAGTCTAATTAAGAATGCTAGTTCAAGGGATGATAGTTTTACATTTAAATTTTGCCTTCCAACCTAGAACTTTTAGTTGGAGGGAATTTGAGAAGTTCATCTGTAATTATCCATCCTATGGGGAAATGTAGAGAGCGAAGATGTTTATATCTTGATTGTTTTGTTTCTTCTATCCTTGATATGTAATGGAGGTCTCTTGAAGGAGTAAAATGCCCTATTACCTTGAGGCCCATTGAAGCTTAGAAGAGAGAAGAGATATTTATTTTTCTTTCTTCTCATGTGGTTGATAGAACATGAAAAAAAAAAAATTTTTTGGTCCCTGGTTTTTGTATATAGGAGATGAAAAAAATATTCTTCTATTCTAAAATAAAGAGAAATTTTCAGTCCCACTCCTGAGTCATGTCATTATTTTAATTGTCAATTACACACCCTATAGGTTGAAAATTATATTAAAAAAATCCCCTACAGTTAGAAAATGGCAGTTATGTGCTGATAAGTAAGTTAAATATTTGAAAAGGACAAAGAATAACCTTCAATGAAATCCTATGCTTGACTTGTTTCTTGACTTCTTTTATCTTTTGCCACTTTTTCATTTCTCAATCATAAATTCTTACAAAACTTGAGAGAGGGGAGATAAATTTTGATTACTCAAGGAGACTGACTTATAAATTGGATGACTCTGAGTGACACTAATATTAGGGAATAACAACTCAAAAGGATGAGATTGAAAATTTTCCTATAAAATAAACATGATGATAATGCAATGGTTGATTTATATATACAATATCATTTTTCAAAATTTTCATTCTTCAAATGGAATGACTCCATAAAGCCATGTCAGCATCAAATTCCACGTCATCCCAATAGAAGCCACCTCCAATAAGAGTTGGGGACAGTAATGCCATGTCTTCAAGCATCCTGGGTATTTCAGAAACATCTTCATCCATGAGAAACAAGGCAGTTGAAGTACTTGAACCAACAGTAGTAGCAACTAGTAGTAACAGTAGCACTTGAAATCTCATTCTCATCCACCTTCATTTCATTGCAATATTGCATTAATCCCATAGTCTCCACAGGCCTGAACGCCTCAGCAGCCTCGGCAGCTGCTCTCTGTATATCCTTTGCATCAGTAGTTTCCGGCAACCGCAATCTCGAAGCAGAATCCGCAAAATTGAGACAGGCAGAACGACCCCTGAGTGCCATTGCAGCAACATCATGAGCCCTTGCAGCCATTTCCGCAGTGGGAAATGTGCCAAGCCAAATCCTTGATTTCTTATTAGGCTCTCTCATCTCGCATACCCACCTATCAGAGTTTCTTCTCCGAACTCCTCTGTATACTGGGTGCCGAGTTTCTCTGAACTTCTTCCGCCCGGCACGTCGTTTTGGGAGAGAAGAAGCCAATACGAGCTCTTCATCGGAGGAAGAAAAGAAGGTGGTGGTTGGCCGGGAATCAGTGGTGGTGTAAGACGTTGAAAGCGTCTCCGGCAGGTCAGATGTCAACGATGAGAAGAACTCCATTTCAGTTGAAAGTGAATGAAGAAAATATTGAAAAGGTTTTCTGGGTTTGTAATGTTGGCGGCTCTGGATTCTGGATTCTTTCAGCAAAGTGTATATATAAATAAGGATTCGATGATGCAGGGACAGCTTACGCTTTTCACGCGGGAAGTACAGGCGAGATGACAGTGTGTACCCACAGACTGAAAGTAGAAATTTATTACTCACGTGTCTGTTTTCTCCTGACTGAGACGTCTCACGTGCGGCATGTCAGGTGTTACTTGTATACGTCTCGCGTGCGGCATGTCAGGTGTTACATGTATCTTATATTCTTATAGGAGATGCAAGTTGCAACACAGTCAAAACACGGAATCTGACGGTAATAAGGAAACAGCTAGCAGCCAACCGTACCTGAGTTGTCAAAGATCTCTGTCTCTCTGATGGATGGCAATGGAAGCTTTTTTTAAGGTTGCTGCGATCAAATGCTCGAGAACTTGGCCTATACACTGTACCCAAAAACGTGCGCTAATTCATGTACCAAGCCAATTTTTTTTTTTAAATAAATAAAATATTTCTTAGTAGGGTGTCAGCAGTGCGGTTTGGGAGGGTTTCGAATCGATTTCGGTTTCGTGTGATTTGGGTTCAGGTTGACTAATGGTTTAAACTCGGGTTAACTAATGGTTTGAGCTAACAATTTATGATAAATAAGAATAAAACAAAATTGAAATTGTTAAGCTAAAATTTTAAGCAAAACAAAATTATTATCGATCGATATCTATTAGAAAATTAAAAGTCATTCCATATTGTAGAAAACTCACCCATCTTATAGAAATCAAGAACCTAGATAGTAAGTAGTAACATAGAGACGGTAAGCTCATTTCTTAGACTCTACTTGATGGTCCTCCAAAAACAAATACTTAAGTCAAAAACCTTTTTAAATTCCATTTTGTGCTTTCATTGATTGTCTTGAAATTGTTTTCTTTTTGTGAGAATGTAGATTTTTTTCCCTTTCTATGATTTTTTTTGATGATATTTAGGTTGATATGCAAAAGAAATGTCTTTAGATTGGATAAATATTTACTCAATTTAAACAAACTTAATACATTCAGTTGGACATCTATATTTAATATTTATGATTGTTCATTTCAAGTAGTAAAATGACTATTCAATCTTTGAATTCATGTTTAATTTTTCTAATTGTATATATCAACTACCTATTGATAATATGACAATTCAAACAGTATTTAATGTAAAACAACAAAACGAGTTATAATGGGTTGATTTTGGTTTTGGGATGGTGCGGGTTGTGCCTCCCTCAACCCAAATACAATCATGAAGGTTTGATTCGAGTTGGTTTGAGCTATAACAGGCCAATGCAATTCAATTTTAATGGTTTGGGCTGCAAATCGACACCCTACTTTATGGGCAAGCAAAGTTTTAGAGTTGGAATCCTCTATCTTGACGGGTAGACTTCTCAATGAATCGTCAAAATTCACCTACGAGTTCCCATTTTGTTTACCGAAAAATATATGTATCTATAAGATAAGCAACTGGATTCAGATTCAGATAATTGCTTATTAGATCGGATAATATTTGGTTAGAGTAAATATTTTCTATTTATTTTGAAAAGTTTAAAGATATAGTACATTTAAATTTTAAATGGTATATCATCAAGTGATATTTTGGCCCTCACTAATATTGAACGAGTTAATCCTAATTAATAGGTTGAAAGTTGAAACTCACCCTAAACCCCATCAATTGTCCATAGCCAATTGGCTAAATTATGAAAAAACCATTTGATTAAACAATTTTCTCTAAAAAGGACTGATAATCAAATTTGAAATAGATAATCGAAAACAAGAGAATAGAAAATCGAAAATAGAAATTGAAAAATGACAATCAACAATAAGTAATCAGATAGTTTATTGGATCATATAATTATCAGATATCCAATAAAGTTATGGATTCAAATTTGGATTCATTTTATAAATTTTCATCGGATATCAGATTGGATTCATAAACCAGTAATCACCAATTGGATATAGGGGTGTCAATAAAACCTTGTTGAACTGCCCTGGCCCAGACCGGCCTGAACTCGACCCTATTTCCGCCTGATTTTTTCAACCTTAAGGGTGGGCTTGGATTACAAAACAATGAACATTGACAGGCTCAAGTCAAGTTCATGTTTAGCCTCTGGGCCATTCCCACCCTATGTTAATTAAGTTTAATTAAATTTATAATTAAAAGTTACTATTATGTCAATGGAGAGTTGTTTAGGTGGAATTTCAAATATTAGGACCCACTCCGTCACCTTAGGGTGTAGGGTTTATGCTATTCTGCTATTCTCTTGTGCGTTGTGGGTTCAAAATGTTTTCTCACCGTTTGAGTTGTATCTAGTAAACATACTAGCTGAAGAGATTCTGGATGTCGAATAAAGAAGAAATAGAAGATTTCAACTAGAGACATGGAAAGCTTGTCGCTCTTGAGATATTTTTTAAGGGCCTGTTTGGTTATCTGAATCCAGAGATTTCAAATCACTGGATTCATGAATCAGATATTTATACCTACTTGGCTGTAAAACATTCATGGATTCATGTAACCAAACAGGCCCTAATAGATTGCATGTTCAACTGAGTCAATTTGCCTATAAAAATGCCTGAAGTTTTTATTCAAAGTAAGAAAGAAGTGGTATTTACTGGAAGGCGTTGTGGATTAAGGGCATGTACTAGAACACTTTTTTGTGTTGTGGTTGCAGGTGTTTACAAAGATCCTTCTAACCGTTGAAATTCTAAATGGGAGTGGGATATATTTGGATCCGTGTTGCTCTCTTTGTTGGAATGGAGATAGATTTCCTAGACCATCTGTTTTTTAAATTTTTTATGCTTTTCAAGATTTGGGAGGTAGTGTACCAAAAATGTTATTGGCACGCACCATCAAAGGTTAGTTCAATTGATAATACTAGCACTTCTTATTGAAGAAGTTATGGGTTCAAGTCTCCTTGTAATATATGTAATAGTCCCTATTCTCCATTATAAAAAGTTGACTATCAATTCCCAAAAAAAAAAAAAAAAAAATGATTCGAATCATTTCAAGCTTTCACTCTTTTCTGAAGAAATTGAAAGTGCATCAAGAAGGAATATAGAGGAAGTTTCTCTATAGATTGTGTAGAGAGTTTTGCATTGTGTGCCATGTTTGAAGGGAGAGGAGTTTGCATACATGGTTCTTGAATTCTTGTATGTTGGCATAAATTTGGGCTAGTTGCTATTGAATTTCGACATTTAGAGAGAAGTTGGGAGAGGGTAGTAAACCAACAAGTGAAAGACAATTACTATAGAGTGACTTAGGGTTTCCAAATTGCTTGGGTAGTTTTTCTTCCTTTGGTACTTTGTGGTGCTTGGAATTCTCTACTTGAGGAGCTTCGTCTTAAAAAACGTCATCATATTTTGTTGAGTTCTTTTTACTAGTGACTCTCTTAAATGAGGGTGAAACTATACCTTCCTTAAGTACCAAATATTACTTGTAACTTATTTTATTATTACTAGTTACTCATACTTAATAGGGTGAGTAACTAGACTTGTAAATGGATTAGATTTGGCTCGAAGCATCAATACCCGAATCCGAATAGCAAAACCACTATCCAAATCAGAATCCGGCAGAAATTTTGAAAATGTATCCAAATTCGAATCTGGAACTTTAACGAAGATCCAATAATAATCCGATCTGATAAACTATCCAATTATTGATTGGTGACTATATATATATATATATTTACGATTTTTAATTTTCGATTTTGATTACCTTTTTCGAATCCGATTATTAGCCTCTTTTTTAGAGAAAAAAATTAATATTTTATTCTAACCAGATAATATCCAATTTCCGACTATCCGGTTACCGATTATTGGCATTCGAATCCGATTATCATCAATTTTTAGATAATTTTTTTTGAATCCTTTACTTTATTTGGATAATTTTTTATCCAGATATTATCCAATCCGATAAACAATTATCCGAATCCGATTGCTTAACAGATGGATACAAATATTTTCCGGTAAGAAAGTTTTCTGATATGGATATTGTTAAACGAATACAAATGCAAATTTAGAGGCAGACTTCGGCTATCAAAATTCAAATGACGAAAATATCCGGCAAATCAATCGTTTTGAATGGTTGACTTCACCTGTGACTCTTTAAAAAAAAATTGGGCTTCATTCAATTTATCAGAGTTAGAAACTGCACAGGCCTAATTACTTTAGGCTGCGTTTGTTTGCTGGAATAAAGGTGGGGTGGGAAAGTTCTTGAAAAAAGTATAGATTTCTTATTTTTCCCTTAAATCCCAAAATTGTAAATTGTTTGGTTGTTTGGGGTGAGAAAGTGAGAGACAAGTTTCTTTGAATCAAAGAAACTTGTTTAATGATGTGGCACCCTAACTTTCCCATCCTAAGCCATTTTAAAACCCAACAAATTTGGTGAGACTTTGTGTGAAAGTTTGGAAAAGTAAAAGTGATGGCTTCCTCAAAAGGCTACGGCTTAGCCAAAGTCAGATTCCATACAAATATATAAAATAGGAATAACTCAAAGTCGTCACTGCTGGGGCATGTAACTATTTCGCCGAAATTCGGTGATTTCACTCCCTGGCGAACCGAAACCAGGGGGCAAAACGATATCGGCGGGATATCGCTGATTTCTGGCCAAACCGGCGATTTTCGGCGATAACACCACCGTTGCAAGCCTACTTGCAGGTTGCAACACCACCGTCCATGTAACATCAACGACTTTCAGACAAAGATGGAGAAGGAAGATGAACCATATATGCATTTTGAACCACGTGAACTACACACGTGTTTCATGTAAGACATAAAATTATAAAATAAAAAAATAGTGACATCTCTTACCTTGACTTGACTAGTGAGAGACGCGATTTGACTAATATGTATTACTTTTTATATTTTAATACATGACCAGCTGATAGTTGACACAATGACACTAACATTTACATTTTTATGTTATACATTATTTATATAATTAATTTATATTCATATTATATATTATTTTAAAAGTTTAAATCTCAACTTGGCGATATTTCACCCGGTTTGTATCGCCAGGTTCGTCGGGCAAAATATCTTTCCTTGGCTGGAGCCTGGAGGCCTTCGTTTCGGACGCGCACAGTGAAATGGTGATGATTTGTCTACTGTTGACAAAAAAAAAAAAAAAAAAACTGGTGATGACATGCTATTTTCCACTGATTGGAAACATAGTTGTGCACCACTGGATTTCTCACACGTTTTTTTCTAATGACGTGGCTTATGATGACAGGGTCGAGCGAATTAGATTTTACCAAACCCAACAACGATAGATGGATGACGATGGCAAGAGTACCCTGAAGATGTCATGTGATGTGTCACAGAAAAAGAAAGACAATGTTGCCTGTCGCTCACCAGTGCAGTCAGGTGAGGTTTGGAAGTAGAGTTCGTAGGGTCGCAAGGCGTTGCCACCACTTGGTTGGCTCATCGCTGTACTTGTCTTGTGTCTCTTGAATTTTGGCTCATCGCATGCATGAGGAGTCACACGCGCAACACGTTCTCAACGTGCTCAAATTCAATAAATATATCTAATTACCAACAAAATTCAATAATTTTACCAAAAACTACAAAATTCAATAAATGTATACTACCAATGAAATTCAATGAATATACGCGTATACATGAAGTACCTACTTTGTAGCTAATGTTTCTAACTATGTATGGGGAGTGTCTCTATCAAATCCTTCACTTTAAGGAAGAAAAACACAGGAGTATTTTGAGATCTTTTATCTTTGTGGTATCTTTCCCACCTAATTTGTCCAACCACATAACCTGTCCATGTCAATCAGGGCTTATTCCTATCAGCCATGTGTGAGTGCAGGGGGATGGAGGCACAAGTAACTTAGGTGAGAGGATCTCTACGCTCATAGGTAGCAAATAACATTGTTTTTACATTTTTTTATCATATGTATAGAAGAGGCGATTTCATCGTTGATACACCTTGTCAATGCTCCGAGGTGGAACTTCCTCTAAAATATGCAATAGAAAATTGTGAGGATAATGCAATATCGACCCTTGTAGTACAATATATTCAAACTCCAAAAAACATGGATATTATATTGACAACTAATTATATACTCCCATTTTGTCACTTGCATAGAGAAGAAACATAAAATTGGAAAACAAGTTCTTTAGAGTAAAACTTATTTCTTATTAAATAAATTTTTTAATCCTAAAAGAAAACAAGAATTGGTTTGATAAACCTTCAAGAGTTTTTATTTTAAAAAATATTATAAACAATTTTGAGTGTTTCTAGAAGTAAAACCACTTTGATAGGCATTTGATAAAACTTGCTTTTGAAAGCGAAAAGAATATTAATAAGTTCTTAGCAAAGTTCTTATGTTTAGAATACCAAATTTCATGAATATTTTCACAAACTATCTCACTTAAATTTAGCCTGCACCAAACTGTTGTTTCGAGAAACAAAGACATCAACAATAGTTATAGTTTCGCCAAAACTATTTCTTAATATTAAGAAACAACCTCAATGGGAAAAATGGTTGAATGATTTCATATGAGAAAACCTCAAATACAGGCAGCATACATCACATGAATAACAAAGCTTGAGAGATAGGGGATTAAAAAACGGTTCCTGAATAATGTTTTTGAACTTTGGATGTGAGATTAATATTGAAAAGGGTAAATATCACTTACCTCCCCTATTAGCTAGACAAATAATACTTACACCCCCTCTTAGTTGGATAATATCACTTATCTCCCCTCTTACCTAGCAAATATATCAAACACCTCCCCTCTGTTAATTTTCTCGGTTAAATTTAACTTTTACTGTTAAATATTTTTCTAAATCCCAAACTACCATAAATAAAAATATTTTTTATTTAAACCCTAAATTACCCTAATCACCCTAGCAGCTAAAATACTAAATTACCCTCAACTAAAATAATTGTTAAAAACCAAAACACCATAGTTAAAACCCAAATTATATTTTTAGCGAATGATAATTTGGATTTTAGAAAAATATTTAACAATAAAAGTTAAATTTAACCGAGAAAGTTAACAAGAGGGGAGGTGTTTGATATATTTGCTAGGTAAGAAGGGAGGTAAGTAATATTTTCCAACTAAAAGGGGTATTTATCTAGCTAAAATGGGAGGTAAGTGATATTTACCATATTGAAAATGGATAAATAAAAATTAGAAGAGTCGGATGGTATTAGTAAGAGAGAGTCATTGATGACGAATAAATTGAATGACTAAGAATGACACTAATATGTGTACCCCAAAAAAAATGACACTAATATTAGGGAATAAAGATGAGATTGAAAATTTCCCTACAAAATAAACATCATGATAATACAATGATTGATTTATATATACAATATCGTTTTTCAAAATTTTCTTTCTTCAAATGGAATGACTCCATAAAGCCATGTCAGCATCAAATTCCACGTCATCCCAATAGAAGCCACCTCCAAGAAGAGTTGGGGACAGTAATGCCATGTCTTCAAGCATCCTGGGTATTTCAGAAACATCTTCATCCATGAGAAACAAGGCAGTTGAAGTACCTGAACCAACTGTAGTACTACTTGTAGTAGCAACAGTAGTACTTGAAATCTCATTCTCATCCACCTTCATTTCATTGCAATATTGCATTAATCCCATAGTCTCCGCAGGCCTGAACGCCTCAGCAGCCTCGGCAGCTGCTCTCTGTATATCCTTTGCATCAGTAGTTTCCGGCAACCGTAATCTCGAGGCAGAATCTGCGAAATTGAGACAGGCAGAACGACCCCTGAGTGCCATTGCAGCAACATCATGAGCTCTTGCAGCCATTTCCGCAGTGGGAAATGTACCAAGCCAAATCCTTGATTTCTTGTTAGGTTCTCTCATCTCACATACCCACCTATCAGAGTTTCTTCTCCGAACTCCTCTGTATACTGGGTGCCGAGTTTCTCTGAACTTCTTCCGCCCGGCACGTCGTTTTGGGAGAGAAGAAGCCAATACGAGCTCTTCATCGGAGGAAGAAAAGAAGGTGGTGGTTGGCCGGGAATCAGTGGTGGTGTAAGACGTTGAAAGCGTCTCCGGCAGGTCAGATGTCAATGATGAGAAGAACTCCATTTCAGTTGAAAGTGAGTGAAGAAAATATTGAAAAGGTTTTCTGGGTTTGTAATGTTGGCGGCTCTGGATTCTGGATTCTGGATTCTCTCAGCGAAGTGTATATATATAAGGATTCGATGATGCAGCGACAGCTTACGCTTTTCACGCGGGAACTACAGGAGAGATGACAGTGTGTCAGTGTGTACCCACAGACTAAAAAATAGAAATTTATTACTCACGTGTCTGTTTTCTTCTGACCGAGACGTCTCACGTGCGGCATGTCAGGTGTTACTTGTATCTTATAGGAGATGCAAGTGCAACACAGCCAACACACGGAATCTGACGGTAATAAGAAAACAGCTAGCGGCCAACCGTACGTGAGTTGTCAAAGATATCTGTCTCTCTCTGATGGCAATGGAAGTTTTTTAAGGTAGCTGCGATCAAATGCTCGTGAACTTAGACTAAACATTGTACCCCCCACAACAAAACAAAACAAAAAAAAAAAAAGAAGGAACTTGTTCTAAACGTGCGCTAATTCATGTACCATGCAAAATTTTCTCCTTTAAATAAATAAAATATTTCCTTAGGGTAGGGCTTCGAGTAGATTTAGATTTCTTGCGATTTGGGTTCATGCTGACTAACGGTTTAGACTCGAATTAACTATCGGTTTGGACTAATAGTTTATATGATATATAAGAAAAAGAACAAAAAAGAAATAGTTAAGCTAAAATTTTATGCAAAACAAAATTACTATCGGTCATATCTATTAGAAAATTCCATATAGTAAAAAACTCACCCACTTTATAGAATTCAAGAACCCAGATAGTAAGTAGTAACATAGAGACAACAAGCTCATTTCTTATACTCTACCGGATGCATGGTCCTCCAGAAACAAATCCTCAAGTTAAAAATCTTTTTAAATTTTATCTTGTGCTATGGTTGATTGTCTTGAAATTGTATTCTTGTTTTGTGATAATGTAGATTTGTTCCCCCTTCTATAAAATCTAATTTTTTTCTTCTTCTGATATTTAGTTTGATATGCAAAAGAAATACCTCTAGATTAAATAAATATTTACTCAATTTAAACAAACTTAATACATTCAGTTGGATATTTATATTTAATCATTATGATTGTTCATTTCACGTAGTAGAATGACTATTCGATCTTTGAATTCATGCTTAATTTTTTCTGATTGTCTATACCAACTACCTATTGGTAATATGACGATTCAAATAGTATTTAATGTAAAACAACAAAACGAATTATAATGGGTTGAGTTTGGTTTTGGGATGGTGCGGGCTGTGCCCCCTCAACCCAAATATAATCATGAAGGTTTGATTCGAGCCGGCTTGAGCTATAACATGCCAGTGCAATTCAATTTTAATGGGCTGCAAATTGATATCCTACAATGGGCAAGCAAAGTTTTAGAGTTGGAATCCTCTATCTTGACAGGTAGACTTCTCAATGAATCTGTCAAAATTCACCTACCGAAAAATATATGTATTTATAAGATAAGCAACCAGATTCAGTTTCAGATAATTGCTTATTGGATCGGATAATATTTGGTTAGAGTAAATATTTTTTATTTATTTTGAAAAGTTTAAAGATATTGTATGTTTAAATTTTAATTGGTATATCATCAAATGACATTTTGGCCCTCACTAATATTGAACGAGTTAATCCTAATTAATAGGTTGAAAGTTGAAACTCACCCTAAACCCCATCAATTGTCCATAGCCAATTGGCTAAATTATGAAAAAACCATTTGATTAACAATTTTTTCTAAAAAGGGTTGATAATCAAATTTGAAACTGATAATCGAAAACTAAAGAATAGAAAATCGAAATAGAAGTTGAAAAATGACAATCAACAATCAGTAATCAAATAGTTTATTGGATCATATAATTATCAGATATCCAATTAATAAAGTTATGGATTCAAATTTGGATTCCTTTTATAAATTTTCGTCGGATATCAGATTGGATTCATAAACCGGTAATCACCAATTGGATAATAGGGGTGTCAATTAAACCGTGTTGATCCGCCCTGACCCAAACCGGCCTTCAAGTCGACCCTATTTCAGTCCGAGTTTTTCAACCTTAAAGGTGGGCTTGAGTTACAAAACATTGAACATTGACAGGGTCAAGTCAAGTTCATGTTTAGCCTTTGGGCCAATCCCACCCTATGTAAATTAAGTTTAATTAAATTTATAGTTAAAAATTATTTAATACCATGATAGTATGTCAATGGAGAGTTGTTTAGGTGGAATTTCAAATATTAGGACCCACCCCGTCACCTTAGGGTGTAGGGTTTATGCTATTCTGCTAACTTGAAAGAGATCAAGTATGAAGCATATATAGCATCCCTGTACCCTTTAACCTTTACAACTTTAGAAAAATAGATGTTACTAGGAAGATCTATAATCACTTTGTCTCTTGTGCGTTGTAGGTTCAAAATGTCTTTTCACCGTTTGAGTTCTATCTAGTAAACACAATGCACAATGGTACATACTAGCTGAATAGATTCTGGATGCCAAATAAAAAAAGAAATAGAAGATTCCCAACTAAGGGCCTATTTGGTTATCTGAATCCAGAGATTTCAAATCACTGGATTCATGAATCATATATTTATACTTACTTGGTTGTAAAACATTCATGTATTCATGAAATCTAGGGATTTCATTTTTTGTTTAAAAACGTGAATTAAGTTATTTTTGGGTATGGGATGAAATCTATGGATTCGGCCATAAGTATAAAATTGATGAAATTTGCGGATTCATGCAGAGTAACCCGACGAAACCCTACGAACTTTGATAGATTTAAGGCTAACCAAACAGTTAATTTTTTGAACCATGAATCCGTGGATTAGAAATCTATAGATTTGAAATCCCATCTCATTTCAAATCCCTTGATTCATGTAACCAAATAAGCCCTAATAGGTTGTATGTTCAACTGATTCAATTTGCCTATAAAAATGCCTAAAGTTTTTATTTGAAGCAAGAAAGAAGTGGTCCTTAATGGAAAGTATTGTAGATTAAGGACATGTAGTAGAACACTTTTTTGTGTTTTGGTTGCATGTGTTTACAAAGATCCTTCTAACCATTGAATTTCTAAAATGGGAGTGGGATATATTTGGATCCGTGTTGCTCTCTTTGCTGGAATGGAGATAGATTTCCTAGACCATCTGTTTTTAAAATTCTCGATGCTTTTCAAGATTTGGGAGGTAGTGTACCAAAATGTTATTTGGCACCATCGAAGGTTAGTTCAGTTGGTAATACTGGCACATCTTATTGAAGAAGTTACGGGTTCAAGTCTCATTGTAATGTATGTAATAGTCCCTATTGTCTATTATAAAAAGTTGGCTATCAATTCCAAAAAAAAAATGATTTGGATCATTGAGGCTTTCACTCTTTTATGAAGAAACTGAAAGTGTATCAAGAAGGAATATAGAGGAAGTTCCTCTATAGATTGTGTAGGGAGTTTGCATTGTGTGCCATATTTGAAGGGAGAGGAGTTTGCATATATGGTTCTTGAATTCTTGTACTTGGCATAAATTTGGGCTAGTTGCTATTGAATTTCGACATTAGAGAGAAGTTGGGAGAGGGTAGTAAACCAGTATGTGAGAGACAATTACTGTAGAGTGACTTAGGGTTTCCAAATTGCTTGGGCAGTTTTCTTTCCTCTAGTACTCTATGGTGCTTGGAAGTCTCTACTTGAGAAGCTTCATCTTAAAAAAGTCATCATATTTTTTTGAATTTTTTACTGTTGGCTCCCTTAAATGAGGGTGAAATTGTACCTTCCTTAAGTACCAAATAATACTTGTGACTTATTTTATTATTACTAGGTTATTCATACTTAACAGAGTGAGTAACTAGACCTGTAAACGGATTAGCTTCGGCTCGGATACATCAGTATCCGAATCCAAATCAGATTACCAAAACCGCTATCTGAATCCGAATTCGAATCCGGCAGAAATTTAGAAACGGTATCTGAATTCGAATTCAGAACTTTATTGAATATCCAATAATAATCCAATCCGACTATCCAATTATTCATTGGTGACTGTCATTTTTTTATTTTTGTTTTCCGATTTTCAATTTCCAATTACTGGTATTCGAATCCGATTATCATCCATTTTCAGATAAAAAAATGTTGAATCATTTACTCTATTCGGATAGTATCCGGATTGAATCATTTACTCTATTCGGATAGTATCCGGATTCAATAAGCAATTATCCGAATCTGAATCCGATTGCTTAGCGGATGGATACAGATTTTTTCGTAAGAAAAATTCATAATATGAATATTGTTAAACGAATACTAATGCGAATTTGGAGGCGAATTTCGACTATTAAAATTCAAATGACAGAAATACCCAGCAAATCAATATTTTTGAATGGTTGACTTCACCTATGATTCTTTTTAAAAAATATAGGGCTTCGTTCAATTTATCAGAGTTAGAAACTGCGTAGGCCTAATCACTATAGGGTTTTGGCCTTTGGGACTTTGCAAGAATTCAGTTGCTTCCTCAAAAGGCTGCGACTAGCCAAAGTCGATTCCAGGTACGAATATATAAAATAGGAACTCAAAGTCATCACTGCTGGAGGCCTACGTTTCAATGCATGCTGGTGATGACATTATATTTTATCCAGCAGGGACCAGGGGCGGACCCAGGATTGAATATTGGGGGGGGCCGAAGAACGAAAGTCTAGATTGGGGAAGAACAAATGCTTTTTCGCCACATATTGTGTGGGCCTTTATAAGACCTATTGGGGCTTCCACCTATGAATTATTTTATTATATTAAAGAATATGCCCACATATTTTGTGGGGCCCACACATATTTGACAAAAATACGTAAATTATTGATAATGATTTTTTTTTTCAACAAGATATAGGAAAATTAAAGTATCAGTACCAACAAAAAAAAAGACTTTCAACCATAAAAAGTCAAATGCAAACTATTTTTTTTAGGTAAGAGATACAATATATAATCAAATAGCAAAAATAACAAAAGAAATAAAGAAACAAAAATACAAAATCTAATAAAGAAAAACAAAAAAAAAATGAAAAAAATATAAACAATATATAAATTGAGAAAGAGAAAGAATACCTAATTGTGAAGAAGATTTTTTCCCCAAATTTTCCTTAACCCACCCACGCTTATAGAAAGTTGAAGAAGAATAAATGGGACAAAATAAACGGAAGAGAATAAAAGAGAAGAGATGAGAGAAATGAGAGAATAAATAGGGATTGAGGAGGAGTTAGTTTCTAATTAGGAATGGCATTTTGAATTTCTAGTAAGATTTTTTTTTCAAAAAATTTCTTTAACCCACGATTATAGAAAGAGAAGAGAATAAATAGGAAAAAAAGATGTGAGAGAGAAGAGAGGGGAGAATAAATAGGGATTGAGGAGTTAGTTTTTAACTAGGAATGACTATTATACCCATTATTTTACCTTTCAAAATTATTCTCAAAATTGAGGGGGGGCCAAATAGTGATATTTCACATGTGAGAAGAGAAAAACACTGAAAAAATGAAGAAAATTAATAACAAAAGTGAAATAAAAAGGAAATTATTAAAAATATTTAAAAATCCGGGGGGGGCCATGGCCCCACTCGGCCCCTTAGTGAGTCCGCCCCTGGCAGTGACGACGACTGGGTTTCTCACACGTTTTTTTATGACGTGGCTTATGATGACAGGTCTGAGCGGATTAGATTTTACCAAACCAAACAAGGATGGATGGATGATCGATGGCAAGAGGACCATGAAGATGTCATGTGATGTGATGTGATGTGTCACAGAAAAAGAAAGACAATAAATGCTGCTGTCGCTCACCAGTGTAGTTCGTGGCTTCGTGCCTTCGTGGAGTCGCAACTTGCAAGGCGCGACCACTTGGGTTGGCTCATGGCTGTACTTGTCTTTGTCTCTCTTGTGCCATGCATGCATGAGGAGTCACACGCGCAACGCGTTCAAAACGTGCTCAAATTCAATAAATATTTTTAATTACCAACAAAATTCAATAAATTTTACCAAAAAACAAAATTCAATAAATGTATACTACCAATAAAATTCAATAAATACACGCGTATACATGAAGTACCGACAATGAATGGGGAGTGTCTCTACCAAATCCTTCACTTCTAGGAAGGAAAATAGAGTATTTTGAAATCTTTTATCTTTGTGGTATCTTCTCCACCTAACTTTTTATATTATCCTCCTCTTACATTCGCATAAAGTCTACCACATAACCTGTCTATGTCAATTCGGGTTTATTTCGATCAGCCATGTGTGAGTGCAGGGGGACGGGGGCACAAGTAGCTTACATGAGAGGACCCCTACGCTTATAGGTAGCAGATAACATTGTTTTTTTCATCTTTTTATCATATGCATAGAAGAGGCGATTCCATCGTTGATACACTTTGTTATTGTTCAGAGGTGGAATTTCCTCTGAAATATACAATAGAAAATTGTAAAGATAATGCAATATTGTAGAGAAGAAACATAAAATTGAAAAAAAAAAAGTTCTTTAGAGTTAAACTTATTTCTCATTAAATAAATTTTTTAATCTTCAAAGAAAACATGAATTGGTTTGATAAACCATCAAAAGTTTCTGCTTTGAAAAATATTATAAACTATTTTGAGTGTTTCTAGAAGTAAAACCACTTTTATAGGCATTTGAAAGCGAAAATAGTATTAAGAAGTTCTTAGCAAAGTTCTTATGTTTAGAATACCAAATTTCATGAATACTTTCATTAACTATTTCACTTAAATTTAGCCAGCGCCAAACTGTTGTTTCGAGAAACAAAGACATCAACAATAGTTATAGTTTGGCCGAAACTATTTCTTAAGGCAAAAACATTTCAAAAATCACTTCAAATAAACCGGTTTTATCCGATGGTTTTCATGGCAAACAGGGAAAAAGAGAGAGGCATCATTAAAGTTTTACCAAAAAAAAAAAAAAAAAAGAGTTTCTCATCAAAGTTTAAACCTAAAGTACTTAACTATACATCTCCTCTATGCTATGCTGTTAAATTATGCAAAAGAATTATAATAACAAGCTTTTCAAATGCTAAGTATATGACATTGGAGGAAATCATAAAAAATATCCAGTAAGTGTATATGTATTATAGGAATTTAAGGTTATTTTCCTTTGACAATAAAGTCATATGTTGATTTTAGTTTTATCATATTGGCAACATAGAGTCACTTAATCAATATTGCACTTGTTAAAATATGATTTGTTTTGTTAAAATATGATTTGTTTTGTCATAAGAGTATGCATCTTTAGTTTTATCCTTCAATTAGATTATTCAAGAACAAATAGGTTATTCTTGAGTGGACTCCAAACAAATACTATGTATTATAATAGGAAAGTTGATGGTTAACCGCAGTTATCAAAAATAAAAATAAAAATAAAAATAAAAATTATATGTCATTTCTAGTGATCTAATGAGATTTCAATATTCTCCAATATAAACCATGTACATAAAAAATTATTTATATGATGTGAAAATTGGTTGCATCTTAAATTCTTTCTTACCTTCTATAGTCGGAAGAGAAAAGGGAAAGAAGACAACTTATTCAAGACGAAGATGATTTGTTTCTGTAATCCTTATATGTTGATTTAATGATCAAACTCCAAAACATATCCAGAAAAGGTTCATTTTGTGTTTTATTCAAATTCATTGATTTGAAGAGCAAACTAAAGTTGTGTTTGGTACTGTTAATCCTAATATCCTTCTTGATGGTAATGGCATAGTTAAAGTTGGTGATTTTGGAGTTTCAGCTTGCATGTTTGGCCACGATGACAGATAATGTTTGAGAAATACTTTTTTGTAGGGACATCATGCTGGATGACCTTAGAGGTTTTGCAGCTTGGAGGTGGGCTTGAAGTCAAAGCTAACATTTGGTTATTTGGAATAATTTCAAAGGAGTTAGCTTAGGGTCATGGTCCAATGAAGGTTCTCCTGATGACCATTCAGAGTGATGGTCCTGTTTCTGATGATCCTCCAGTGCTCATCCCAGGTTTCATTATGACCGTGACAAAGAATTTTTCAAATGGTTTTCAATGTGGTTGGTGAAAGATCAGACAAAGAAGCCAACAACAAAAAAGCTATTAAAATCATTTTTTTTTCAAAAAATGGAAATACTTCAAAGCATTCTATTAAAAATCTATTGATTGGCTTGCCACCATCTGTTTGAACGTGTAAAAACCTCAATCTAAAAGATCTTGTCCAATTAGCTCTTAACAAAATGCCTTCATTTGAACAAAAAGTACTGTCGCAGGTTAGAAAGCATTATGTAATGTCTTGCAATTGTTTTTGAAGTTGCATTCCCCTATTTTAATGGATTTTATCTCCGTTTGATCATCACTCATATATAGTTTTTCTTGAATGCAGTTCTTGGAAAACTGTTCTGGATTTTGACATGTTAATTAGGAACTAAAGCATCAGAAAAAGACTGATTGTGCAACATGTCGCAGTGACTGTTATTATTTATGTTGTTAAATTTATTTGCAGTATCACTAGTATGACTTGTTCTTTATGTGCTTTCAAGTCCCTATCCCAAATCCACTGATCATGTCTCATCTTGTTGATTGTTCTGCCTATTTTTCAACTTGTCTAAGCTCATTTCTAATATTTAAAATGTCAGGAAAGTACTCAGTTAATGTTAAATTTGCTGTTTACTTCAGATAGTGTTAGAACCATCCTAATAGCCTTGTCTATGCATGAGGAATTTCTTAGTAAGGTATTCTATGTGTTGTTGTATGTCCATTTGGTTCTTTGCACTCTCTAATATTTAGGAGTTTTCTCCATGAGAAATGTAATATTATTTCCACCCGTTAAAAGGGAGAGGGGATTGCTTACTACTATTACAAATAGGTAATTGTTGGAAAAACCATTATTCAAGAGAATTCTATTAGAACTCAACTTCCTAATCCATTGAGGAATTAAACAAATATGATTATATTAGACTCTAAATCTGAGTTATCTCCAAATTGTAATGGTTATATAAAGATAATCAAATACCCCCGGCCTCAGTAACTCAATGAGATGAGGGCTTTCTTGTTGTGGACTTAGGTTCTCTATATTGGAGGTTGAACCATGAAAAATACTGTTTGTCTTTTATTCCTTTTCATTCTTCTGTTCTAGATTTTGTGAGAGGGTGAATTCCAATGTACCCGGCTTCAAGCTTTCTGAATGTCTAATCTCTGAAACACTTGTGGATGTAGATTCTTTTTTAAATTTGACAGGTTAATCCTATAAATGTGGTTCTTTCTTCTATATTTTAAATATGACTTAGAATTCTATCTTCAAAATTACATTTTATCAAAATTTTCCATTGAGTTATGTTCGTGTTTGCATGCATAAGATCACATAGTGATGTCTAGAACCAATGTAGAGGAGGGGACGAATATTACGGTGGTGGTGACAAAGATCGTATATGCTCTCACATTGGGATGACGTGGAAATTTAATTACTTAATGCACAAGAAATGAAATTATTAAAACAAAAATCAAATGGAGTGATTCATAAGGCCATGCATGTAAACATAACATGCCACCTCATCCCAATGGAAGCCACATCCAAAATGAGTTGGAGAGAATAATGCCACGTCTTCAAGCAATCTATCTAGGCCTTCCAAAAACCTCTTCTTCCTCATGAAAGATGGTTCCTATAACTCACACGTGCGAACCCATTGTATACGTGCTTAAATTCAAATTAGGGTAAGCCTAGGGTTTTTATATTTATGGGGGGTGGAATAATTATTTTATATTTATCAAAAAAATAAAATAATAATCATTATATATATATATATATATATAAGGTAGGATTTGTCCCTGCGCCGAAGATATTTGAATTTTTGACCTCATATTATGGAGTGTTACTCTTTGTGGACTGATAAAACCCCTCGAAGGTTTTTAGTAACTGATATTTTTTTGGAATAAAGGCGCGTAGTATTATATTAGTAGAAAGGTTTTTAGTAACTGATATTCAAACTAGGTACCGCGTGTCTCCAATTAGATAAATCAAATTCCCATCCTTTCTATGCTTTACAGTTGGGGGAAGGGTAGTAGGATGGTTAAGAACCTGACCTCTCTAGGGTTCAATCTTTACCGGCGACGTATGTAATATCCCTGTCTCCTATATATAAAAGCGCCTTTGTACCAAAAAAAACTTTACAATTGGAGGAATTTGTTGTGAGTATTTTCAATTCAAATGGGTAGAAATCAGAACCAGTTCTAGCCAATCCCAATACCATTCGGTTGATTCACCCATGTTTCTTTTTTAATCCATCTCGTCTGTTTGGAATAAAAGCTCTGTCCATTTAATTTCCTGGTGGGTAAGGGTGGCAATGGGTAGCCCATCACATTTTGGGTTGGGCCTCGGCATGTAGTTACTCTAATTGGGTTGGGCTGGTTATGAGCTTGTAGAAAGCCCGGTGAATTCAAGGCTAGGCCAAAACTGGATCATGCAGTATTCAAGACAAGCTCAATGTAAATAAATAAAAAAGGAAAATTTTAGATTATATGGTAAACAGGAAACTTGAAGATTTCAAACTGAAATTATAATTATATATAAGAAGGACAAAATAAAGTTTTAGACAATATGTTTGTTTATTACAAAGAGGGGAAAAAAAGAAGAAAAAAAAGCATGCATTTGTGACGAGCATTGGCAAAAATGAAGCTAAATGCCTCATTGGTGATACGGGAGGTTTTTACCCGACTGACTTAAGCCCGGGCTGGGGCTGAACTTTATACTCGGTCGAGACAAGTGCTGACTGCCTAAGTTAGGGCGTTACATACACTTGACTTATTTGGCAACAACACTCAAGATAGAAGGTCAACTCAGAGGATGATTGTGTGGGACCAACGATAGGGAAGCACAATCTCAAGAGAAACAACAGCTTCGTCGGGAGAACTTACCAAATCCAGAAAAGGTAATACCTACAGTATAAAAACAAGGATTCACCCCTCCGGCATGCATCCAATACTTTCTGAACATAGTCTTGTGTAGCTCTGGCACGAGATCTTAATCAGTTCACCGTCTGACTAAGCCATCGGAGGCGGTTGCCAAGTATACAAGCCGGCCCGCATCTAACCTTTCTTGCAGGACTCATTGTCTCAATCGTAGGAAGGGGCTTAGTCGGAACCAGATCTGTAACTGAGATGCATCAATTGGTATGACATTTTGTTGTATCAACTTAAAGTTTCCTCATCGTAGTATCAAAGTCTTAACCTCTAAAGTACTTGACCATACTCGATTTTTTCTATTTTCCTTTCTTCATTATGTTGTTAAATCATTTGAAATAATTATGATAATGAATTTTTCAATGCTAAGAATAAGACACTGGAATAAATCATAAAGAATATTCAATAGGTGTAGATTTATTTAAAGAAATGAAGTCTATTTTTTATATAATAAAGTCATAATTTCATCTTAATCTTATCATATTTGCATTTAAATCATATTGCAATTGTTAAAAAATTTCTTGATAAAAACAAAAACATTATTCTTGAGTGGACTACAAATAGGGATGAACTGATATTTCACACATGAAAATAGGGCCAAAGCGAAAGTTCCGAATAATAGGGATGAACTCAAAGGTTAGAGCATGAGAAAGAGAAGAATAGCCAAAACAAACAAACAAAATCTACATAAACTATTTCACTAATTAATAATATAAAGAGAGAATATTGAGGTTGCGATGATTCTTTTTCAAAACTTAAATGATGCATTAGCGAATTTTTTCTTGACAATAATAAATACAAATAAGAAATTTCGTACCCAACACTATCCATTTTAACCAACGCCAGCAAACCACGTTGTATAAGTGGGGTTAGTGGCTACCAAAATGAAACATATACTTCGACAAGAGATTGTACAAAATTATATTTAAAGCGAAATGCCCAATGCATGAGGCTCCAGTCATTGAGGGGTCTATGAAAAGTCATGATATATCTCTTGTATTAATATGTTACCACACTTTAGACTTTTATTTCTTGTCTCCTTAATGTCAACGCTATAATCGTGATCGTACTAGCCAATAAACTCTCATCCTTCAATTTATTCTTTCCCTTAAGCTGTGATGTATCCTTCCACTCCAAAAAAAAAATTTGAGGTACTAGGGTTGCTGTTTTCATTTTGGGCAGAAAGTACTATTACTTTGAACTGGATTATGGTGTATCATGCTATTCATAATTCATCCATGGGTAAATCTAGCAAAGCCTGGTGGTGCTCTAATTGAATGAGAGTGAAAGTGACAAAAATTGGTGCACTCCCCTACTTTCTAGCACTTTAAAATAAAAGCATAGGACTAACAAGTCTACAAGGTATCTTTGTAAAGACATTCTTTTTATTGAATTGACAGATGACAGTGATAGTTTTAGCCATAATGGTTATATTTATTTTCGGATAATCAAGATGTCGGAATCAGTTTACGCGCACTTTAACTAATCCTTGACAGAGAATAGTATAGTGATCTATCATCACAGTCTCTCACTTAAATCATAGATGTTCACATGAAAGAAGATTAGGATTGAAAAATAATTTAGAAGAGAAAAAAAATCCACCCATCTGAGTAGGTTTCCCTAAACCACATACCCAAAGCTCCCTCTCTCATATACATAATGAATTTGGACCTGAAGAAGCATAAAATGAGTTCTCAAGTACTAATCTAGCTACTTTTAAGTTATCAATATCATTGACAAAAGAAAGTTTAACCTCAGTAGTGGTGTGATATGATAATTAGAAAAATGAAAAGTAGCTTCTGTGTCCTGCAAGATTATTCTTTCATTCTCTCCCTGAGATCATCCAAATTAGAGGTTTACCTTCTTTTAAAGGTCTTTGAGAGGCCACTTAATGATAATTAGTATATAACTCTTAATTTAATAATACTTTAAATCAGATAAGTGTTCTTTTGAAGGTCGTTGACAGGCCACTCAATGAGCAACTGCTGTCTCTAATGAACATTGAATCCAATCATATTATTATGACTTCTAAAGCTGCAGATTATATCAAATTCGATCTTCCCTGTGTGGAGGTCACCATTGTTTGATCAAATCACATCTTGGATATTATAGCTTCATGTGAAGTAGTGATTAGATATTGGAATCAAGGACAGAAGCAACCTTTCAACCCCAACCGAAGCTAATAAGAAAGAAGAAAAGTGTTAAAAGAATTTGAAAGCGACTAGAAGATGCTTTCCACTGTTGAAGTAGCACTATCACAAAAATAGCTATCCTTACACCATTATAGATCCCTCAAGAAATCTTGCTATTGGTTCTTAATGTACTTCTTTTCCCCTTCCAGGATTAGGGATTTTAGGCCTGTTAACATTCAAGGAAAATGGTTGGCCTATACTTGGAGCATTCAGGATAGGATTAGGGTTTTGAATGCACCGGCTTGGGAATCAATGACAATGGAAACTTCAAATTTTTTATCTGCAAAGGAATCTATTATCAAGTTGGCTTCTCATAACAATGAATAATTTTTCATTTGATGACACCGAGGAAGTCCTGAAGAACTATTGAAGTATAATCCTACATAAGTTATAGATAATTGACTACCAAGTATAAGAACCACAGGAGATAACCTCACTTTGAACCAATTGATGTTGAAGTGAAAACTGTTCTCCCATACTGCATAAGCAACAGGTAGAAGATACAGAACTATTCCTCTCTCTTGCAGAAATGGTTGCCTCGAAGGATTGTCCCTCCAGGTGATAAATACAGTGGAAATAAGTATGGCCCATCCAAGAAACTGACCTCAGTCATGCTGTGTTTTACTGTTTAAGTTAAATTAGGTTCCCAGAGAGAGAGAGCGAGCAAATACCTTCTTGGATTTTGAAATTGATTATTGTTACTAGTTAACCAGAAAAATAAAAAGAACTGATCTCTAGTCATCTTAAATTAGGTTTCCACGGAGAAAGAGAGAGAGCAAATACCTTCTTCCATTCTAGAAGTAGGGTTCATCACCGGACTAGGATTCTGTACGATGTTTCATTAAGAAGTATGGAAGACTTAAACATACTGAATTAGAGGTTTATTTTCATTAATCTTCCATCAGTTCTCTTCTTCCCCTTGCTAATCTCATTGATGTTGGATTTGTGGTCTGCAATGAAATGATTAATTGTCTGGAGAGAATGATAATTGTTATTAATCAAGAAGATGACTTTCTTAATCTGTGTTGTTAAGAGCAAGACCCACACTTGCATTGATCTTAAACAAAAAGAGATGGAAACCGTGTCTACCACATTGGATGCTTGTCGCCTTCTTCTACCTGTCTCTTTCTCTGGATGTTGTTTTTCTTCTTTACTTAAAGCAATAGAATAATAGAATTATCTCTCTCTCTGCATTATTATTATAAAAATAAACCCAGGATTCTTAAGTTATGTTGTGAATATATAACCATTATGGGAAGGTGGGTCTCTCACCTTCCCCATAATGCCCCATTATGGAAAGCTTCAAATACCATAATCATTCATAAGCTATGCTCTTGGTTTATAATAATTATCTTCACTAACTCATCTTCTTCTTTGAATCATAGGGTAGTTCTTAAAAGCACTTCTTCCAGTCCCAGGTCCCCCACCCAATTCCCTTGTATCTTTTTTTCTTTATCATAATGCATTATTAATCTGTCTACTATCTCACCCCCCCCCCCCCCCCCATATAGAGAGAGAGAATAGAGAGAAGTTTTTTGGAATCTAGATGCTTAAATGGACAAAAATCTCATCAAGTAGTAGAGTTGCTTAAATGGACAAAAATCTCATCAAGTAGTAGAGTTGGAAAGGAAAAAGTTAAGCTTTCCATGAGAGCTATAGGTCCATGCTAACTTGGGTTGAGCTTGGTTTCAAATGATGATCAAAACCATTTTTCCAGGGTTAGCAAATTAATAATGTATTCAAGGACCTGTCGGCCTTCCCTGCTTGATTAATTTAAGTATAGAATTTTATACTATTCTCTTTAGCAGAGATATATTTAAAAACTACCAAGGGGAAAACCAAATTATTGTCAAAAGGTGGGAAGCACAAGAGAGTCAAGTCTCACCTTTGGACATTGAAACCCTAACTAGTTTCAAATATCTGGACAAGATCCACCTCTTCTCCAACATTTTTCACCTTAGAAGAGAATCCTCATGATGGTTTAAAATAGGAATATACAGTGGTCTTTGTACAATTTTTTATATAAAATTTCAGCAAATATATTTAATTAAACAAATAAAGAGTGATATTAGACATGTTGGAAGGGTTTTTGGTTTGAGAAAGCCATGAAAGATGGCTGAACTGAAATTCATTAATATTTATGCTCTCCTAATCATCAACCCTGGATTAGATTGGTTTATTAAATATAAAGTGACGGAAAAATAGTTTATAATGAAAAAAAATCTAGTAGCAACTTCAATATGGGTCAAAATTAGTAATTTTTTTTTTCTTTCTTACCAAAAAAATTAGTATAGCTTTTCTTCGGAAAAGCCACTAAGGAAGGCTTTATTTTGGCTCATGTTGAGTGCCCCTTGGCCCCAAATTTGCCACACGCTCTAAATGAAGTGGCCAACATGTGGACCCGTTTGGGTTGCTTATTATATATTATTATATCCATCAATGTTCTTAAAATTTATTTGAAAAAATGTGACATTAATTTTAATGTCATAATTAATATGATAGATGTTCTTATTTACTTGAAAATATAAATATTTCATGCAATATTGTATCTTGGAAGTTCCTCTACAGTTTTAATTGAAAACGATAATGGATGGAAAAGATTCAAATACCTTCGTTATGCTTGATCCTTTAGTTTATATAGGGTTTACCTCTTGTTCTTGATCATTATATTCGCTCATGACCCTTCTTTCAAAACCGTTCGATCTCAGGGTTTTTACCTATCTTTCGGAGTTAGTGGTAGTTACCTTTCGTGGCTCGATCGTGTATCCCAAATTTCACGGGATTACGATTCTTATAACCGTTAAAATTTCTTTGCCCTCACGTTACTCACTGATTTGAACTATGGATCGGTCTCAACCATGATTGAACCCATTCCCGACTGCAGTTGAACCTGGTTTGGAGTTATTTTATCCTCATCAAGTTGCCTATTATATATTACTATATCCATAAATGTTCTTAAAATTTATTTGAAAAAATGTGACATTAACTTTGATGTCATAATTAATATGAAAGATGGTCTTATTTACTTGAAACTATAAATATTTCATGCAATACTGTATGTTGGAAGTTCCTCTACCCTCAAAAGTAGCGCATGATGCTATTTTCATTCTAAGGGTGGAGCAAGGATTTTAACATTAAAGGAGGTAGAATAATGATAAAAAAATTAGTGAGTATTAATTCAAAATCTATACTACTATCTTTCACCAAAAAAAAAAAAATCTAGTTTCTTAAAAAAAGCAAAAATAAGTGAAAAACTACAAAATACAAGAACCTTTCTATTTATTGTCTTTGCCATTAAAAATTTTCTTCAATTGAGGGTGCAAGTGCTGATATTTCACACATGAAAAAAGTGCATACCAAAGAGATTTCTCTAAAAAAATTTCAAAAATTCCAGCCATAGGGAAGCTCCGTCCTTGCCTTCATGTCCTATCATCATATATTCAAATGTGAGTCCTCTCCTAAAAATAATGATATTGATCATGATTCTTCAACAATCTCATTCCTCTATCTTAGGTTGAAGATACCACTACTCTAAATCAACCCTAGATTAGATTGATTTATTAAATACAAAATAGTTTAACAAAAAAATCATTTAAAATGAGAAAATTCTACCAGTAACTTCAATATGGGTCTATCCATTAAAAAAAAAAAAAAAAAACTTCAATATGGGTCAGATTTTTTTTTTTTTTTCGTTGAAAAAGCCACTAAGAAAGGCTTTATTTTGGCACATATTGAGTACACTAAGGCCCAGATTTGCCACACATCTACTCTTACTGAAGTGGTCAACATTTGGACCCATTTGGACCCATTTGGGTTGCCTATTTTATATGTTACCATATCAGTGAATGTTCTCAAAATTTATTAGACAAAATGTGATTAACTTTCATAATGTCAAATTAATATGGGAAATGATTTTATCTAGGGATAATTACTGTTGCCCTCCTTTACTTTGATTTTATTACTACTTTATCCCCTGTACTTTTAAAATTACTATTCCAACCTTTAACTTTGTCAGCAATCACTAATGCCCCCTACCGTTAAGCTTCGTTAGTTTAGTGATGATGTGGCATCTATATATTTTTTCAAAATCCCAAAAATAACCTTGCAATTATCTTTTTACTTATTTTCTCTTTTTTCAAGTTATAATACTACCCTTAATAGGAAAAAAAATTAACTTTAATTTCACTTTTCTTTTTTAAAAAGAAACCACCAAATAAAGAAAAGATGTGATTTTTTTCTCTAAAAATAAATCACCAAATAAAAGAAAGATGTAATTAAATAGAAACTAAATTATTAAGAAATATCAAATTTAATTCAAAGCTGAAAATTGAAAATCACATAATAAATACTGACCATTATGTATGTTACCAAATCTTCTATCAATTAGATCTTATATGCTAATTTGTTTGAAAACTTTCATCATGGTGATTATGAAAAATTTAAGTGGAATGCAAAAGTTTCAACAATCATAAGTATGTGGTCCCACCAAATCCAAAACTAATTCTAAAATATAAGATTTTAAGGATATAATTGACATGCAATATAGTTTCTATGAATGAGGGTAATGCCATATTTTTTACTTATTAAGGGCAAAATAGACATTTCATATTTGATGTTAACAGCCACTTAACACCTTTCGAATTGAGGGGGGCAATAGTAATTTCACAAAGAAGGGGGTTTGATTAGTAATAAAACCAAAGTATAAGGGGGCAATAGTAATTATCCCTTTTATCTACTATAAAATTATAAATATTTCATACAAATTTTTTTAGTTTTTGCCCTCAAAGGTAGCTTATGGTATAGTAATTTCACGTAGGAGCAAAGCTAGGATTTACCGTCAAGTGGGCCTAAAAAACGATGACAAAATTTCTACCACTAATATTAAATTTTTTTATTGAGTATTAACTCATAATCTATTTTAATTTCTTACAAAAACAAGAACAAGTGAAAAGCCACAAAATACTAGGAATTTTCTACCTGTCTTTGACATTAAAAACTTTTACCAATCAAGGGGCAAGTTTTGATATTTCACATGCGCAAAAAGTGCCAAAGAGACCTCCATATCTAAAAAAATTTCAAAAAAATCAGGGAAAGGGAAGGAAAATTTTCAAAAAAGTTGAGGAGGCCACCATTGGCCCAAGGGAAGCTCCACCCCTACTTTCACATCTTATCATCACACATTCAGATGTGAGTCCCCCACTAAATGTGTGTGGTGGAGAGGGTGTCAGAATAACAGTATTGATCTCAACTCTTCATATGATCTAATTCCTCTATTCTTGAGGGTAGAGGCTATCATTACTTTAACCCCACCCCCTCCTCTTTTTTCAACCACCGTATATTTAGAGCAATCCATCTTGTTGATGTCTAAAAATGAACATCCCTCCTAAATATGTGGTAAAGATGATATAAAAACAGTGCAATCCAAGAGGCAATGCCCCTTTTTCCTAAGAATGTGGAATGATTGGAATTCACTTTCTGATCCTATTCTTTAGTAAAGGACCTTTCTTCTTAACTTTTGGCCTGAAAATGACCAATGCTAAACCTTGTGGATGGAATCAAGCTGGCCAGTTTTACTCCCTTTTTTGAACCTCTAGGGTTTATATAAATAGTCAACAGAGAGAGTACTCCCTTTTTTGAACCTCTAGGGTTTATATAAATAGTCAACAGAGAGAGAGAGGCGAGGGACGAGGAAGAAGAAAAAGAAGCAGAAGGAACACCTACCGCCATAGCAATGAAAGGATGGAGGAGGAAGGGGCGGGGCTCTGTCGGCCATGCCCTGTCTAGCCGCAATCAACCCTTCTCTCTCTCTTTCTCTCAATGAAAGCTTTCAGGATTTTCGCTTTTCGGCTACTTTCCTACCAAATCTATCTCTGGCATGCACTGTTGAGTGCAACATTCATCTCTCTCTATTTATTGTCTTTCATGGCTGACTTCTTAGTCTTTACAGCAACCAATGCCTATTAAGACATATTTTGGCTTTCATGGCTGCAACCAACTCCTATTAAGACATATTTTGGCTTTCACAGGCGACTTCACCAACTACTCTTCTTTCCCTTCCAAGTCTTCCACTAGATCTTCCATTTTATAAACGTTCTCCTATTCAAATCAAAGCAATATCAATACTTGCATGTGAAATGCATTGAGTTCCTTTTGTCTTGACATGTTCATGATCCATACATATCTTTATGGTTTCCCCACCTAAATTCATGAAAGTAACCTAAATAAGCCCAAAGTTGCTTGAATCTTATTGATAAGATGATAACACTAATTGCAACCTATTCACTTCCCCTCTAGGTTGCTTTAACAATTGGTATCAAAGCAAAAGTTCAAATTAATATTGAAATCAATCTCTAAAATAGTAAAAGACCATGGCATCATCATCCAACCAACTCTCCTCAAGACCCAAATGACTTAATATTTCGAGGCCTTCATACTTTGATGAAGAAGGGTTTGCATATTGGGAAACAAGGTTTGAAGATTTTGTATGTGCATTTGATATTGATGTTTGGAACATTATTACTTGTGGACCAAGTGAAATTACCAAGTTAAACAAAGATGGTAATAAAATACCCAAACCCAATGTTGAATGGGATGCAACCGATAAGGCCAAAGCACAAGTAAACCATAAGGCCAAAATGTTTTTGTAATGTGCTTTAAGTGAAAAAGTTTACAATACATGTAGTACTTGCGAAAATGCCAAAGAAATCTATGATAAATTGGTTGTTACATATGAAGGGATCAACCAATAAAAATATGAATTTTGATGTCTATATGCTTTAGTATGAAATTTTTAAAATGTTAGATGATAAAAATATCACTTTTTTATTTACTAAATTCACTAACATTGTTAACAAGTTGCATAGCCTTGGTAAGGACTTTGCAAATGAAGATGTGATAAGAATGATTTTAAGAGTTATTCCACCCTCATGGAGACCCAAGAAGACTGCTATATAAGAAATGGAAAACTTAGAGAATATCACACTTGATGAGCTTATGGGATCTCTACTTGTACATGAGGTAGAACTTGAGGAAGACAAGAAATATGAAGAAAGTCCCTCAAAAGAACTCAAAAAGAAGTCAATTGCTCTTAAAAGTTTTACCAAGATGGATGATGAAGGAGAAAAAGAAGAAAGCGACTTCGATGAGGATATAACACTTATCACAAAAAAGTTCAGGAAGTTCTTCAAAAATAGAAAAGGAAAGTACCCTCACAAGGGACAAGGATCCAAGTAAGCAAAAGGTAAAAATTCATCAAAAGAAAGAACATTGTCTACTAACAATCAAGATGTTATTTGCTTTGAATGTAGGAAAATCTAGCCACTTCAAATCCAAGTGCCCAAACTGAGGCTAGGAGAAAGTTTACAAAGCCAAAGTCTCTTGCACCACAAGTGACGATGAGGAAGAGAATGAGGAATCAAATGAAGAGAAGATCAATCTAGCCTTGATGGCTAAATCACACGAAGATCAAGACCTTGAAGTAAACTTTACATATGATAGCTTTGATTCCATTGATGATGAAAATAAAATAGATGAAATTGATGAGGAAGATCTTGTTAGTGGTTTTCAAACTTTGTATAACGTAAGTAAGAAACTTGAAAAAAAAAGCTTTGAAAGAGGAAATATCTTTACTTAATGTCACCATAAATGATTTATATGAATATATTAAGAACAAAGAAAAGGAAAATATTGACCTAAATAATGCCCTTCTTACATTCACCAATGGGCAAAGAACCTAGATAATCTTCTAGGAACTCCCCAGAAGAGTCCTCAAAATAAAAAAAAGACTTGGATTCAATGGTGAGACCACTACCCCTAGAAAATGCAAGTTAGATTTGAAAATAAGTCATCTAGCAATAATCATTTACCAAAACCCATAAACACTTAAGGAAATAGTCAATGTGGGAATAAGACTTACACTCAAATCAATAGAGGGAAAAATGGAAAAGAAATTGCCATTATCAAAAGAAAGGGCAAAATAGAAAGCAAAACAATAGTCCAAAGAATAACTGAATAAGAAGACCAAATCATTTTAAGCAAGGTTATCAAAGTAGTAATAGGGGATACCAAAACTATTATTGAGCATAAGTGGCAAATACCCAAAATAACTACAATGTCCAACACCAACACCCTCACCAATTTTTTCCAAATCAAAACTAAATGATGTTTAATTATAATTGGTTATATCTCTACTATGCTCCTTTTGAGTATATCCACCAACCACCGTTTATGCCACAAATGCCTAGTCAACAAAGACCTAGAAGAAGTCAAAACTTCTATCAAAATAAGAACCAAGGGTAGAACCAAGGAATTAAAAACTCCCAATGGCAAAGGAACCAAACCCCCAAGGGAGTTCAAGAACCTTTTGATATTTGTGACCCAAGATTCTAAAGGCCCAAGGGATATCAACCCACATGGTTTAATACAAAACCTATAAAATCTAACCAAAATGGACACATGTAGACGTGGGGACTAATGCATATATTTTATTTTCTTATCTTGGTTTGCTTGATGAATACCCAAGTAAGTGACTGGTATATTGATAACACTTGTTCAAAGCACATGACATCAAATCCAAAACTTTTCACAAAACTTAAGTCATATGATGGAGGATACGTCATATATGGAGATAATGGCAAAGGAAAGATTGTAGGCATTGGTCAAGTCAACATTGGAGATACATCTATCTCAAATGTGTAGTTGATAAACTATCCTATAACTTGTTTAGTATGAGTCTATTGTGTAGCATAGGATATCAAGTAAAATTTGATGTTTCATGTTGTTTTGTGAGAAATATAAATGAAAATTTGATATTATAAGACACTAGGAGAGATAACATTTATACTTGTATTTTTTATGAATGTTCTCCTATCATAATTTGTCTTATGTCACATGAAAAAATCCTGATTTGGCATAGAAAACTTGGTCACATTAACATGAAAGTAATTGAGATCATTGCATCAAGAACTTAGTTAGAAATCTTCATAAAATAAAGCTTTATAAAAAAATATTTTTTAATGCATGTCAAAAGAGAAAACAAATCACAGTATCTCATAAGTCCAAGAATATTGTATCAACTAGTAGATCACTAGAACTTCTTATTATTTGGACTTATAGCTAGTCTTGGTGGTAAGCATTATACTTTTGTCATCATGGATGATTATTCAATGTACACATAGATGTTGTTCCTAAAACATAAGGACGATGCTTTTGAAGAATTTATTATCCTTGTTAGAAAAAATTAAAAACAAAAAGGGATACCTCATAACCACCATTTAAAGTGACCATGAGAAAGAATTTGATAATAATAATTACTTTGGGGAGTATTGTGACAAAGAAGGGATAACCCATAACTTCTCTGCCCCTATAACCCCTCAATCTAATGAAATGATAGAAAGAAAGAATAGATCACTTCAAGAAATGGCAAAGACTATGCTAAATGATTTTTTATTGCCAAAATAACGTTTTGCGAAAACTACAAGCACTGCTTGTTATGTCTTGAATCATATGCTAATTAGAAGATATTTAAACAATATAACATATGAATTTTATCACAATAAAATAGTTAAGGTTGACCACTTCCAAATATTTGAATATAAATGCACAATATTGCACACTAAGGACCCTAAAGAAAAAAATTTGATGAAAAAGTTGATGAAGACATATTTTTTTGATATTCCCAAAATAGTAGAGCATATAGAGTGTTCAATAAAAGAACCTTGAGTTGTGGAAGAGTCTATGAATGTCAAATGTGATATATCTTCACTTAATGACAAATATAAACCTCTAATTGATTAAAATAATGATGGAGAGATTGAGCAAGTAATTAGAGATAAGGTGGAAAACATGACTTTAGAAGAACTTAGAAATGATCCCAAGACTAGTAGAATCATTTCTCAAGAGTTTCCTAAAGAGATAGTCCTATGGAAAGACTATCCCCTTAAGCAAGTCATATGTGACATTGGTCAAGGAGTTCAAACAAGATCAAGAGCACAAATTTTTTGTAACTATGTTGCATTTTTGTCAATTATAGAACCCAAAAATGCAAAAGAGGTCTTAACCGATAATTTGATTACAACTATGCAAGAGGAATTAAATCAATTCCAAATGAACAATATTTGGGAACTTGTTCCAAGACCCCAATAGCATATCATCATAACAACCAAATGGGTCTTTAAGAGCAAATTTGATGAGAGTAGGCAAATTGTTAGAAACAAGGCTAGGTTAGTTGCCTAAGGGTATAATCAACAAGAGTGAATTTACTTTAATGAGATTTATGCACCCGTATCCCGATTGGAATTCATAAGAATGCTATTGCAATTTGCATGCCTTAAGAAGTTGAAGCTATATCAAATGGATGTGAAAAATGCATTCTTCAATGGATTCATGATGGAGGAGGTTTATATTACACACCCTTTAGGATTTGAAGAATCTACCTACCCTAACCATGTCTTCAAACTTAAGAAGGCTCTTCATGGACTTAAACAAACTCTAAGAGCTTGGTATGAAAGGTTAATTAAATTTCTAATCCAAAAGGGTTTCATAATGGATAAGGTAAAGATTATATTTTTTGTAAAGTATAAAAACAATTATATCATCATTATTGTGCAATATGTGGATGATATTATTTTTGGTGCTACAAATGAATCTTTGTCATAACTTTAGTACTTATACGATACATGAATTTGAAATGAGCAAGGTGGATAAATTGAACTTCTTCTTGATTTGCAAATTAAACAATGTAGAAATGACATCTTTATTAGTCAAACCAAGTATGTCAAAGAACTCATAAAGAAATTTGATTTGTCATCTCAAAATGCTAGTGGAACACTCATGAGCACATCCTTAGAATCATCAAAAGATGAGAATGTGAAGCCTTTTGATGCCACTAAGTATAGAGGTACGATTGGAAGCCTCTTATACTTAATGGTTAGTAGACCAGATATAATGTTTATTGTCTATGCTTATGCAAGATATCAAGCCGATCATAAACAATTCCATACTTGTGCCATAAAGAGAATAGTCAAATATTTGAAAGGCACCTCAAACTTAGGTTTATGGTACCCTAAGGGTCAAGAATTTGACCTACTAAGTATTTCCAATGCCAATTTTTCCGGTTGTCATGTTGACCGAAAGAGCACAAGTGGAAGATGTCACTTGCTTGGAGCATGCCTAGCACCATGGTTTAGTAAGAAACAAAATTGTGTTACTCTTTCTCCAACCGAGGAGTAATACATAGCGGCCGGGAAGTGTTGTGCTTAAGTGTTATGGATGAAACAAATCTTATCAGATTATAAGGTTCATCTTAAGAAATGTCCTATCAAATGTTACAACAATAGTGCCATAAACCTCAGCAAGAACCCTGTGCTTCACTCAAGAGCCAAACATATTGATATAAGGCATCATTTCCTTAGGGATTGCATTCGAAAGGGTGAAGTTGTCCTTGAATTCCTTGATACAAAACACCAATTGGCGGACATACTCACCAAACCCCTAAGTGACGATCGGTTTGTTGAACTTAGGAGGGCTAGGGCTCATTGATCCATTAGAATGGGATAAACCTAAAAAATCCCCTGTTTGGACTCATTTTGGAGTAAAATTAAAAGTTCAGCAAGTCAGATGGAATTCCGTTTTGAATACAGATGGTTGTCCATCTGGTTAAGTGATGAACATCCATCTGCTCTCAGAGGATGCTTTTGGGTTTTTAAAACCCTAATTCAAACGAAATCTTTCATTTCATTCAAATCAGTTCGAAAGAAATCCTTTATTTCTCTTCTTCTGTCTTTGTGTTCATTTTACCCTAAAATCCTCCTCTTCAATCACTTGGTGCATGCTCAACAGCTGCTAGTGGACAATTACAAGCAGATTCTTCTTGGGTTCAACTCTTCACGTGTCTGCAATGGTACGATTTCTTATTTCTTTGAATTTTCTGCACCCTAATTGAAACTAGGTTTCTATTCTCTTCATGATTCAACCTGTAGTCGTGGGCATTTGATGATTAAAGCCCTAACATGGAATTTCTGGTAGAATCATATGCATTCTTACTCATCAAATGCTATGGGTTTCAATAAAACTCTGGAATTTATTAAACTCTCCAATTGAATCTGACTTTTTGTATGTCCAAGTCCCTTAGATTCAAAACCTTGGATTTTTTTTGGCTTTCTTGAATCAACCTTGAGACATTATGAATGAAATTTTCAGTTGCTCTATAAAGCTAACCGAATCATTTTTTGGGGTTTAATAAATTAGAAATGAGTTCATATATAATTATCTTTAAACTCAATTTTTTTGGGCTTTGGGTTGAGTTCTTTCAAATCCATTGATAAACCTCTCTTGATTTCCATCTTTGGTTAATCAATTGTAGTTGCAATTGTCAAATATTTGAGGATAAGTCATTTGGATTTTGAACCTCATAGTTGCATTTCCTATTTTCAAATATGGGTTGAGAGCCTAAGAAATTGACATGGGTCATACTTCAATTTCTCTCCCCATCTAATGCCTTCCTGATTTGGATTTATGATTAGTCCAATTCCTCCACCTAGGGTCTTCTCTACTAGGCAGTTAAAACTCAAATGTCTTCATTTCATAAATTTAAGGCTATGAGTTGATGATTGACTCATTCATTTCTGTTTGACAGGTTTCAATGAGTTCACGGTGCTCTAATCCATCTGTCAGAGGTGGTACTTCACGTGCCTCTTCATCTAGGGCTCCTCCTCCTCTTGCTGAGTCCTCTGATGATTCACCCCCGAGGAGAGACAAGTGGTTTTAGGATGACCAAGTCAGGCAACTATATCCCAAAACCATAAAGAGGCATATTGAGCAAGGTAAGACTATTGATCATGTTGCCCTTACTCAATTCCCTATTCACTCCTTGTTTAGAGATATGGTCTGGGGTCCCATTCTCAGAGCTGATGAACCCACCTACCCCCTAACTTGTCGCCCACTTTTATGCCAACCATAGATACAACGGGGAGGGAGAGAACTTGATTGTTATCTCCTATGTTAAAGGGAAAGATATTTCTCTTACCATTCCTATCCTCCACACCATACTTGGGATTTCCACCGAGGGTGTTGTGAAATCTCCCAGATTTCTGACCTTTTTACCCATGGTTTTAGGACCGTGAACCCGGAACTCGAGTAGATGACAACTATGGGTCATTCGAGTCTAGCCCGAAGGTTCGGAAATGGACCCTATGGTAGTGGATGACCCTATAGATGACTCAACCACTCTCTTAGAGTTTAAGAGAAGAGAGAAAGTCAATTATGAGGGTATTAAGAGGAGATTTTGGCATGTCCGAAAACCAATGAAGGAAAATCCAAATGCCGAGGTAAATATACCCAAATGTAGGCCCTTGAAAGACCTTTCAAACAAACCAAAAATTATTGGAATCAGACCCCAGTTGAGGGGGCAACCAAGGGCTAGTTGACTGGGCTGGGTTGACCACCCCTTGCCCAGTTTGGGGCAATTTCAAGAAAACGGGTTTAAAACCCCTATATGCCTCCACTCATCACAAAACATATTTCTTATTGCTAGAGTGGGGCTAAGGGCTTGGGAGAAGAGGAAACCAAGGAAGATTGTGGATTCTTTCCACGCGACATCGTATCGAAGCTTGATTCATCATGGTAACGCCTAAAAATGTGAGTGTTCTTGAAAACTCCTTTCTTGAACCTAGTTTTAATGGTTTCTTGATTCATCATGGTAACGCCTAACATGTTTAATGAGTGATGTTTTTGTTTTTTAATGATTATTCATATATTCCATCACTCGTGTGTTTGTTATCATAAAAAAGGGGGAGATTGTTGGGAAATGCCATGTCAGCATTGCACATCAGCCTCCATTAGTTTTAATGATGACAAACATGAGGCACTAATATCTATACCGAGTTATGTTTATCCAGTTTAATATAAAAGCAAGTGGACCAAATCCAACTCATCAGATACTCAAGCCCAAATCAAAATCAAATAAAGTTGGACAAGGAGTCTAAGTCAAGATGAGCATGAAGATTAAAATACAAGAAAATTCAAGAGTATCAAGTCAAGCTTAAGACTCATAAAATTCAGGACTTAGGACACTTCTATATACATCCATATGTAAATTGCACTCAATTGCACATATATCATGTCATTAGACTGACCTAGGATATATTAGGAGTGTGTATGAGGCTTAGGGTTGGCTAGAAATCCCTAAACCCCCCCCCCTGAAGTCCCTGAATCACCATTAACTAAACATTTTGGGCTGTAGACGGTCGTCCTTTTTGTCACAGAATGCCAGATGGAATTCCATCTAGTTAAATAAAGCCTAACAGCTACTTCTCCTTCTTAGACGGACATTCATCTTGATTGAAATTTCACAGAAACTTCTATCCATTGGGAGGTTGGGCCAAGCAATTGAATGTCATATTTATAAGCTTACCCAACCCCATTTGAGGTACTCTTCATTGCCTATTGAGCTATTACTCCCTTACAAATTTTAAGCTCTCAAATTGTAAATAATTACTTATTGTTGCCTTCCATCTACACACAATCTTGAAGAACATACCAAGGTGTCTAAGCCAAGCAATTGGTATCTCATTGGTGGTGCATCCATTTTCATTTGAGCATTCATTCTCATTGCATCACATTCACACAAAAGGTAAACTATCACAAACCTTGTTAGGTAACATCATTCATCTCTTGTATTGTGTTTGTGCAACTCTAGTCTAGGTTGATTAAATTTGGTTAAGGGTGCTCTTACCCTACTTAGAACAAAGATTGTAAAGGTTGTTCTTGCCCTATTGAACATAACTTGTAAAGGTTTGATTTCTACCCATCATATTGAAAGAGAATCATTAGTAGAACACTCTCTTGAGGCCAAAAGAGGAGTGGTGTAGACTTATAAAGTCGAACCACTATAAAATCCTTTATCTTGTAGTTAATTGCAATATCTTAATTTCATTTGAACTTACAATTAATCTTGTATTTGCAATTAAACCGAAAAATTAGGCAAATACATTAATTGCAACCTATTCACCCCCCCTCTAGGTTGTTTTAACAAATATCATTTGTTGCTCCAAAATTTGCCTGCTCCAGTTCAGTTAAAAAGCGTGTTGAACCAAGGATTCATTCATGGAAAACACGTGAGAGCAAGCCGCCTTTACAAATGGGAAACTGCCCCTGACTACAAAGTCATATTCTGGATAACACATTCCTCACAAAGAGGAGTAAATGCCCGAAGAGATGAAGTTCTCATGGGTAGGTGTAGAAATTAATGCAAGGCTAACTTGGCTTAGCTTGTTCTTACCAGCTCAAGGTCTATACGAACATTTTTATAGAAGTAGAAACAACTAGGAGGCAATTGATGCTAACTGTTGGATGGCTAGATATCATTCCTATTGACTATCTTCAAAGGAATCAATGCAAAAGATTGCATTTGGCACACTTGACATGGCCTATGCTGGATTTCTGTGAAAGTTGGCACCGAATATAACATGTCGGACACCAGATGTGATACGTCTATTCTACACTTCTAACAAACCAATTGGAAGTGATACTTAAATGGATTTTGGCTTGCGGCTTATCTCTTGATAAGTGTTGATCATTAATTGCATAGGTACAATGCATTAAATGTTGAATTTAATGCTCGGACACATGTACGATTGAGTAAGAATTGCTCTGTATCAGATGATGGTCGAGAATTGTGAGTCAACAAGTGACCTTCCAGCCAACAAATAGTCGAGAAGTCCCTTCAAGGTAATTTCCACCAAGTGATTGACCCAATAGCTTGTCTCCAAGAAATGCCAAATCAATAACTAATTAAGCCGAACTTGGATGATCCTGATCTAGAGAATGTGTACCAATTTGGAAGTCTTAAATTATGGTTTAACATAAAGCCATCGAAAGGTTGCTTAGTTGGTAATGACCGCACCTCTTAATGAAGAGGTCACGGGTTCGACACTCCCTTTAGTATATGTAATAGCTCCCACCCACTAATATAGAACTATCAGTTTCACACAGACACACAAACACACGCACAAAATAACCCAAGGTCAATGCCCCTATATGGCAAGTCATGCTTCGACAAGACTGATTAGGGATAATGGGGCAAACCCGACTTGAAGGGTTATAGAACCAAGACATCCTTCTATTAGGTTGCTAAATTTAATTGTAGTGTACTGATTACCAATTGTTTTGTTGTATTTTTAATGCCTTGAAATGATCTTTTATTTTTCAAAATGCACCATCAAAACTAATTTGAAATATTTTTTAACAGATTGGTTATCGTTTTCGTACGTTTAACAATGTAGCGTTTTGGATTATGATATAATGAAGAAGAGGATGTAATGAGTGTTCTTTCAATTATTTCATAAACCATTGAACTCAATGGGTCAGACCATCCCATCAAAAGACTTTCAATACCTTCTTTTTTATATATATGTGGTCCATTTCAGTAATATTGGTTATTGGTATAATGCATGTCCTTGAAATTATTTTTTAATACCTAAAGAAGGGGAAAGTCGACACACAACTATGGTTAATATTAGATGAGAACCACATCTCCACCCTCCCCACCCGCTTCCCCTCCCCCCCCCCCCCCCCAAAAAAAAAATTTAATAATAATAATACAAACTCAATTTTGTTTTGGTATATTTTCTTATTGGACCAAATTATTCTTACTTATTCTTAATAAATACATCATTTTATATCCTCAGAACTTGTATTCTTCAAATAAGATTATATTTTCAAAACTATTCTCATCTCAGTGATTTAGTTTTTATCTGTTAAATATGTTTTAATAATTTCTTCCTATTATTACTATGCTCTCAATGTGCATTATTATCATATTATATTATGGTGTAGAAGAAAAAAAATTCAAAGGAACCTGCTTCTGATACTATGCTAAAAATAAAATTATTATTCACATTTGATAAATTTGAGTACTCTCAAGGTATATTATTGTAATATTATATTATGATGCCAAAAAATAAAATAATTTTTCACTTTATTTGGCTCATCATATTTGTGTTTTGTCTATCTTTTTTTTGAAAGTATTTTGTCAAATCCTAAGTTTGCAAATCAACCGAATATAAATACCTTAAATCTCTTTCACCTTCATTTTCATTCATCATCTTGTTCATTGTTCTCTCTTATTTTTATTCTTCTTTTTTGCAGGTTTTAATTTCATGAATTGTAAATAGATAAAACCAAAGTTAAAAGACTTTGAGTGAAGCATGTCAACTTCTTTTGTTTTATACTAAATAGTCTACTACAAGGCTAAAACCTCATTCCGTAAACAAATCATGTTAGAGATATACATCAAGAAACTGATACTATTGTAAGTATAATTTTCTATTAAGCATTTGACAATTTGAATACTCTCATGACAATTATTATTATAATTTATATAAAAATAAAACAATTAATTTTTTTTAAGGAACTGACTCTAATACTATGATAAAAATAAAATTATAGTTGCATTTAACAATTTGAATGTTCTAAAGGTGCATTATTATAATATTATATTATGGTGTAGAACACACAAAAAAAATTCACTTAATATAGCTCATCATATCCTTATTTTAATATTATATTATGGTGTAGAACATAAAAACTATTTTTTCACTTAATATGATTCATCATATCCTTATTTTTGTTTTGTCAAGCCCTAAACTACGTTTGTGTAGACCTAAAACTCATTCACCTTCACTTTCATTGATTATCTTGTTCATTGTTCTCTCTGTTTTCATCCTTATTTTCTACAAATTTTCATTTCATGAATTATGAGTGGGTAAGGACAGAGTTAAAAGACTCCTTGTGAAGCATGACAATTTCGCTTGTTCCTGCACAATTGTCTGTCACAATGCCAAAGCCCTTGCAAATCATGTTAGGGATGTAAACTATGAAAATCATGGTGTTGTAGGCATCATTTTTTAACAATCTAAATGCTCTAGAAGTGCATTATTATAATATTGTAATATGATATAAAAAAATTAAAATTATTCTTTTCAAAGAACCTGGCTCTGATACCATGATAAAACTCGATAAAATTAAGGATTAGAGGGAGATTCATTTGAGTAAAAAGAGCGCTCCAATAATTATGTGGTCATGGTACAAGTCTATTATTGACACAAGAGTGTAGCTTCAATCGTGATGGTCATGGTATCAATTAGTGTTACTTAACATGTAGCTTCAACCGTGGCGACATGGTATAGGCATATAGTTAGTACAAGAGTGTGAAGTCTTTCAAGCATGGGTAGTGGGGACTCTTAATGTTTTTGGATTGGTGGGGAAGAGGGAAGGTGTTTTTTCCCTCTTTTTTTTTTTTTTTTTTTTTTGGGGGGGGGGGGGGGGGAGCAGGGTGGGGGTTGTTTAATTTTTTGCTACCACACTGCCCTCAAATCATGAGACGTTTTTAAGATCCAACGATTGTAATCTCCCCGTCCTTTTAATCATATTGTTGAATTTCTAAATCAGTACACGTCATGATTTGAGGGTCATGCAAGAGATATCTACACACTGACAAACAAAGGTTTTAGGTTGGGGAGGGGGAGCGAGAAGGAGAAGGTGGGTGTACGGCTCCTCTTGTTGAAGGGGTTCTCCCAATGGATTATAGTATTTTACCATGTATAATATTTTAGTCCAAAGGCTAAGGTAAATTCAGTGAGTGTCTTTGGATTAAAATATTCACATGTGGTAATTTCTTATCACTCATTGGACACTCATTGGAAGATATGTTCAATGTGAGGATTCAAAACCTAAAAAAATGTGGGGGGAAGGAGGGGAGTGGAAGTAAAGATAGATGGGACCCCATGAGTGATAACAGTTGCTGATGTGTCTATTAGAGATAAAAAAAAAATTTGCGAGTTGGTATTGGTTCATGCCTTAATGGTGATCAGCATTGTTGAAGTGTCTCCATCTATGAGGCACTTACTAGGTTCAAAAGTTCAAACTAGTACATAACACAAGATGATGACAATATATATTATTTAAGAAGAAGGGATTGCCGAAAGTTTTAACCCTAAATCCTAAAGTATTAGTTTAGAGTAAATTCCATTTTCAGAACAAAGGAATATTGAAATTTCATTTCCTACTAGTCTTCTCACTGGAAATTCTAGTTCATTCTCATTTACTTCCATTTAAGCCCCTAAAAGTCTCAAAATAGTAAACCTTGTAGGATCTGTGTGAGAGTTGTCTGCTTCTTTAAGTGAAAATGTAGCAGTTAAGAGAGCCATAACGAGAAACGGTGGTTATTAACACAGAGCTCAAGTTTTTTCCTTAGTATTGTCCCCTTCTAGATAGAAAGGGTTTATTGTCCTGTTGGCATTACCCATTAAACCCAAGTTCCCTTTTGAGTCTGAGAATGGAGGAAAAGGGCTGAGAAGAGGAAGAAGAAGAAGAAAGAATAGTAAACTAAAAACAAAAAGAAGAGATGAAGACAACTGCATTGACTTCTATTTATACACTACAAGCATATAGCGTGTTTACATGCTCTCACTGTCTCACATATAAAAGGTCAGCGACCAGCAAGCACTAAAGCCTTCGAAGACTCAAAAACTAATCAAAACCCAGAACCACAACTCAGATAAGCTAAGGGGGGAAAAAAAGGAAAGAAAAAAAAACACTCCGTTGCCAAACACTTAACCAACTGATGCAGTAATCTTTATTATTACGATTCTCTAATTTATTTTATTTTTTACTTTTAATTAGCTTATTTCTGGGTTTCTTCTAATAGTAATTCCAGAGACTATCTAAGTCAGAAGTTCCATTGAAGTCGTCATCAAAAGGTGGGAAATTAATTCTTGGTGGACTCAAGAGCATTCCCTCAGCCATGTTGACAAGCAATTTGGGCATGTCAAAAAGTGCCTCTTCATCCATGAATTCTTCTTCTTCTTCTTCTTCTCCTTGTGGTGTTACAGTTGCAGGAGCTGTTCCAGTGGGATGAGCGTTCACCGAGGAGGCATTCATACCCATCACTGGGCTTTGATCAAATGTAACTGGCCTCGGCATCATAGCAGCGGCAGCAGCTGTCGCAGCAGAACGTATATCAGAAGGTGAAGCCGAAGCAGGGATGGCGTAGTAAGGTACGCAGTCAGGGAAGTTGAGAATTGCATCGGCACCCTTAAGAGCTAGAACTGCGACGTCGTAAGCAGCGGCGGCCATTTCGGCAGTTGGGAAAGTTCCAAGCCATATGCGAGTGCTCTTACGTGGTTCTCGGATTTCCGAAACCCATTTGCCGCTTCGGCTTCGGATTCCTCTGTAGATTGGATGTTTACCTGTGGAGTGTTGTGTGGTGGAGGATGATCTAGAGGAAGACGACGACGTCATGGTCAGCTATTTTAGTGGCCGTTGGCGATTCACACGTGCGAATAGTCCTAAAATCTGTAAATTCCAAATTTAGAATATTTCAACGAAGCCTACAAACAGATTAGGCCTCAGCCTACTCTTAGACCTCTGGGGCTCCAGGGGTGGTGGTGGTGATTTCACAGATTTCGAGGAAGAGATAGCTCGGGAAGTCAGGTTTTGCAGCTCAGTGGGTGGTGATTGATGTTCCTGGGAGAAAAGGGTAGAAGAGGATCAAGAAGAGGGAGGGAGGGAGAGAGAGAGAGAAAGAGAGAGGAAGCGATGAGAAGGGGGACAGGTGAGAGTCTTGTCGGGTAAGAAATTGTAATGAGAGTTGGTGAAGTTGAAAGACATATAAGGAGGAGGAGAAAAGATTGAAAAGGTGAAAGCGTGGCCAATTCGCGGAATACATTGTATGGGGTTTTGAAGAGGTGATCGTGGGCGCAGAAAAATAAAGTGGGAAGAAGCACGAGGACAATTAGTACGAGGAGGAGGAGAGAAGAAGAGCTGTGTTTAGGTGAAAGCTGGAGCAGAGAAAGAGACAGGTGAGAGGGCTCTCAAGTCTCACCTGTGGAAGACGAAGAAGACGGAGAGAAGCTAGCACGCGCATTAGGCGCGAGTTAGCAGCGTAGCACTGAGCTTTTTTTTTCAAGATAAATTGATTGAAAACATGAGCTGGTACCCCCTAGCAGCTCAATTCTATCTTTCTTTCTTTCTTTCTTTTTTTCTTATTTTTTTTTTTTTTTCTTTGAAATAAATTTATTCATTCACATCAGCAATACGTTATTGCACAAAGGTCAAAAGTAGGCCAATGGGGCTAGGGAGTCCGCAACACTGTTACAATTCCTAAGAATGAAACTCGACAACTTCACACCTTATCAGACAATCAAAATAGGGTTTGCAGTTTGCACCACTCAAGAAAACGTGGAAGAGAATATCACTTCATCATATCTGTAGACAACACTGTTACAATTCCTAAGAATGAAACTCGACAACTTCACGCCTTAAGACAAACAAAATAGGGTTTGCAGCTTTGCACCACTCAAAAAAAACGTGGAAGAGAATATCACTTCACCATATCTACAGACAAGTACGATTGAAAGGGATTTCCTGAGGAGCAAAGCTTGCTCTGTGAGATCTAGTTGGCGGCCAGCTATGCACATGAGATGTCCTTGACCAATTCTACCTTAGGATTCTCAACTACCCTTCCCACGGATCCTTGCTCAATCACAAGGGTTGGGTTATACGGAATTGACCCATCAGCTGGCCGAGTGATAACCTTTAAGGCACTTAATTTGGTCTAGTCTGCTGCAAACCAGCTCATTCTACTTGGTGAATTTATGCATAACATATATTAAACGATACGATATGGTTTCAATATTTAAACAATATAAATGTAGTATTTAACAATACTATGCCACCTCGATACAAAAACTACAGAGGAACTTAAAAATGATTGTTATATCTCTAGAAATCAATCATGATAATCATTAATTTCATGTAATCTTATGTATATGTATGAGATTAGCAGTGCAGTACTATACTATGCACTTGCAATTATCATCATCATATCATCATTAATTGGACCACCTTGGTTAGTCTTTATAGGGAGATGTTTTTAACTAGTTTTATAGGGGTATGACTTATGAGCCTATGCGATCAACCTTGAGCTTGATTGAAAAGTCAAATACCACTATTAAAAAGATTAATTGAAGCAAATTGACTTATCATCATCATGGAAGACCATATTACTAGTGTTTAATCTATTCCCATTATACTATTCGTCATATATTCTTGAGAAAAAAATTAGGTGTAAGTTTGGCATGAATTTTACTCGCCCTGAACCTAAATAGGGTTTAAGTTCAAAATTTTAACTCTAAGGGCAAGTAAAGGCTAAAATATTCTAGCCCACCAAACCCGTCCCCATCTGCACCTAATTTTAGCCTTGATGACAAATGGACATGAAAATAACTTGCAAAAAGATTTAGATAGGAAACATTGCCGTGATATAACTTTGTTCTAAGATTATTGCTTACATTTTCATTTTCTTCTAGATTCAAACAATTAATGTTCAGGCTAGGATTACAATTAGTTAGAGATAAGAAAATGACCAATCACCAATTCCAAAGAACAATTAGGGCAAGAGTAAGAGTATTGTGCGTGGCTCAATCTATCAAAATTCAAGATTAACTACAAGGCATGAATGAGTTTAACTAAGAACACTCAAAACTAAAATTAAATTTTAAATCACCTAACCCAACAATATCCCCATTGCAGTCCTGTTAGAATATTGTTTATAAATAAGATTATATGACATGCATGACCTCTTTTTCTTCTTCTTTCTTTCTTTCTTCCTTCAGTTTCTGTCAGGGCAGCATTCCAATCTTCCAAAATCCGGTCAAATGGTTGACCCACAAGCATGATTTGTTGTTCTGGTTCAAAGACTGTTCTTTTGGATAGAAGAAAAATCGGATCTTTTTTCCTTTCATCTTTTGGAGATCATGGGAAAGCTTGTCCCCTTATTGGGGTTTGGTGATCCAAACAAATCCAGTAACCCTTGGTTGCCTACTAATAGAGCTGACGTGTCCTATCCTCTGCCTTATACTATCAAGTGGAAAATAATGTTCCAAAGCGATGCCTTTGGTTGGACATACAAGCCCAAGGAAAATAGATTCCAAGGGATGAGAAAATTAGGGATATAACTTCACTTTATTTAACACAAGGAAATGTAATCCAGTTTGTTTGGCTACAACTCATCCAATCACAAGTAGTGCTACCCGTACATTACATTCAAATCAAAATTAAGAACCAGCACAAACACACAATGGTGTTTGTGACTGTTGCACTGATGATCTACTAAAAAAAAAAAAGACTTGCACTGATCACCTTTGTCTCCCTTCAATTTTATTATGGAGTGCTTTGGATTACTCTCGATATCTGGTTTACCTTTAATGATATCTGATCGAAAATCGAGGCTTAGAAATATACACAGGGATGGGGGGAGTGAAAGGGAGGGCACTTCAAAAGGATCATTAGCTCACCATTGGTATTAAGTTATTCTTTAATGAGAGAGAGAGAGTTGGAGTTTATTATTTTTGTTAACTTCTTTTCCTTTTACATAAAGAGGGTTAGAGATCCAAAACAAAGGAACACCCATTAATAGAAAACCCTAAGAAATCCACTTAAGAGGATCTCCTCTAACTCCGGAGAAAGACTTGATAAGAATGCAAATGACTCCTTCAACATTAAGGGTCCTTCGGCGTCCAATTGGCAATGGCATTGATGTCCTTATAGATGTGATCAATCGAATACTTCGCAGTTGAGTTAATTAGTAGGATTTTAATTTCTTCAACTAACTTGGCTGGTCATCCGAGCAATAGTAGACTAGTGTAAAGGAATACGATTGCATCTAAAGAATATAACTCCACATTCAATGGACAAAACCCATCTTTGTGGCCGACAATAATCCCACTTAATCGCACAGAGTTCAGTTTTATGTATAAATGACATACTTATGCTTTACGCTAAAAAACCTCCCTTGTAATAGCTTACATGATCTCAAAAAATTTCTCCTACATGTGTGAAAGTAGTGTGGCGTGCTCATTGACATAATATTTACATTCAGCCTTTAAAAATCCATCGAGAAGAGATGTCCGCTTAGGATTACCTCTGCAACAACCAAAGGCCAAGATACTAATCATAGTATAGTTGTGCATGATGCTCAACATTGTTTCTTAGAATACCACAACAGCATGGGCCATATATGTAGCTTGAAGTCAATGTATTGAACAATCTCTTAGTAAAAATTTTTGGGTGAAGGTTGTATGGAAAAACTGTCTTTTCTAAACTTTACTTGTGCAAAAGCCTTTGATATCAAGTTTGCCATTTTTTTTTTTTTTTTTTTTTTTTTTGGTTGTCAATCCCACCCCGGTTTCCAAGGCTTTGCCCTAACTAATCCGGTGTTCGACCCGGGTCATACACCGGCCGTGGTGGGTGAGTCTTCCAGCAGTATTTATTGCATCCATAAGGTTTCGATACCAAACCTTGCTTAAGCGGAGGGACCAAATTGCTTACCACTCATGAAAAGTTTTGATATCAAGTTTGCCATTTCTAGCACAAGGATATAAGATATAATGAGATTCCAACACTCATGAAAGTTACTGCTAATGGGCTTGTTCTTATTGGTGCCAATGATCTTGTCCCCTTTGAAAGTCAAGCTCAAAAAGGAACCCTAAAAAGAGAAAGGTACTCATAATTGAAGGAAATCTGCTAAAAAGTGCCTCTTTTCCGTTTTCCAAAGGATAGGTTTATACAATAGGGTATTCTAGGTCTGAAATAAAGTAACGCGGTTTTAGCAAAGGTGAAACATGGTTCATGGGCCATGGTCTCTCAATAACCTTGGACCCCCAAGGCCCTCTACAGACATTGTAAATTCATAACCCTACTAACTTTAAGCAGCATTATTTCTTTATATCTTTTATGCCATGTCTAGCAACCCCTCTACAGTGCTTGCTACCATTGAAGCTTCCTAGCCTCCATCAACATGCATTGGGGATTAGTATATACAAAGTTTCTTTAACCATCCCCCCCCCCCTAAAAAAAAATCTGTAAATAAATGTTTGGGTATTGTCAAGCCTACCATATTTTATGGTTGAAGACAGGGGTGACCCTATTTGTAGGAATTCTGCATCACTAACCTAGAGAGTTATAGGATTCAGCCAGTGATTGCATGTTGTAGTTTTATTAATCAATAGAGGATTCATCCATACCACACATTCCCCCCGGCCTAAGCTCATGGGCCTTCAATCGTTATGACTGATTTGATGATGACAAAAAAGAAAATCTCGTCTCACTGTGGATATGTCAATTGTCTGGACCAACATACATACACCTTGACTAAATTCCCTAAGAATAATATATGACAACTCTTGATTTTAAAAATATTCAAACTCTTAACCTTATGCAGTGAAATGTTTTTATTTTTTAACTAATGTTTGCTTGGCTACTCCTCGTGTAGTAGCTATTACATATAATTTAAATAAAAGGTAGAACTTTGCCCTAGCCCTGAGGGGTTTCAAATTCTTATCTCTTGCGTAGAAATATTTGTCATTTTTCAATTAAGCAATCCATTGAAATTGATATGGTGAAATATTGGTCTTTTGTCAACTGAGCCCATTAGAGGTTTTTTAACTTGTTTATTTTAAACAGGTAAAATGAAAATTTACGGGCACGTTTGCAACGGTCGTCAAACCTGTCAGTCCTTGTAATGGGTTTGGAGATTCTTGAGCGCACGCATCTCACGGGGTTACGACCACGCGCTCTCGCCGTGAGTTTTGAGTGTTTGGGCTCAGGCTTGGCTTCGGAGTCTGGTGAAGAGTTGCTGAACACAAACTTAGGCTTCTCACGGGGTTACGGCCACGCGCTCTCGCCGTGAGTTTTGAGTGTTTGCGCTCAGGCTTGGCTTCGAAGTCTGGAGAAGAGTTGCTGAACACAAACTTAGGCTTGGCTTACCAATGGTAAGTTAATCAAGTGGTTAACAACCCAAATTCCCATGGAGAGATCCTGGGTTTGTATCTATCTTCCAGCACTTATATTAGTAATATCTTGTGCCCGTACATAATATCAACTCGCCAGCCTAGGAAAAAAAAAAAAAAAAAAAAAAAAAGAAAAAAGGAGAAGAAGAAAAGAAAAAAAAAAGAAAAGAAAGAAGCAGCTGAGCACAATTCAGGCCTGCACGGAAGCCGATTTTGAATAACTCATCAAATCACTAGTCTCAGTACGCCTCAGTGTTAACTCTCACGAATGGAAACCGTAATTCATCATTTCTCTTTTCTCCTTCTTCACAAGTCCTGCAGTCCTCACAGTCACAGCGAAACGAAATCCCTACCCTACTCCGCCAGGTTTCTACTAACCCTCCTTCCCCACAGAACTCGATTTCAGAGACGAATTGGTCGACGACTGCAGCTTCGCCTCATTTGGCAAAGGTCATGTACGTTTTATGGAGTCGGAGGCAATTTGGCTGATCAGAACGATGCTTATATTGCAAGTGTCCGCTATGGACATTAAGCTCGTCAGAAATGCAGAAGCAGGTAGGGTTATTAAATCAGCTTTAAAATTTTCTTTTTCTTGTCGATGTAAATTTCTATTATAAAGTGCTGTAATCAAGTCATCGTAATATGTAAATCAACACGATAATTTCACACTAACGAGAATTTATAGTATTTTAATAAAAATTAGGGGAAAAAATTGGGGATGTTGTACGGGTTGATCATCTTGTCTCTTAGACGTTTCGTTATAATAATTCTTATGTCCTCAAACATTCACTGGTAAGGATCCCCCCCCCCCCCCCCTTTTCTTTTCTAAAGACAACTACCTGGAATTTTTAAGTTCTTTTATTTTGGATATAAAAGTTGAATATTCTCGTCAAAAGGAAGATATTTGGCATAACCCACCTAATAAATAAATAAATAAATAAAAATATAAAATAATTATGTTTAGGTATTTTGTTGCCAAATTGATCTTAGTATCTCGTATTGACCATGCAATAGTTTGAAGATCTATCGTGTCTTTTCATCGGATTAGATTACCTTATTTTTCAAAGCTGGGATTGTGTACATTTCCATTGATGATGAGTCTGGCCTTCAGTTGAGATCAAATATGTTATCATTGAGTGGTGCTGTTGGGCATAGCTTAAACTTATGCCTCTACTTTGTAAAGTTTTTATATTTTCATATCCATCTACCCCTTTTGTTTCTGAATGGAGTGCATAAGAATTTGCAGCACTTGTTAGTAGGTAGTCTTTGTCTACCACTTGCAGGTGGTCAAACTGCCTTTGCATTAGGGTTGCTTCTGACAGTTTTATCTTCAAACACATACATCTTCAGGTGCAAACTGGGCTTTTGAGAAAGAGGTAGAAAGTAGAAACTAGAGTGGAAAGGGATAAAAAAATAAATTAAAGGATGGAAAGGTAAAGTAAATTACAATGCGTTTTCATATCTATTTTACATTTGTGATGTTTCCCTTGATTATGCAGTTTCATGCTGCTTAATTAGCCTCTGAAGTAACTGAATCTCAGATTGTATTAGGGACAGTCCAATTAAAGTAACTGTACATTCTCACCAAGGAATATGAAGCTTAGGAATTCATTGAAGCATGGAAATGCTGAGTCACTTCTGGCTCAAGTAATCTTCACGTGTTATTTGTGTTATAACAGATTATATGTCTTTTCCTTTATGCCCCTTATCATTGTTTCCTAGAACTAATTATTTGGTTATGGCTGTTTTATAAGCAGCTTGAATGAATTTCTCTCAAATGGAATGGAAACTCAGTAATTTCTGGTATTCATGGAATAACGTTTTTAAATGATACATCTAGGAATGGGTTGAGGTCATTCTTTCAGTTATCATAGCTTATTCATATTTCATTGCTGTTGAGACAAGTTTCTTTGTACATTTGAAATTTTTGCAGGAACTGCCCACTTTATTGGATTCCTATTCAGATAGAAGTTTCTTGTTTGATAGTAGTAATCTTTTTTTCCCTGATAAAATTCACTTCACATAATTAAGTGGAAAGTACACTATTACAAGAAATAGAATTTTACATGAATACAAACTCTAATTGAACTCCTAATAGAATCCAACATTCCCCCTCAAGTTGAGGCATAGATATTACTCATGCCCAACTTGCCTACAATAGGAAGGAAATCTCTTTCTTTCAAACCCTTAGTGAAAACATCTGCCACTTGGTCTTCAGATCTTACAAAAGGCAGCAGATAAGCCCTTGTTCCAGCTTTCCTTTGACAAAAAACCTGTCAATTTTAATATGCTTAGTTCGATCATGTTGCACCGGATTATTAGCAATACTAATAGCAGCTTTGTTGTCACAATATAACACCATAGGGTTTGGAACTTGGACTCCAATATATTGCAGCAAGCCTTTCAACCATAGTAGCTCACAAACTCCATGAACCATAGCTCTATATTCAGCTTCGGTACTAGATAAAGCTACCACATTTTGTTTCTTACTTCTCCAAGTAACTAGATTACCTCCAACAAAGGTACAATAACCTGAAATTGACTTCTGTCTTGGAGATCTAGCTCAGTCTGCATCAATGTATGCTTATACTTTCAAATTATCAGTGGGTGACAAAAGTATTCCTTTTTCAGAGTTCCCTTCAAATACTTGTAGTATTCTAGTAAAACAGCCTTCATATGAGCTAAATATGGATCATACATGAATTGGCTCACTATCCTTATGGCATAAGCGATGTCTGGCCTGGTGTGGGACAAATAAATAAGCTTCCCTACCAGCCTTTGGTATCTTCCTTTGTCCAGTGGTTCTGCCTCTTTTTCTTTAAGTTTAGCTCCAACTTCAATAGGGGTATCAACTGCTTTACACCCTAACATTCCCACTTCTGATAATAAATCTAGGATATACTTTCTTTGGGATAGGAATATACATTTATTTGATCGAGCCACCTCAATCCCTAAGAAATATTGTAACTTACCTAGATCTTTTATTTCAAACTCTCTGCCAAGAAAGTCCTTCAACTTTTGAATTTCTTCACCATCATTCCCTGTAATAACAATATCATCTACATAGACAAAAAGAAGTGTGATGTTAGTACCTGACTTCTTGACAAATAGTGTATGATTAGCATTGCTTTATTTGTACCCAATAGAAGTCATTGCCTTCAGGAGGCGTCCAAACCAGCATTTAGGAGACTGTTTTAACCCATAAATTGACCTCTTCAACGGACAAACTTTCCTTGCAGTATTGTCATCGGAGAAACCATGTGGGATTTCTATATAGACTTCTTCCGCTAATTCCCCATGTAAGAAGGCTTTCTTTACGTCTAGTTGGTGCAAGTTCCAGTCTTTGTTCACAGCTACAGATAATAGAACTCTGACAGTGTATAGTTTCGCAACAAGGGCAAAGTCTCCTGATAATCAATCCCATAGGTCTGGGTAAACCCCTTTGCAACTAGTCTAGCTTTCAATTTGTTGATTGATCCATCCATATTTTGTTTAACCACAAATACCCATTTGCAACCCACTGGTTTTTTCTAGAGGAAGTGTGACTAGCTCCCAAGTGTCATTTTTCTTTATTGCTTGCATTTCCTCTACTATAATTGCCTTCCATCTCTTATCAGCATAGGCTTCCTACTAACTTTTAGGAACAAATACAGATGATACAGAGGATATAAAAGCACGATAGGAGTCAGACAAAGAGTTATAAGAAACATATTTAGCTATGGGATGTGAGTACAAGATCTAACTCCTTTTTAACAGCAATAGGAAGATCAAAAGAAGATACCTTAAGGGGAATAGTAGAATCTGATTCTGGAGCAGGAGATTGGAGTGGTAACGTATCACCTATCTCCACCTGCTTTAGCCAGTTATAATTCTTCATCTGATAAGTCTGCACCTCCTTATTTTGGTCAATCTGGTTTTGAAAGACCTCAATAGTGTGTCTCACAGGAGTGGTATCCCCCTGGCTAGGTTCTTCACATGGTTCGAAAAGGGAAGGGGGAAGATTAGAGTCCTCAGGTATACTGGCTGAAGTCTCCCCCGGTCTGGAAACTCTTCTTGAACTCTTAAGTTGTATTGGTGTGTGATAGGAAGATCTAGAGTTGGAAAGAACACCTCTCCTTTAGGACTCTCCCCCTGGAGAGGTGTATAGTAAGGGCAAGACTCATTAAAAATTACATCCATGGATGCAATGGTTTTCCTGGAAGGAGGATGATACCATTTGTACCCTTTCTAAGTAGCAGAATACCCAAAAATAATACAGCGTAGGCCTTGGGGAGCCAGCTTACTCTGGTGGGCTGTGATTCTGGCATAACACACACATCCAAAAATCTTTGGGGAAATAATAAAAGAAGAGACTCCCTAGAGAATCTCATTAGGACATTTAAAACCAAGTATCCTACTGGGCATCCTATTCATAAGGTAAGAAGCAGTGAGTATAGCATCACTCCAATATTGGTCAGGTACATTCATAGCAATCATAATTGAAAGGGCTATCTCTAAAAGATGCCGATTCTTCCTTTCAGCAACCCCATTTTGGGCAGCCGTATCAACACAACTGGTCTGGTGTATTATGCTAGAGTCAAAGAGATATCTCTGAAATTCACCATCAATATACTCTGTGCCATTGTCACTGCGAAGGATCTTCACAGTGGCATTGAACCGAGTTTTAATCATATTATGAAAACATCGAAAAACCTCATTTTTTTGTTTTAAAAGATAAATCCATGTAGAACGAGAGTGACAATCAATAGAAGTAACAAAATGCCTATGGCCAATAATAGACACACGTCGGCAAGGGCCCCACACATCAGTATGAATGAGCATAAATGATGCAGCACAACCATAAGTTATTGTTCACGCTACAGTAGTATGAACAGTAACCTAGATGATAATTTCATATTTGGTGGGCCCCAAGTCCAGCTTGCATAGAAATATATTCAAATTTGGTGGGCCCAAACTCCAGCTTGCAAGGAGATAAAATAAGAACTATTTTTGTGGGAGTTCTAGAGATAATTTAGAATTTTGTTATTTATTATTAGGATAATCATGTAATCAAAGTTTTTATTTGGGTAGGATATCTAGGATAAGTTTTAGTTAGTTTTAAATTCCTAAGAGTCCTAGTAGGATCAGTCTTTTGTTAGTTTTAAATTACCAAGAGTCCTATTATAGTTGTTTTCGTATCAAGTATGTTTGTTTTGTTATTTAAACACTTGTAATCAGCTTATTGATGATGGAATGAAAATATATAAATTGAAGCTTTAGCTTTGTGCGTTTGCAGCAGCCCCCCCTCCTCCACCTCCTCTTCTTTTTCTTACGAATTTCTTCTCCCTCTTCCCCTTCGTCAAGACTAATTCTTCTAAGATTCTCCATTTCCCCCCTTTACTTCTTGATCCTTCTTTCTACTCTATTCTATCCCCCATTAATATTAATTGGAGAACAAAATAGAGTAGAAAGAAGGATAAAGAAGAAAGGGGGAAGAAGGTGAAATTTGAGAAGAATCAAGCTTGAAGAAGGAGAAGAAAAGAGGAAAAGAGGAGAGAGAGAGAGACACACACAGAGGGGGGCCTGCAAAAGCACAAAGCTAAAGCTTCAATTCAGTTTTTTCTATTCCATCCTCAATAAGCTGATTACAATTGTTTAAATAACAAAACAAACATACTTGATACGAAAACAACTATAATAGGACTCTGGTAATTTAAAACTAACAACATACTGATCCTACTAGGAATCTTAGGAATTTAAAACTAACTAAAACTTATCCTAAATATCCTACCCAAATAAAAACTTTGATTACATGTTTATCCCAATAATAAATAACAAAATTCTAAATTATCTCTAGGACTCCCACAAAAATAGTTCTTATTTTATCTCCTTGCAAGCTGGAGTTTGGGCCCACCAAATTTGAATCTATTACCATGCAAGCTGGACTTGGGGCCCACCAAATATGAAATTATCATCTAGGTTACTGTTCATGCTGTTGCTGTAGCATGAACAGTAACGTCTGGTTGTGCTGCATCATTTCTCCCTCTTAAAAAAAAAAAACTCGTCCTCAAGTTTCATAGAAAAATCTGTCTCACGATTGGCACCACAAAAAAAAGGATTTGATAGGTTGTTGTAGCATTGTTCACAATTACTGAGAAAAGAAATTAGGGGCAATAAAGAAAGGATGAAGAGTAGAAAGATCTCAAGGAGGAGAAGAAAACAAGGAAGAGAGAAAAGAAGGTTGAACAAACGATGAGATAAAGAAGAGATCTATCCAGGTTTGGGCTCTGATACCAATTAATGGGGGACATAATAGAGTAGAAAGAAGGATAAAGAAGTAAAGGGAGAATCTTAGAAGAATTAGTCTTGAAGAAGGGGAAGAGGGAGAAGAAATTCGTAAGAAGAAGAAGAGGAGGTGGAGTAGGGGGGTTGTTGCAATAAAAGGAATAGATTTTCTATTATGAAGAGAAGATAAATAAGTAGAACGAGTCTACTTTGCAAAAATGCAGGCTTCACAAAAAAAAAAAATCAACCTCATTACAAGAAGAAACCAAATCAGGAAATATTTTCTTAAGAGTTCCTAGAGGGGGGTGACCTAGCCTATGGTGCCACTGATGAAGGTCTAATGTTACCGAATGGACTGGATTAGAAGATGTAGTCAGAGCAGAAGTAGATCCTCCAATCAGCTCGAGCAAATAAAGTCCATTGTCTAGTTTACCACGTCCAATCTCTTTCCCCGTGACCAGATCCTAGAAGACACAATAAGATGGGGAAAAAATTACTTTACAATTCAAGTCATGTGTAAGACTACTGATAGAGAGCAAGTTAGTAGATAATATGTAAAACTTTAGACAAAGAAAGTGATGGAGAATGCTGAATGGTCCCTCTTCCAACAATGGAAGAATAGGTGGCATCAACAATTCGAACTTTATCCTTTCCAGAAGTTGGAGAATATTGTAAGAAAAAGGAGGATAAACCTGTTATATGATCTATGGCTCTTGTATCAATGATCTAAGGAGTAGAAACTGAAGAAACTGAAGAAACTTGGAAGCCTGTAAAAGTTTTACCCGAAGTAGCAAGGTAGGAGTTGGTATGGATAGTAGAGGAAGCAGTGGCAGAGGTTGTACCGGCAGTAGAAGACTGCAGAATACGTCGCAGAGTAGCTAACTCCTGTGAAAAACCAACGTCTGCAAAGGGTGTCGTAGAAACTGTCTCAGAAAGATTAGCCTTTGGTTTTCCCTTTCTTTGTGCTCTTTTTTGCTAAAAGTTAGCAGGTTTCCCATGCAGTTTCCAACAATTGGCCTTGGTATGATATGGTTTGTGACAGTGCTCACACTTGACAATCTCCTTAGCCAATTCAGATTTAATGCGAACAAACTGTAAAGCTGATTTCTCCCTAATAGGAGTATGAAACAAGGCTAATTGACGACTTTCTTCACACTGAACAAGAGCATAAGACTATTCTAGTGTAGGAAAGGGAAAACAACTTAATACTTGCATTCTGATTTGATCGTACTCCACATTCAAACCTGTCAAGAAGTCATGTATTCGAATCTTATCAATGTGCTTCCTATAAGTAGTCACATCATCTGGGTTAGTGGGGTGATAATCCTCATAATGATCCAACTCCTGCCAAAGATATCGCAACGTGGCATAATATTGGGCCACAGTCAGTTCCTTTTGGGTAGTCTTATGAAGCTTCTTTCGTAGCTCATAATCCTGTACATCATTCCCCAATTGTCCATATGTTTCAATAGTAGCCTTTTAGATTTGGGCTACAGTATCAAGTAATAGATATCCACGAACAATATTTGGAATCATGGTATTCAAAAGAAATGACATAATAAGAGAGTCATTTGAGATCCATTTATCCTGTAAAACACCTATGGTAGTAGGTTTGATAGTGGCGCCCGTAATGTATCCAACAAAGCCTCTTCCGGTAATAGTCAGGTAAGCAGAGCGAGACCAGATCAAATAATTTATTCCATCAAATATTACCGAAAGAGGATGAAGAGTGGGGTAGTGTTCGGAGTCAGTGGGAGAAGTAGTACCATCAGTGGTTGCCATGTTGAAAGAATTGTTTGCAGTTCTTCAGTCTTCACCCCTTCAAAGTAACTGAAATGTCGCAGAACACAATAGCCAAACCACCCAAACAAATGATAGAATTCAAAAAATGCTTATAAAGAATACCATTTTTTTTTCTTTCCTTCCTGACTTTTTTTTTCCTTTGTCTTTTCTTTTATCTCTTATACTTTTACATTTTTTTTTAAGTGCAAAAACTATGAAAGAAATTGCAAATATACCAACCATTGAGACATAATAAATAGGTTTTTGGCTAATAGAACCATAGATAAAAAGAAACAAAATAGGTTCTGTCAAATGATGGATGGTTTAATCTGGTCTACTGGTTGTTGGCTAATGGAACCCGAGAAAAAAAAAAGGTTTTGGCTGGTCTATTTCATGCGATGGGTTTAGAAGCTTCGTAGGTTTACCTGTGAGGGACGGTGGCAATTAGGATGGAAGTAGGCGACAATGATGGCGACGGAAGCAGAGTCTGAGTCTAGCGATGGCGATGGAAGCAGTCTAGTGATGGCGATGGAAGCAGAGTCGATGATGGTCGATGGCGGAAGTTGCAGGGTTTTGGTTTGAAGAAGAAGGTGGAATCTGAAAAAAGCTCTCTCAAATCACCGAAAGCAAAGTCGAAGAAGCTCGTTGTAACTTGCGAACTCAATAACGAACGAATTGAACTCGCACGGCTCCGTTTCAAACCTAATCGGAAGCAGAGGCGATGGCTTCTAGAGGAACGTCTCGACAATGGAGGTAGGTCTTCCTTAGCGAGATTTTTTCCTTCTCTTCCCTTCCCTATTCGAACTTAGGCTTTGATGTCATGTTGAGAAATACGATATTGGTAGGATGGCTTATTGATCAATGATCTCAAGCCCTCTATTTATAATTAAGTGGAAAGTACACTATTACAAGAAATAGAATTTTACATGAATACAAACTCTAATTGAACTCCTAGTAGAATCCAACAGACCTAATCCACATTATTATGTTATTTTTTGAATCCTGTCTTTGGTGGGTTTGCCCAATGGAAGAAGGCGATTAAAGGCAGTCTGTATTTTCCCTTCAGTATTTTATTTGCAAACCAATTCCAGTGCATAGACCTATTTTGATGACTTCAATAGTTGGAGCATTGTAAAACAATTTGCCAAGCATTTTGAGGATTCTGTCAAAAGAACATAGGTTAGAGTACCAGGGTTTCAATTATCTCTATGCATCTTCCTGTATGAATTTATGAACTGATACATATCTTATTTTTAAGGTTCCAATACCATACGTGCCCATTTGATGCAAAAAAGTTTGGTATTAATATATGTAAGAAGCCTCGTCGTTTATATATAACCCAGTTGAATGCACTTGTTTTGTTGTACTTTATTGTCCTCTTTATACTTGATATATATTACATATTAGTTATTTATTTATCTTTCTTTACCATTTCTATGTGCATCTTTGGTCTCTCTGACACAATACGATACATATTTTAGAATCACTTATCTGATACAATACCTGATACTGATAAGCCTTTGCTTGTACTGTACCATTTATATTTGGTATGCATGTCTCTCCTTGTGTGTTGGGGCCTGGGGGAGGGGTGGACTAACTTGTCAAAAACTCTAAATTCCACTTTTGTTAAATCAATACAAGTATTAAAACAGTGGGTTGGACTGAAAAAATGTTTTCTACCCTAAAGGGAACTTGCTTCATTTGATAGGAAATGTTGTCTGATCAAGTTTAAAATTATCTTACTGTATTCTACTTCTTCTTTTAGGGCTGTGAAACAGGAAATGGCTTGTTCCACCTATATATGAGAAGCTGAACTTTCGTAGCCATCATCCTGCAGCCTCGTATACACAAATGTGAGCATGTGACATGGTAATAACTCATTTCTCTACAAGCCAATTATAACTAGTTCTCTAAATAGTTTTCTTCTTCACGTAAATAAATGAGACAGTCATTGTATGTTGGATATTTCTTACAAGTTTTAACTTTACCCCTGATAAGCCCTGAAGAAGTACTATTATATTGATTTGCAACTAATGAGTTAGAGAAGCTATTTACCCCCCCCCCCCCCCCCCCCCGGGGGGGGGAAACTATTCTAATAGCATGTGTATGAACTCATCTGGATTGCATCATTGTATTTTTAGTCTCTGAGGATGTCTAGGCTGTAAGCCTGTAACACTAGAGTGGGTTCATTGATGTTGCTTTTTAGTTTTTACTATGAGAAACCTTACTTGGTAAATGCAAACCTCACTATGTAAACATTCTCAGTTGAACTATGAGTTATAGAACACCAGATTACATTCTAGAATATAGTTATGACATGATATTAAAATAGTTCTAACAATGCAGGAAAGAAGAATGGTAATACTATAGATAGCCCAAGGGATCACAACAAAAAGAGAAACTATTAAACCTTCATATCCAAGTGACTAATGGATGATAAAGTATGGACCAAACTAACAAATTTGGCTGAATTGAAGTGCAAAAATATTTGATGAAGCAAAGCACAGCATACCTTGTCCAATCTTCTCAACTTCTGGCAGTCAAATCTCACATATTAGGATCTAACATTCGTTAATTACATCAGAGATTTCTAAAATCAAGGGTGATTATGCCAGGAGTAATGTTTGAAAGTTGAAACTTGATGTTTGAGTGCCTCAACCCAGATACCATCAATTTAGTGAAACCTAAAATCCATTTAAAAGAAAATATCCTTATGTACGTTCAAGACCAAACAACTCTAAGCCATAGTTATCAAGGTGCTAGGTGATCCATGGTGTTCAAGGTCCACCCTAACACGTAGGTGGTGGCTAGTTACCCGAAGTGTTCTATTATTATTATTGTTTTTAACGTATCAGATTGACTTGCTACTAATAGCATAAAAGATTGTAAACATCACAAAATCCATTATAAAAATATATGAAGACCCTCACAACATGTACTTGAATAAGCGACACAAAGTATCAAATCATCTCAGGATATGTAGTTACGTAATCACAAAATGACAAAGTTGCATGACTTATATTGACGAATGCACCAATCAAATTTGAATAACACAATCATATGCCGCAGTTCAGCCACTAGCCACACTAGTAGCAGCCACCACTACTGCGTCTCTCATATAAGAAGAAAGGTAGTTGGAGAAAAAGGATGGGGATCTGAGAAAAGGATAAAGGGGGGAAAACACAGAAGGAGAAGAACAGGTAGAAAAAAGTACTGCGTTCAAGGTGCTGCTGGTCAAGAGGAACAAACAGGATGGAGAAATGGGGGAAAACTGAGACAACGAAGAATTGAAGTCGGAGGAGGAGGAGAAGGACAGAGTTAAAAATTGATAAAGAGAAGAGAGGAATATAAGGCAATCAAGGTGCTGCTGGTCAAGAAGAACAATCAAAATAGAGAATAGAAGGAAAAAAATAAACCAAGCCTGAGAAGAATCTTGGTTGAAGGGAGGAGAGGAAAAAGAGAGAGAGAGAGAAGAAGAAGAAGAAGAAAGATAAAGAGAGGGAGAGAGAGGAAGAATAAAGAAGAAGAATTGCAAAACTTAGTAGAGAAGTGACGGGGAAAATCTGAGGTTACTCTGATCACCAGAGCCTGGTTTGTGGTCATCAGAATTTTTGTCGCTGAAGCTTGAGCAGAAAAATAACTAAATCAATTTGAACAAGAAAAAGGAAAAGGGTTGAGAGATTGGATAGGAAGAAAAACAAAAAAAAAAGTTTTTGCTATTTACTATAGACTATAGGGAAGAGGACAACTTACTGGATAACCAGAGCCAAGTACCTGGTCACTGGAGTCACTGGGGAGGTGAGAGCTGGAGCAGGAATTGAGGGTAAAGCCTTAGGTGATTAGGTTTAAAGCCTTGTGCACTAATGACATGCACAACCTAATTGGAACATAATGTACAGAATAAAAATGTAAATGAAACAAAAGATAGTCCTTGGGAACTGTGCTCCAATGTTTACTTTCAAATGCTAATTTGGTATTTTTAAATCCTTATTAAGGTGATGATGATTCATGTAGCTTTTTAAATCATGATGACTGCTAGGCTTCTCTAGATCACGAGTTGTGATGAGTGAAACAATCCATTTCAACCTTCATGACATGATTGAAACATCTTCCTTTTTGGATGAATAAAAAATATTTGGATTAATGACTAAAACATTGATTGCATGATGAGAAGCTTTTGATGGTCTTATACAATTCAATTGGTTTTGGTAAAGTTACAACTGTCAGTTGAAAACAGACTGAATGGAAAAGAACGACCAAAAGCAAACTAACAAGGAAAAGAATATCAGTATTCTTTGTCTTTGATTCAAGGAGATCCCAAACAAACAGAAAGAATGAATAGCCAGAGAGATAAGATCATAGACAGAATGCCACAATAAGAGTAGAAAAATCGTAATATGTAATTGACCTGAAGAACAAGATGTGGAAGAAGAAGAAAGATTAAAAAAGACAAAATCCTCCAATGAAAAGAAAGAAGAGAAAATGCAGGGGAGACATTGTAGGAAGAAAGATTAGTTTTAAAATCCATTAACAAAAAAAGGAAAAAATAGTCAATTTCTGTAAATTAAGTGGGAAAAGATTCAATGGTTATGATTAGATCTAATAAAATCAACGGTTGAAGTTCCAAACGTTATGCTAATAGATTAAAACAGTTGTCCTGCTACCGCATTTCCTTAATAAATTGGTAATGACTAGGATTTGGGTTTAGGCAGCCCTTATTATGTGGTCTTCACATTTGGTACTCTAGTCGTAGTGCAGTGAGGGAACAAATGTGGGTACACATAAGTGTGTGTTGGCGAAGAATCTAACTATGTTTACTCTTACACGTAGCACTGCCAATTTGTGTTGGAAGGAATTAATGTCTCACCTTGACCTTATATTTGAGGGGACACCTTGACTTTATACTTAAGAGGACACTTGTTATTGTAGTGTTGACTCTTATTATTTAGATTATCAATGACCAAAGTTTAAATAGTCCTAGGGTGATATTTTGGGAGTCTGAAGTTGGACTACTGATGTCTGTGTAACCTGACAGAGTATCCACAACCAGTGTGGGAGATATTAAAAAAGGAATCCAAGTGCATAACCAATTTATATATTGGTGCTGGTGAATTTGAAGAATGATTTTTTTTCTTAACTTACTTTTATTATTGCAAAACATAATTATTTATTTATTTATTATGTATTTGTTTTATTGGATATTTTAGAAATTGATTATATGCACTTGAGCTCCCTAAAGGGGGTTGAAACGGACCTTAAGAGGTTGACAGTAATTACTTATGCACCCTAGGGTCTTTTCTATAAATGTTGAAATGTGGTGGGTCATGTATGTAATTATGTAAAGCAATAGGGGCTTATTTATAAAAAAATAATTATGTAATATTTTATTTCATTTAAATAATTGTTTAAATTATTGATTTCCCTTTTAGATTTTGCTTCTTCATTCTTCGAGTCAAACTACGATTTTGGAGTCAAACCAGGTGAGGAGAGAGGAATCACGATCTTAGGACTGCAGGACTGCGCTGGAAGTCCTCGGGTTGTGCAACCTACTGCTGGCTTTCTCCTCCTGCAATTTTGCTCTCTCTCTCTCCTACTACTTGTGCAGATACACCCCCTCGCGATGAATCTAGAATTACTAGGAAATTCAAGAAGACTTAGCGTGAATCAATAGAGGAAGAACCATTATCTGAAGGTGAAGCAACAATTAAGGCTTTTTAGGTATTCAAATTTCCTGTTTGGTTTTTTTTCTTTTCCTTTGGTTATTTTATGGAAGGGATCTGGTTCAATCTTCGGGCTCTGTATTCAGATCATTATGATGTGATGATGGGATAGAATTTTTTTTGGTTATTATGTCTGTCAAATATCCTTGAGACCCATTGAGATAATATGGGATAGCTACAGTTTGATGATAGGGTCAACCCATAGGTTTTGCATAGGGATAGAGATAGAATGGGATCTCTAATAATTTTGAACATCATGCCATGTATAATATCAATCCATTTGAAAACTCGTGAGTTAATTGGCGTGATGCATAATTGATAAATTTTGACACTAGAATGAGGTCATTTTCTAGAAAATTTTAGTAATTTTCCATAGTAGGGTCATTTTAGTAATTTTATATATTGAGATGGTCTGTCTGTAGAATAGTAGAGTAATGCTTTTAAGATTCTATATTCTTGATCTCAAGCATTTGTAATTTCGTTAAACTGTTGCTTTTATGTTTACTTTCTTATTATCAAGCATTTGTAACCTTATTAAAGTGTGTAGATTTTGAACAAATAAGTCAAACTGATTGGAATAACAGAATAAGATGCCAAACTTCTATTCTATGGTTTTGCTTGAGATCGGGAGTGGATTCTGAGATCCTTCTCTAGAACTGTTTGTGATTTTGTTGGTAAGTGGTTTTTGGAGCAACAGTTCATCACTTATGATGGGAGTGAAAGATGGACCTCCAACTCTAGGTCTTTGGATTTGATTTGCAAAGTTATCTGCCTTGATGTCTCTTCTGAGCTCTAGTTGGTTCCCCATCCACCTGTTGAGGACTCCCCACGGAATAGACTTCTTGTTGTCACCTGAGGTTTAGGTTCCTCCTACTGATCTACCAGTTAAAGGCTGGCCTCTTTCTTTCCCCCTTGAGGTTTTGGTATTGATTATTTATTCATCATAAAAAAGATATCTATTCTATGAGCAGTTGAAACTTTATATAAACCAATAAACCATTATAAGGCATATTTTTTCAAGCTAAAAGTTGCATTGTAGATCAGTGGATGCAATGGTAGGAAGGATTGATATAATTTAGACTGGAGGAGCTCAAAGAGTAAGGGGTAGGCCTAACACGGGTTTGGGAGAAGCTTGAAGAAACCAAAGACATTAAAGGCCACTTGGAACTGCTCACGGGTGTGGAAAAAGATTTTACATCGCCATGACCATGCACGGCCATTTGTTCGTCTCATTGTTGGGGATGATCTTCTTATCAAATTGTGGCTGGATCCATGGGATCTTGATGGTGTATCATTTTCAGTATGGTGCTGGTCTCCTGGTCCTTCTCTTTTATGAATCTTATGCAAGTGGGGCCAGCTGTATGGTATGTAGTTTGCCTCTTCAAGGACCTATCCTTGTGATACCTGTAGGGCTGTTTCGATGTCCTTAAAGAAAAATTTTCCATCATTCTTTGTAATGAAATTGATTATCAATCTTAAGTCTAAAAATTATACTTGCATGGATTGGGGTTTGACAAGAAGTACGATGACTATCATTAGATAGGAATGCCAACATACGATATGTATTACTGCCCTTATTTTGTTGGTATAAGGTTAAGTTATTGTTCTTCAAAGCTTTCACTAATGTATCGGCTCATGTGCATGTTGGACACTTTACACCTCTGGGCAGCTTGATTTGGTCATAATATCCATCACATGGTAAGTCAAGTGGTATGCTATGTTCCTTACTATGGTTTTCTCCTTGATTTCCCCACCATAATCTGCACCTTTGCAATCTCCATGAATAATGCCCCAGTTTTTTCCTCTAGTTTCTGGTTGTATGACTGTCAGATAGGATCTTCTCTTCCTAATTAAAATGTGTGGAACTATATAATGGCTTGAGTGTTTCGTTTTACTGTTGATCATGATGCACGGGTGTATGCTGCCATTTGACCTCTGTCAAGCTTCTAGCATTTAGCTGGAAAGCCAACCAAATAATTCGTTTCTCATGGTTGAAAATGCAGGGTATGCCAAGGCAACAAGTTGGACTAACGTATCAAGGATCCCCGACTCCGAAGACGAATGAGAAGATACAACAATATGGAAGCATATTTGTAATGTGGCAAATCTGTTCTTGCAGTATGTTCTCCTAGGTTTTGGTTTATCTCCCCCAAACTACCCTCTCCGGCTTTATTCCACCTCAGGGGAATGGGTTTCCATAACAAATTGAGTGTTATAATTGGAAGGCCTATCTGCTATACCAACCTGGTTGAACCCCCCACCAAATTCATATTTTATCTGGTGGCATTTGGAATGAGATTGAGTCATTGGTTCCTATTTTGGGAGCACTTGTCGAAGGCATCTCTCTTGATTGACATTTCAAATAATACATGGTCTCTGCTCGCTAGACTAAACCAACATAAGAGAGTATTATATACTAGAAACGAACCCCATTAAAGTGTTGTTGCGCTCTCTTTTTGTATTTCCTGCACTGAACAACATTCTATTAAATGATCAAGGGTTTCTTTATATGAAAGTGTGACTCACAAGTTATGATCTTAGCTATCTAGAATTAGCGGTAATGAAGCAGAAAAGTAGAACATGATTTGCTTCGCTGAGCCCAAGTGACCGGATTTTTCCACTAAGTTAGACCTGATTTCAGTTTGGTTTTCTGGATAACTTCTAGTTTTACCCTTTATTCTCTGAAACTAAGGGGTTTAACCCTCCCGTGAGGGGTCTCTCTTTGTCTACCATTGGTAGCCGTGTTTTTGACCATTTTTCTTTGCTATTTTTTTATTACATCTCTCTCCCTTCCCATTACGTTGACTGCTCTTCTTGGGATTAACAATTTGTCTTGTGAGGTTATGACAATAGCTTTGAGACTGCTGCCATTATAGTATTGAATTGATTACTTTGTTGCTTTCCTTGTTGGTTTTTTTTATTGATTTTGTGCAAGTGAGTTATGGTGTCTCCACTGGAGGACCCCCCCCCCCCCCCCACCTAACTGGCTTCATTCTCCTTCGGAGATTGTGGCATTCTCGGCAGACATTATACTTCCGAACGACTCCTCAGATTTTAGCTCTCTTCTCTTAGCCTCTATTGCAGAGGGTCATACTATTTAATCGAAAAAATTATCACTTCAAAGTGGGTTTCTAGATCAAACGTTGCTTTCTCGCTAGCTAATACTTGGGGGCTTCCAAGGGAGCATGAGTTCTGTCAAGTAGTTAGACATTTATTTCTTCTCAAGCTGCTGAATCAAGCGGAAGTTGAGAATGCTCTTCACAACAGTCCTTAGATTATAAAGAATCATTTGATTATCTTGAAGATTTTGGAACCAAATATTCCGGTGGATAGAGTTTTCTTTGATATCTATGAAATCTGGACACGAGCCCTTAGCCTTCATCCTGCAATGTACAATAGAGAGGTTGCAATGTTTATTGGTAACATTTTGGGGACATTTCTTGAGTTAAAGCCACACCATGGTCTAAGCGATTAAGGGAGACCACTTGCATTCCGATTATCCCATTCTATTCGAGTTTCTATAAAACCAGGTGTTCGGATTTGTAGGCCAAGACAAGGAATGATTTGGGTGGATTTGCAGTTTACCAAGCGTCCAGCAACTTGTTATTTTTGTGGTTTTTTCGGCCATGAATACCGAAATTGTTCCTTTAGTATTACTTATGCTACTTGTGGTGAGATTTGTGGAGCGATGTTCGGTGATTGGATTTATACTAATAGCACTATTCATCGTCCTTCTAACTGGGTAGTTCGAAATTCATTGGCAAAAATGCCTTTAATAGAATGCAATCGGTTAACCCCTCCCATTTCTAGGGATGCTAAGATCCTTTACCTCCTGATATCCTGAGGTTTATATTGGAGCTTGTTGACTTTGGAGACCCCAGCGGCCAAACATTGCCAGTTATACCGGCGAACAACCATAATGGTAGCTCAAGCTTAGTTCAATCTCAGATGTCACTACAGGGTAACAACTTAGTTGTTGATTTGGCCCAGATGAGTATTTCTAATGCTTCAAGCTCTAAGACTACTTCTATTTCTGTTGTGGGCCTAATTGAGACTCATTTGACCGAATACCCACCTTCTTCGACCAATCCAAATATTTCGAAGGAATTACAAGGTTTTGTGATTAACTTAGTAGATTCTGGAAATAATGTATTGTCAACTACAGAGCCAGGTGAGATTTTGGATGAAAATACTCTTATCTTTTACAAATAATCAAATGCATATAATTCCCCAATAGAAGAGGGTCCTTCAAAGACGATCACTAAAGCACAACCAATCATTATAAGGACCTCTGCTCCAGGTGTTGCTATTATGGGATCAAGAGTATTTATTGAGGATATCACTGAAAATGATACTTCTCAACCTATTGTACAGCCCAATCATGCTAGAAAATGAGCTTCATCCCTTGATTAGGTAACCATCATAAAGACTTAGACTAGAAGATGATAGAGACTTTTTACCATTTCAAGGGTTTAGGGGACAAGGCCTGAATGCTTTGGGACGTCGAGCTGGTGGGATATCAAGTAAGTTTTTTTCGAGCTGCCATGAGGGCGAGGGGTAACCCCCCCCCCCCCTTTCTTGCTGCAAGGGCGAGGCAGGTTGCCCTAAATTAGCCTCCCGAGGCACCATGAAGCTCATATCTTGGAATTGTCAAAGGCTTGGCCTACCCTTGACTCAGCAATACCGCACAAAAAGTTTGCTAGAAAGGGAGGCCCAGCATCATGGTGCTGAAAATGCTGAAATAAGTAGACTTCCAAGAAAGCTTCATTTCAATGATTTTTTCTTTGTAAATCCAGTGGTACTTTTTGGAGGTATTGGTATATTATGGAATGGTAATGTCTCGATCACTATCCTCTCTTCTTCTTCGCATATTGTTGATTTACTAATCAAAGTTACCTCTGTTGATGCAGAGTTTAGAGCGACTTTAGTGTATGGACATCCTCAAGTTGACCATAGGGATTGGATCTAGTATGATTTAGCTCATTTGGGATTATCTATGAGTACCCTTTGGCTTGTCTTTGGTGATTTTAATGAAATTTTGTATAATGGGGATAAGCTTGGTGGACCCCCAAAACCTCAACCCCAAATGAATGCCTTTAGGGAGGCTATTGAGTTTTGCAATCTCTTTGAGGTGAAGCACATATTTTTATGTAAAGGATCTAGTAGGTCAGGTAGCTTCTCCTATCTTTTATTCCATTTGGATTTTTTATGCTCCTAATGTTTTGGGGCATCCCGACAATTATATACCTGCTAATCCGTTGCCCACCCCGCCTCATATTGTGCCAGAATGGTATTTCCTACCTATCCATGCCATTCTTTGTAGTATACCTGACAATAGGGAGGTGTAGCCATGCTAGGGAAATGGAGTTCAACTTATGTGCAGCATTGTGCTGTCAACGGTCAAACATCCATCTCACTTTTAACCATTTTCGTGATGAACAGTCGAAATTTCAATCTCAACAGTTGACAGCAAATGTTGCATTAAATGTGTAGCATTGAAGTCTATTCCAAGGAAATGGGGTGGCCAGAGGAGCTGATACAATCTGACATGTGAAAGTTTGATTATGTACTTGCAAATTGATGGCCCATTGTGGGTGAGACCTTTACTTGCTGATATCCGTTTCTTAATACAGCATTTTGAGCATCGCAAATTTTTCTTCCTAGGATTGTAAATGGGGTTGGAGGCAACTCATTGAATTGAGTAACATCGAGTGGCCAATTTCCAGTTCTTGGTTTCAGGAGGTGGTATCTTCTGAATCCTTGTTTTTTACTCAGTTAAATGAATAAATCATTTCAAACCCAAAAAAATAAAAAGGGATTGATTGTATAACAACCCAGAACGCCTTAGTAATGAAACCTTTTCAGAAGCCTAACCCGGCTGGCCAGGGTCTAACAAAGGCAGGGTCGGTCCTAATTAAATCTGAATTGCATGTTAGAAGAGACAAGTGTATTAATGAATATGCAAATCAAACCAATAACAAAGAATGGGATACAGTCGTGGTTAACAAAAATGGAAACAACAGGAGGTACAAAAACTTATAATACAAATGAATATTTAAAGCATATATACGAGGGGACAAAAACAAAACCTTGACAAGAGAAAATCAAAGTCCTCTTTTTCCAACCGGTGGAACTTCACTTGATTCCCCACTTGGAAAGTCCTTGCAATAAAAGATCTTCCCCTAGTGAATGGCCCAGTTTCATGACAACTCCCTGGACCTGTCTGGTTGAACATTAAAAGCTGGTTTCTCAGTTTCATCTGCCAAACTAAGCTTTATTCAGGCTGTACAAGTCTATATGGGTTTCACTGAGCTGACATTGCGCAAATGACAGATTGAGAACATCCCTCTCCACCCACTGTCTTATGTTTGGTTATGACCTTAAAATGTGCTTCCTGGACTGAGCTAGCTCCTTGCTTGAAATTGGTGCACCCTACTCCCATCATGAGTTGCTTCTAGTGAAGCCCACAAAGCTACCATGTAACATAGTTGAGTACCCACTGCTGGTGTTACAACCAATGATGTCTTAACCACAATCATTAGCTTGCTGAACCTGAAAACTGAAACATCAAAACATCAACCCATCATTGAATTCACAGAAATTGAGCAATTGCCTTACTTTATATAGACCCAAAATTTAATGTATCTAACTGAGTCTCTATACAATCATATAAGACCACCAACATATGCAAGTTGCTGGCTTCAACTTGTGAAGTTGAATCCCAAGTTTTCTGAGAGGCTTCATACACAGAATTCGATCCAGGTCACAGGTCTTTTTCAAAATGTTTCAGAACGTGAAATAAGCACAGAGCCAATTTTGCTCGTGGGATCTATCCAAGGAGAACTGGAGATTACATTGGGATTTATATCAATGGGGTTTTGTAGATTATTTCTCAAAACTATTACTCAGAAAGAATTGTTTAGATTATGTTTTGTATGGAAAGCACAAAGAAAAATAGAAACTTTTTGGAGCAAACCCAGAAAACCCAATTAAGATTACCTTGCTTTCCGCCTATCTTTTTCACCTGTCCTCTTCCCATACATTTGTCAAACACGGTTTTGGGGATTATTTTTGTAAGAGATCTGGTGAAGTCCTCCGTTTCTGAATTGGGTTTGGGTCTCATTCCTTGTAGAGAGCGAGAGACATGGAGAATGGCGATTCAAGAGAAGAGTTGCGTGAGATAACTGGAGTGAATACAAGAAGAGACTTCTTCTCGGTATGCCCTTGTTAGAGACAGAAAACCCTTGCAGGAAGTAAAAAACTCTATCCCTTGCATGCTATACAAGAGGACCTGCACAAGCTCGCCAAAGTTCTATATAAAGTGTCTTCACAACCTACAAGAAACACAATCAGAAAAGAAATTAATGGCATCTTAGGCAAACCCCCCAAAATAAACTGCAAATAAAAAATACACCATCACAAACAATAGGCCTAAACCTGCTGGAATTACCTCTCCCACCAGATGAAAAAGTTGGATGCAGTTGGGGGCAATCTGGTGCACTATCCATTTCAGCAACCACATCATCAGGCTCGCTGCACCCAGAAGACATATTCAAGAAAATTCTAGCACGGATCACTCTTCTGCCACTGCACAACCAAAATATCAATATCTCAAGGGCCCTTGCAACTAGAAAGACCAAAGAAAAAGCAGCACAGTGACTTTAAAAGCCGTAGTTTCCACAATGGATGGTTTGCATCCAGTTGAGGCAGTAGGTTGCTTATTTAGGTAGTGGACATCACAGGTGGTGGGGTAGAGAACGAAAGTTGTTGTTGGTTGAAGTGAGAGTAAGCATGTTGTTGTAATGGCAAGAATGGTTCTACTTTTGGGGATGTGGAAAAGGTGGGATTGCTGATGGTACTGTTCAAACAGAAATACAGTGAAAAGAAAAGCCAGGAATGAAGATAGAACAGTAGGGGGAAAAGGAGAATTCGGGTTACTGTTACTGTAGAACAGCAATAATGGGAATGGAAGTTTGGGAAGAACTGAAGGAGTTATGGATAAGAAGAGGATCGAACGAAAGTAAAGGGAAGCCAGGTAGAAATCAAAGTTGACAGGGAGAGAATAACACATAAGAAGATGAGAGAAAGCGGGGAGAGAAGCTCATACACAATCTGCAAGCTACTATAACCATAATCAACTATTTAAGTTATTCAATCTGTTCTAATTGCATGACTACAAGAGTACAAAATAAAATTACATCATTATTTGAAAAATGAAATAGAACTTGACCATCTTTGACTTCAGTCATAAAATTGTAACTCTAGCTCTTCCATGACTCCATCAACGATGATAAGGGGGGGGGGGGAGTCAAGAAATCAAACTCTTTATAGAGCCAATTATAGAACAGACCAAAGTAAAATATCCACTGAACTATAAATCAAACTAGACGTGCTCATCTCTGTCTGGATGCCAAAATGGGTTTGTGTCAAAGGTAGTGAACTCGCATCACCTCTAAAATACTGACACCCAATCCAGTAATAAGAACACACAGAATAGTCTAGGTAATTAAAAACCTGACAGAAAGTACGTCTACCCAAAGAACCGGTTTGATCAAGCCTTTCCAGGATCAACCACTTCTTCTCTAGTTTCTCAATGAAGGTGAGTGCATTATAGATAATATGTTCGGGCTGAGTTTTAACAGTCTATGCATATAGATTTCTTAAACAGATAGATCTAGCTTCTTGTGAAAGCAGGATAAGGCTGCAAACATTATATCCTTCCCCAGCCCCACGTGCCAGCCTCCCGGCTGCTTTTTTGTGTCTGCTAAAAATGAACCAACTCTCCCATCATTGCGTCTCCCTGCCTCTGTCCCTTTTGGCTCTCCACAGGACATTACATGGGGAAAACAAAAAATAGATGTAAATCCCCTTTGCTTCTCCCCTGCTCCACTGTGTGGGGGGGGGGGGTCTGTTTCCCTTAGAGGAATTAGTAAATTATTCCCATTCCCCAACAAATGTAGGGAAATTTTCAGCACTACCCCCTGAGGTATTCCCTAAAATTAATGCCACCACCTGAGTTATCCAGTTTATCAGTTAGACCCCCTATTACTAACACTATTAGTCTTCAGGTAATTTTTAATTATAGATTTCCAATATTACCCCCACACTAACTAAAATAACTGCCCACCTGCTCCAGCCCCTCACAAACCCCCCCAACCCATCCACCCTGCAGGAAATCATCCACCACACACAAAAAAAAAAAACCCTAAGTCTGTCCTTAACTCTGACACCATCTCATCTGTGGTTATGCTGCCTCCGCAACAAACAACCCCCCTTTTCTGCTTCTTCCGTTGTCCCCACTTCTCTCTCTCCATTTTGCATCTATTTGCTGCCAAGGGAGCCATTGAAAGTATTTTTGTTCTTATATGTTAATGTTTTGCCCTATATCCAGCAATTAAAGCCGCTGAATCTCAGGGGCTATACCTTGTCTGTTCTTTACTTTTGGAAATTCTCAAAATGGAAGAGCTCCTAGGAAATGCAACATCTGATTACAACTCTTGTTGGACCGTATGCTATAATATCCATTTGGACCTTCAGTTGATAGCACATTTATTGCAACATTTCGCCACCGCCTAATTCTTCCCTAATTTCTCTTCAAATCTTGGCTATGCCACTTTTGTTGTCGTTTTTTGTTTATCTAGGTAAGCAACCGCAAATCCCCAACTCTTGTGAAGGGGGAGAGACGATAGTGGTGGTTCCAAAGCGGAGCCGAAGAGGAAGAACATACGGAACTACACTTTGGGTTTTTTTGTCTTTTTGAAAAATTTAAATTGCTTACATCAGCATTTAACTGTGATTTCTAACAACAGGGGGTCTGACTGATAAATTGGATAACTCAAGGGGTGGCATTAATCTCAAGGGCTACCTCAGGGGGTGACATTGAAAATTTACCACGAATGTATAAATAAACAAAGGCACTTATGACTTATATATTACCACAGAAAAATACAGAACTCAATTTCACACCTATTGTGGTTATAATATCAAAACTTTAATTAAGACAAATCACAGGCGACCTATAAAAACTATAGCCGAATAGTGCCGAATGGAGATTGTTATATATTACTACTTGTGCAGACTAACATTAAGAGCATCAGTAATACAGCAAAAACAAATATATACTAAAAAACAGTTCATTCCAACTGTTTAAGCAGGAAAAACCAGGGATGGAAACTTAATGCCACAGCTAGCTCCTTGTACGTCAAAAGCCTCTAAAAAAACTGTTGGGGTAAGGCTGCACAGGAAATTGCCTCTCGGACTCTGTTTGTGCAGCAGCCTTCAGAACCGAGTTTGCCCTTTAGCTAGACCGGCATTAAATTAAGAATACCTAGCCCACTTCCAATATGGTTAACACCATACCATTTTTAATTAGGCCAATTATTGGCCGTCTATAATAAGTGATGCCAAATAGTGACAAATGGAGGCAGCAATATGTTACCACGTGCGGAACAATTAATATTACCTCAGCCAAATACAGAATATCTCTTTCACACCTGTTGCAATCATAATATTACAACTTCTAAATAAGAAAAATCAGAGGCAGCCCATAATAGTTACAGCCAAATGCGGCGAACAGAAGCTGTTATATATGCTGCTTGTGCATCCTAAATAAGAGCAGCAGTAATACAATACAAACCATTGCAGATAACAAAAACAGTACATTTCAACTGTTCAAGAAGGAACAACCTGGGATGGAAATTTAATGCCAACTAGCTCCTTAAAGATACCGACAGTAAAGTATTATCGCCATTAAATTAAGACTACGAAGCCCACTTCCAACGTGGTTAACACTATAATATATTTTTAATTATGCCAATCAATGGCGCTATATAATAAATAGCGACAAATGAAGGTGGTAATATGTTACCAATGCTGAATAATTACATAGAGTAGCTGTAATATATACGATTCCTGAGTTTCCATTCATATACAATGACGTTTTCACTGTCTGTTGTCTTATCCGAGTAAATAGCAAAGATAAAAATTTACCACCACCATAAGATCCACCAAAGTGCAACCTCTGCAACATTTTTGTTAAGTAGACAGATCATAAAAGAGTGGCTGAATAGATTCTTACCCACCAACCGATGAAGTACAGCTTTTGTCTATGAATTACTAGATATAAGAAATCTTGTACATGGTGTTGGGCTCTTTGCCCTTTCGCATTATTAATGAATATAACAGCTTTCTGTTTCAGGAGTCATAGACTGTCATCTCAATGATAAAGAAAGAGAGGATACAAAGTTCTAATGGAAAAATATGAATTGCAAAGAAAAGAAAGAAACAAACCTCAGAACACCTGGTAAATCGTTGATCTGATTTGTTGTGAACACACATTCAACACCATCATTTAACTGAGAATAAATCTACAAAAGAAGAAAACGACACTAACTGAGATGGAAAGATCGTCAACACTTCTATGGATGATACACGGAAAACAGTGAATACCTCGCAAGTATAATGTAAAAGGTGTGATTGTTCAATCGAAACCTTCCCATCATCTTTTACTAGGATCAGCCGATCAACGGAATGGTCTGGCACCATAGCTATTCGGCTGGTAAAAATTTGAAGAACAGTAGGAGCTGTCACAGGAGATGCAGACGGGTACCCTATCTCGCACCCAGCCACCAGATATCGCCTAGGGCAGACGAAGACATTTTTGCATCTCAAAATGACATTTTATAGGTAGGTTTATAGGGTTTGGCTCGTCTACGGCAGTTACAGGGATGATGGAGCGTGACACTCGTGACTCGTCAATTGACGATCCAACAGTCGTAAAACACCAACCCAGATTTTGGAAAAATAAACGCACTCTCCTGCTGCTGTGCCCATATCGGTTCCGAAAATCACAAGACATGTAGATGGAAGTCAGGAAGAGTTGAGACCATTAATGAATGGGAAAGACATTATTCCTTGAAGGGTTGCCCAGGGATATTATACCTTGAAGGGATGCCCAGGGCGGCCAGAGTCAGGGCTGCATGTGAATGAAAGGTTCTTGGTTGTTTTTTTTTTTTTTTTGTGGGTGGTAGAAAGGTTCTTGCTTGTTCCGTCTACCAAACACGATGGACCGTCAAATCGGAATTTCGGTTGAAATTTCAATTTCGATCTTAATCATTGAAATTCAACAGTTAAGATTCAATTTCAACCAAAATTTCGAATCTGATGGTCCGAAATCTCGGCTTGACGGTCATGTGCATTAACCAAGCAAAATCGGAGAAATACACCCTACAACAATCACATTTCACGAGGGAACTAATAACCTTATTGGTAGGTTTCAATAATAGGGAATGTCACAGAATCCGGATCTTCTCCCCGTCGAGAGTGCTCCCCCATGGCTTCCTTACCACAAATACCAGTGGGTCCCATGGTGAAAAAAAAACTTTTTTTTTTTTTTTCCAAAAAGTGTTTTTCACCGTGGGCCCCACTGATATTTGTGGTCAGGAAGCGTAGGGGGAGCACGTGCCCCCGTCGGGGGAGCTGATCCGGACTCAATGTCACATACCACCTGGAGAGTGGAGATTCAACGACTTTTTGGCGCGCACCCCCGTTCTGAGCACAAAATTTGTAAGTCCAAATCCCCTGAGTATTGAGGAGCACCAAGCACATAAGGCTGTCAAATACTGAAACCGTTTAACCGGAACTGAAACTACGCCGTCTAAAACCGCACCGTTCAAAATTTAGTACGGTACATACCGAAACTAAATTTATTTTGTACAGTTCCATACCGAAACTGAATTTCTTCAATACGGTTCTAGTTTTAGGTACTCATACCGTCAGTATATATCGAAACCGTAATGAATTGATAGTGTATCAAAATATAAATATAATTTTACAATGTCCAACTTTGGTGTGTAAAAATAAAGACGTCCAAACCAAATATTTGTTTCCGTAAAAGCCTTACTAACTAAATCAATGTCCAACTTTGGTGTGTGTATGGGTACATAATGCAGAGCTAGGCCGTACAGGATGGAGTGTGGGATTATTATGGGAAGGCCAACTAAAGTATCTAAGTACAGGAGGACTAGGGAAGAGAAACATCATTGAGGCATTACTGATTGGATTAAATGATGGAATAAACCAAGCACAGTTCTACAACCTTCAACTACAGGACATACGGTGCAATGAAAAAGAAGTGCTCAATTTACTTCTTCCACTTAATCACAGTAGGTGGTAGATAGCTTATGTCCAATTTTGGTAAACATAGTATGTAACATTAAGGATACAAACCTTAATGGTTTTTGTGATACCACACTCTACCAATGGTTTACGTATTTAGCATTTGGGTCCTCCATAAACCATAACAAGTCATTAAATGTAACAAATCCTACTACTCTTGGTATTTGCTATCCTAAGTAATATATATATATATATATATAATTTTACAAAATAAACCATTTTACCTTTATCCTATCCCTAATTCTTTATTTCAATTTTTCGTTTTGTCTGTCAATCCTTTTCTTAAATTTACTTGTTTTGTTTCTATTAATTAGATTTATTTGTTTTGTCTATGTTAATATCAGATTTTATCGATTACTTGTTCACAATTTCATTAGGGTCTTAATGAAATAATAACAAAATTGGTATGGGTTCGTTCATATCAAAATTGTATCGCATTAGATACCATGTTTAAACAATTTTCTAGCACCAATTTAATACCGAAAACATACCAAACCGTTTTTGCAAATACCGAAACCGTACCGTACTGTATAAATTAAGTACAATACGATTCTGGTTTTCGGTATTCAAAGTTGGTACCATATGGAAACCGTACTGATTGACACTCTTACAAGCATATAGATGCTTCTTCACCAGAATATTGGGTTGGTCCCACTAGGAATCCGACGTCTAATTTTCTTTTAATTCACATGTGGGTCTCACACCAACTTTTTGTGGTGCAGAAGAGCTGGGATGGGGAGGTGATCCAGACTCTAAATTTATGACCCCTCTAGTCTTCCACAAACTTTAGATAGTGTTGTAATCAATGATGATGTAGCGAAGAATATGCAAGAAATTGAGAGAGAGCCACGCAATTGATAATAGAGTTTGGTTGAATAGAGTCCAATTCACTATAGCAAAGGGTAACAAAAAACCTTACAAATTGTTTGATATGTACAACTAAAGGAAGCCCTTGTAGAGGCGATCACAATGACGCAATCCACGCCTGAAAACTCACTTGTACATCGGAGAATCTTCACTGAGACGCAACAACAACAATGGAGATCTTGGGACCCTAAGCTCATGGGAGAAGAAGATGAATAAAGCACATTGAACCCAAAAATGAATCTAACCCAAATACATGAATCAGCCCAAGTATAAATAGCATAGTCTAAACCGGTAGTATAGGCGTCGGTTTAAGATGGTTCAAGCAAAACTCAAACATTTGGTCCAATAGAAAATAACAAATTATAGATTAGACCTAACAATTTTCCCCCTTAATATGTAAGACAATCCCTCAAATATAGTTGATTGGACTTCAACTATCATTGTTTACATGTACCTGCAAGACAACAAAAAAGAAAACACTAATAATATGCAAAATACCTAAACACACATCTAAACATGCATAAAGAAAGTATAAAACTTGCAAACACACAATGCAACAAAATCAATAGGTAGAGAAGCTCCAAAACAACAACTCAACTGTTTATAATTCTAACCCCAAAAACAACTATGAACAGCAAATTATGCACAAGTAAAGCATATATTTGAAAACTAGAGATAAACATTAACAAGAACTGTAAAAAATTGGGCAACATCTCCTCTAAAAGTATAACATATGAAAAACCTGAAAAAATACAAGAAACTCTACAAGACACTCACCACAAACAAATAAACAAGTAATATACAACTCAACACTACAGATAGGACATAAAACTAAAAAACAACATTGCAAATTTCCAACAAGTCAAAACAATGCAAAAACTTGAAAATAGACAATATCTTTGTACCACAATCTGCAGGATTATGCTCAGTACTTACTTTTTCAATCAATAGCACATCAACAGTTATTTTCTCTTTAAAGAAAAAGTAACGAATATCAATATATTTGGTCATATTATGATAAACTGAGTTTTTGCATGAGAAAATAACACTTTGATTATCAACAAATACAATAGGTTTATTCTTTAAAACACCGAGTTCACATAATAAATCATGTAACTATATGCACTCCTTCACACACTTAGATACAGCAACAAACTCAGCCTTAGTAGTAAACAAGGCAACCACAAACTATTATTGCACCTTTCAACTGATACAATACTACACAACATAAAGAAATAAGAAGATAATAATTATTGCTATCCTTATTACTAACAAAGTCAGGGTCAGTATATCCTTCAAGAACAAAAGTCTCCAAGTGAGTTCTTAAACACAAGTCCTTTATTAATAGTACCTCTAAAATAACTCAAGAGTCACTTGAGAGTAAGCTAATGTTCCTTTCTAGGATTGGACATAATCTACTATGTACACTCACAACATGAGCAATGTTAGGTCTATATATATCATAAGATACATAAGAAACCACAAAAGACTAGAGTAAGGGACTTGAACATTTCATCTTTTTTCAAAATTGGTCTTAGGATAATGATTATTTGAAAGTTTAAAATTTGCAGCCAAAGGAGTATTAACAAATTTAGAATTCAGCATATTAAACTTCTCAATGACCTTAAACAAGTAAATCCTTTGACAAACATATATGGTCCCTTCCCCTTCATTTCGATAAATCTTAATCTCTAGCACTTTCTTCATTGGTCCAAGCTCTTTCATCTCAAATTCAGACTTCAACTTATATTTAATTTCTTAAATAAGACTAGATTCTGCACATGCAATCGAAATATCATCCACATAAAGTAACAAATATAAAATATAAATGAATAAGGTCTGAATTAAGAAAATAGAGGCAACTGTCATAAACACTTCTTTTAAAACCAATACTCAACACATATAAGTCAAATCTTTTATTCCATTGTCATTGGGTTTGGTTAAGCCTATATAGGAATTTATTTAGCAAGCAAGCTTTAGTCTCATCATCGGCTACTAAGATGCCTAAAGAGGACTACATATAAATCCTCTCTTCTAAATTACCATGAAAAAATGCAGTTTTGACATCCATTTGTTCTATTGTCATTTGTGCTTGAGCTTTGAGCACCTAAGGAAAGAAACACCCTTATAGAGGGTCAAGATTGGTAATGTCAATAGACAGGACAAGGGACTACACTCTCTATAAAGAGAACGTTCTTACTCACAAAGATCTTCAAGTATAGATCTATCCCACAATTTATAATCTACTCTCTCGAGGTAACCCAAGAATATATAGTTTTTACTCTTAGGTTCTAATTTGCCAATGCTTTGATAAGCAAATGCCTCACAACCGAACACCCTAAGGTTATCCAACTTGGGGGGCTTCCCCCACCACATCTCCTCAGGAGTTTTGGAACCTTTGTCACAAAAAGACATCTATTTGTTAGGTAGATAACTGTAGCCACAACCTCACTCCAAAACCCCCTGGGAACCTCAGAACTAATAAACATGTATCTTGTTTTATTTAGGATAGTTCTACCAGAACTAATAAGCATGTATCTTGTTTTATTTAAAATAATTCTATTCATTCTTTCAGCAATGCCATTTTGTTGAGGAGTAGCTTTAACTGTTCTATGTCTTGGAATACATTTGTCTTTACAATACCCATTGAATATTTCAGTCACAAATTCCAACCCACAATCAGTTCTTAAATGACTTTCTTCTCACTCATGTTTCAACCAAAGCAACTCATTTCTTAAACCTAGCAAAAGTCTAATCCTTGGACTTCAACAAGAAAATTCAAGTCTTCCTAGAGTAGTCATCAACTAGAGATAAGAAGTAGGAGTTACCTCCATAAGACATGACTGATGCTAGTCCCTACAAATTAGTATGTAAATGTTTCAATACAGCACTAGATAAGTGGGACTCAATCCCAAAATTCAACATGTGTTGCTTACCAAGAACACAATACTCACAAAACTCCAAAATTTCAACTTATCCTTGCCAAAAAGGCCATGTTTCTTTAGAACTTGCATTCCCCTATTACTAATGTGCCCCAATCTAGAGTGTCACACACTAGTACAAGTAGACTCACTAAACAAACAACAAGTACTAGAGACATCATCAAAATAAGTATTATCATTTAACACATACAAACCAGACTAAGATTTACTTTTCAAACATGCATGTGAACCTATAAATTGTAAGAACACCCCTATATATACTTGGATCAAAACCAACACTCTCAATGCTACTTATGAAAATCAAATTATTCTTTAAATCATGAATATATCAAACATCATGCAATGTGAAAATAGAATTAGTGTGAGTGAGCAATTTAATAGTGCCAATGTCATCCACATCACACACATTATTGTTACACATCATAACTTTAACATTATCTCTCTTGGTCAAGCATGTGAACCAATGCAGATGAGGGCACATATGGTAAATATAATCAGAATCAATGATCCAGTTTCACGCCTATCATTATCAAAAAATGGTCAACACCTCTCAATTATCTTCATACACATTGGTTTGGCCGATACTAGTGGAAGGCATCTCAGAATTTGATGTCTCATTTTCTTTAAATTTTCTTTTATATGCATAACAATTTCTTTAAAATTGACCCTCTTTCTCGCAATAGAATCATCTCTTGATGCTAGTCAAATTTATTATTCTCATTATTGTTCTTGTTGTTATTAGTATGACTGTCATTCCCCTAACCTTTCCCTTTAGCCTTATATTTTTTGTTAGGGCCCTTACCCTTCACAAATAGGTCCTCCCCACTTCCCTTGGCCTTCTCCAAAGCCAACGACTCTGACTCCCTATTCTTGAGAGCCTCACTAAATTGGTCAAGGGTCACATTTTAACAAGCATATTTTAAAGAATTCTTAACAATATGATAATCATTATGAAGGAAATTCAGCAGCATAATAAACAAGTCTTGGCCATCTAATTTACTTTACTCCCCAGTGCTAGCCAAATCTTGAACCAACTTTTTAAACATGTCTAGATTTTGATCTAAAGTGATAGTATCCATCTTGAAGCTATATAACTTTTCCTTCAAATAGATCTTGTTACCTAAATTCTTTTTCTGATAAATTTGTTTAAGCTTTATCCATACTTTGATAGGGGTACTATCTTCCTCATTAAGACACTTAACAACACCATCAGTGATGTTCTAGAGTATGCAACCAATTGCATTCTTCATCACCTCAATCCTCAATGTAGGGTCTACGCTTTCAAAGAAAGCATCTGGATCGTCTAAAGCCCTCAATAATCTTTGTTGGGCCATTAGGGCTCTTATCTTTCTCTTCCAAATCCCAAAGTCTTTAATCCCATCAAATTTCTTAATGTCTACCCTTGAGCTCTCCCATTGGAACTCTTAAATCTAGGTACTCAGGGTTTTCACCCTTTCCTACAATCCAACTAGAGCCTGTGGTAGTCACACTAGGAGGTGTTGCCTCCCCAGACAAACCAAACCTCTTCTTTCTCCACTTTCAATTTCTTTAAGCAATATTCTCACAAATAAGAATATATAGAATGAATACAGGTATAATCTTAATCATAATACAATATGAAATTATCACAAATTTGATTTAAAACAACAAACTGTTGGCGAACCTAGCAATCTTAACAAACAACAAACTACTATGCACAATTGTTAACAACTAACAACAAGAGCATACCAACTAATCAAATCAGATAATATCATGTGTAATAAGATCTCAAAATCAAGGCATAAACCACCAGAACATATCAATTAAATGCACACAAACCCTACGCCAAGAACACTTAAAGAGATCCTAAACCACAAATTAGAGCAATTAAAACAAAAAACCCCAATTTGTTTTATCACAGATCAAACCTAAACTGGCTCTGATGCCACATGTTGTGATTAATGATGATAAAGCGAAGAATATGAAAGAAATTGAGGGAGAGACACACAATTGATAATGGAGTTCAGTTTTTCAGCCCACGTCTCTGGGACTCTAGATAGAGTCCAATCCACTATATCAGAGCGTAACAAAAGGCCTTCCAAATTGTTCAATTTGTACAACCAAAGGAAGCCCTTGGAAAGGGGATCACAATGGCGCAGTCCATGCCTGAAAACTCGCTTGTACACCGGAGAATCTTCACAGAGAAGCAACAGTGGTGATCTTAGAGCCCTAAGCTCGTTGGAGAAGAAGATGAATTGAGCACACTAAACCCCAAAATGAATCTAACACAAATACATGAACCAACCCAAGTATAAATAGCATAGCCTGAAATGATAGTATAGGCTCCGATTTTAGATGGTTCAAGCTAAACTCTAACCCACAGTCCAATAGAAAATAACAAATTACAAAATAGACCCTAACAGATAGGTATCAAAAATGTTAAAAAAAATTAACATCAGTTCTGCCTCTTGGCTATTAATGGCTAAGGTGAAATGACAAATATAGCCAAAACTAAAAAAGAAATATAAAATTACAATTATACACTTACATATTCGATTGAAAATTACATACAAATGGGTGAAGGTAGCCTTCACTTGAGGAAAATCACCCACCACCAAGACTGCCAGAATCTACAATGGGGTTGAATCCACTAAATTTTTGAATAGGGATTCCTTAAGCCATGTGGTATTTTAACCTTTAGTCAATGTAGTTTCTTATCCAAATTTCCAAATCGAGATGAAAAGAATTTTGGAACAAATCAATGAAGATAAGAAGGTAATAAAGGGGGAAATAAACGAAAAAAGAAAGGGAAGCCTATCGTAATTGAAGAATCATCAATGAACTTCGATCCTAGAGAGCATCGAGCAAAGCAATAGGCAAGTCTAGCACCATCAAGGCATACCATTGGATTGGAATGAATGGCATTTGAACAAGAAACAATGACTCAAGGAATCCTTTATTTTGGTTAACCCTCTACGTTAAAACCTCAATCGCAATAGCCTCTTGAGAAAAAGAGTAAAAAAGCATTAATGCCTCCCAGTATGAGGTCAAGAGTTTGAATCTTCTTGGGCTCAGGGGCAAAACCCCGTCTTATATTTAAATTAAATGTGTAAAACCTAACCCTCTAAGGATGTAGTAGAGATGCGCATAAGCTGGCCCATGTGAATTTCAGTTCCCAAAAAAAAATTGGGACAAAATTGAAGCAAGCAAAGATTCCAGTTCTCATCGCTGCCAGACTAGATATCATGGGGGGGGGGGAATATTACTAATATATGTACTGCCGGACTAGATATTATGGGGGTTTTTTGATTGGTAATCAAATCATAAAGAATGAGAGATTGACACACGCACTACGATTTCTTTTTATGGTGGGCGGTTTCCGGCGGTGGAGTGGTGGTAGGTGATTTTCCAGGAGGGTGAAGGAGGAAGATGGGTAAAGGGATTCCCCTTACCTACTTGTATTGTTCTTTGAGAATAAGGTATGGCAGGTGTGGGTAAGGGTATATTAAAATTTTATTTTTTTTTAAATGGAGGGCATAATATTCATTTTAAAACTTAAAGGTTTCAATCATAGAAAAACAATGTCGAATTTCAACTGAAATTAGCTAAATTTCAGCCGGTTTAGCGGTAAGCAAAAAATTTTTAGGGGCGAAACCAAAACAGGCAAAATATCGCATAAGTCTTTTTTTATTTTTGGATAATAAAACAACTGAGTCAAGGACTCAAAGAGAAACTACAAGGAAGCAGCATCACAATCCGCCTGAAGGATCTCTTCCAACCCGTGGGGAAGATCTTGAAAGAACATCCAAGAGCACTCCAAATCGAGTGGAAACTTAGACATCCAATCAGCAGCCTTATTAGCAACACGTCCAACATATACGCATCACGTACTCACCATCTCATGCAGAACACCAATTAGCTCAACTAAACGAACAAACCTCCCACGATCCACACAACATGGATCCAAAAGCTCTATTGTTTTCGAGGAATTCGACTCCAGCTATAGCGGCAGGAGATGACTATTCATCTCCAGCTCCAAACCTTGGCAAATGGCTTCAAGTTCTGCTTCAAGGACACAACTTGACCAAACCTTTCTAACAAAACCACCAATAAAACGACCCACAGAATCGCGAAATATACCACCAATGCGAACATCCGCACCCCTACGTTGGAAGGCAGCATCCGCACCCCTACGTTGAAAGGCAGCATCCACATCTCCTTTAATCCAACCACCAACCAGGAGAAAACCTCCACCTCAAAGGGAAAAGGAAAGGGACGATCAAAACCTGATCAAAACCTTCAAAGTCTCGCAGCCTCTCCAACCTTTCTTGATCTTGTGTTATATTTTCAATTTTACGTCTCAGTTTAATATTGTATATTTACAATTAAGAAATGTGTAATTTTCATCTGGACCCCCTGAGGTTTGATCTCTGTCATTTTTAGTCCAAAAAATGGATACTTTGCATCTGCCTCCCCTGAGGTATCCAATAAAGTTAATTAAGGACAAATTGTGATTTTTATGACCAAAATACCCTTGTATCTATTATACTGTAAGATTGCATCATATCTTCACAATTAAATCCAATGGTGAGAATTAAAAAAAGTATTTATATCTTATAAATTTATCAATTATTAAATCTTTGAATATAAAAATATTTTAAAATTTACATTTTAACAATTTAAACTTTCTTAAATTTTCTTTCCAATCGTTACGTCTTCTTCGTCTTCTTCGTCTTCTTCGTCTTCTTCGTCTTCTTCATCTTCTTCATCTTCTTCATCTTCTTCATCTCTGTTTCTGTCATGGCCAACAGATCTTTAAACCCTATATGGGGAAAGAAAAAAACTCTACGAAAATCAATACACCAACAGAAACCCTAGGTCTAATCGGATTAGGCGCAGAGTAAGCATTGATCGCAAATTAACCATACCTGCAACTATTTCTTCTACTTTGAATCCCATTGATATCAAGATTTAGATGAAAGTGTTTTATAAACAAAGTAATGAAGGAAACGACCTACCATCATTAACTGTCAATCTGGGCAATCCCATTTTCCTTTTTTGATATTTCTCTACAGAAAGATAAAGCATTCCAAAGGAGACGAGTGGGTTCTCCAGAGACTCGTTCGTGGGCCAATTGCAATTCCCTTCATCCACCTTCGAATTGGTGAGCCGATGTGCAAATCCGATTAGACCTAGGGTTTCTGTTGGTGTATTGGTTTTCGTAGAGTTTTTTTCTTTCCCCCATTTAGGGTTTAAAGATCTGTTGGCCATGGCAGAAACAGAGATGAAGAAGACGTAAGAATTGGAAAGAAAATTTAAGAAAGTTTAAATCGTTAAAATGTAAAATTTAAAATATTTTTATATTCAAAGATTTAATAATTGATAAATTTATAAGATATAAATAATTTTTTTAATTCTCACCGTTGGATTTAATTGTGAAGATATGATGCAATCTTACGGTATAATAAATACAAGGGTATTTTGGTCATAAAAATCATAATTTGTCCTTAATTAACTTTATTGGATACCTCAGGGAGGCAGATGCAAAGTATCCATTTCTTTGGACTAAAAATGACAGAGATCAAACCTCAGGGGTCCAGGTGAAAATTACCCTTAAGAAATTGATTGGTTTGATTTTTGTACTTCGCATTCTATGTCTATTTAAAGAGAAAAAAGAGGGTTTACCGTTTACCAAAAAAAAAAAAAAAAGAAAAAAGAGGGAAAATTCAAATAAACGCTAAGACGAAACACCACCGGTTCCGGCGGAGCGAAGAACGCCTGGATTCTTTCTTTTCGGGATTCTTGTTACATTTCTTTTTAAAGCCCTAGTAGGGTTGTTGTAGTTTCGTCGTCGTCGATCTTATTCTGGTTTTCTAGGGTTTTAGTGTTCTTGAACTTGTAAGTTTACCTCTAAACTTTCAAGGATATGGAACGGGAAGAAATGGTGTTTGGGAAAATATTCCTCGAAGTACTTATGAAGGAGTTTGGAAAGAGACTTGTTCATCCTCCTTCTAGTGACCATAAACTCTTACATCTTCTTGACCAAGCTTCGTATTTCCTATCATGGGTAGGCCAATCGCCATCACATTCAATGGAAAAAGCACTTTGCCAACTGAAGAAGGCACTGGTGGCTGATGATCTTATGAGTCACTCGAATATTCTTGTCAAAGTTACAGTTGCATCTTGCATTAGTGAGGTCACAAGCATATCAGCACCAGTTTCTCCATATGATGATGAACAAATGAAGAAGATATTTCGGTTGATTGTTGATGCATTTCAGGGATTATCTGATACGTCTAGTGTTTTATATTCTAAGAGAGTCTCGATTCTTGTTTCCATGGCAAAGGTTCGATCGTGTGTTGTAATGCTGGATCTTCATTGTGATGCCATGATTCTTGAGATGTTCGAACATTTCTTGAATTGCATAAGGGATTATCACCCGGAACATGTCTTCTCTGCCATGGAGACAATTATGACCCTTGTGTTAACGGAAAGTGATGGTGTATCTGTTGAGCTTATTTCCCTCCTCTCAGATAGTTTCAGGAAGAAAGAAGAGTATTTTCTGCCAATTAGGCAAAAACTTGCCGAGAAAGTAATTAAAAACTTTCTGGATAAGACTCACCATACGACAGTTGTTGCTGCTGAATGCAATAAAGTGTCAGTGATGACCAATGGTGATTCTTTAACATATCCTAGCTTCCTCCAAAAGAAGCCCGAATGCAGCTATCATAATACTGATAAAGCCAAAACTAGGGATACAGCAGTGAAGATCGAACCTGATAATTTGGAATCCAAGATGGTGGTCAAACCAGAAACAGAACCAGGTCAAGCTACAAAGAAAACAAGAGGTAGGTGACTTATTTCTTTGATGGTTTCTACAGAAAGTTCTATTGGACATATTATTCTATTATGTATAGAGATCTTTCATTGTACTTCTTCTTGACTGTTGAAATTCTTTCACTAATCTTTTATTGCTGTAAATATTTAATTGCCTTGGACTAGGATACTTGATGTAGATCATAACCCCACATATACCTGTAGAAAAAATTCACAAAATCAGCCTAGCAAGGTTGTGAGATGTGACTGCTACGAGGGGCTGCATAGTCCAATGATGTTTGAAGTTTCTGTTGTTTCAAGGGAGCATCACATAAGCTGGCCTTGCTGTGAATAGAAGCATTTTAATGAAGATAGCTAAGACTGAGATATCCCATCTGAGATAGGTGTAAGAGTAATAGTTCATCACTGCAGCCATGACCATTGAGTTTCTTTCTACTGCTCATGTCCTTGCTATGACCACATCCAATATTCTCCTGGCAATTGCATTCTCTTGACTTTCTCTGTTTTTTCATTCATATATATCAATTTTGTCCCCCCTTTACCATATCTGGAAACTGAGTTTACAGGTTTCCAAATAAATTTGATTGGCTTACATTGAATTAACAGTTCAATTAGAATCATTTTAGGTGATCTGCGAATCCTCACTCATTTCGTGCAATTGTTCATAATGCAACAAACGTTAGGCTGTAAGTGCTAAATAGAAAAGATAAAATAATTATAACTTTGCAGGCACTTTTACGTGACAATTAAACCATCCACATTCCCTCCCTCCCGAAAATGTAGGCAACCCAAGTGGAGGTCAATATGTTTGTGCAACAAATGCAAACAGAGTTCCTTTATCAATAAATCATATCACTTACAAGTGTGTGTATATATATATATATATATTCCTTTCTTTGTCAAATATCTGTGTCAATCTAAAGGCTCAAGATTATTTAATTTCTACTATTTTGCTCCAATCTTCATGGTCTGTAGTGAATCAGGAAATTCTTTAGGATGATATCATTATTGTCTAATCATTTGATATTTCTCCACAACAGAAGTCCAGAATCCACTGGAGAGAAGTTTTGGCAGCTCCGAAAACAGAGGTACTTATTGAATTAGAACTACTACCTGCTATGAGTGGATACACAATCACTACCACAAACCAACTTGTTGTTCCTTTTATGTGTTCATTAGATTCTTCTTTTGGATGGGCTGTAGCTGAGGAAAAAAAATATTTTATTGAAGCATGGAAACGAAAGGAAAAGACAACAGCAGCATACAAGTAAGACAGTTTAAGTTTCCCCTCTGGAAGTTCTTCATCTGAGTTAGCACATCTCTTTGATGAGGTTGCATTGACTTCTAATACTGAGTTTTGCCTAGTGTTACGATTGTTGATTCTGTCATGGGAATTTTATTAAGTAAAATGTTCTTACAATGAAGCCGAGACAATAGCAAAACTATATTAAATCTTCATGCTTTATGTATAGACATTTTCAACTACATTGCAATGCCCTGGCCCATTTATTATGAAAAACTACAATGTTTTAGACTCTCAAATTTTACCCATAGTCTTCATTTTTCTGTTTGAAAACTGGCAATGATGCCCTTAATCTTCATTACTGATTTACTTCAAAATCCCAACTCTGATGGTTTGACAATCTAAGGTAGCACAGCATTGATCAACTATGATAGTTTTATTTAATATGCTGTAAGTTCTAACTATTAACTGATTTAACTGAACTGATGTTGTGAACAAAGATAATTGTTATAGAAATCAGAATTGAAAATTTGTACTTTTCTAAAATGGTATTTCTGCTTTTTTTAGCATTTTGAACTCTGTTGAGCTTGCTTATTAATCTTCTTTTATTAACAGGGATGATAAAATCCTGCAAGCCATTGAATCATGGGAGAATAGCAAGAAAGCAGCTTTGGAAGCTGAGCTGAAAAACATTGAGGTAAACAAGTTTCCATTTCTTGAGTTTTATGCAATGAATGAGAAGATCCCCTTATGCCTGCCATGCAACTGCAAAGATGGTATGAAACGTTTCTGCTATCAATGGTCTCCACCTAGACACTGGGTTTGAGTCTGAAACAGTCCTTCAGCGAAAGCATCGGTAAGGCTGAGTACCTTATGACCCTTCCCTCTCTCCACAGTGGTGGGAACCCTGTGCACTAGGTACGCCATTTTGATCTCGGCTAGAATTTGAATTTGTTCGACAAGTAAGCATGAGTCTATCCCAATCCATTGAGCTACTCCTGGGCACAGTTTTGAATTCTTTTCTCTTTTGATCCTTGGGGAGCTAGTTGAATCTGATTGGGCTTAAGTTTGCCTTGTTAAGTCCCAAACCTACTCAGCCTATGTGCTCCTTTACAGCGTAATCGTTCAGCATATCAGACACAACTTTTGTCATTGAATAATTATTTGAAAACTGAACTGAAAATATTTATTGTGAAGATTCAGTCAGTGAGTCATCCTTGATTCATACTGCATTTTGGGAGTTAAATATTCCCGAGTATTTAACCATAAGCTGATGATTCAGGTTTTCCTACAATTAATTGCTCAATGCTTTCTTTAATGGTCCTCAAATTTCAGAAACTGCTTTTTCTCTTTGAAGCGTACCAAGAACTTTTCTCAAAATTTCGAATAATAAATACACAAGTTTTAGTCTTAAATGTGTTATGAATCACTTTGATTGAGTTCATATTGGCTTGAAAAGGACTTTGGTGGCATACAGGAACGACTAGGAAGGGAGATGGATCTAGTCCACAGGGATGCAGAAGAAACGAGGGCAATGCTCAAAATAAAGTTTGGAGATGACATTTTCAACGCAACGACACCAATTTATGTGCTGCTTGCAATTGGTGCAGGTCTACTGATTTTTATTTTGACGATTCTGCGTATTCAGACCTAATCAGAACCAATCATGTTTTTTTTCCAAATTTGCTATCTTTTACATTTCAACTTAAACATTGGTGATTTTCAGTTCAGAAATTGTTTGATTTGATTTTGGTACCTCATTCCATAATAAGTGATTTTTGGTACCTCATTCCTAAATCCTAATTATATGTGCTCCTCTCCTACGAATCGTAAGCTACAAAGAAAAGGTCTTCATTGAATTTGTTGAAATCCCCACATAGGAAGTGTTAAACTTAGAAAGTGAACATATTCTGTTTGAATACTTCTATGAAGGATGGAAGAGGTTCAATCTTTCTCAGTTTTTGGTGGAACAAAACATTCAATTCCCGCCACCACGCTTTTGCAAGGTGAAAAACTGTTTGAGAGGGTAAATCCGAATGACATTTAATTTGAATAGAACTAAAACCTATTAAGGAATGAAAGGACTCAAACAGTGAATATATATATATATATATATATATATATATATATTTTTTTTTTCGGATGAATGAAGAAAGAATGTAAAAGGGGAAATAAGGAGGAGGGGAGCAGCCCTTAATTAAGGTGCTAAAAAAAAAAGTCCTTAGGATGTCACCAGACACTAGCAGGGGAATGGGGAAGCAAGTGGAACCTAGAAGAGATCAAAGCCAATGGCATTCCAAATCGTGTTTGAAGATCTGGAGTTGGAAGCTTATCTTCTTGGGTAGACAACATTAGGGGAATAGCCAGGATTCAACATGGGGGTCAAGTAATGAGAATCCGAATCATCCTGTCACTGATGCTTTTTCACTATACATATTGTGTGGGGCCCATATGAGACTTGCCTTTAAATTATATTTAGACGGCCCATACATATTAAAAATATAAGCAAATTGTCAAGAATGATAATTTTACCCTTATAAAATATAAATAAATTAAAGCATGGGAATTGCTAACATAACAACAAATATACATATATATATATATATATATATATATATATATATATATATATATCTTTCAAAATCAACACTTAAAAAAAAAAATGATTGCAACAGTAATTAAAAAAAAAAAAAAAAAAAAAAGGCTAATTGCAAATCAAATAAATCATGGTAGTTTGTGTTTTTTTTTTTTTGGGTGGGTACAGAAAGGGGGTCAGATTACCTAAAAGGCACGAAAGGAAAATGAGTAGACTAGGTCCTCCCTTAAAATTTCTCTCAAATCTGGAGGGGCTTCAGTAATGATTATCAACCCATCTTCTGCATTAATCAGTATCTTTGTGAGCCAATTTGCTGCCCTGTTGAAATTTCTTCCAACATGTCCAAAGCGGACGTGTCCACGTGATACAAACAAATAGAGTATCTCGTTAACTAGACTTCCAAAATTATCCAGGGTCTAAACATTAGGTTCAAACATCAAGATCGCCTTCTTAGAATTAGATTCTAACTGCAAGGGTCATGCTCCCAAATTCAAAGCAAAATCTAACCCCTTCCCAAATAGCTAACAGTTCTACTTCAGTCACTTGGCATACTTGAATCCGTTGGGCATACTTCCCATTTATATTGATTGTTGCATCTGTATCATATTTAAACCATCCTTTGCTTGGGCATCTCCAACATCTGTCATTGGAATCCTTCCCTAAGTGTTGTGTCAGCTTTAGACAAGAATGCCAAGCTTCCTTAACTCTGTTGTAGTATGCTTCAATGATTTGTGCACCATTTCTTGGCCTTGAAAAATCTTCCTCATTCAAATCTTCATTTCTCTAGAGCCACATGAAATATTAGGCTCCTACAAATCTTCCTTAGCTCTTTACTGCATTCATACACAAGCTGCAACAGTCATTGTCTTGAATCCTCAAGTATGTCTTCCTTTCATTAGTTGAAAGCCGGTCTCTGGAAACTAACCAAAGGAACGTACAAAATCTGCTGGGTAGTTTCAATTTCCATAATTGTTCCTAGTATTTCAACAAAAACCCCTACATGAGAAATGATTCCTTCAGCTACTAAGACACCATAAGTAGATTGAACCAAAAATATACCCTGTTCCAAATTGGAAACCTTTTGAGATCTAATTGAGTTGTAGATATTTTCTGGTAGCAAGCTCACAAAACGTGATTCCCTCCATGTCCTTCATCTATGATGAATTGATTTATTGTGTCTCCTACAATGGATGTTGGATTGGATCTTTTGCCATTGCTTCCAAAGGTCCCTGGTTTCAAGCCATTGGTCCCTCCAAAAGAGAGCTTTGCTACTATCGCCAATGATAAATCTATAATGCTCTCTCATCTTAGCTTCAGTAGTAGATATGGCTTTCCACAAAGGAGAGTCAAACACTAAAATTGTAAAGGGTGTTCTCCTTCTATGTGTCCCATATTTTTCCTTCAAGATTGTTTGTCAAACAATATTTTGTTGTAAAACTCCCCAAACTAGCTTCATAATAAATGCTTCATTCATCCAAATTAACTTCTTAAAGCCAAATCCACCTTCTACCTTTGGTCTCCATAAACTCTCCCAGTTCGCCAAGTGAGCCCTCTTCCATTGAGAAGTATTTCCCCAAATAAAAGCCCTCATTGTTTTTTCTACTTCTTGCAAAATCCCTTTAGGGATAAGCACAGATTGCATTGAGTAATAGGGAATGGTTGACACCACTAATTTGGCAAGAACAATTCTTCCTGCCAAAGAAAGCAAAATTGCATTCCAATTTGAGAGTCTCTCTTTAACTTTTGTAGCTATGTAATTAAAACTACCGTTCTTCCTTTTACTGTAGTTGGTAGGTACCCCTAGGTATTTACCCAAATCATCTGTAATGGTAAAACAACTGACTTGGGCAATAGATTTTGCTGTTGAATTGCAAATATTTTTAGAGAACAAAATATGAATTTTTTCTATACTTACTTTGCTTACTAATGCCTGATAGAAATTATCTAGGCATGCCTTCACAATAGTCATTTGTTCAATTGAAGCTTTTGTAAATAAAACCAGGCATCGGCAAAGTCATTTTTCCTATACTTACTTTGCTTCCTGATGCCTAATAGAAACTATCTAGGCATGCCTTCACAATAGTCATTTGTTCAATTGAAGCTTCTGATAGAACCAGGTCATCCACAAACATTAGATGAGGTATTCTCAGTCCTCCATGTCTGACTCTAACAGGTTTCCATCTGCTATCTGAAATCGCATCTTGGATACTATGAGTGAGTCTCTCCATACATAGTACAAAGAAATAAGGAGATAGAGGGTCTCCCTGACGAATTCCTCTAGATGGTTTGAACTCGTCAGTGGCTTCTCCATTCCACATAATTCTAAAGGAAGAGGTCAGACACATAACATGATTACCTCCACCAGTCTATTAGGGACTCCTGCTAAATGAAGGGATTCATCAATGGAGTCCCAACAAATTCTATCATAGGCATTCTCCAAATCAATTTTAATTGCCATCTAGTTAGACATTCCCTTCTGTCATCTCATAGGATGAAGTAACTCTTGAGCAACAATAATATTATCTTGAATATTCCTTCTTGGCACAAAACTATCCTAATTTGGAGCATCTAGACTTGGCATAAACTCCTTCAATCTGTTCGTAATAACTTTCGTCAAAATTTCGAAACTAACATTGCAAAGAGAAATTGGGCGGAAATGTGTAATTTTTCTGGTTTATCCACTTTGGGAATCAAGACTAGAAAAGTTTCATTTAGTTGTCTTCTAATTGTCCTGCAAAGGCTGATCAGGTTGTATTACAAACTAATCTACCAATGATCTCCCATGTCTTCTGATAAAAGGCAGCTTGAAATCCATTTGGACTAGGCACCTTCCAAGTCCCAATTTGATTGACAACCCTATAAACTTTGTCATCAGAGATATCTCGATCTAAGATAGAAAGCCAATCTTGATCAAGTAGGGGATAAGTATGATCAGTGAAAAGCATAGTCAGCTCTGAGTTTCCCACCAAGAACAACCCCTTAAAAAAGTTTGCACATGGCATTTGAGTAGTTTTGAATCAAAGATCCACTCATTGTCCACCCCTTTAAGGCCTTCTATTTTATTCTTTCTTCTCCTGGCTATTATAGAGATGTGAAAGTATCTAGTGTTGCAGTCACCTTGCAACAGCCCATTTTTTCTAGATTTTTGGGCCCATAGTATTTCCTCTCTCTAAAGAACTGTTTCTAGGTCAAATCTGAGCTACTGCTCCAACTTAACCAAAAAGGATTATAGGGTCCCTTAGTGAGTGATAAGCATGCATTTACCATTATTTATTTGATTTAATTCCCCATACTTATTTAATTAAAGAGAGCTAATTGAGTATTTTTTGTGTATTTTTCAGGAATAAGGAGATTTTGGATATTAGAGATAATATGAAGTAAAGTTGGCAAATATATTAGATATTGGTGGATTTTAAATCATGGCATTCAATCTTGCTGCCCAAGAAATCATGAAAAGTGAGATCTTTGCCAAATTGGAAATAGGTGGAGGTCAAAGGAACAAAATTGGTAATATATCTGAAAATCGGGTAAACAGACATACCTTCAGTATTTTGGGCATATCTCTCTCGTATGAGCTTATATTTTTATGATTCAAGATGCTATGGAACGATATTGAAAATATCTACAACTTTCTAGTTTTGAGTTTTTCCAAAATCCGAACGAATAAAGGTCGAATCTACGGGTAAAGAGAGGGGATTCATTGTGTGCGGGAGACATAAAAGAGAAGCCAGCCACAGAGAAGAAAGGAGGACGGCGAATGCGGCTCTGATCTCTCTCATTGCTGAAGAAGAAGACCACATCTCTCTCTCTCTCTCTTCCTATGTTTCATCTTTATTTTTCTTATGAACTTTGTGATAATGAGTAGCTAGTTCCTTTTCTTTGGGATGTAGATAAACCATGCTTATTTCATTAATTTGATTGTTCTATCTCTTCTAGTTGATAGTGTTTGAGTTTGGCCAAAGATGTTCTATAGCTCAGCGAACTAAGCATGCCAAGCTTCCGCGAAGGACGATAGTCTTGCGAAGATAGGGCATATCTAGGAAGACCATCCTTAATTTACTTTGAAGTGTAGAGTATATCGGTTAGGGAAAAGCATTGGGGATTCGAAATCCCAAAGATCTTCACATATTCATAGTTAATGTTTTTGCATTAATTAGTAAATTTAGTTTAAATTTAGTTTTGTTAAATTCAATCTTAGTAACTTAGCCTTTTAGTTCCCCATAGTTCGACCCCGTACTTTTTGCTTGCTAGATTAGTATAGGATTTTATATTTGATTGGTTAGCGTCACGATCAAATTTTGGCGCCGTTGCCGGGGAACCAAAGCACGGTTGCTAGGATTGATTTTTGTCAATTAGGCATAATTTTTAGAGTAATTTTAGTGTTTTTAATTTTTTATTTTTCTTTGCTTATTTAACTAATCTCTTTTTCTTTTGTTTTGTAGGTAACTGCAATAGTAGTGATTCGATAATTAGTTTAGGTTGTTATCTTTTCTTTCTTAGATATAATTGTATTTAGGACTTTTCAATTGTAATATTTGCATTAGATTGGGTTGTTTAGGTTAATTTTAAAAAATCCCCATCCCTCATATCCCACATGTGTAATTTTTGTTCGAAAGATCACGTGGATTGCGCTTCAGGTACGTCCTAAACTCTCCCTTTTGCTATAGTTATTTTCTTTTAATTTTACTTATTTAGCTTATTCTTTTTTTTATTCTTCTGTGTGTATGCATGGTCGTCGGTCCCTAAACCCTGAGTTGACTCCACTTGACTTAGAATTAGAAGAGATTTTGACCAACCTTAAAAGGCAAAAAGAACCATGGCAAACTATGAGCCTCCAATGAGGCCCTTGAGTGAGCATTTCATTCCTACGATATATACTCCGGTTTCTTGTATTAAGTTGCCTGACATAGAGGCAGCTCAATATGAGATCAAATCTAGTGTGATTCAAATGCTACCATCTTTTTACGGACTTGCCAATGAAGAGCCCTATCAGCACTTAGATGAGTTTTTAGAGGTGTCCTCCACGATTAAAATTCAAAACCTCTTAGTTGATGCTTTAATGTTATTGTTTTTCCCATTCTCCCTTAAAGATAAAGCTAAGCATTGGCTTCATTTTTTGGATAATGTTAAAATTTCCACTTGGGCAGAAATGCAATAGGAGTTCCTTAAAAAGTTCTTCCCCATTGGTCGTACCAATAGCATTAGGAGAGCAATAACAAGTTTCTCCCAACAAGAAGGAGAACAATTTCATGAGGCATGGGAAAGACTAAAAGAATTACTTCGACAGTGTCCCCACCATGCTCTTCCTAAATGGTAATTGGTTCAACGCTTTTATGATGGCCTTAGAGACCGACATAGGCAAATGGTTGATTCTTCTTGTGGTGGGACTTTCATGCACAAGAATGAGAAAGAGGCATGGGAACTCTTTGAGACCCTTAGTGAAAATTCCCAATACGATGCTTCAGCAACTAGGACTGAGATTCCACCCATTGGGCATCCAAAGAGGAGTGGTCTCTATGAGATCAATCCTACTGTTGAAATGAACACTAAGGTTGACTTGCTATCTAAAAAATTAGACTATCTCTTGTCATTAGGACAACAAACCCCATATCCACCTCCATTTAATATGCACCCAAATGCCTATAGGAATGAGCAACAACCCTCACATAATTCATCATTTGAGGATAAGGTACTAAAAACACTTAGTGGATTAGAGCAAAATACTCAATTGTTGCATTTCCATTCTCAATCCATTAACAAATTGGAAACCCAACTTGGTCAACTAGCTGATGCCATCAGTAGGAGGGAGGCTAGCCAATTACTTAGTCAACCAATAGGTAACCTTAATCATCAAATTGGGTCTGGGAAAGAACAAGTCCAACCAATTATCTCATTGTGACACATAGTGGGAAGAAATATTATTCACCTTTGTCCATTCCTAAGCCATTGCCCATCGATCTTGAGAGTCGAGAAGAGGTTAATTTGACCCATGAGACTGGTGATGATGCAAACAAGCCTAGTAAAGAGACACCACCTATGAGTATTACCCATCAATTTCCTCGTAAGGGGTTGCACATTCCAATTGTAGATGGTCCTACTCCTAAATCTTACACTCCCAAAGCCCCCTTCCCTGAAGCTCTTGAATCCTCAATTCCAGATCCTAGAAAGAATGCTAAGATGCAAGAAATGATTGATTTATTCCAACAAGTTCATATCAATCTCCCACTATTGGATACTATCAAGCAAGTCCCAGCTTATGCTAAATTCTTAAAAGATCTATGCACCCAAAAGCGTAAGTTGGAAACTCAGACTCTTAAAACTGTGCACCTAACTGAACAAGTTAGCTCTATAATTTCCAACCAACTGCCCCCTAAGCTTAAAGATCCTGGTACACCTTTAATTTCATGTGTCATTGGAGAACTATCCATAAGCAAAGCATTGCTTGATTTGGGAGCCAGTGTGAATATTTTACCCGGTTCAATTTATGATAGGTTTGGCCTAGGAGATTTGAAATCCATTGATGTGATACTACAATTAGCAGACCGCTCAATCAAACGACCTCGTGGGCTACTTAAAAGCGTTTTGGTAAAGGTTGATGATCTATATTTTCCTGTCGATTTTTTGATCCTAGATATGGATAATCCAACTACCAATAAGTTACCACTAGTCATTCTTGGACGCCCCTTTTTAGCCACTGCGAATGCTTGCATCAATTGTAGATCGGGTGTCATGGATATATCATTTGGAAATAAGAAACTTAGAGTCAACATCTTCAATGCATCCTTAAGCCCAAATAGAGATGAAGAGTGCTTTGCGAATAACCTTAGTGATGAGGAAGTGGCGGATTATACTCCAAACATGCTTATTGATGATCCCCTACAACGTTACTTGTCATCTGGAGAATCTAACCAACTTATTGAGGAAGTCAACACATTGTTGGACTCTTCCACTCCTTTGGAGCAGCCACCATTTCCAAAGAGATTTGAGCGTCTACCTCCATTAGCTGCATCTCCCCAACCCTCATCCCTCATATGTCCCCCTAAGTTGGAACTTAAACCTCTCCCTTCCAATCTAAAGTATGCATTCTTAGGGGAAAATGAAACATTGCCTGTCATTATTTCTTCTGATCTATCACCTAGGCAAGAAGACCACCTTCTAGGAGTGCTTTCTGAATTCAAGTCAGCCATTGGTTGGTCCATAGCTGATCTTAAGGGCATAGACCCTTCCATATGTATGCATAGGATATATTGTGAGTGTGACACCCAGCCCAAATCTAGCCCGAAGACCTGATCTGTTTTGGGTGAAGTCGGGTTTTGTTTAATGTTGACTTTGAAGTTTGACCATGATTTCAGTTTTACTATCTTTGAAAAATCTTAGGAAGATGTCTTTGTGGGCCATCTCAGTAGAAGATATGGTGTTTGACCCAAAACCCATGGATATTGATGATGGTGTTTCCTTATGGAAACCTTATTTGATTTGGTGTTGAACTATTTATTTGTGAAGAAGAACTTGGTTGATGGACCTAAAGCTTAGTTGGACCTGGTTTGAAGACTTCCCTCCATACTGGTAAGTAGTCGATGTATTGGAGCCCATCCAAAAATATTGAGTTTAGCCCATTAAATCCCTATTTTTGATGTTTGCGTGCATTTTGGTAATATCTGTTTTGAGGTTTTCAAAGCTTTATTTCTTTTAATTTCGTGGTAAACTTTTCCACCATGTTTCTAAACCTCTAGATAGTGTGGGATCCCTTTGACTTCCTCTTTGGACCAATCAACCAACGGTCGTTTGTCAATTCTGAAACCCTAGTAACTCTTGAACTCTTTGTGCTATTTAAAGGGGAACTCCATGTGTTTCACTCTCAATCTGTTTTAAGCCTTGGGAGGTGGGAGATCCCTAGATCCTCTCCTTCGGCGGAGATCCTCAGCCGTTCAGTTTCTTCGGGTTTCTCTTCTAAGGTTGGTATGCATTCGTTTCTTCTTTAATTCATTCTTTCTTCTCTACTTCTGATTTTCTGATCATGAGAGGGTGTTACACTACTGTAATGACCTCTTCTTTAATTCTTTTAACCCTAGAGTGAATCCCCCAATTCACTCTATGATCTTGAAGCCATATGGCGATGATCCTTGATTTTGATTCCACTTAAGCTCTTAATGATACTTTTCCTAATTTCCTACCTATCTTTATTATTGTGGGGAAGGTCTCATATTATTACCATGACCTTCCCTTGTGTCCTCATGATTGAGGAGTTGATCCATGTTTAACCTAATTAGGATTTCTAATTATTCTTTCTTCGTTCTTGTTCTTGTTTGAGATCAGGAAGAAGATGATGCATTCTTGCAACCATCTATTCCATGATCTCATTCTATTCTTTGAGATCTATGATCATCATCATGATCTTAACCCTAGCTAATAAATTCTTTGAAACCCTAATCCTTTTATGATCTTTCTGGAAACCTCTTGTAACCTTCCATGTGCGGGAAACCTCATGGGTAATGTTTCTGTTAACATAAACTAGATTTCCTATGATTTCTTGTTATTTTCTTGATAACAATCATTCCCTCTCTTTCCGTGATCATAACCTTTTCATGAGCCATATGTTATGATGAAACCCTAACCTCTTTGTTACAAACCTATTATGATTGATTTTTCGGACTATGATCTCCCCATGTCTTCATTTGGGTTTGGTTGTACTTGGTCTTCAACCCCATTGCAAGCACCCTTGTATGCAATTACTTGGGGGGTTACTAGTGCGGTTGATTAAACCGCGACCGCCTTCGCCGCCGGTTCGCTTGGGGTGCCCTCTTTTGCCCCCTGTTCGTTATAAATAGCATCCCTCGCCCTATTAACGCATTATTATGTTCGGGATTGCTATTTTGGCGATTGGCGGCGTGGAATCGTCGGATTCAACTCAGTCTGTTAATGATATAAACCTTTTCTCTTCTATTCTTGGTGATTCTGATTAAGGTAATGAATCTCCATCTGCAATTCTCTTCTTTCTAACCTCTGATTGATATGAACCCATCCCCTTTTTGTTGGTGGTTACCCATTTGATTTGTTGTATCTCCCTTTTCAATGTTCTTGATGAGTCCTGTCCGCGAATCCCGCATTTGTTTAATGGATGGATCCCATCAAGGGGATGATTTGGGTAATAAATCTTTGTTAATTCTAGGTTTCTTGTTACCCCCTTGTTCTAGACTTATTAGCTTGAAATTCGGACTAAGATCATCCCAAACGGATTGAAATCGGATGATAAAAGTCGATTTTCGGAGTTGGAAACCGTCTCAAAGGGGCGTCGCTTGTGGAGGTCGCTAACTAAGCAACCGCCACAAGCAACCGGCTGGTTTCCAGAGATCGTGTAGGTTTGATTTTGAATTGTTTTGACTCTTGACTCTTATACATTCTTGTAACCCTATGCCTAGGTGTTCTCTGTTTCAAATAAAAGTCTTATAATAGTTTTTGGATTGCAAGTTAGAGGACTTCTACTAAATTACAGGTAAGGACATGTATTCTTATTTATATGCAATTACATATACATGATGATTCGTTGTTCTATTTACTATTCTTTGATCATGTAATTTGCTGTAATTGTATAAAGTATGTGAATCTTATTGTACACTTGCTGTTTGTGGTATTCCTTGATGTACTTCATCTTTCATGATATTGCACAACTGTTCATGGTATGATAAAGAGTGTTGTAGTGTGATTGTGATGGAAGGGGTATTCCATTGGGATATCTTGGCTTGGGATATCGAAGGTCGGTGGAATGGGACACATGCCTGCTGATGTCTCCAAAGACTATCATGATTACTTGATGACATACTTAGGGAGTCTAGAATTGCATGGCTAGGTACCCCACATGCTATTACCCTTTCGGCAGGGGATTGAGCCGGGTGACCCGTGACAATGGTGACGTGACTATGTTTCATCCAACAGCGGTAACCAGTCCGTGCGGAGACTCGGTGGTCCACCGTTGGTCATGTAATGGTAGGGTTGCATATGTTAGGGTTGGGCTCATGGACGTCCAAGGAGCGGACCGGATGTCGCGAGGAATCATGAGAGCATCCGCCCCAATAATATGTGGATGACCATAGGGTTAAGGAGTGGAGTCCAACAGAGGTAGCCGGTCCGTGAGGATTCTTACTCCTAGGTTGCGAAGGATCTTGAACCGAGTTGGTTGGTGCCATAGGGGAAGTATCTGGACTTCATATAGTATGTTACCATTATGACCTTGCATTGGATTAGAAACCCCGACATGCGCCGTACTCATTGCCAATGGTCGTGGTGAGAGAGTGTTGACTTAACCCCCACCCACGGTTTTGAGAGCCGTGTGGACTTACCCCTTTGCCCGGGATCCCTCGAGGTAACCGTCCTTGCCGGATCGAGTGATGAGACTTACCCAAAGGAGGGCTGGTGTATATCTTAAAGCATGTCAGCCATTAGAGACTTGCATAGTTAGATCTTAGTAGCATTCATATTTCGCATATCATCCATATCATTTCATATGTGCATTCGTGGATTGTATTGACATATATATGAGAATTGCTTGTTCCTTACCGAGTTCGTTGGAACTCATTCCTTTCATTGTATGTATTATATAAACTGTACGATGGTTGCACACGTCGGAAGTTGGAGATGATTCGTATGAAAGAGCCTTCTCGTTTGAAGCCGATGTGGCACGAAGGATACATGGACTTGCAGAGCATGAAGCCTCCTGAAGATGAAGATTATTTAGTTATTCTTTTTGCTTCCGTTGAACTCAATATTACATTTGATTCTTGATTCTTTCCTTTGATTATTTCTTGGATATTTATTGGAGTATTTGGACTCTGTAACCCTGTTTATTAATTATTGCACTTTTCTTGCTCTTGATTATCTGTATTTGTATTTATTATTATTGATAGACTAAAACCATGGATCCTGTGACGGTTCACATCCGCGGGTTGTCGGGCGGTTAACCGGGCCTGGCGGGCGGGGTGTGACAGTGAGGATGGAGCGAAACCCCGTAGGGATCCTCAGCGTCGTCTGAATCCTAATATGAGAGAGGTGGTGAAAAATGAGGTGATTAAGTTTTTTTGGTGGGGGTTTTTTTCACCAACCCCCGATAGTGAATGGGTCAGTCCTACCCAGGTTGTCCCTAAGAAATCCGGCATTACTGTGGTTCCGAATGACAATGGTGATCTCGTCCCAACTCGTACCACTACAGGTTGGCGTGTCTGCATTGATTACCGAAAGTTGAACACAGTCACCAAAAAGGATCACTTCCCCTTGCCATTTATTGATCAGATTCTAGAGAGACTAGCCGGGCAAAGCCACTATTTTTTTCTTGATGGTTACTCTGGTTACAACCAAGTTCCCATTTGCCCTATTGACCAAGAGGAAACAACCTTCACTTGCCCCTTTGGTACATTTGCATTTAGAAGCATGCCTTTTGGATTATGTAATGCTCCAGCCACCTTTCAAAGGTGCATGATGGTCATCTTTTCTGATATGGTTGGCCAATCCTTAGAGGTTTTCATGGATGATTTCTCCGTCTTTGGATCTTCCTTTGACGAGTGTCTCAACCGGTTATCACAGGTTCTTAAAAGATGTGTGGAGACCAACCTTGTTTTAAGTTGGGAGAAGAGCCATTTTATGGTTCAAGAAGGAATTGTCCTTGGACACATAGTGTCTGCACGTGGTATTGAGGTCGATCCGGCCAAGGTTGAGGTTATTGCCAAACTACCCCCTCCCACTTCTGTTAAGCAAGTCCGATCTTTCTTAGGCCATGCTGGATTCTATAGGCGTTTCATTAAGAACTTCAGCTTGATTTCTAGACCCTTATCCAATTTACTTGCAAAGGATGCCCCTTTTACCTTTGATGAGAAATGCCTTCATGCTTTCCATACCCTTCGAGATTTATTGTCTAAAGCACCTATCTTGAAATCACCTGATTGGTATCTCCCTTTCGAGATTATGTGTGATGCATCTGATTTTTCTCTTGGTGCTATTTTGGGTCAAAAGGTAGATGGGAAACCAGTCGTTCTTTACTATGCTAGTAAGACCCTCTCAGATGCTCAGATGCATTATACTACTACTGAGAAGGAATTACTAGCAGTGGTTTTTGCCCTTGATAAGTTCCGTTCATATCTTTTGGGCTCAAAGGTGATTATCTATTCAGATCATACAGCTCTTCGGCACCTTCTCTCTAAGCCTCATGCCAAGCCAAGGCTCATCCGCTGGATTCTACTCCTTCAAGAGTTTGACCTAGAGATTAGAGATAAGAAAGGCTCAGAGAATGTTGTAGCAGATCATTTATCTCGGATTCCTCTTGATTCTATCCCCTCTAAGTTGATTAGTGAGACATTTCCTGATGAGCAATTATTAGCTATATCTTCTACATCTACACCTTGGTATGCTCATATTGTTAATTATTTTGTTACGGGGAGGATTCCTTCTGCTTGGGATAAGGCCGCTAAAGACCGCTTCTTCTCCTCACTTAAGTACTATTATTGGGAAGATCCTGAGCTCTTTCGTTATTGTTCAGACCAAGTCATTCGTCGTTGTGTCCCCCGAGAGTGAGATTCAAAGTATTTTATCCTTTTGTCATACTCTACTTTGTGGGGGACACTTTAGTGGTAATAAGACCGCAGCAAAGGTGCTGCAGAGTGGTTTTTTTTGGCCTACATTGTTTAAAGATGCCCATTCTTTTTGTAGAGCATGCCTTAGATGCCAACAGGTTGGCAATATTTCCCATAGAAACATGATGCCCCTTAGCCCCATTGTTGTTGTTGAAGTTTTTGATGTATGGGGTATTGATTTTATGGGACCTTTTCCTAAATCATTTGGTCATGAATACATACTTGTAGCAGTTGACTATGTCTCTAAATGGGTAGAAGCTAAAGCTACTAGGACCAATGATCATAAGGTAGTGATGTCCTTCATCCAGAGCCATATTTTTAGCCGCTTTGGCTTTCCTAGAGCTATTATTAGTGACGGCGGTAGTCACTTTCGTCATTGGCGGGTTGGATCTTTGCTGAAGAAATACTCCATTACCCATAAGGTTGCCACTCCTTACCATCCTTAGACATCTGGTTAAGTGGAGGTTTCTAATCGTGAGATCAAGCGCATCTTGGAAAAGACCGTTAGACCTGACCGCAAAGATTGGTCTGTTAGATTAGAGGATGCATTATGGGCTTATCGGACTGCTTATAAAACTCCTATTGGTATGTCACCATACCGTTTAGTCTTCGGTAAAGCTTGTCATCTTCCTGTTGAGTTAGAGCATAAGGCATTTTGGGCAATTAAGACATTTAATTTTGATATGTTTGACGCTAGTTCTACTCGCCGTCTTCAATTATCTGAATTAGAAGAATTGCGTAATGATGCTTATGATAATTCGCGCATTTATATGGACCGAGCCAAAGCTTTTCATGATAAACATATTACTTGAAAGTCCTTTGTACCTGATCAGCGAGTGTGGTTGTTTAATTCTAAATTGCGCTTATTTCCTGGTAAGCTTCGATCTCGATGGGATGGTCCTTATGTGATTGTTCAAGTATTTCCCCATGGTGCGATAGAGATCCGTAACCCACTCAATGGGCAAACCTTTAAGGTTAATGGCCAGTGACTAAAACCCTATATTGATGGCCTTGCTGATGGCCTTGCTGATGGCCAACTTATTGAGGAGTTGGACCTAGAAGACTTGCGTCAAGACTCTTCATGAGTCTCTCACTGAGTCTGGCTGAAGACTTTAAACTTAGCGCTTAATGGGAGGCAACCCATTTGTATAGATGTTATTTCTTGTTCTTTTTCTTCTCTTTTCTTTGTTTGTTGTTAGGTTTTACTGTTGCATGCTCTATCATGATTTCAAACATCGGGTACACTCTTTCCTCTGTTTGCTTCTATCATTTTTTTTATATATATCTTGCTTGCACTGAGGTCATTGCATAATTTAAGTGTGGGGGGGTGTCAACTCGAGTAAGACTTGTTGATAGTTGGTAGAGCATTGTCACAAAGATAAAAAGTGCCCAATTTTTTCTGGCTTTGGTAAGATAAATGTTTTAATTCCTTGCTTAGATACAAAATGAGAGTTTAAGTGTTTTAGAAATCTCATCGGATGTAATGAACACCCTCTTGAGAGAATAGTAATGGGTTTTACATTTTGAGACCGATGTTGAATCGGAAAATAGGAATTCCAGGTAGTCCAAAAGCTTTGACCATCTAGCTATCTTGTATTGCCTTGTGCTTATGGTGACAAGTTGAGACCGGTTTTAGACTATTTAAATGTGAAGTGAATTGAAGTCTAATGTGAAAAAAAGAAAAAAAGAAAAAAAAAATATGCTGAAGTTTAAAGGTTAGACCTCCTTCTTAGTAACCGGGTCTCGGTGTCACCAACATCGTGCTTCGCGTCAAACAGTTGGGGTGTTTTTGGTCCAGTCTTGGCCTGTAGCCTAGTTGGCTTGAGTAAGTAAGTTCGAGGGGTATTCTACACCTAGTCCCTTAAGGCCATCTGGCTTGAGAGCGGCTGACCCAACACTCGTTACATAGGCCATCTAGAAAGCTTAAGAGGCAAGACATTACACGGACTAGAACTGTGACCATTAAAGAAAGAAGTGAATTAATGTGCTTATAAAGGTGAAATGTCTAAGAATGTCAATATTGCTTAGATCTTGAGTTCTTGGTATTATTTGGTACTAGTTTAGTCTTATCTGAGGGTGAACTGGTAGACTGAAGATAAGAAGAGACTTCTCGATTGAATTGTTTGCCTAGAGCTAGACTCAAGAGAGGGTGTAAGAGCTTAAGTGTGGGGGTGCCTATATTCCCTTTAATCTTTAGTGGAGTGTCTTTGTCTTGGAATCTATCTTTCTACTCTTATTAATGCCAGAATAATTAGAAGAGCACTTAAGAATTTTGTGTGTATATTCTCTGCAAACACTCACGAGACACAACTCGTCCACTAGGGTAACCTAGGGGTTTAAAGGCTTGTTGCACATGCTAAGTGCAACCGTGACTCCTACGAAAGCGAGTTAGGTTTTTTTTCTTTATTTTCTGTATTACTTTTATTGTCTTGTTTTGCTCGAGGACTAGCAAACACTCAAGTGTGGGGGTATTTGATAAGCATGCATTTACCATTATTTATTTGATTTAATTCCCCATACTTATTTAATTAAAGAGAGCTAATTGAGTATTTTTTGTGTATTTTTCAGGAATAAGGAGATTTTGGATATTAGAGATAATATGGAGTAAAGTTGGCAAATATATTAGATATTGGTGGATTTTAAATCATGACATTCAATCTTGCTGCCCAAGAAATCATGAAAAGTGAGATCTTAGCCAAATTGGAAATAGGTGGAGGTCAAAGGGACAAAATTGGTAATATATCTGAAAATCGGGTAAACAGACCTACCTTCAGTATTTTGGGCATATCTCTCTCATATGAGCTTAGATTTTTATGATTCAAGATGATATGGAACGATATTGAAAATATCTACAACTTTCTAGTTTTGAGTTTTTCCAAAATTCGAACGAATAAAGGTCGAATATAGGGGTAAAGAGAGGGGATTCATTGTGTGCGGGAGACATAAAAGAGAAGCCAGCCACAGAGAAGAAAGGAGGACGGCGAATGCGGCTCTGATCTCTCTCATTGCTGAAGAAGAAGACCACATCTCTCTCTCTCTCTTCCTATGTTTCATCTTTATTTTTCTTATGAACTTTGTGATAATGAGTAGCTAGTTCCTTTTCTTTGGGATGTAGATGAACCATGCTTATTTCATTAATTTGATTGTTCTATCTCTTCTAGTTAACTCCGCCAGTGTTTTGCTGCCGGTCCCAAGCCCGGGTAAAGGAGGAGGGTTGGTGCGTCAGGTCGGCAGCCGGCACCGGAAAAAATCTAGCCAAACCTTTTTTTCATGGATTCGACCTTATATGATAAAAGCTATGCTAGGGCGTTCCCCGACAAAAGAAGCGACGCGCTACACTATGGCCCGGGTGTAGTGATAAGTGGGCAAGGGTTAGCTAGGGCGTCCCCTGTAAGCGATGCGTCGCATCGGCGCCCGGATGCGGTGATAAGTAGGCAAGGGTTCCCGCACCGTGGACGAGTGCGGGTAAAGAAGCTAGTCCATAAGCGTAGGATTAGATTGGCATCTTGGAACATAGGATCTCTAACTGGTAAGAGCTTAGAATTGATAGATGTTATGAGGAGAAGAAGGATTAATGTAGCTTGCATTCAAGAGACTAGATGGAGGGGTAAAAAAGCTAAAGAGTTGGATGACTTTAAACTTTGGTATACTGGGGATAAAACAAATAAAAATGGAGTGGGTATAATAGTGGATAAAGATTTAAAAAATGATGTGGTGGATGTTAAAAGAGTGGGTGATAGGATTATTGCTATCAAGCTTGTAATGGAGAAAGAGTTCGTAAATATAATTTGTGCATATGCACCTCAAGTAGGACTAGATGAAAGTCTAAAGCTAGAATTTTGGGAAAATATGGGTGGATTACTGCAAGGAATTCATCAAGGAGAAAAGATTATCATAGGAGGTGATTTAAATGGACATATTGGAAAAAATCAAAGAGGATATGAGAGTGTTCATGGAGGTTATGGTTTTGGAGAAAGGAATGACGAGGGGATTTCAATTTTGGATTTTGCTTCTGCTTTTGATCTATCTATTATAAATACTTACTTCAAAAAGAGAGATGAGCATTTAATTACTTTCAAAAGTGGACAGCATAGAAGCCAAATAGATTTCTTCCTAACTAGAAGGACTGATAGATTGTTGTGCACGGATTGCAAGGTGATACCGGGGGAAAGCTTAACTGCACAACATAGACTTGTGGTCTTGGATATGTGCTTAGTCCCAAGAACACATAAAAGGTCCAAGGTAAACTATCCCGAGAATAAGATGGTGGAATTTGAAAGGAGAGTACTCTAAATCCTTCGTTAATGAAGTAGTCAAACAAGGAAAATGGGATTTTAAAGGGGATACCAATGCAATGTGGAATGAGATGGCTATGTGTATTAAGAAAGTGGCTAAAGATGTTCTAGGTGAATCAAAAGGAAAGATCCATTCTTATAGAGAGACGTGGTGGTGGGATAGTGAGGTTCAAGCTGCCATTAGGAATAAAAAAACTAGTTTTAAGACATGGCAAAGAACTAAGGATGTTGAGGATCTTCAAAGGTATAGGTTAGATAGAAATGAAGCTAAGAAAATTGTGGGAAAAGCAAGGGAAAGGAAGTATGAAGAGTTATACAATAAGTTGGGCACAAAGGAAGGGGAAAAATCTATTTATAAGATAGCTAAGATGAGGGATAGGAAGAGTAGAGATCTTGACCATGTTAGATGTATTAAAAATGGAGATGGTAAAATATTAGTTTGTGAGGAGGATATTAAGAAAAGATGGGAAACCTATTTCTCTAGTTTACTAAATGAGCATTCTTCAAGCACTTATGTTTCGGACGATTACACTTTTCACCAAGGCACCGGTGTCCGAACTTATATACGTAGAATTTCGATGTCCGAAGTAAAAGAAGCTTTAAGGAGGATGAAACTCGGCAAGACACAAGGTCCTGATGAAATCCCAATTGAAGTATGGAAGAGCTTAGGAACCCATGGACTAGTTTGGTTGACTAAGTTGTTTAATAAGATTATGAGCACAGGGAAAATGCCAGATGATTGGAGGAGAAGTGTTGTGGTTCCAATTTACAAAAATAAAGGAGATATTCAAAGTTGTAATAACTATAGAGGCATTAAATTGATGAGCCATACGATGAAATTATGGGAGAGAATAATTGAAACCCGGTTGAGACACTTAACTACGATTACGGAGAACCAATTTGGGTTTATGCCGGGAAGATCTACAACGGAGGCTATTTACTTAATTAGGAGACTTATGGAAAGGTATAGAGAATGTAGGAAAGACCTTCATATGGTATTTATTGACCTAGAAAAAGCTTATGATAGAGTCCCTAGAGCGTTAATTTGGCAAGTACTAGAGAAAAGAAGTGTTGCAAGTAAATATGTAGATATAGTTAAGGATATGTATGATGGTTTGGTGACTAGTGTTAGAACAGTGGGGGGACAAAGTAATGAATTCCCGATAACAGTTGGGCTACATCAAGGGTCAACTTTAAGCCCATATCTATTTGCACTGGTAATGGATGAATTAACCAAAGACATTCAAGATGAGGTCCCCTGGTGTATGCTTTTTGCGGATGATATTGTGTTGATTGATGAGACCCAAGTGGGGATTAATACCAAATTAGAGTCATGGAGAGTAGCTTTGGAATCAAAAGGCTTTAAACTTAGTAGATCGAAGACAGAATATCTAGTTTGTAACTTTAGTCATGATCGGGCGAGATGATGAAGTGGTGATACTTGACGATAAAGAGATTCCTCGAGTGATTGTTTTAGGTACCTAGGTTCAATCATAAGTAAAAGAGGTGATTTAGAAGATGAGGTTTCCCAAAGAATTAAAATAGGGTGGATGAAGTGGAGAGGTGCATCTGGGGTCTTATGTGATCGGCGTATTCCATTAAAGCTTAAAGGAAAATTTTATAGGACCGTTGTCTAACCAGCTATGATGTACGGTGCAGAGTGTTGGGCTGTTAAAAAGAATCATATATATAAATTCAGTGTAGCAGAAATGAGGATGCTAAGATGGATGAGTGGCAAAACTAGGATGGATAAGATAAGAAACGATCATATTAGAGTTGGTCTGGGAGTTGCTCCCATAAGTGATAAGCTTAGAGAAAGTCGTTTGAGGTGGCACGGCCATGTTCAACGGAGACCTATAAATGCTCCTGTTCGGAGAAGTGATATAATCCATATTGAAGGAACTAGAAGAGCTAGGGGTAGACCTAAGATAACCTTAGGAGAAGTGGTGAGAAAGGATATGTATAGCTTAGGCCTTGTATCTAGCATGGCCTTGAACAGAACCGATTGGAGAGCAAGAATCCATGTAGCCGACCCCATTTAGTTGGGAAAAGGCTTATTGTTGTTGTTGTTGTTGTATCTCTTCTAGTTGATTGTGTTTGAGTTTGGCCAAAGATGTTCTATAGCTCAGCGAACTAAGCGTGCCAAGCTTCCGCGAAGGACGATAGTCTTGCGAAGATAAGGCATATCTAGGAAGACCATCCTTAATTTACTTTGAAGTGTAGAGTATATCGGTTAGGGAAAAGCATTGGGGATTCGAAATCCCAAAGATCTTCACATATTCATAGTTAACGTTTTTGCATTAATTAGTAGATTTAGTTTAAATTTAGTTTTGTTAAATTCAATCTTAGTAACTTAGCATTTTAGTTCCTCATAGTTCGACCCCGTACTTTTTGCTTGCTAGATTAGTATAGGATTTTATATTTGATTGGTTAGCGACACGATCAGTGAGCCTTCTCTGAATACCTCCGAATCATTCCTGCAATTTAATACCTTCTAATTTTCCAAAAACTTCCTTATTCCAAGTAACTAAAAGTTTGTTGTAAGTTTTTTGTTGCGTTAGGAAGGGTGACCGATTGGTCCCACCCCGTCTCACAACCTCAAAGAAATCACTATGGGTGAACCACGTGGCTTCCATTCTGAAGGGTCTTCTTCTGAATGGGTTTTTGCTTGGTGTCACTTCCACTAGAAAAGGATGATGATCAGATTTAAATCTAGGTATGGTCTTGACTAATGCCTCTGGGTAGAGAATGCACCATTTGCCAGTGCAAAGAGCACGCTCAAGTCTTCTGTAGACATGGCAATGACTATTCCATTTGGGCTCCCTCTAAGTAAACTTGGGCCCTACATATCCCATGTCCAACAGATTACACATATTTATATTTTCTCTGAATTTTTTACTTATTCTATTAGAGATTTGGGCTCCTCCCCTTGTTTTAGATCCATTAAGAATATCATTTAGGTCCCCCACTACACAATATGGGTGCGGATAATGATTCAATACCATCGCTAGATCTTCCCAAGCTTTCTAGCGATTAGCCTCAATGGGACTAATATACATCGCCACTAGTCCCCAATACTTATCTAAAGAAATATCCATTATTTCTAGAAATAAAAATTGTTGGTGAGTGTGATGAAGTGATACCTGATAATTATCACAAAGGATTATAAACCAAATAACTCAAGCAAGACCCCGTGCATCACTCTTGAAGCTTTGTATGCCTCTAATTTTAGAAATAACCCGATCCGCCCTTATGCCATTGATCCGAGGCTCCATAATTATAAGACACTTTGGACTATACTCCTTCTTATTGTGATTTAGGGCAGCAGCAAACAACTTACTGCCAGCCCCCTTGGAATTCCATGAAAGAATATTCATAAATAACTTAAATAGAGTTGAGATTTGTAACATCTAATAACATACCATTCTCTGAGAAATTTGATTGCTTCTCGACTTGCTGTATTTCTTCAATCAACATATAGGTGCCTGATTCTTCATTTGGAGGTTTCCCTAGTTCCGGTATTAAGGCGAGTTGGCCCGCTAGATCGGCTCGATCAATACCAATTGGGATGGCAATGTTGTTCACAATATTTGGAGTCATGTTCTCCTTCTCTCGCTGTGATATTTTGTGTTCATCTTGTTCAGCAACTAGCATGTTTTTCGTATTCAATCCGTGTTTTTGCACGTTACACATCTTCTAGGAGTGTGTAGCTGATTCCTTGTTGCATTTCTGAAATTCGCACATTGGGCCCTGCCACTTCCCTTGAAACATTTACTAGATTCAGAACTCCTCTCCATGTTGGAATCCTATTAGTGGTTTCCATATTTTGATCATTAATTTGGATTCTAGGTTGCCATGTGGCATTTACTACATGTGCCACCTCTAACGTGTTAGGTTCCCCTGCTTCCACTGTTGCTAGTGCGTCAAACCTAGAGCCGGTGCCAACTCTACCACTGCTTCCAACCTGTTCATGACCCTGACTATCCCTCTTTAATCCACCACCCTTATCTCCGGCATCATTGCTAGGGTTCCTGCGGATATCCTCCTTGTATTTTGGCGTTTGTACATGTATGCAAGGTCCATAGGTATTTGTTGGAATCTTGTTAACAGCCTGAGAAACCAAATCATCTTGTAAATGTGTCCATCATAATTACTTTCTTCAGTATTTCCAAAGTCAATGGTGCTGGTAGTACACTATTCTCGATGGTTGAAACCACAACATCCATAGCATAACAGATTCAAAGATTCATAAAGGATATGATGTACGTGGCCCTTGTGCCTGAATTTGGGTAGAACATGTTTTGTCAAATCTATTTCAATACATACCCAAGCAAACTTACCTTGAATTGCTTGCACCGTTGTGGTATCGATTTTGATAACCTTACCCACACAACCACCTAAATTCATTAGAAACTTCTTACCAAAATATTCAATTGAGACGCCTAGGAAATGAACCCATTCAACCAATTTCTTAACAATTTCCTCCTCTAGGTAAAAAATCGGGCTTTTCCATCTCCTCACAGAGAGGTAGTGATTTGCGATAATCCAAGGTCCTTCTGTAAAAGCTTGTTGGAAATCTTCCTTGATAGCAAATTTGGCAACGTAAAAGTCATTCCCTATATCAATGAGATCCAAGTTTCCTGCTGGCCTCCACAGTGTGCCGAGTCTTCCTGATAAGAATTTGAATCCCACTATTTTCCCTACAAGCTTTATTATCAAACGCCTCCTGCCAAGGTTTCCTTAGCCTTTCCTTTTTCTCCTTTGATAAAATTATGGTTTGACAAAAATGATCGTTTTCTCTCTCCCTATCTGCGTCAATTTGATAATTTGTCTCCCAATCATAAAGATTATCCTCAAGAAGTCATTAGCATTCATCCCTTGAGAAACCACCAAACTCAAATTAGGGATTTGTTGATCTCCCATGGCATCTCTAGAAACCATCTTTGCGTATGAACAATTCAATGATTCCAGCAGTGTGCTGTCTCGTGATCCAAAAGCTCGTTTCATCTTCTTATTACTCCGCTGCAACTGATTAGTCTCTTCCGCAGAAGCTATACCTTCATTAGCGTCTCCAGTCTTCATTCTCTTAGTTCGACGCTCGCTCACATCACATTTTCTTTCATAGCTCTGCTCTGCTTCTCTCGCTTCAGAAAATTTTCGCTTTCCACTCTTTATCTCATTGATGTTACCCTAGTAGTGTCAGTTGCTCCTCAATAAATAAATTTTCTACAAAAAAAGAAAGAAAATGACATACTTTAAACCTTGCTTCAGAGAACCCATGAGAAATACCCGCATCCCAACATACAATAAACCAAGTCTTATAGGTGAATGTTGAGAATGATAAATTTATTCTTATAAAATATAGGTAAATTAAAACATGAGAATTGTAAACGTAAAAAAAATATATCTTACAAAATCAGCCCTCCCAAAAAAAAAAAATGATTGTGACAGTAACAGGTTAAATGCAAATCAAACAAATGACAGTAGTTAGTTATTTTACAAATTATACATATTTTATTCATAATATAAAATTAAATTAAAAAATTAAAAAATTAAAAAATATACAATATCAAATCAAGGATGACAAAAAGAACAAGAAAAAGAAAGAAAGAGTAAAAGAGATAATACTTTATTTTGAAGAAAATTTAGATACCTGATTCTAGAGAAGATTTAGGAATAACTTCCTAACCTTTAGCTTTTGAAGTTTTCTTTACAGGTTGCGTCACAAATAGAGGAGTTGGAATAGGATTTTATAATTCATAACTAATCCTAAGCTAACCCAAAGGATCGACAAAAGTGCAGCCAAATGGAGGATAAAATGAAGAACAAATGGCTCTAATCCACAAGAAAAAAGGGCAAAAATGAAAATCTATCTGAATAATTGTTAGCGGAAAAGCTCAACAATCATCTCTCCCTTATGTGACTATTCCCGAATATCCTTTCTTTTGGGTAAACTATTCACAAATTCTTTTTTGGGGTCAGAAAAACTATTCGCGAAATTTAATTTGTTATTATATTTTCATTTTTACGTCTCTGTTTAATGTTGTATTTTTTACAATTAAGATTTTTTTTTTTTTTGGGAAGAAGTAGCTGATAATATTAATAAAAGAAGAGACTATACATGAGATTATAGACGGTAATAAGTTTTGTCAGAGGAGTCAACCTATTAATAAATAAAAGAAGCGTCACTATAAACAAGCTCAGCCAACCTAGGTGGAAGAAAGTTACAATCAAAGACCACCTCCCCCGGCATGGAAAGAAATCCAGCAAAAAAATCAACACAAGTATTAACCTCCCGAAAATTATGCTTGAATAAACACCCTTGAAATTTCGTCGCCATCCCTCTTATGTCTTCCACAATGTCTATTGCCTTCCACGGAACTGAGGACTTCCTCAACACCATCGCCACAGCTGTGGCAGAGTCTGAATAGATAATCACATGGGAAATGTGTAGCTGGATAGCTTGAAGAAACCCCTTTCTGATAGCCAGCAACTCCATCAGAAGAATATTGCCCTCCACCAAGCAACCATAAATAGCAAAAATACATCGACCTTGCGAATCCCTGCCTATAGAACCATAGCCGCCCATCTCATTCCTCACGGAACCATCACAACAAATTGATGACCACCCAAGAGGGGGCTTCTTCCAAAACATTGCAAGAGCCTTTTTAAAAGTAAAACTAACCTTGATTTTCCATCGATGGAAGAAGCTGCTAGAGATGGCATCGTCAAGAATCGACCGTTGTGGAAAAGAAAAAATTTTTCTGGTATCGACAACCACTTGATGCAGCACTTTCTTAGGACATACAGTGGTTCCATTGAATATCCTCGAGTTTCTCTCTTCCCAAACCCGATAAATCAAAGCACTCAAGCTGAACTTCCGAACCTACTGTATGAGAGAATTCCCTTTGAATTTGGAAATTATCCAATTGCGCTCCTCTTGCCAGAAAATCCGTCCATGAAATCTGAGACCATTTAGAGTAAGGAAATCACGCCACAGGTGCATCGTATATGGGCATTTAAAGAATAAATGGTCATGGCTTTCTTCATGAATACCACAGAAAGAGCACGAAGAATCAATGACACCACCCCATGCAACCATACGGTTTTTGGTGGTTAATCTCTCAAGGAAGGCCAGCCAGGTGATAAAAGCAAACCTAGGTTGAGCTGAGGAAAACCAAACAATGTTGTTCCAAGTAACTTCCTCACCACGTCGCCGAATGGCTTCATACGCACTGCTAAGGGAGAACACACCATCAGAGGAAGGCAGCCAAATAGGAGTGTCAACAGCGAGGCGAGGGTAAACCTTGCAAGACACAATCTCCGGCCATCTGTTGGCAATGTCTAAGTCATTTCTATTATTACTCCAAGATGCATCCCCACCCCTCAACAAAGCCACCCGATCAAGCTTGTTCCTCCCAAGGGCTGTAACCAAGAGGATACCATTGGTGGCAATGGGGCCACCGTGCAACCATGGATCCACCCAAAGAAGAGTGTCATTCCCATCTTTAATCATATACTTAATATAAGAACTAGTAACAGATCGGGCTTTAAGAATGGTTTTGAAAGTCACCGAGCAGTGGGGAGGTTCCTTCAAAGACCAAATAGAATCTTCTTTGAGCCATCTCTTATAAATATATCGAACCCAACAAGTCTCCCTTTTAGTTGATAAGGACCAAATATGCCTATCCATAGCAGCAAGATTCCAGTTATCCAACTTCCTAACACCGAGGCTGCCCTCCTCAACAGGTTTACATATCGCAAGCCAAGAGACTTTGTAAGAACCTGAGTCAGACCCCCCCCCCTCTCCAAAGGAACTTTGCCATCATACTCTCAAGATGATTGATGACCAAGGCTGGGATTTTTACGGCGTTAATCCAGTAAGCTACAACCCCCATGAGGACAAACTTTATAAGGGTGAGTCTTCCAGCATAGGATAAACATTGATTCTTCCAAGCTGAGAGGCGACGATCAACTTTATTTAAAAGAGGAGAGAAATCACCGGCAGTCAAGCCTTTAGAAGAAATCGGGATCCCAAGATATGTGACCGGGAGAGCTCCAAGAGAGAAACCCACCTTTTGCTCATAAACATTCACTGTCTCTGGAGAGACATTGGCAAAGAATATGTTAGATTTTGCATTGTTTATAATCAGATCAGATTGAGAAGAGAACTCCCTGAAAAGCTTGTCCAAAGTATCTGCATTCTTGATAGAGGCTTCACCAAAAACAAACAAGTCATCTGCGAAACAAATCGAGGTGATCTCTGGCTCTTCACAATGAAGGTGATAGTCAAAAAGTCTATTCTTCGCCGCCACACCAAGAGAATATGTGAAGATTTGAAGAACCATATTGAACAACATAGGTGACATTGGGCAGCCCTATCTAAGCCCTCTGTTAGCATAGAAGCGATTAGACTGAGTGCCATTTAGGAAGATCACATAGCTTGGGTTTGCCACACACTTGGCCACCCAATGGATGAAGGTGGCCGGGAAATTCAGTTTGCTAAGTAAGAAAAAAAGAAAACTCTATTGCACGGAGTCAAAAGCTTTCCTTAAGTCAATCTTTGCAGAAAAACGAGGCTGTCCCCTTGGAATATGGTAGTCCCGAAGAATCTCTTGGCACATGAGGATATTATCAGTGCTTTGTCTGCCCTCCATGAAGGCCACCTGATTTATCCCCACCACCTTAGGAAGGACCTGATTCAAGCGATTAGCTAGTAACTTAGCAATGAAACGGTAAATAAAGTTACTAACCGCAATTGGCGAAAATCACTAAAGGTAGATTGAGCATCGCCTTTAGGAATCAGAGTGAGCTTAGACAACTTGAGTTCATCAGGCATCCTAAAGGTGGCAAAGAAATCCATGATAGCATGACAAACAGACTCTCCTGTCACCTCCTAGGATCTCTTGAAAAGGTTGCATAGAAACCATCCGTGCCTGGAGAAGAATCTTCATCGGCACTAAAAATCACCCCCTTGATCTCTTCGACAGTGAAGGCACGAGTGAGGAAGGCACCTTCCACGGAGGAGATAGATCTGTCAATGGGGAGATCCAAATTTGTACAAACCACCTGTGACGAGCCATTGTAGGCTTGTTCAAAGTGAGTAACAGCTTCATGACAAATTTGCTCTTCATCAGTAATCCAATCACCAGAAGAGGACTAAATGGTGGAGATCCAATTCCTATATCTTCTAGTCTTGACTGATCGATGGAAGAATTTAGTGTTACCATCACCATCTTGGAGCCAGCGAGCGCGAGCTTTTTGTCTAGCTTCAGACTCGTTAACATAGAGAAGGAATCTGAGGTGGTCCGCCTCTCTCTGCTCTCTTTGGTGAAGATCTGAAATATCTAGATCATCTTGAATGAGAGACTGTATAGCATTTAAGGAGGATTTGATGCAAGAGATTTGGGAGTCTAAGTAAGAAAACTTGGCTTTGCTCCAAAGTTTAAGCTCAATCTTAAGAAGCCGAAGCCTCGCCAAGAGTGCAAAAAGAGGAGAGCCATCCACCTGAAGAGACCACACTTTGCAGACCAAAGGGAGGAAATCTTCATGGTCAGCCCAAAAAGAGCAGAAATAAAATTGTTTACCTCGAATGGCAGGGCGGGAACCCAAATGGATAAGCAAGGGGCAATGATCAGAAACTCCTCGATTTTGAAACACTGCATGAGAATTAGCAAAAGAGTCTAACCACTGATGGTTAACAAGAACATGGTCAATTTTGGACATATGTCTACCGTCTCCGCTGCCATAATTACTCCAAGTGAACTGATGGCCACTCCATTGAAGCTCCATTAAATCACAATCAGTGATACACCTCTGCATGGGATCACATCTTCTTCTATTAATTGCAGCATCAGTTTGTCGCTCCCTCGGATCCTTGATGGCATTGAAATTGCCAAGAAGAGTCCACTGGAGGTTGACAAAGGTACGAAGGTGGCGAAGGTCATTCCAAAGCATCTCCCTGTGATGCTCAGAATTGGAACCATAGATAAAAGTAGCAGCTACTTTATCATTTGAACAGCGAATATGTATTTCCGTATGCATGATTTGATCTGTCACATGAAGGAGATGCATATCCACCAAGTCCGGGTCCCAAACGATCCAGAGTCTTCCAGAATCACAAGCAAAGTAATTACCAATACAACGCCACTTATTGGAGAACTGGCGCTAAGCAAAAGAAAAATTCATGGCCTTGACGTGAGTCTCCATCAACCCAAACACCGCAATTTTATTAGAAGTAGCCCAGTCAAGAACTGCTCTCTTCTTCCCGGGGTCATTGAGACCTCGGACATTCCACCCTGCAATTATTATCATTTATTAAGGACGGGATTGGGATGAGGCTTGGCAGCTTTAGTAGGACTCCTATCTCTTTCTCTATTATTCCCATCATTAAATTCCCTATGTGAAGAATTATCTTCTGAAGGATCCAAGTTCTGCAAGACTGAAAAACGGTTAACCATGCTGGATGCTCGACTAGAGTTGGTTAGCCCTCCCCTCCCAAACATACGCCTGACCGCGTTTCCAAAAAAGCTAAGTTTCCTTAAAGGCGAGGATTCACTAGTTGAGGAACCTTTAATAGATTTTGAATCCAAAGCTGTCAACCTTTGACTTACCTTGCTTGGATTTCCATTATTAGGATACTCCACATTTGATTCTCCAACATATAAGGGATTTTGTCTAAAATTTGCCTCCTGCTCCTCAGCGTTGCTACGTAAGAGAGTTATTGCATTTTCAAAGGATGGTTGAAAAGGTAACTCCTCCATCTCCAAAGGATCTGCAAGATTTATCCCATTTTCCTTTCTAGTATTACCATTGTAATCCCCCTCACCATGCATAGTAATAATGCCTCTTGCATCATGAGTTGTCATTTCCAAAAGGGAATCATTGACAATATTTAAATTTGAATTAGCATTCAAATTGGAATATTCCATTACCAAACCAGTGTCTTGTAAGTTTGGATTTGCAATATCAATATCCCCTTGAATAAATGCAATTTCCATATCCGTGAGAGTGACTTGAGCACTTTCCTTCTAGGCAGCAATGATGGTGTCTCAACTTCCTGATGCAAGAGAACTGGTGAGTCGAGCACAACTTGACTCGGTCCTTGTTGAGTCTAGCTCGATGCCGGCCGCTTTCCTCGAAACCCAGCACTTGCCTTTGGTCTCACCGATGCCGAAGCTGCCACCTGAGGTTGCCTCACTGTTGGCGTCCCAACAGAATTGGTGTTAGCAGGGCACCTATCTGTTGAGTGACCAAATACTTGACAAGTTGAGCAGGTATGGGGAGCTCAATCATATGTAATATTTTGTCTAAACATATACCATCCTCTGTTCTCACCTTTATGGACAATGGCAACCCTCTTTTAGCATTCACTAAAATGCAAACTCGAGCGAATGCAACACGTTCTTTGGTTGAAGTTTTCCGATCAGCACAAATAGGTGTGCCAATTACGCTGGCAATTCTCCCTAATGCATGTGACTCGCAGAGATGAAGGGGTAACCCATAAAACCTGACCCACAGAGGCAGTTCGAACTCTGTCTTCTTGTTGATATCAATTTCCGGCGAGCAAGGATGCAGGATGAAGGGTTTAGATCCCAACGTCCAAGGCCCTTCATCCATGATAAGTTGGCTTGAAGGTTTATCAGGGAAGACAAAAACGAAGTTGCCATTCCCAGCTGCATAAACTTCTACAAGTCCTACGTGCCGCCATTTCTCTTCCACATATTTTTGCATCACAGTATAGGATATCTTTGCACCAAAAACATACCCCACCAATGCGGATTCCCATCTTCTTATACCCCTTGCATAGTCCTCTTCACAACAAAGAGCAACCAGTTCTCCGTCTTCAACAGTAGGTTCAAAGAAAGGAAGGGTTGTAGCCCCTTCAGCATGAACTCTCCCGCCTGAAAAAAGGCTAGCCCAGGAGCGAGCCTGGTTTTCATCCCTTCGCCCATTGCTGTTGCCCCGAGTTGGAGGCTGTTGAGATTGTCTTGGGGCCACTGGAGGTGGATCTCCAGTGGCCATGGTAACCTCCATGGCGTATCGAAGGGAAAAGGAAAGGGACGATCAAAACCTTCAAAGTTGCAGCCTCTCCAACCTTTCTTGATCTTGTGTTATATTTTCATTTTTACGTCTCAGTTTAATATTGTATTTTTACAATTAAGAAATTGTTTGGTTTGATTTTTGTACTTCGCATTCTATATCTATTTAAAGAGAAAAAAGAGGGAAAATTCAAATAAACGCTAAGACGAAACACCACCGGTTCCGGCGGAGCGAAGAACGCCTGGATTCTTTCTTTTCGGGATTCTTGTTACATTTCTTTTTAAAGCCCTAGTAGGGTTGTTGTAGTTTCGTCGTCGTCGATCTTATTCTGGTTTTCTAGGGTTTTAGTGTTCTTGAACTTGTAAGTTTACCTCTAAACTGTCAAGGATATGGAACGGGAAGAAATGGTGTTTGGGAAAGTATTCCTCGAAATACTTATGAAGGATTTTGGAAAGAGACTTGTTCATCCTCCTTCTAGTGTCCATAAACTCTTACATCTTCTTGACCAAGCTGCGTATTTCCTATCATGGGTAGGCCAATCGCCATCACATTCAATGGAAAAAGCACTTTGCCAACTGAAGAAGGCACTGGTGGCTGATGATCTTATGAGTCACTCGAATATTCATGTCAAAGTTGCAGTTGCATCTTGCATTAGTGAGGTCACAAGCATATCAGCACCAGTTTCTCCATATGATGATGAACAAATGAAGAAGATATTTCGGTTGATTGTTGATGCATTTCAGGGATTATCTGATACGTCTAGTCTCTTATATTCTAAGAGAGTCTCGATTCTTGTTTCCATGGCAAAGGTTCGATCGTGTGTTATAATGCTGGATCTTCATTGTGATGCCATGATTCTTGAGATGTTCGAACATTTCTTGAATTGCATAAGGGATTATCACCCTGAACATGTCTTCTCTGCCATGGAGACAATTATGACCCTTGTGTTAACGGAAAGTGATGATGTATCTGTTGAGCTTATTTCCCTCCTCTCAGATAGTTTCAGGAAGAAAGAAGAGTATATTCTGCCAATTAGGCAAAAACTTGCCGAGAAAGTAATTAAAAACTTTCTGGATAAGACTCACCATACGACGGTTGTTGCTGCTGAATGCAATAAAGTGTCAGTGATGACCAATGGTGATTCTTTAACATATCCTAGCTTCCTCCAAAAGAAGCCCGAATGCAGCTATCATAATACTGATAAAGCCAAAACTAGGGATACAGCAGTGAAGATCGAACCTGATAATTTGGAATCCAAGATGGTGGTCAAACCAGAAACAGAACCAGGTAAGAAAACAAGGGGTAGGTGACTTATTTCTTTGATGGTTTCTACAGAAAGTTCTATTGGACGTATTATTCTATTATGTATAGAGATCTTTCATTGTACTTCTTCTTGACTGTTGAAATTCTTTCACTAATCTTTTATTGCTGTAAATATTTAATTGCCTTGGACTAGGATACTTGATGTAGATCATAACCCCACATATACCTGTAGAAACAATTCACAAAATCAGCCTAACAAGGTTGTGAGATGTGACTGCTATGAGGGGCTGCATAGTCCAATGATGTTTGAAGTTTCTGTTGTTTCAAGGGAGCATCACATAAGCTGGCCTTGCTGAATAGAAGCATTTTAATGAAGAAGAAAAAGGACTAAACTAACATATGCCTTATTTGGGAACACTTTCTAAATCTTGTTGGCTCAGCAAGTAGACAAAGATTCTATCTTGATGTTGCGACTGTTAGTTTCTATTTTCAGTTTTAGAAAGTATACTTTAATTGGATTAGTTAGCTCCCATTGGAAATTGCCCCCCCTGCGGGACTCTGCTTGTGTGAAAGCCTTTCGCACTGGGGTCACCTGTTTTTAGGTAGCTCTTACTTTCAGTTTGTTACTATTTTAGAACTTCTATTTTAGCAGGTTTGCTTTTATTTAGTAATTACTATTTTCTCAAATTTTTATCTTGGAAAGCTTTTGCCAAGCTGTAGATAGGATGTTTTCTTTATAATAAAAATTAAAATTGAAGAAATTGGTTGTGTTCTAGAACCTCATTTTTGGAGTAAAATCCATGTTTAACGTCTGAGATTGTTGTAGGAGTGATAGCTAAGACTGAGAAATCCCATCTGAGATAGCTGTAGGAGTAATAGTTCATCACTGCAGCCATGACCATTGAGTTTCTTTCTACTGCTCATGTCCTTGCTATGACCACATCCAATATTCTGGCAATTGCAATCTCTTGATTTTCTCTGTTTTTTCATTCACATATATCAATTTTGTCCCCCTTTACCATATCTGGAAACTGACTTTACAGGTTTCCAAATAAATTTGATTGGCTTACATTGAATTAACAGTTCAATTAGAATCATTTTAGGTGATCTGCGAATCCTCACTCATTTCGTGCAATTGTTCATAATGCAACAAACGTTAGGCTGTAAGTGCTAAATAGAAAAGATAAAATAATTAGAACTTTACAGGCACTTTTACGTGACAATTGTACCATCCACATTCCCTCCCTCCCAAAAATGTAGGCAACCCAAGTGGAGGTCAACATGTTTGTGCAACAAATGCAAACAGAGTTCCTTTATCAATAAATCATATCACTTACAAGTGTGTGTATATATATATTTTTTTTTCTTTGTCAAATATCTGTGTCAATCTAAAGGCTCAAGATTATTTAATTTCTACTATTTTGCTCCAATCTTCATGGTATGTAGTGAATCAGGAAATTCTTTAGGATGATATCATTATTGTCTAATCATTTGATATTTCTCCACAACAGAAGTCCAGAATCCACTGGAGAGAAGTTTTGGCAGCTCCGAAAACAGAGGTACTTATTGAATTAGAACTACTACCTGCTATGAGTGGATACACAATCACTACCACAAACCAACTTGTTGTTCCTTTTATGTGTTCATTAGATTCTTCTTTTGGATGGGCTGTAGCTGAGGAAAAAAAATATTTTATTGAAGCATGGAAACGAAAGGAAAAGACAACAGCAGCATACAAGTAAGATAATTTGAGTTTCCCCTCTGGAAGTTCTTCATCTGAGTTAGCACATCTCTTTGACGAGGTTGCATTGACTTCTAATACTGAGTTTTGCCTAGTGTTACGATTGCTGATTCTGTCATGGGAATTTTATTAAGTAAAATGTTCTTACAATGAAGCCGAGACAATAGCAAAACTATATTCAATCCTCATGCTTTATGTATAGACATTTTCAACTACATTGCAATGCGCTGGCCCATTTATTATGAAAAACTTCGATGTTTTAGACCCTCAAATTTTACCCATAGTCTTCATTTTTCTGTTTGAAAACTGGCAATGATGCCCTTAATCTTCATTACTGATTTACTTCAAAATCCCAACTCTGATGGTTTGACAATCTAAGGTAGCACAGCATTAATCAACTATGATAATTTTATTTAATATGCTGTAAGTTCTAACTATTAACTGATTTAACTGAACTGATGTTGAGAACAAAGATAATTGTTATAGAAATCAGAATTGAAAATTTGTACTTTTCTAAAATGGTATTTCTGCTTTTTTAGCATTTTGAACTCTGTTGAGCTTGCTTATTAATCTTCTTTTATTAAACAGGGATGATAAAATCCTGCAAGCCATTGAATCATGGGAGAATAGCCAGAAAGCAGCTTTGGAAGCTGAGCTGAAAAACATTGAGGTAAACAAGTTTCCATTTCTTGAGTTTTATGCAATGAATGAGAAGACCTGTTTATGCCCTTGTTTGTGAAATTTAAAAGTAACCGCAAGCGCACGGTATCGTGTAGCTAACGGGTCGATCTCAGGGAGATATGCCACTTAGAATTGAACTTCTTAATAGTAATGCGAGAGTGGAATGATTCAATTTTTGTTAACTAATTAACTAAACTAAACGATCCTAATCTATATGTCAAATGCAATCGAATTGAAACGAAAAATAAATTAAACACAATCAATGCATAAATAAAAGACAGGAAAAAAAATGCGAACTATAACAAAGCAATAAACAAAGCAATAAAAGGAAAATGAAATAGCTAAAATGTAGATGCAACACCACCCGTCACCAGAAGCAGAGGCACGACTGTAGGCTTGCTCCGGTTATGTGGTCCGAGATAATGAATGAATAGGCAGAAAGTAAATAACAGAAAATAAATAACAAAGCAATAAAAAGAAAAGGAAATAATTAAAATGCAGATGCAACACCACCCGTCACCGAAGCCAGAGGCACGACTGTAGGCTTGCTCCGGTTATGTGGTCCGAGATGATGAATGATTAGGCAGAAAGTAAATAACAAAGCAATAAACAAAGCAATTAAAGGAAAAGGAAGCCTTAACCAAAGAGAGGCACGACTGTAGGCATCTCTGATCAAGGATCCAAGGGAAGGTAGAACAATAAATAATGCTGAAAGTAAATCCTAAATTAAGAATATGGAGGGGTAGATAGAAGCGGGAATGGAGGGAGGAGAGAAGATTAATAAAAAAAATTACTTACTTGCGAATTGAACAAATGATTCGAATCTCAACCAACCCTAACAACCAAATCTAGATCTAGAATGATCTAAATCTGCAATTGCTAGACCTAGAGAAAAACGAATCTAAAAACTTGAAACTTGAACTTGAAACTTGAACTTGAAACTTGAACTTGAATTGCATTACATAAAAATTAAATCTAAACATTGAATTTAGAAATTTAAAATCTCACAACTGCAAGCAAAGAAAACTAAAGAAAGCGCTTCTGCAAAGATGGTATGAAACGTTTCTGCTATCAATGGTCTCCACCTAGACACTGGGTTTGAGTCTGAAACAGTCCTTCAGCGAAAGCATTGATAAGGCTGAGTACCTTATGACCCTTCCCTCTCTCCACAGTGGTGGGAACCCTGTGCACTAGGTACGCCATTTTGATCTCGGCTAGAATTTGAATTTGTTCGACAAGTAAGCATGAGTCTATCCCAATCCATTGAGCTACTCCTGGGCACAGTTTTGAATTCTTTTCTCTTTTGATCCTTGGGGAGTTAGTTGAATCTGATTGGGCTTAAGTTTGCCTTGTTAAGTCGCAAAGCCTACCCAGCCTATGTGCTCCTTTACAGCATAATCGTTCAGCATATCAGACACTACTTTTGTCATTGAATAATTATTTGAAAACTGAACTGAAAATATTTATTGTGAAGATTCAGTCAGTGAGTCATCCTTGATTCATACTGCATTTTGGGAGTTAAATATTCCTGAGTATTTAACCACAAGCTGATGATTCAGGTTTTCCTACAATTAATTGTTCAATGCTTTCTTTAATGGTCCTCAAATTTCAGAAACTGTTTTTTCTCTTTGAAGCGTACCAAGAACTTTTCTCATAATTTTGAATAATAAATACACAACCTGTAGTATTAAATGTGTTATGAATCACTTTGATTGAGTTCATATTGGCTTGACAAAGACTTTGGGGAATACAGGAACGAGTAGGAAGGGGGATGCATCTAATCCACAGGAATGCAAAAGTAGCGAGGGCAATGCTCAAAGAAAAGTGTAAAGAAGACATTTACAATGCAATGAGACCAATTCATTTGCTGCTTTCAATTGGTGCAGGTCTACTGATTGGTTTTTTGATGATTCTGCCTAGTCAGACCTAATCAGAACCAATCATGTTTTTCTTCAAATTTGCTATTTTTTACATTTCAACTTAAACATTGGTGATTTTCAGTTCAGAAATTGTTTGATTTGATTTTGGTACCTTATTCCATAATAAGTGATTTTTGGTACCTCATTCCTAATTATATGTGCTCCTCTCCTACGAATCGTAAGCTACAAAGAAAGGTCTTCATTGAATTTGTTGAAATCCCCACATAGGAAGTGTTAAACTTAGAAAGTGAACATATTCTGTTTGAATACTTCTATGAAGGATGGAAGAGGTTCAATCTTTCTTAGTTTTTGGTGGAACAAAACATTCAATTCCCGCCACCACGCTTTTGCAAGGTGAAAAACTGTTTGAGAGGGTAAATCCGAATGACATATTTAATTTGAATAGAACTAAAACCTATTAAGGAATGAAAGGACTCAAACAGTGGTTATATTCAGGTTATATATATATATATATTTTTTAGATGAATGAAGAAAGAATGTAAAAGGGGAAACAAGGAGGAGGGGAGCAGCCCTTAATTAAGGTGCTAAAAAAAGAAAGTCCTTAGGATGTCACTAGACACTAGCAGGGGAATGGGGAAGCAAGTGGAACCTAGAAGAGATCAAAGCCAATGGCATTCCAAATCGTGTTTGAAGATCTGGAGTTGGAAGCTTATCTTCTTGGGTAGACAACACTAGGGGTAGAGCCAGGATTCAACATGGGGGGTCAAATAATGAGAGTCCGAATAATCTTGTCATCGGGAATTACTGATGTTTTTTCACCACACATATTGTGTGGGGCCCATATGAGACTTGCCTTTAAATTATATTTAGACGTTGGCCCATACATATTAACTGTGAGCAACATGCTATTTAACTGTGATTTCAGTTGTCATACAGTAATCATTTAGAGCCTGAGTTGTAAACTCACCAGCATTATCAAGACAAATTGTCTTTATTTTATAACCCATAAATTATGCGCTTAATCTAATTATTTGAGCAAGTAATCTCGCAAACACCAAATTGCAAGTTTATAATAAACATACATATGACCATTTGATAGATGCATCTACTAAAATCATATATTATTTAAATGGTCTACATGATGGGTAAATGTGCTCATATATTTCACTCTATATATGTTTAAAAAAACGTAGAATGCTCAATCTCAACTTTAGCTAGTGAATATTTAATAATAGATTTTTCTTCAGAACAAACAACACAAGAAAATTCACTTAATTGAAGAATTTTCAGGTTTTGCAATAGATGACAAATAATTTTTCAATAATTTTTCAAATCATATTTGATCAAAAATGGTCCAACCGGTCATGCCAAATAATAAAACTATCGGAATCAATGTTCTTTTGATTTACCAAAACACGTGTTTCAATCATGCGAATATTCGTGTAATACAAATTGGGAGAAAAGATCTAACACTTTGTAATAATGTATAGATATTCACTTTTACCATCATTGTAGTCTCAATCTGATAATCATTTTAGCTAATATGTTCGAAGCTTAATAAGTTTATTTAAGATTTACTACAAAATAATGCACTATTTATGGTCAATTTAATCTCTTGAGTAATAATAGTTTAGCTCTTTCGGAATCCTTAATCAATGTTGTATTATCAATTATTGTATGAACATTGGCTTCCGTGTCATCAAATAAGAAAATTTTTTTTCTCTTAGTATAATATTCGTTGTTACACATTAGAAATTCACATTCTTCATCAAAATAAAAAAAATTACATAAAAAGATATATAGAAAATCAATAATAAAAAAATTAGAATGAAAAAAGATTAAATTTAAGATAAACCTAACAAGCTGCCTACCTAGGGAAAACGAGACAAGCGTTATAGGCAAATACGTGGCACGGAATGTGTATCCACCGTTTATAAATGAATGATGTTTCGAGATCAAACTAACATAATATTCATTTGATTTTTATTTGAACTCCACTAATATAACTATATCTTCAATTATTATTTTTAAATGAGTTTGCAGTATCTAGATGTGGAGTATCTGTGAGGCCATCAAAATCATCCTCTTTATAGGCAAAATTGCTTCAGTATCATTATTTTGAAAATTTTAATTTATCTCCACATTATTTTTCATTATTTTAATTAAGACTTGACAAAGTTTAACGAAATATTGTGGAATACGACAGATACATGCCTAATGGCTTTCATACCAGATTAATAACAAATATTATCTTTACTCCTTAAAGAATTATATTGATAATTATTATTATTACATAAGAATGATAATTTTTCTGTCTTTTGCCTCGTCCACGTTTGCAGTCATAACCACGATTATAAATTTGTTTTCTTTCAGGCTTATCATGAATTACTACATTCATTCCAAAGAATGGATGAGCTTTATAATTTTTCATTCATAATTTATTATTTTGCTCAATCATAATGAGACATGATATCAATTCAGAAAATATTTTAAAACATTTTCATGATATTACTATTGTAATAGAACATTTGAAGTATGGAAAGTTGAAAAATATTTTCTTTCCAAAAAGTCATGATCAGTAATATTTTATCCACATAATTTCAATTGAAAACTAATTTTAAAAAATGTAGAACTATACTTATTAACACTTTCAAATCTTACAACTTTATGTGCATTTGCAAAACTGTATTCATTTACAGTTTCCATTATTGCAACTTCATGTGCATCTGCAAAATTGTATTCATTTACAATTTCAAAATTTTCAACTTCAGGTGCATCCGTAAAACTGTATTCATTTACAATTTCAGATCTTACAATTTCAAGCGCATCCAACAATATTTGTGGTGCAAAACAAATAAACATTATATATAATAAATAAAATTATTATGTTGAAATTGGTTAATAACAAACCACAATTGAAAGGCAACCTAATATCTTATAATTTGTTTGACTTTTAAATTCAATAAATCACATACCTTAATCACGATGCACTTACATTACAAAATGGACAAGACAAACTCCATTGTTTACAGAAATGCACGGGAAAGTTGATCATCCTTTTCACATTGAAATAGAAAGCATAATGATACATAATATGTTGTCTTTCTTTTCAAAACGCAATACTTTGAGCAGAGTCGTGCTAATAACGTGTTCTAAAATGGATAAATATATTTAAGATAAAAAATAGAATTAGGACAAGATAAGTCCAACTCTTCTATTGAGTTATTAATTACATATTTATAATGCAACTAGCATATTCTTTGATATGGAAATATCACAATTTACAAATAAATACAATATATGATTCTTAACACACAATAAGATGATTTTAATATGGAATGATAGAGATTGCTAAGATCTTCGGTTAATATGAGAATGTGGATCGCCAAGATCACACGTTGAGATGGCTGAGATCTTCATTTTTAAATTACATATTTTTGTATGATCTCTTTAGAGATGATAGATATCCACAATCAATATTATTTATAACATTTCTTTTATTTTTCTGGCAATCCATTCTCATAATCTTCATATATTTGTAATGGAATAGGGTTGGTGAATTTGAATTGAAATCATACCAAAATAAATCTTGAAAAGTAGTATGCGAACAATCTCAACCATTAACTACAGTGAGATGAACATATTGAGCTGGGAATGGATTGAAGCTTGTCAGCCTCTGGGATTAAAAATGAAAACAGAGTCGCATCAGCACAGCTTCATATAGCATCTTCTTCCCATAAAGAATGAAAATTTGGGTTAAATGATAATACAATCCAATTACACACCTGCTCAATCACTGGAAGGAAGGAAGCTCCCATTACAGAACACAGTATCATGAGAGGTATAATGCCAACAGTGACTCAATCATGTCAGTTGTCTTTCAGACATTACCAAAAACAGTCTCCTATGTATATAGTGATGGAAGTGAGATCTTACATATGCCCAGAGAACCTTACAAATGACACCCTTGTGAAACCATTAAAAAAATGGCTTTTTATTTGATCAATAAACTTACAAAGAACAAGAAGATAACCAGCAGATATTCAGATCATATCATTACCCACATCTAAAGATTCAATAAATTACACCTCCACAGGATCTCAGCTCAATCCCAGATCCCCTGCAACTCATGATAGTATCAATTACATCTTTACAAGACTAAAGCCCAAGTGACTCAAATGAGATTTAAAAAAGAACAAATTCGGATCCAATTTAAGACACTCATTGAGTGTTGATCTGTATTTTCAAACTCCCACAATTGCCTTTTTTCCTCTTTCTTCTACAAGAAATCAGTGTAATGTCGAGAGATCATGGATGGCCGTAGAGATCACCAATTCTCTTCCTACCAAAGAACAGAACAACGAAACACATTCAAACAGTTCCTGCAAGTATACAGGGGAGAAAATAAAAAGAGAAAGCAAAATTAATGAAACCATAGAAGATTTATGAAATAGCGTGGTATATCAAAAACTCATTATAACATAATTGAATGGGATTGACAAAGTATACATTTTTAATGTGATTTGAAGATTGAATTCCTTAATGGGATACCAATGTAATCTTCTCCTTACCTTATCTTTGGTAGACATTGGCACTTATCTTTGGTGTACAACTGGCAACAAGACCCCAATAATAGTAAGTAAATTAAATTTGCTGACCATGAACCCAAAACTTGACAGTTTACACAATAAATTGTTTTTGCCAAGAAAAACAAATCTAAGTGTCTGAGTGCAGCAAGCTCCATTTGGGTAATATAATGTAGCATTACCCTCAATGTTTTAGGTCTGGGGTTCGCCCCTGAATGTCAACATGTCACAAAACCAAGTTCTTTTGAAATATGGATGAGATGACATATTTTAAGTTGTCTTCTCTTAGTAGTGGGTCATATGGCCAAGTTAGGTCCTAAAATTTGATATCCATCCTATTTGAGGCATTATAAACACAATATAAACATTTTTCTTTATAAATTCAAACACAAAATGGTACCTTGACTTTGAACCCTAGGCTGGTAGTCACTTCATATGTGAGATGTATCCTTGGCTCTTCCTCTGCATGTTGCCTTTCCACCTTCTTTAGTCTTCATCCCTTCAAATATTTACACATGCTCTGCTGCACCTCAAAGGAAGCTTGTGCATTTGGCCACAAATCCTTGTGACAGCCAGACAAATGCTGCTCTGATCTCAGCTTGACTTTGAGAGGTGCACCCTAGACTCTTCCTCTGCCCTTTGTCTTTCCACCCTCTTGAGTCTTCCTCCCTTCAGATATTTAGACACCGCTCTACTGCATCTCATAGGGAGCAACTGCAGTTTGCCACAACCTCTACCAGCCAAATGCTTTTTCGATCTCAACTTGACTTTGAACCCAAGTTTGTTAATCTACCTTGTATGTGAGATGTACTGAAGGCTCTTCCTTCTTCCCTTTGCCTTTCCACATTCTTTAGTCTTCCTTCCTTCAACCATGCTGCACATTGTAGGAAGTATGTGTATTTGGCCACATCTTTGAAGCCACCAGCTAAGTGCTGCTTTTTCTACCGCCAGCCACTGTTGCATTAAAAAATGACTGCAATATTAGCTATTCAACATCATTTCAAAGACCGGACCCAATCATTTGAGTATTTCCTACTTCCCCTTTTGTTTTTTTTCTCCATGAAAAATAATTTTTGTTTCATAAATATACTGTAAGTCAAAACTTAAATAATGGTTAAAGAAGAAATGTCATTTTCCATATTGAAATGGGATACCAACATTTTTCTTAATTTTAAATAACTATCAAAATAAAACAGATATTTTTTACTTTCTTTGGGTTCTTCTATAATTTTTTAAAAATAGATTTTAACTTGTACAGATTTGAATTAAAAAATTTATCCAAGGGGAAAAATCCCCCAACATTATGGAGGCATAGATCGGCAGTGTCCAATATATATTAAACTGTGTTCCATTGAATTATTATAACCATATTAAAAGAAAATTTGCAAGGAAATCAATTTATTCTATAGAAAACTAAATAATTTAAAAAACAGAAAAATAATTCTGTTTTCATTAATCCATCGTAACAATTTTGTAGTCAACAAACAAGGTTTGACCAGATTTACAAAAATAACAACTCAGCCTTAATTATCCCAACTAAAGAGGGTCGGCTATATGGACCCTATAAAGCAAGAAAAGGAAATTGGAGAACCGTAGAAATGGAAATGCAAGTATAAAAGACAAAAATAAGGAATGCAAAATGAAAGACTAAAAGGAAAGTGGATTACCGAGGGAATTAGGAAAACCTCAACTACAAAATGTAGACGACATAGATCCTTGCCCTAAAATAGGTTTAGTATGAGGTCCTAGTTCGCACAAGTTTAGATCATGTTTTTATGAAACATTAATGCTTTTAATGTTGATTCCACACAAGCTTTAATTTTTAGTAGGAGCAAGTTGAAGGCAAGATTTTGCCTCAATCCCATCCCCCCAGACCTGGAGAAAATTAAAAATAAAAATAAAAAATAAAAAAAGCCCTCAAGATAAAGCTTTCCCATCACAGCAGACCAAGAGGCAAGATTTGATAGTTTTGGTAAAAAATCTCCTAAAAACCAGTACCTAAATGACAGTGAGTTGGGTTTTTTTGGACCAAGACAATTGCTGAGATCCCAGCGAGATACCGAGATCTCAAGTGAGATGTTTTAGGTTTTCTGTATCACTTGCTGTCTCATCTTGAGATCTAATGTGATGGAGGGCCAATTAGGAGGAAGAAGAAGGCTCCAAGAAATTAGAGTTGTAACTTGTAGGGGAAGAAAGATATGCACAAGAAGCCACACCGGGACTCTTGGAGTAGGGGGAAAAGAGTGCACAGGTGCACGCAACCATACAGGCTGTCAAACCATTACCTAATTCATCGTCTGAAAAATGAAATTTCATCCTTATTCAATCAATCTGAAAGAAGAAAATTGAGCTAAAGGAAACCAAGCAAACTTGGAAACAAACTTTACTAAGGAAGCAAACTTGTAAGATTCCTAAACAACTCTAACACTTGCAAACATATCCTACAACAACAATAAGCCTTGTCCCAACTAAATGGGGTCAGCTACATGGATTCTTGTCTTCCAATTAGTTCCGTTTGAGGCCATACTAGATAAAAGGCCTAAGCTATGCATATCATTTCTCACAACTTCTCTTAAGGTTATCTTAGGTCTACCCCTAGCTCTTCTAGATCCTTCAAGATTATATCACTTCTCCGTACAAGAGCATTTATAGGTCTTGTTGAACGTGGCCGTGCCACCTCAAACAACTTTCTCGAAGCTTATCACTTATGGGAGCAACTCCCACTCTAATATGATAATTTCTGTATCTTATCCTTCCTAGTTTTGCCACTCAATCCATCTTAGCATCCCCATTTTTGCTACACTAAGTTTATCTATATAATTCTTTTTAACAGCCCAAAACTCTGCACCATACATCATAGCTGGTCGAACGACGGTCTAATAGAATTTTCCTTTTAAGCTTTAATGGAATACATCGATCACACAAGACCCCGGACGCACCTCTCCACTCCATCCACCCTATTTTAATACTTTGGGAAACACATCCTACATATAATAAATTTTTAATATTCTAATAAGATCCAACTTGGTTTAGCTCACCAGAAGGCATCATATCTTTATCATGAATTCAGATTTTTAAAGCTACTAAAAACAACAAGAAATATTACAATGGAGAAACAAACAAAATAGAAGAGAAAATCCATAAATAAATATGGAGAACATTTTGCTACTCAGCAAATAGAGGGAAGGCCAATAAATAATTGCACAAATAAAAACAATAATATAATAATGTTGCTAAATACTAGAACAAATAGAGGCAGCTAAATCTAGAATACAACATTCATACCAGTTGAGTTTGAAACAATAAAACCATTAATCAAGACATCCGATGCAGCCCCTGATAACCACTGCTAAATAGAATAGAACAGAGGCAATTATATGTTACTGCTTAGTATACTAATTAATATTAAACACAGCAATAATAGAATATCATCATTACACCAAACGAAAGAAAAACAGTCTTTTCCTTTGTCGTTTTCGATTGGGACCAACCAGAGGTGCTAGTCATATCTGCTTCTAGCTCCTTATAAATAGTGTCCGTAAAATATTAACGCCATCAAATACACAATACTTCATTCACTTATGTTGTGGTTAATGCTATGCCACTTTTAATAAGGACAAACTGTAGGTAGTCTATAACAACAACATCACGGTGTGATAAATGGAAGCGGATCTACTAACGCTGCCGAATACTTATATATAGAGGGCATAATATACTTTGGCTCCTGAAATTTTATACACAATGACATTGTTTAGGATAAGTCAATCTACAAAATAACATCTGAATCTTCCTATTGTTGTGATCATCATATTCCTCCAAAGGAGGATGCCAACAAACAATTGTGGTTGGCCAAGGTAGTTTCAACCTTCCCAACCTCAATTATAGGATGAAGATAGAAATATAGTACATGAAACTTAAGGCACACCGACAGTACAATTACAACATGGATCTATCTAGTTTTCTTAATTTAAGAATTAGGAAGGAAAAAAAAATTTGTGTTTATACCTCATACCTTGATTTTGATAGATGAACCAAACTAAACAAATCCAAAGCATAGAGAAGGCAACAAAAGAGATTCTTTCAGGTAAAGAAAGGACAGTAAGGGCGATCATAGCTGATTTACATTGAAAGCCCTAGTTGATATTCAAAAACCGCATTATATTAGCCCCCCTCCCAACCAAAAAAAAAAAGATTAAAAAATCCACAGTCTATAGGCTAGGATTGGTTGGGAGGTCCACTTCCCAAAACAACACTTATTATTTGTAGTGGCCAAAAATGGTGATTCACTAAGGTAAGCGGAGCTATCTATTACCATTCTCATGATCTAGTCCACTTCTTCTTTTCCAGTCTTGGTTTTGGCTTGTCTCCAACGAGCTCAGTCTCTAGGGAAGCTCTCAAGGCTGGCATGTGCAAATATCTCCGTGGGCAGCTCCAATTCACTCATAGTTTCTCCTTCAGTGGATAGAGTATCCTAAAATTTCTACTAAAATTGGGTCAACTAACACAAAGCGAAACTCATGTGAACATGGATTGACCCCCTGACCGAAATTAAAAGGAAGGGTATTTCGGTCATTTCAGCCATAGTTTAGTGGCTGGTTTTTTTTTTGGAATTTTATCTTTTATTTATGAAGAATCTCGGTGAGTTAGGAAGCCAAATTTGAGCTAATTAAATAGAATTTAGCATGTGTTAATTATTTCAGCATGTGTCAATCAGGGGCCATTAGATCTTTTAATTTTTCTTTTAATGGCTGTGACTAATGTAGTGGGATCCTAATCTGTAAAGGCATCCCACTTAGAGTGAAGATCTTTTAGTAGGCTATAAAGAGCCTATTCTTTCTTTGTATTGATAAAAGGTTTGATCATGTGAATAAGAAAATTGAGTTTTGGAGGACCGTGGTTCTTGTTTGAGAGGCCACGGCAGATTATGAGAACGCATTCTTCTTCAATAATCAGCAGCCTATCTAGCATTCTTCGTCAGGAACTCCAGCACTCTCCTCCAACATTCAACCTTTAATTCCAGCAAGCACAGTGAGCTTTCAACCTGCAAACATCAGTTCAGCTCAACCCCAGGTAGGTACAGCACCCTAGGAGCCATCAGTCCCCCTTCATCAGCCCCTTCCCAGTCTGCGCAACCCTAAAGCTAAAACCCAACCCTGTTTGTTGCCGTGACATGGTAACAACCTTCTCCAACCCTTGTAGTCCTTCCAGCTCCTCCCCCTCATCCCTATGACAACCCCAACCCCTCCCCCCCCCTACCCTGTTCTGTGCACCCTGTTAGTCCCCTCATGCTTGCTGCCACAACACAGCAGCACCCTCCCCAGCCCCTGCAATGCCCATTACGACACTCCCCAGCCCATCCACCACTATCCCAGCCCACACGATAGTCCCCACTCCCTTCCCTCTCTCTCGGACACTCTGTCCCTCCCCTTTCTGCCTTGCAGCAGATCTGAAACAGAAAAGGAAAGAAGAGAAAAAAAAAAGAAAGAAGAAAGAAAAGAGGAGAAGGAAAAGATTCAAGAAAGGTTTCTTAGAGATCCATCCCAAATTGATGATTCACTAGTTTCTTTCCCCTTTCCAAATATCACATATTTAGATATTCATACTGGTTACCATTCCCCTTGTTCTATACCATCCCACAAAGATTGATAAAACCCTACTTTTCCCTTCCTTCCCAATTATCCCAACCCATATAGTTTTGTTAAAACCCTAACAACCCATAGCTTCCCTTAAAATTATTAGATTATTTGCTGGAAGATTTTGGGCGAATCCTTAATGGGAACCTTAGACTTGGGTTCACATCCGAAACCTTTAGAGGAAATAGTTAGTTGAAGAAGAAACTTGTTTCTTCCGATATTTCAATGCCCCCTCTTTATCTTTTCCTTGTTCAACTATACCGTATTCATTGTCTAAGTGAGAAAATAAATCTATTAAAAAGAATAAGAGTTGCCTCATCGTGTGGCCAAGTAGTGAATGAAATTTCTAATCTAGATCCCCTATTCATTAGGATTGAGGTCTGTTCTCCACCCTCACATTGCTCCACCACATATTAGGAGGGAGCCCACCTCTGAATTCTAATAAAATGAATTAGAGCTGGGACACCCGGTGGGCTCCACATGTGTCTTCCTCCTAATATGTGATGGAGAGGCGTGAGGGGAGTATAAAATTCTCTATCCTAACTGGTAGAGGATTCGGACTTTGAAATTTCTGACTTGCTATATTCATACCTGGTTGCACCTTCTCATTGGTAAGGTGTTCTCACCTAAATTTTAATTATCAAAAATAAATTTTCGATCAACAGCCAAAGTTTGTTTCAACTTTTATCCTACAAATTCAGACTCCCCTGAATTTTTCGGATTGCAAATTGAGTTTATCTTTCATTGTTTCTTCGTATCATTTCTAACAATCTCTCCTATCGAATTTGTCACTTGAAAGAGCTTCTTTTTTGTGGCTATTTCAGTTGTGATGATTACATATTCTTAAACTGCCTCATTCTCATAATATTCATGACTATTTTCAGTTGTGAAAATTACATATTAGAAGCCTACTCTAGCAGACTAGCAGAGGCCTCATTTCCTCATAATTCCATGGATTCTTCATACATATAGTTGAGGGTAACAAGGTTTCCTAAAGATTCTCTTTGTTTCCATGGATTTTTGTCAATTAAAATATAACAAATACATTCTAAAATATCTTCTAATTATAAAAAAGAAAAAAATCCCTCCACATACCAATCCATCTTTTTCCTGATGAATAAGAAACTAGTACATATAACCAGATACATATATTGCCAAACAGCAGGCACCATTGTTGGGATACAGTCCAATCCAATTCAGCCTTTTACTGAGTTTGAAATAGCAGATACATTGGGGGGGGGGGGGGGGGGGGGAATCATAAAAATCAAGGGGGATGGAAGTGGAAGTTCTCATTGTTGAAAGTGAGAAAACCATGGAACATGTAAAGTTGTGCAATTAAGTTTCTTATCCTCATTTCTCTATTCACAAAGAAAATGTAGAAACCCAAAAAAACGAAACAGACAAAATCAAGATCAGGCTGAGATTGTTGTTTTGGAATGTCAGTTGTCCCTTACAGATTACCATACACAGAATCTCATACCCCTATATAAAGATGGAAGTTAGATCCTGTATATTCCTAAAGAACCCTTGCAAATAACACCACATGTGAACATATAGAAATATGGCTTTTCATATGATCAATAAACCCAGAAAAACGAAACAGACAAAATCAAGATCAGGCTGAGATTGTTGTTTTGGAATGTCAGTTGTCCCTTTCACATTACCATAAACAGAATCTCTTACCCCTATGTATAAAGATGGAAGTTAGATCCTGTATATTCCTAAAGAACCCTTGCAAATAACACCACATGTGAACATATAGAAATATGGCTTTTCATATGATCAATAAACATACAATGAACAAGGAGATAACAAACAATGTTCAGATCATATCATTACCCATATCCAGAGATTCAATCAATTACACCTGTACAGGATCTCAGCTCAATCCCAGATCCCCTGCAACTCCTAATATTATCAATTGCATCTTCACAAGACCAAAGCCCAAGTGACTCCAAATGAGGTTTTTCTTTAAAAATAGATTCTTTAAAAAATAGAAATAAAAAAAAAATCCAATCATGGATCCAGCATGAGACACTCAGTCTTGATCTATACTTTCAAGATCCCATTCTTGACCTTTTATCCTCTTTCTACAACAAGCAATCAGATCAAAGGCAAAACATCAAAATTTGATGTTAACCCTATTTTAGGCCTTCTAAACACAATGTGAACATTCTTTATTACTTGAGACACAAAATGGTACATTGACTTTGAACCCTATGTTGGTAGTACTTCATATGTGAGGTGTACCCTAGGCTCTTCCTCTGCACATTGCCTTTCCACCTTCTGCACTCTTCATCCCTTATAAATAGTCTGCTGAACCTCACAGGAAGCTTGTGCATTTGGCACATATCCTTGACACCACTAGCCAAATGCTGCTCTGGTCTCAGCTTGATTTTGAGCCCCAGGTTAGTAGTCTACTTCAACTGTGCGGTGCACCCTTGACTCTTCCTCTGCCCTTAGCCTTTCCACCTTCAGTCTTCCTCCCTTCAGATATTTAGACATTCTCTACTGCACCTCACAGGAAACGCTACTACATTTTGCAAACCTGCAACCATCACAACCTCTACCCAGAAATTGCTGTTTTGATCTCAGCTTGACTTTGAACCCTAGGTTGGTAGCGTAGTATGTATGTGAGGTGTACGCCAAAGCCCTTCCTCACCGTAGCCACTCCCCTAATGCTGCTTTGATCTCAGCTTCTCCACTGCTCCACCACCACTCCCTGTTACATCAAAAAATAGCATCCAATTCAACATCATTTCAAATAACTAAGGGCCTGTTTGGTTACATGAATCTAGGGATTTGAAATGCAATGGGATTTCAAATCTATGGATTCATGGTTTAAAAAATTAACTGTTTGGTTAGCCTCAAATCTATCGAAGCTCATTGAGTTTTGTCGAGTTATCCACGTGAATCTACTAATTTCATCCATTTTATACTTAGGGTGGAATCCATGGATTTATACCCAAGCATTGGCTTAATTCATGTTTTTAGGAAAAAAAAGTAAAATCCCTGAATTTCATGAATCCAATGATGTTTTAACAACCAAACAACTATAAATCTCCGATTCATGAATTCAGGGATTTGAAATCCCTGGATTCAGATAATCAATCAGTCTCCAAACCAATCAATTGAGTTTTTCCTGGTTTGCATTAACCGCTTGTGCTATTTCTCAATTGACAATGATTTCTATATTTTTTTCATAAATAATCATACCATAAGCAACACAACCTTAAAAAATGAATTAGAGAAGAAATTTGACCCAAAAAAAGAAAAGGATTATTTGGGTTCTTCAAAAGATTAGAGAAGAAATGTCATTTTCCATGTTAAAATGGATAACAAACATTTTTCTTAATTTTAAATAATCTTCAAAAGAAACAGATATGTGTAACTTTTTTTAGTTCTTTGTTTTCTAAAAATATATTTTAACTTGTAGAAATTTAAATTAGAAGAATTTACCAAAGGGAAAAAACCAACCCTATGAGGACATAGATTGGCGGTCTCAACCATGTAATAAACTACCTTCAAGTCAATTATTATAACGATATTTAAAAAATTTAGAGAAAATCAACTTGTTTTTCAGAAAACTAAGTATGCATTTGGTAACATTTCCGTTCTGAGAGACTAGTTCTTATGCAAAATCATTTTTTAATGTTTATGTGCTAAAAGACCGTTCTTTCCTTGGAAATGAGCGTTTGACAAATCCGTTCAAAAATATTTCCAGAACACTATTTGGTGTTTGATAAACACGTTCTAAAATTTCAATCAAGACCAATATATTTTATCACTTTCGTTTTTGTTCTTTGGTAAAAACATCTTTTTGATGTTCTGCAAAAGGCATTCTTTAGACCACTTTTATGACCGATCCGTTCTTAAAAAACAGAAGAACGAACCGTTTTAACAAACGCCTCTAAACCGTTCTTCTATTCCCAAAGAACAGAAAAATGTCAAAAACGTTTTCTAAGAACATTGCCAAAGCACCCAAATAATGTAAAAAAACAGAAAAATGACCGCCTTCATTAATCCACAGATTGTAGTCAACAAACAAGGTCAAACCAGATTTATAAAAGTAACAACTAAGCTTTATCCCAACTAACGAGGGTCCGCTATATGGGAATATAGGTAAGAGCAATAAAAAAAAAAAATGAAGCAATGAGACGAGAAAAACAAGGAATGCAAAATGAAAGATTAAAAGGGAGGATGGCCAAAGGAATTAGGAAAATCTCAACGACAAAATATGGACACGTAAGTCCTTGCCCTCAAACAAGTTCTGTTAGAGTAAAACTTAGCACAAGTTTAGATCATGCTTTTATGAAACATTTGTTTATAAGAAGTAACTTGTACCAAATAGTGTTCTCGAGATACAAAAACACCCAACAGAGATATTGGCGCTTTTAATGGGAGCAAGTTGAAGGCGAGATTTTCTCCTAAACTACCCCACCTAATCCCCCCCACCCCCCCCAAAAAAAAAAAAAAAAAAAAAAAAAAAAAAAAAGAAGAAGGAAAGAAAGAAAGAAAGAAAGAAAGAAAGAAAGAAAGAAAATAAAGAAACCACAGAGATAAGCTCTCCCTTCAAGAAGCAAGATTTGCTAGTTTTGGTCAAAAGCTCCTCAAAACCAAGTATTTGAATGTCATTAAGTTGGTCTTTCTGACCAAACGAATTGCTAAGATCATCTCAAGTGAGATGCCGTAGGTTTTTTGTATCGCTTGCCAGTCTCTTGAGATCTAGAGATCTAGTGTGATGGAAGGCCGATTAGGAGGAAGAAGGCTGCAAGAAATGGGAGTTGCAAGGGACAAGAGATATGCATAAGAAGCCACACCAAGAGAAGGGGTTGGAGAGCGCATAGGCACATGTAGCGACAAAGGCTGTCAAGCCATTACCTTCAATTATTTGAATTCTGAAATTTCATCCTAATAAAAGCTACTTGAAAAAAGAAAATTGAGCCAACAACTTGAAAGAAGAAAATCAAGCTAACAAACGAAACCAAGTAATTAAGGAAAAATCTCATAAGATTCCTAACCAACTCTTAAGCTTGCAAACATATCCTAATTTCTAAAGAGTGACTGAAGAATAAATCACTACCTAAATACAATAAAAATTTTATATCCTGCTAGATCTGGCTTGGTTTAGGTCGCTGGAAGGTAACATACCTATATTAAGATCGCCATTAGATCCTCTAAAATAATTACTTACGATTGCCATTAGATCATCCAAAATATATACCTCTTTGCTTCATAAAAGAAGCTGTTTACACATAGAGATCACAACCTTCGACAATGCATGGATCTACTAGTAATCAATGAAGTCTATATACAAAAAATACAAAGCGAAGAGGAGGAAGAAGAGGAGGAATCATAATATCCAGCCTCTACGGACAACTTTTATACCAAGGCTTCCTACCTAATTGTACTAAAAATTGGCACGTGAAGAACTTTGATTGATAGTTACGCTTGAAAAGGGGGGGGCAAGGTTTTTCTTTTTAGGAAAACTAAACATCCTATACGAGTATTGGATGAAACCAACATTTTGGAGGTTATAGGAAATCAAACCAAAAAGAGCTTACCAGCAAAGCCATAGTTGAGGGGATTTGGGATCAAGAGGTAGAAGACAAGTTGCATGTAAAAGCTGATACAAACTTAATAAAGGAACTAGGAAGATAGACCAAACTCCAAAAGTAGCAAAAGCTATCTCTAAAAATTTTTAGTGCTCCCACCAGGCAGAGGTGAAAGGGGTCTATAACTTAAGACTAACTTGAAAGCAAGAAAGCTGCAAAAATGAGAGTCGCATAACAATAACCTAATAGCCTTGCCAAGTTAAGAGGCTAGACAAGCTGATTGGAGCCAACTAGGCTGACAGAGCATATTGAATGCACAACATGAATGAAGAATATGCTCATAGAGGTGGCCTAGGCAGCGATGCCAATCATCAATGGAGGTACTGGCAGCAATATTAGCAGCAGAAGAAGGCCAATGAAACAAAAGACCTCAACATATAGACCAAAATAAAAGATGAGACTAGATTTGAGCCCCCCTCCTTCACGCTCCCCCAAAAAAAAGACCAAATGCAAATATGGAAATCTACTCCCATCAGATTCTAGCAAAACATAAAAGTACAATCACTTCATGCAACCAAATGCAGCCTATATGTAATTTTTTATGAAAAAAGCTGGTCAGAATATGTCAACAACACAAGTTTCAGCATTGGGTTTATCTAGCAGCAATGAAAAGCTAGGATATAATGACAAAATCAAGCTACAAAGCAAAAGGCAAGGGGGGAGGGGCTGGAACAATAGAGAGCTTATGATAATTAGCTAATTGCTCAATCATTAAGGAGGACAGTTAAACTACTACAATTATCCTCGAAGTGTCTAGTAGTGAGTTAAGACTATTAACAACTTCTAATTCAGCACAGCAGAGATTTTCTCTGCCTCAGAATAAGAAGGGCTCAAACATTAACTATCCTGGTCATCTTCCAATTCAAGAGCTTAGATCAATGTTCTCTTCAGTGGACTATTAATAAGGCCTTGTATATGACAAGGGCTTCAACTCTTATCCACTTAAATCTCATGAAAATTCACTTTTATATGAATGGTTTGCTGGAAGCATCAAAGACATGAAACTGTTAGTAAATGTACTTTCTGAATTTCAATCCAGAGGTTTCTAAACACTTTGTATACAAAATTCAATCCAGGAACTTTTCAAGATGTTCTGGAATGAGATGTTAGAAAACAGCCAAAGAAACTTTTCTACTAGTGCCAATTCATTAGAAATTTTACTAATGTTTACTCAGAAGACTAAAAGTTGGCAGGTTTCCAATACCATCAGTTGACATGATAAACCTCTAAACCACTGATTAACTTTCACAAATCTCAGACCCAAAAAGATAAAAGCTTTCACGAGTCTTAATAAGAACTAAAAATATATATAGCACAACCAAACAGAACATGCATCTAGTCAAAGAACAAGTCAGATCAAGTCACCCTAGGTTCAACCATGTCTTCTGTGGTTTCTCAATGTGGGTGATTGGATCATAGTGTCATATGTTCTGTATACAACAACCAAGTTAAACTGATTATTATTTTGACCATTTAAATAGTCTGTACACATAACTTACTTTATATACTGTATGGCAACTGAAACCAAGCTCTTTTGAGTCTCATCTATTGTAATCAAACAATTTACCATATCATGAACTCAGATTTTTAAAGCTACTGAAAACAAGAAGAAGAAAATTTTCAATGGGAAAACATTCAAAATAGAAGAGAAAATCCATAAATAAATATGGAGAACATTACTCAGCAAAGGGGGGGGAGAGAGAGAGAGAGAGAGAGAGAGAGAGAGAGAGAGAGGGAGAGCCAATAAATACTTGCACAATTGAAACACTAATATAATAATGTTGCCAAATACTTGAACAAATAGAGGCAGCTAAATACAGAAAACAAACATTGACACCAGTTGTGTTTGAAACAATAGAACCTTTAATCAAGACAATTCGATGCGGCCCATGATAACCGCTGCCAAATAGTACAGAACAGAGACAATTATATGTTACCACTAGTGCATCTTAATTAACATTAAATGCAGCAATAATAGAATATCGTCATTACACAAAAAGAAAAGAAAAATAGTTCGTTCCAATTTTGGTTAGATCTCTGTTGTTTTTAATAGGGACCAATCAGAGGTGGGAGTCTTAACCCGCTGCTTGCTACTTACAAATAGTGTCGGTCGAGTATTACCACCATCAAATACACTATACTACTTTATGTTGCAGTTAATGCTATGTGACTTTTAACAAAAGGATCAACTGCAGATCTTTGTCATTTTTAATGAGGACCAATCAGAGGTGGTAGTCTTGTTCCACTGCTAGCTGCCAATAAATAGGTGTTGCTCAAGTATTACCGCCATCAAATACACAATACTACATTCACTTATGTTTCAGTTAATACTTTTAGAAGGGACCAAATGCAGGCAATCTATAATAACTACATGATAGAGTAAGGTGATTATCTATTACTGTTGCAGAATACTTATATATAGTGCCCATAATATATCATGGCTTGTGAAATTCTTACATAATGGTGTTGTTTAGTGAACTATGTCAAAGTGGTAAAAATATATTGCCGCCACATACTCCACCTAAGTGTAGTTGCTGCTTCCTTTTCTTGGACTGGATGGATCTTAAAAAAGCAGCTTAAGGGATTCTTCCTCTCCTACAGATACAGAATAACTTTTGCATAGAATCTTTTAAATGTAGAAACTCTTTATCTAGTTTTGGGCTGCTTTTCCTTTTGAGGTATACATGACCTATATTCCTTTGCCCTAGGAGTAATAGATGTCATCTCAATGTTCCCACATGCATGACTACAAGTACTCCCATGTATGCACCAGATTACATAGAAATAGAAGGAGTTCAAATTGAAAAAACCACTAACTGCATAAAAAATGAAAAACATACCTTATATTTGCCTGGTAAATCATTGATCCGATTGATGACAGATCTTCCATATCATTGAAGAACTGTGGTGGAAAGACTAAAATCAAATGCATGGCACATGAGCAAGGATTCAAGATGTGTTAATTAAGAGCAGTCAATACCTTGAAATTATAAGGCAAAAGATGACATTGTACTTTGAAGAACTCCGCATCAGGGACTTGTTCATTAAGCAATTTGACAAAATGGTTCGACCCCATAACCATATGGATTCAAGTGATCTGCAAAAAAACAATTATAGGATAATCTAGATAATAACATCTGAATCTTCACATGATCGTGATAATTCGCTTCCTCCTAAGGAGGATGGCAACAAACAATTGTAGTTGGCCAAGGTGGTTTCAACCTTCCCAACCTCAATTGTAGGATGAAGACAGAAATATATAATACATGAAACTTATGGCAAAAACATTGACTTTACAATTACAACATGGAGCTATCTAGTTTTCTCAATTAAAGATCTAGGAAGGAAAATCAATCGGTGTGTATAATGAAAATTCATACCTTGATTGTGAAGAAGAATCAGACAAAGCAAAATCAAAAGCATAGGCTGGCAACAAAAGGGATTCCTTCATGTGAAGCAAGGACTGTGAGGGCCGTCATAACTGATGTACATTGAACACCGTACTTGATACTCAGAAACCGCATTATATAGTTTAGGGTTTATAGCTGAGATCCAGTCCCCAAAACAACGCTTTTTTGGATGTTCACACCAGAAAATATAGAAGAAAAAAAAAAACGCTTCTTTGGATGAGGATAAAAGTTACTAGTGGTGCAAAAAATGGTAATTTACTAAACTGTTCAAATCTTCTTTTCTTTTTCGTTTTTTTTGGTAAAGATTCAAATCTATTCAAATCTTCTTTCCTTTTTCGTTTTTTTTTGGGTAAAGATTCAAATCTATTCAAATCTTCTTTTTTTTTCGTTTTTTTGGTAAAGATTCAAATCTTCTTTTCAGATATTTCAAATCAAAATGAATCACAGACTCTCCATTGCCATTTTTGAAACGGTGGCAACTCAAGGCTCACGTAAGCAGTGATTGAAACACCCCAACTGCCCGACGCAATAACAAAATCCTGCAAATTTCTGGCGGGGGCCTTCACGGCGTGCTTGTATTGAGAACAGAAGAAGATGAGTGATGAGAGTATTTCTTCACCCATCTCTTAAACCCCAGATTTCAATGAAGAATTGAAGAAAAGAAGTTTAGGGTAGAACAGAAATTTCGCTTTGTGATTTTAATATATTTATTAAATAAGAGTAAAATGCTAATCTTCCCTCAGTCGTTAACTGTTGTTAAATTAAAGTACTAAGTTTTGTGAAACTCTTTGGAAGGTTTGCAAAGTGAGAGTACAGTTCTAAATGTCTTTCAAATTCGCATGTTTATTAATGTGTAACGAAATTTAGAAATTTTTTTATTGAAAAAATATTTGTATCCGTTCGATAAGCAATTGGATTTGAACCACAACAATCTTGCTTGGTGTGATCTCCTATCTTGGAAGATTCGACACCAAAAGAATGCAAATGCATTCATGAAAAGATTTCCATTGTTTGAGATTTTGAGGTTAACTAGGTTTCAAAAGATTACCATTGTTTCGATGGATTTTATCAATTAAAATATAAAAACATACATTCTAAAATAGTTTGTAATTTTTTTTTTCTTTCTTCCTTTTGATGAACAAGAAACTAATAGATAAAACTAGATACATAAACTGTCAAACAACTAGCACCATTCTTGGGATACATTCCAGTCCAATTCAGTCTTTTATTGAGTTAAATAGTTGATACATGAAAAGAAAATTCATAAAAATCAAGGGAGTAGTAGAAGTGAAAGCTGTTATTGTTGAAAAATCATTGAAAGTGTAGGCATTTTTTATAAATGCAAACACAAAATGGTACATTTGACTTTGAACCCTATGTTGGTAGTCACTTCATAATTCATATGTCAAGTGAACCCTAGGTTCTTTCTCTGCACTTTGCCTTTCCACCTTCTTTAGTCTTCCTCCCTTCAAAGATTTACACATGCTCTGCTGCACCTCATAGGAAGGTGCATTTGGCCACATATAAACCTTGTTATCACTAGCCAAATGCTGCTCTGATCTCAGCTTGACCTTGAACCCTGGGTTGGTAGTCTACTTCACATCTGAGGTGCACTGTTGACTCTTTCTCTGCCCTTTGCCTTTCCACCTTCTGTACTCCTCCAGATATTTTAGACATCATTTGCTGCACTTCACAGGAAGCTACTGCATTTTGCCTCATCGTCAACGTTCACAGCCTCAATCAACCGAATACTGTTTGATCTCAGCTTGATTTTGAACCCTAGGTTGGTAGCCTACTTCGTCTGTGAGGTGTGCTCGAACCTCTTCCTCCTGTAGCCACCAGCCAAATGCTGCCTTGATCTAAGCTACTGCACCACCACCCACTGTTACATCAAAAAATGCATGCAATATTAGCCACTCAACATCATTGCAACTAACTAAACCAATCAATTGACTATTTCCTGGTATGCCTTTGCCTCTTGTGTTTCTTCTCCATTAAAAACAATTTCTATAATTTTTTTCATAAATAATCATACCATAAGCAATACAACCTTAAACAATGGATTAGAGAAAAAAATGTCATTTTCCATGTTAAAATGGATAACAAACATTTTTCTTACTTATAAATAACCTTCAAAGAAACAGATTTTTTTTTGGGGGGTTCTTCCATAATTTTCTAAAAAACCATTTTAACTGAAATTTAAATTCCCAACATGGACAAAACCAACACTATGAGGACACAAATCGGCGGTATCCAACATTCCAACATATATTAAACTGCCTTCCAATCTATTATTATAACCATATTTAAAAATAATTAGAGAAAATCAATTTACTTTACAAGAAAAACTAAATAATGTAGAAAACAGAAAAATAACTCTGCCTCCATTAATCCACAGACTGGTGAACATTGTTTCACATGTAATAATTTTGTAGCCAACAGACAAGGTTGGACCAGTTTAATAAAAATAACAGCCTTATCCCAACTAAGGAGGGTCCGCTATATGGGAATGCAAGCAAGAGCAATAAAAACAAAGATGAAGCAATGAGATGATAAAAGCAAGGAACGCAAACCAAAAGATTAAAAGGGAGGATGGCCAAGGGAATTAAGAAAATATCAACTACAAAATGTGGACAATATAGGTCCTTGCCCTTAAACAAGGTCTTTGTACCAGACCAAAGATAAGCTCTCCCTTCACAAAAGAAGAAAATCCAGGTAACAAAGGAAACCAACTAAAACTGAAAGAAACTCTAATAAGGAAACAGTCTCATTAGATTCCTAACCAACTCTTAAGCTCACAAAAATATCCTACTTTCTAAAGAGTGACTAAAGAATAAAAAAAATTATATCCTACTAGATCCAACTTGGTTTAGGTCGCTGGAAGCTACCGTGTGTATGTTATGATTGCCATTAGATGATCTAAAATAATTACCACTTTGCTTCATACAAGAAGCTGTTTACACATTTAGAGATCACAGCTTTCAATAATACACGGACATGCTAGTATTCAATGAAATCCATGTCTGAAAAATAAAAAGCAAGGAGAAAGAAGAGGATGAATCATAATATCTAGCCTCAGATGATTGTCAGCTTTTCCTGCTTGGTTCCTATTCTTCCTTTCAAATATTCAGCAACTTGAGGACAATTTTATACCCAGGCTCCCTACCTAATTGCACTAAAAATCTGCACAAGCAACTTTTGATTGATGATTACTATTGAAAAAGAAGAAAACCATTACAAAAACTTAACATTGTATATGAGTTTTGGATGAAAACAAACATTTTGGAGGTTCTAGGAAATCAAACCAAAATGGGCTTTTACCAGTAAAGCCGTTGTTGAGGGGATTTGGGACAAAGAGGCTGAAGATGAGTTGCATGCAAGAGTTTAGACAAAATTAACACAGGAACTAGGAAGATAGACCAAACTCAAAAAGTAGCAAAAGCTAACTCTAAAATTTAGTGCCCCTACTAGGCAGAGGTGAAAGGGGTCTGATAACTGAAGACTAATTGAAAACAAGAAAGCTGCAAAATGAGACTCACTTAACAATAACCTAATAGACTTGCCAAGTTAACAGGCTAGACAAGCTGATTGGAGCCGACTGGGCTGACACGGCATATTGAGTGCACAACATGAAATGAAGAATACACTCATGGAGGTAGCCTAGGCAGCAATGCCAATCATCAATGGAAGTACTGGGCCACTGGCAGCAATATTAGCAGCAGAGAAAGGTCAATGAATCAAAAGACCTCAACATATAGACCAATATAGAAGATGAGAGTAGATTTGAGTGCCACCCCCTCCCCAACAAAAAAAAAACAAAACAAAACAAAACACAAAAAAAGGGCAAACGCAAAAAAGGAAATCTACTCCCATAGACTCCAGCAGAACACAAGGTAAGTATTATCAATTCATGCAACCAAATGCAGCCTATACGTGATCTTTATGAAGATCTGGTCAGAATATGACAACAACACAAGTTTCAGCATTGGGTTTAACTGGCAGCAATGAAGAGCTAGAACAAATTACAAAATTAAATGTAGGTTGGTCAACTGGTCTCGGATATGTCTAGAATTGATACCATAAGACTAGAAGAAACCTTTCACAATAATAAAGTGCAAGTATCACTTGACATTTCCGAAGGAAAAGGAAAAGGTAAGGGGGGAGAGGGCTGGAATAATAGAGAGCTTATGAGTGTTTTAGGCTTTTAGCTAATTGCTCGATCATTAAGGAGGACAGTTAACCTGCTACAATTATCCTTAAATTGTTTAGTAGTAAGTTACAACTAATTACAACTTCTAAGTCAGCAATTTGGAGATTTTCTCTGCTGCAGAATAAGAAGGGCACACATTACCTATCCTGGTCATCTTCCAATTAAAGAGCTTAAATTAAATGTTCTCTTCAGTGGACTGTTAATCGGGCTTTTTATAAGACAAGTGCTTTAACTCTCATCCCCTATAATCTCAAAACATTCACTTACATATGAATGGTTTGATGGAAGTGTCAAACACATGAAACTACTAGTAAATTACTTTCTGAATTTCAATCCAGAGGTTTCTAGACACTTCATATGATATGCACCTCAAAATGAAGAAAAGATTATGCAAACCAGTAGATATGTACCTCCAAGAACTGATCCAAACCTGGTCAACTCAAAATCTACCATGAAACCATGATGAACGAATCAGAATAGATATGTTGGAGAATGTGGGAGTATATATTATACAAATGAACCATCATAACTCACCCGAAGTTGTTCATTTTGTCTGCTAAGGTACAGTAGCATGTACCTCTTTGACTTGAATGTCAAAATACTGCACAACATGAAAATAAAATGTTATTTTCCTATAGAAGTTTCACAAGAACCAAATCCGTCTACAATAAGTAATTCATCCATGAAATTCCACTTCTAGGGATAAAAACATAACAACTTAAAATGCAAATATTTCTAATTGTGGATAAACAATCTTTGCATGGGAATAGGCAAGATTGGATATAAGAAATTCTTTGGAATGCACCAAACGATATTACCTTCCTGTTCTTCATAATTTCCCCCTTCCTTTTTTTTTCCCTAAGGGCAATTTGAGGATTGATCCATCGGTTAACTTTACCTGTGGATTTGGTTTTTTATACATTATAGTTTTTTTCTTTGATCTTGTTTGCCTTTTGTTCTTTGGGTTCTCATTTGAGACTCACACAATCTCTTCCATCCTCCTCCTCTCCCCATTCCTCCCTTATTCTTTCTCTACTGGTATCGGGCGTGGTCCTCTTATTCCTTTGTTCTTGAAGTTGTACCTGAGCTCATCTGTTCCTTTGTTCTGCTTCTTGGCTCTTGCTGTGTGGCTGTTGTCGGTTCTGCTTTGAGCTCATGCTTGTCGCTGTTCGTCGGTTCGCTTCTTGAGGCATCGTTGTGTTGAGTTTGGCTTCGACTTCGGGCTCGATCTTGTTGTGAAGGTCGATCATGTTTGAGCTTCGGACTTCGGGTGATCTGTTTTCCTGTTTGGTCTTGAGTTTTGGTGGTTTTGGAGACTTCGGTGTCGATCTGTTGGACTTGTGATCTGGTTTCTTGTTTGGACTTGGTTTCGGTGGTTTGAGACTTCGATCGAGCTGGCTGGTGTTTTCTGGTTTGGTTTGATTTTGTTGATTGTTTTCTGGTTTGGTTTGATTTTTTGGTTTATTTATGTTTATGAGATTAATCTGAATCTGGGATTATCTGGGTTTCTGATTCTGGTTCTTTGATTCTGGTTTCTGATTTGGTTTCGATTTGTTCTGATTTGGATTTGATTTTATTGTTTGATATGGGAGCTTCATTACTATGCTGATTATTTCTTCATCCTCTCATCGGTTCGAGAAGTTGAGGTGATCATTTCCACCTGGAGGGCTATGTTTTGTTCTTCGGCGGGGACGTAGATCATTTGACTAAGCTGTACCCATAGATGATGATGCTTGGGCAATTGTTGATGCCGAATACTTGGGCGATGTTTAATTCCTTGGCGATACATTATAGATTTGGTGACTCACTTCTGTGGGTTATGGGAGTATTTGATGTGTTGTATTCGTCGATTCGCTGAATCTCTTGTCCGGAATTTTATCGGGATAGGTAGAGATATTACCAATATTTTGCGATTTTAAAGAATGTATGAAGAACTAAACTCTATTCTACCTATCTCCTCGATGTCAACTATGCAATCGAGAGCAATTAGCTTTTGGGTTTCTGGGAGGTCTTGGAGGATTTGGCGGTTGAGCCGATTCTTGTAGTGATCTGTACCCCGTTGCCGCACATTTTCAGAGTTCTTCGTGTTGCAGGAGAGTACCAATAACTCTCAATTCAGCTTTGGCCGTTCTGGGCCCTCGTCCTTGGTGGACAATATGCACTCGAGTTCTGGATATCCGTTCCCAACTCTCGCTCCGGGACAAGTTAGACTTGTCATCATTGTGGTCGTCCGGGACATATTCACGATCTTTTGGCTTCATGGGAGCCCCCACCTGGCGATGCAATTATCCTTCAATCGCGCCTCACTACTAAAGTTCATCCCGGGGTAGGCGTAGTGCGGGGTTATTTCTTTCACTCGTTTCGGCCCTCACCCAATCATCCGCTGCCACCCTTGTTGCGTTGCTCTGTTGCCTTTCCCACATCTCACCCTGGATCTTGATTCGAGCTTCGATCATTGCCGGGGCCGTATATTTTCCTCTTTGTTCCATCATCCTCTTTGGTTACACTTGCGATGGTTCTCATATCATGTTGGGTGGGTACTTCACTCACTCCTCCATTACCCTACCCTCGCTCTTTCGTACCTAATTTGCCATTTACCTATTATCTGTTTACTTCCACTATACTGTTTGGTGAATTTTTCCGGCTTTGTTTATTTCGGATCTTCGATGAGTCTTGTGAGGCCGTATGTCGGGTTGTATCTATTCGAGGAGATATCCTCTCTTGCTTGTTCTAGTATTTCCATCCCCCATCTACTTGTCGGTTGGGGCATCCCTCTGACCCTATATTGGTGTGTTTTCATTCTCTTTCGTTGGATTGTGAGTCTTTCTTTGCTTCATCGTGTGGTTTTCCTCCTCGTATCCCGTCGGACCACCCTTTCTCTCAGTTCATTCGATGTGTGGGGACCCGTCCGTTGTTCTACTTCTGTTCGGTCTTTGTTCATTTGTGGTGATTTTTCAGTCACTTGGCTTTATTTAATGAAATCTTCGTTATTTGACATATTTTGCAATTTTGTTATTGAAATTCGTACTCTTTGTGTTCCTATTCGTCTTTTCGTAGTGATTGCCAAAGATATTTCTCTGATCCGTTTTGTAAATTTATGGCTTCTAATGGGATTCTTCACCAATCTTCTGTGTTGATCTCCTCCTGGGTTGCGGATAGCACTTATTGGAGGTCACCCGTTTCTCTTTTTGAGTGAGGTTCCTAATCCTTTTGGGCTGTGCGTTTCACGCTTGTTATCTTATTACGGATGCCTTCATCTGTCTTGTGGCTTCCTCTTCTCTCTTTTTCCTTCATCTCCCTTATTTACTTTACCTCCTCGCGTTTTGGTTGTGTGTGTTCTTCGTTCTCGCCCGTCTCTACTTGTCCCGTGCCTTGTGTATTTTTGGGTACTCTGCCTCGTATCGTTGTTATTCTTCCTTCGGTTTTTGTTCTGCGATTGTCTTTTTGGTCCTTCTTTTCCACGAATCTCTGTTTACCGCCTTGTGATCTTGTATTTCTCAAGTGTGTCTCCCGGTCGTTCCTTCCCCTCCACCTGCGCTCCCGTGTCTCCGCCCCCCCTCCCCCTCGCACCTCGGTCTCACCTCGTGCCGACTTCGTCTGTGATCCGCGGACGTTCCCAAATCGACCTTGATATTCCCATTGCTCTTCGGAGGGTCTCGTTCTGTGTTCCCAACTTTATTTCATATTCTAATTTATCACCGGGTTCTCTCGCTTTATCTACTATCGAGAATTATCCTATTCCTAAGAATGTTCTTGAGCCTTGTCTAATCCTAAGTGGGTCATGCATAACGAAGAATTACAAGCCTTAGAGACAATCAAACTTGGGATCTGTGCCTTTACCCTCGGGAAAGCGCTATTGGTTGTGGTGGATATTCACTTAAAGTTAATCCCGATGGTTCGTTAGCTTGCGCTCGTCTCGTTGCCGGGCTTGCTCAGTTTATGGCATGATTATGTTGATACTTTTCCCTGTTGCCGCTTACTTCCATCCGTATTTAATCTCTCGCCGCACATACAGTGGCCCTTGTTTCATTGGATGTGAAGAATGCCTTCCTTCTGGAGATCTACTGAGGTGTATATGGAGCAACCACCGGGTTTGTTGCTCGGGGGAGAAGAATAGGTTTGTCGCCTCCGCAAATCATTATATGGTCTCGCGTCACCTCGAGCATGGTTTGGCGCTTTCTCGTTGTAATAGAATTTGGGATGACTCGTTGTGAAAGTGATCACTCGTATTCTTTAAAAACTCGATGCGGGCAAGATCTTTCTTGTAGTTTATGTTGATGATATTGTCATTACGGAGATGACACTTCAGGAATTGATAGGTTAAAGACCTACTTACAAGAGAAATTTCAGACCAAAGACTTGGGCAGTTAAAGTATTTTCAGGAGTTGAAGTTGCCCATCAACAAAGGGCATCTTCTTATCTCACGGAAGTATGTACTGGATTTGCTTTCAAGCAGGAATGTTGGGATCAAAACCTATAGACACTCCCATGGAATGTAACTTAAAGTTAATGCCGAAGATGGAACCCTTCTGATGATCGAGAAGTCGAGGCTTGTGGAAGCTGAATTATCGATCGTGACTAGACCCGACATTGCCTTTCCGTCGGTGTTGTGAGTCAATTTTTGTCCGCCCCACGAACATCACACGGGATGCGGTTATATGAATTCGGGTATCTTAAGAAAGCACCGGACACGGGCTTCTTTACACTAATTATGGACATAAAAATGTAGAGGATTCTCCGATGCTGATTGGGCTGGATCACCTATTGATAGAAGATCGACTACGCTCTACACATTCATTGGAGGAAATCTTGTATCTGGAAGAGTAAGAAACAAACTGTGGTGCAAGATCGCGCAGTCGGTATCGTGCTATGGCACGGTACATGCGAGATGGTATGGATAAAACAATTACTCCGGAATTAGGAATTATTGATGACACACCATGAAGTTATGGTGTGATAATCGCTGCGGTCATATGCATCAAATCCAGTCTTTCATGAATGTACCAAGCATATTGAGTAGATTGCCACTTTGTTCGTGAGAGTTCGCAAGGCATAATATCCCCCAGCATGTGAGGACTGGAGAACAACTTGCGTTTGTTCACCAAAGCTCAGGGAATACAGGGTTACCTATATTTGTACAAGCTGGGCATGAGTATACATATGCTCCACGAGGGGGTGTTAGAAAAGGGCAATTTAGGAAGGGATTGATCCATCGGGTTAGTCTTGCGCTAACTCTCGATAGGAAAGGGTTGTAGGAATTAAGAGTTTTATACCAATTGAATAGGTTTATCTTTCCTATATGAATGACTTGTAAATTAGCCTATATATGAAAAGTTACTTTGGGAGTTCTCCAGTTCAGAGACTCCCCAAATCGTGCTTCCATCCTCTCCTCTCCCCCATTCCTCACCTTATTCTTTCTCAAAATAACAATTACAAAGACCAGAAACCATCGCAACGAAAATATGTTTTGTGAAGCAAAATGAGCTGGACAGAAAATTATCATTCCATTAGAGCGATGGGACTAGTATTTGCTATCTCTGTACTGAAGAAATGTTGAATATTTTACATTTGTAACCAGAACTTGACAAGGAAAGAAAAACAAATTATCACTAGAAGTCAACACCACACATCATCCTAAATAATCATAATGAAAAACAAAAGCCCATTTGCATCTGTATATATGTATACATATGTGGTGGATTATTTTCACCTGAGCTTTAGGAAGATTGGGGTCTAATGAATAGGATCAGGAGCAAATGCTGTGGAAAACTTCATTGTCTTCCATCCCTGAACAAGACCAATAAATTTGATCTTGCTTTGAGATTATACACATGTCAAGAATCCAACTATGTGAGTTCAAAATTTCCACTCCACGTGTGTAGAGGATCAAGACTCCAAGTTGAAGCCAAGATTTTACCCGAACACCCCCCCCCCCCCCCAAAAAATGAAAACTAATGATAGGCTTGTCCTCCATTGTAGAGACCAAGAGGCAAGACTTGCTAGTTTTGGTCAAAATATCCTCAAAATCAGGTATTTAAATATCAGTAAGTTGATTTTTTTTTTTTTTTTTTACTGACACAATTACTGAGATCTCAGCAAGATACTTAGATCTCAGGTGAGATGCTGCAAGTTTTTATATCACTTGCTGCCTCATCTTGAGATCTAGTGTGATGGAGAGGCAATTAGGAGGAAGAAGGCTGAGAAAAAACACAAAGCAAACATGAAGAAAAGGAGGAATCATAATACCCAGCCTCAAAGTCCTAGGTTCCTATTCTTCCTTTCAAATATTCAGCAACAGAGAACATAGAAAGAAAATGTAAGTTTTAATTGGAAAAAAAAAAAAACCACTGACTGAATAAAATTTTGAAAGAAAAAAAAACCTTATATTCACCTGGTAAATCATTGATCCAATTGTTGTACGCATCTTCCATATCATTGAAGAACTGTGATGGAAACACTATCGATCACTTCAATGCATGGCACATAAGCAAAGGATTTAAAATGTGTTAACTGAGAGCAGTCAATACCATGAAATTATAGGGCAAAAGGTGAGATTGTTCTTTGGAGATCTCCACATCAGTGACTCTTTCAATGAGAAAATTGATAAAATGGTTCGGCAAAAGTAAGATCTGAAACTTCCCATTGTTGAGATCATTCTTTTCCTCCCATGAAGGATGTCAACAAAAAATTGTTTATGAAGTTTCAACCTTCCCAACCTCTATTATAGGATGAAAGCAGAAATGGATTATATACATGAAAGTTAAGGCAAAAACATTGAATTTACAATTACACCATGGATCTATCTAGTTTTCTTAATTCAAGATCTGGGAAGGAAAAAATAAATCAATGTCACACCTTGATTCTGAAGAAGAACAAAACGAAGCAAATCAAAAGCATAGACAAGCAACAAAAGATCTGGGAAGGAAAAAATAAATCAATGTCACACCTTGATTCTAAAGAAGAAGAAAACGAAGCAAATCAAAAGCATAGACAAGCAACAAAATAGATTCCGTCTGGTGAAGCAAGGATAGAGAGGGCCGTCATAGCTGGTGTACATTGAAAATTCTAAATTAAAAACACATTATATAGGGTAGGGTTGGTCGAGTGTTCCACTTCCCCAAAACAATGTTTTCTTTGGCTGAGGTAAAATTTTGTAGTGGGCAAAATGGTAAATCACTGAACTCTAGACTCATAGGAAGATTGCTTTTTCACGAATGAAGTTACATATAGACCACTGCATTAATAATCAATTATAATCGAACCCAGTGTTATGGATTGGGGTTATGTGATGATGTCATCACAAAACAAATATTTTAAAATACTATCTTACTTTTCTTTTTAGATTTTTATCTGCAATTAAACACTAGGATTGTGACACCAGTGGTTCCTGATTTTAACCAGATAAGGACACAGGAAAATTGATAGTTATGCATTATGAATCAAATGCCCTCACCCGATTACCTAATTTAGATGACAAACTTAATTAAAAGAGGAATCAGGAACATTCCCATCATCTTCCCCAAACAGGTAAGAAAAACTTCTACTGAAACCTGGTCTGTAAACTTTATTGACCCCTTGTTGCCCTTTTATTGTTTCTCTCATCTACAACTTAGCTCCCAATCATCTCCCCCTAGCACTTAAGCTCTCTTTTCCAAAAACAACCAACAAACACATTTCTCATATTCTGGTCCCGAAATTCCCTAAGGTTGAACCATATTAGCCTCTATGATTAAAAATGAAAATAAAGTCACACCAGAAGAGCTTCATATAGTATTTCTTTCCAAAAAACAATGAAAAATTGAATTAAATGATCACACAATCCTACTACATATCTTATGGTACTTGAGCCTGGACAAATCAATGAAATGAAAAATGCATCATTATTCAGCGAGATGAACAGGAAAATCCTCTATTTCAACAAAAGAAATATATTTACATACTAATAATGGATAGTTTTCCTTGAGCAGTGCAATGTCCTCCTGTTTCCCTTGATTTGTATCACTGTGTTCCTTCGCACACTTTGTTGCGGGAAACTCCAGCCCCCGGTTCCTTTTATCCATCTTCATGACATCGACCTACTCGATGAAGAAATGGAGCTCAATGTATTTGTAAAATTACATGGATATGCATCTCGACAAGTAGACTGGCTCTGTAATGTTGGAGCAAACCTTTTTTTCCCTTTCTCATCCAAGAAGGATTCCAAATCTGTGCTGAATCTTGAGTTGCTTGTGACAGGGTGGAAGTCTGAACCCTATGATTATCAGGAATTGGAGGAGAAACTTTTTCCACTTAGTTATGTTCACTGTTATTTTTTGGTCACCAACAGCTGAACGAACTGAGAGAGGCTGGACGTCGTTCCTTCGTGGGATAGATGTATTAGCTAAATACAACCTGGAAAGAATGGGGTTTGCATGCTCCAGCTTAGGCCTCGCTCCATCTCTCAGTCCTTGTTTGAAGCGTTCAGAACTGACTTTGGAGTTTCAACCTTTTTCATGCTTTTTGGTTCTGATACACCGAGGCATCCAAAACTCAGTTCCTGAATCCCTGTCCCATGCAGCTGTTCTTCCTCCTTTTAGTGTTCCATATATTTTCTCTGTTAAATTCTCAGGTGTCTTCCCTTTCTGCAGTATTGACCTTCTCAACTTCACATTAGGATTTAGGAGGAGTCAACTTTTGAACCAGATCAGAGCTAGGCCCCACTATGGTGGTGCTGAATGCATCAAGAAGCTTTAGATCAACAATATCTCTACCAAGATCTTTTGAGGAGTTGTTAACAACTACTTCTCTAATTTCTTCTTGGAGTTTCCGGACAAGCACTGGTGTCTCCTTGTCCTCTGTGGTAATGTGGCAGATATTTTTCATTCTTGATCCAGCAGCATCCTCTCTACCTTTTCCGTACTTCTGAGTAAATTTTGGGTGTAGATGCCCTTCAAAAGATGTTTTATATTTCCCACCCACCATACTGATGATATCTGAAGTTTCAGCTTTCCTTTTCTTTATTGCCTTGCAAGTTGCAACTCATCATTTTGCATAATTGCGAAAATAGTGGAGCTTTTCTGGAAATCTCTGAGAGCAGACTCTTGGACTAGTTCCTTCTCGGTAGTCATCTGAGTTTTTTTTCATAGGTCTCACTTTCTTGGAAGAAAGCTTGGTTTGTATATTACTTTTAGATTCTCCATCCTCATTTTCAATAGATTGCATCTTTCAACACAAATTCTAGCATAAAGAAGAAAGGGGGAAAGAAAAATTAGAGAAGCAAAAGAGAAACATCATTAAGATCACTGTTAAACTTTCCATAGCAGAATTAACCCCCCCCCCCCCCAAAAAAAAACACACACAAAAGAAAGAAAAAAAATCACAGTAGTGGTTATTGTGGTTGGTGGTGTTACATCTTACAGCAGGATGCATATGGAGGACCCGAAATTTCAAGAGAAAATGCCAATTCACGAGTCCATTTTATTGAATTTTAGCCTAAAATTTGGCATTGAACCAAGACCATTCCCTAACAACCACCAAACAGAATTGCAGCAGCATTCATCTAGATGGCACAGACAAGGTTTGCCGCCTAGAGTTTCTTTAAGGATGAACCGCCAAGAAATAGGGGGGGGGGGGGGCAAGAGTTGAGGTATCAAGATTTAGAAGAGAGGGGGGGATTTGGTCAGGAGGAACCCATTCCCAAATAGTGTTCACTGAAACATTATAGTAGCAAAATCCAAGTAACAACAATTGAAGAACGAAACAAACAGTTAACCTTTACCACAGCCAGGAAACCCTGTTGCAATGGTGAACAACCTAAATTCCCATTTCTACAGAGAACGAACTTCTCAAATCTATAGTAAAACACCAAAATTTAAACTAAATGATGCATATAATCTCGACTGTATAACTGTTCCCGAAGACATTGATTTTCCATTGCATCAACAGTCACAGTCTCAACTAGAAGAATATGATGAAGCAGAACATGTCAATCACATTACAATTAGACCTGTTTATATTGCTTACTAATTGTTATAAAGAAAAATCATTTGACTTGAAGTAGTCACAGAAAATTCCAGAATTGCATCACTACCTGTAGGGACAATCCTAGTGATGATTCCCATGCCCGAATGGTTGATTTTGTGGTAGCAGTTTCCTTTGATTGTCTTTCCACCATGAAACTTGTGGCATTGGAATTGGATAGAAAAGTCTCTGCGTCTTGATCCATAGCTAACTCTGATACTGCTGAAAGGTTCTCTCTTGATTCTTCTGTCCACTGCATTCTATCAACCAGTGAGACAACGACAGCAGTCTCTCCGGCATCAGCGAGGGTAACCAACACTTCACCCAAAAGCAGAATCAATTGAAGATTTGTGACCAGAAGTTTCAGGACTGAAGTGGTCACCCGACTTCTCTGTTGAAATTCCATCAGATTTCAGTGGCATTTCTTCAATTTTACACTTAAACAAGAGAAAAATGAGGTTATAACTTATAACAATATTAAATTCCTACAGTATCATAGAATTTGGAAATCTTTGCCTATCAAGGCCAGGTACATTTTTTCTTTTTTAAACCATGGATTCTAAGAGAAAGATAAATTTCAACCTGATCAATAATTATGAACCAATTACATATGAAATGTACATAGAGGATGGTACAGAAGCTGAATGCAAACTTAGCAAGATCAGACAAAGTCCTGGACTATACCTTGGACAGGACCACGATTAGTCAAGTACTTTCGGGTAGGAAACATACACAATAGGCAAGGTCATGGTTTGAGATCTCGTGAAATATCTTGCTTTTTTAAGAAGGCAAGACGAGATGAAGGACAAGATTACTACATCTCGCCTATCTCACCATATCTCGCCAAATCTCGCTGGAACTCTCAATTTTTGCCCCATTTTTTGTGGATTTCAATTAGATTTTACTTGCAACTACTCTTAGCACATCTACAACACCAAAGGAAGATCAATCATTCTATGCTTGTCTTATGAACTAATGAGTTATTATTCTACTCTCGAAAGTCAAGATTGTGATACTCATATGGATGGAATCTTGATGACATTTAAGCTATTTGATGTATTTGATATATTTACTCCTCATTTATAAGCCTTAAAGGTTCTATATTATATGTTGTATAACCATGCACTTCCGAATCTTGCAACATTTCAATTCCACACTTAGGGTCAACTTAAAACTCATACTTAATTTGTTTTCACTCAAATCTAAGCTACCAATGTGTTCAGAAAACCTAAATTAGGCTAACTACCAAGTTCGAGCCTAACCTGGACCCTGAAACCCACCAAAGTGGGCCATTGAGTTAACCAAAAAAAAAAAAAGACAATATCTCGACCGAGATCTCGGTTTTCGGAAGGGACAAGAACTCGCCTGAGAGCAAGATCTTGAACCATAGGCATGGTACATGTCCAAACAAGTTGAGGCCCCTTAATAGAGCTCCAAATTTTATATATTTATGACTTTTTTCAGGACACCCACTTAAGTTGGGCTGAAACTCTTGATTGTCCACTTAAGTGAAAAATATTTCAAATTGCCCACTCTAAGATTTCTGAAAAATTAGGAGTTACCCATTGTTAAAATTAGGAGTTACCCACTGTTAAAATTGCCCACTCTTCAGCTTTTGAAAGGTTAAATGTTTTGAAAACTTTGTCCCTCCACCAGCGAGAAAATGGAAGGGCCTACCAGCGGTGGTCCAGCAGGGGGAGTTGGGGAGGCAGCGGTGGGGAGGTGGCGGCAATGTTCGCTGGCAGGGGGAGGACTGGTGGGGTTTCCAACGAGGTGTAGGAAGAAGATTTCTCCCTTTACCCACTTAAGGAATGGGTAGTGCATGTGAGAATGAAGGGGCATTTAAGTCATCTAAGTGGGTGAGGGGTATTATTGTCCATCAACATTTAACTTAATAGTTAAAGGGTCAAATTTTAACTATGGGTGACTTGTAATTTTCAAGAAGCCAAGAGTGGGAAATCTGAAATATTTCTCACTTAAGTGGGCAGTCAAGAGTTTCAGCCCAACTTAAGTGTGCACCCTGAAAAAAACTCAAAATTTATTGTTATGTACTAACAAAAGCAATACTTGTGTTAATTAATTGAAATGGTGAGGGGCATATCCAGTGCATGATGTTTCCTACTGTAGGGTCAGGGGAGGGTTAATAATATATGCAGTTTTACCGCTGCTTTTGTAGAGAAGTTGTTTCCAGACTTAAACCATGACCACTTGGTCAAATGAAGCAGCTTTACCCACCAAGGGCCAAGGCCCACCCTCTACTTCACTAAATACTGTATCTTCATAAATTGACTCACATTCAAAACTGTCAGGAGTATTAGATGAGCAAGCCTTGATCATGCCTAGACTAATAAGAATTGCAAACTCCATTTGCAACAACTCAATTACCAACCCTATGGAATATCATGTTTCACATCACCTTGGTTTCAAAGGAAGTTTTGGAATCATAACAATATGAACTCCAAATTTTCAAGAAGCCTGATATCTTCTCTCTCTTCATCGCAGAAAATTATTCATAACCAGGCCTATCTTCATTTCCTACTCAGAAAGAATTATCAAATGAACAAAAATGCACAGAACAAATGGCTTCATATCTTAATATCTGGATTTCATGCAGCGCTTATCTTTTTTGCTAATTATGCAACACTTTTCAGTATGACACCTAAAACCAATTACCTACCCGGCAGTTTGAGAGATGCTGGTGCTACTAAATGAGAAGATTGCCGCATTAAACCAAGTATTATCAGCAAGAATCAGTGTGAATTAATGCAAGGGGTGGTGTTGATCTACACTGAAACACACTGGTCAAGGCAACTCCTTGACACCTAGGCTGGTGTTTCCTTGATTTTTCCCACCTCTAGCGCTTAGGATTGCCTACATGCCATGACAACTGACAACTATGCATTGAAGAAACAGTGCTTACCATAAATCACATGAGTCACCCACAAATATTATATTAAGATTTGTATCATCTTTTATTGTGGACTTTCCATTTCGCATCTTGCAGCCATCTCCATCCAGACAGACAAATGCCATGATTGCAGTAAAACCTATAGATGAACAAAAAGGAAATAAGAAGTGAAACTTTTAAAGGATACCATGTAAAGGACGATTATATTTTCATCAACGTAGTTTGATGGGAATATGAGTGTTGCAATTTTCCCAAATACAAAGAAATAATTGCTTATTTATAGCCTATCAAAAGACCCCGACTCTAAGTGGGATTTCTTTATAGATTAGGATCCCACCACATTAATCACAACCTTCCAAATAAATAATAAAAAATCTAATGGAATCTCCTTGAAAATAGATTCCCCATGAGACTTAAACACTAAGGAACTCTTATTGTAAATAAAAACTGTTTAGAATCTTGTTTTTAAAGAAGAGTCCCAAGACTCAAAACTCTTACTTAACTTGAACTGGACTTCCTAAATGACTGAAACTCTTTAATAAATTAAAAATAAAATTTTAAAAATTAGAATTATCCATTAATTAGGGAAACCCCCACTAAAAGGGTTGGCCACTCCTAGGTGGGCCCCTCATGAGTGGCCGTCAGGAATTTCAACCAAGGAGAGATATTTGGTTCACATAAGCCCCCCCCCGGGCGCCAGAGAAAGAAAAAAAAAAGCGCTGAACGCAATGTTAAAAATCTACTCTCAGACTCCAGCAAAACACAAGATCAATGTAATCATTTCATTCAACCTTATGCAACCTATATGTAATCTTGATGAAAAAAAACTGGTATGAATATGTTAGCAACACAAGTTTCAGCATTGAGTTTAGACAGCAACAATGAAGAGCTGGAATATAATCTACAAAGTTAATTATAGATTGGTTAACCTATCTCGGATATGTCTATAATTGATATTATGAGACTAGCAGAAACCTTTTCTCTATAATAAAGAGCAAGAATCAATTGAACGGAAAGGAAAAAGCAAGAGGGGAACTGCTGGGTAGAATAATGGAGAGCTTCTGAGCATCTTAGCTATAATTGCTCAATCATAAATGAGGACAGTTAACATGTTATACAGCAGAACGAACAAAATAGAAGAGAAAATCCATGAATAAATATGGAAAACGTTTCCCAACTCAGAAAATGGAGAGCGAGAGAGCCAATAAATAACTGCATAAATGGAAACAATAATATATTGAATCATTGATGTTCCTAGATACTTGAACAACAGCTAATTATAGATTACAACATTAACACAAGTTGTGTTTGAAACAATAAATCCTTTAATCAAGACAATCCGATGCGGCCCATGATATGGTCAAATAGTACACAATAGAGGCAATTGTATGTTACTGATTGTGGATACTAATTAACATTAAACGCAGCAATAGTATAATATCATCAAAACATAAAAAGAAAAGAAAAATAGTTCATTCCAATTTTGGTTAGATGTTTGTCGCTTTTAATTGGGACCAACCAGAGGTGGTAGTCTTATTCCACCTCTAACTCCTCATAAATAGAGTCCGTAAAATATTACCGCCATTTAATACATCATTTATGTTGCTGTTAATGCTATGTCAATTTCAATAAGAAACAACTATAGGCAGTCTATAATAACTACATCACCGAGTGACAAATGGAGGCCATAATCTATTACTTCTGTAGAATACTTACATATAGTGGCCATAATATATTATGGCTCCTGAAATTTTATACATAATGATGTTGCTTAGTGAACCATGCTGCAACCGCTAAAAAGTCATTGCCACCACATACTCCAACTAAGTGCAGTTGCTGCTTCCTTTTCTTGGAATGGATGGACCTTAAAAAAGCAGCTGAAGGAATTCTTCCTCTCCCACAGATTCTGAATAACTTTTGTCCAGAATCTGTTAAATGTAGTAACTATTTTTCTAGTTTTAGGCTGCTTTCCCTTGACTTATAGTTTTTTGCTCTAGGAGTAATAGATGACATCTCAATGTTCCCACAAGCATACTACAAGCACTCGCACGTATGCAGCAGAAAACACAGAAAGAGAATACAAGTTCTAACTGAAAAACCCACTAATGCATAAAAAATAAAAAATAAAAACACACCTTATATTCTCCTGGTAAATCATTGATCCGATTGATATACGCATCTTCCATATCACTGAAGAACTGTGATGTAAAGACTATAATCAAATGCATCGCACATGAGCAAGGTTCAACATGTGTTAGATAAGAGCAGTCCATACCCTGAAATTATAAGGCAAGAGATGAGATTGTTCTTTGGAGAACTCCGCACTCGCGACTCGTTCAATGAGAAAATTGATAAAATGAAATCAACCCCATAACTATGTGGCTTCAAGTGATCAGCAAGACAACAATTATAGAATGAAACAGTCTAGAAAATAACATCTGAGTCTTGCCATTGTTGTGATCATTGCCTTCCTCCAAATGAGGAGCCAACAAACAATTGTAGTTGGCTCAGGCAGTTTCAACCTTCCCAACCTCGATTATATAATGAAGTCGATTATATAATGAAGATAGAAATATAATAGCTGAAACTCGAAGTCAAAAACACCGACTTTACAAAAACAACATGGGTCTAACTAGTTTTCTTAATTTAAGATCTAGGAAGGAGTTATACCTTGATTATGAAGAACCACCAGACTAAGCAAATCAAAAGCATAGACGAGTAACCAAAGAGATTCCTTCAGGTGAGGCAAGAACAGTGAGGGCCGCCATAACTGATGATATACATTGAAAACCCTTCTTGATACTCCAAACGACATTATATAGGATAGGGTTGATGGTGTCCAGTCCCCAGAACAACGCTTCCTTGGCTGTTCTCAAAAACCGCCACTGTTTTCATTTGGAAACGGAAACCTCTACACGCTTCTTTTTTCTTTTTTTCCGTTAGAAAGACGAACTCAATTAATTACTAGGGGCAGAACCTAGGGAGAGGGAACTAGAGACCTCAACCAAGGAGAGGATAATGGCCAATCACTCTAGTCCACAGTCAGACTCGGCCTTCCAGGCTATAACCAGTGTACATTGTGTTAGCGATATGTCGCCGTGTCACTGAAGGGCGATACAATTCCCCGAACGACACGAAATAAACATAAAGTCGGCAATATATCACCAATGACCGACATGTCGTTCAATTTCTCTGACACCAGCGCCACCCACTACCCCGACGGTCGACATGTCATTCATTTCCTCATCTCTTAATTTTATGCATCTTCCAAGTTTCCAACCCAATTTCTCTGAAAAAGCAAGCATCTTCTCCTTCTGCTCCTGATTGAATTTCAACCTGAACCTCTTTCGTCCATTAGGAGTTGCTCTTGCAGTCACTTTTAACCGGTTGATGGGAATCTAATGGAGCAGAGAGACCCGAGCTAACAGCCGTAACATGTGAGGCGCTGATGGGTAGTAAAAAGATGAAAGTGGAGGTGGGGAAGGTGAATTGGGGCTTCGAGCACAAGTGGTGTTAGAACTTAGAAGGTGGTGGTGGTGGTGGTGGTGGTGGTGGTAGTGGAAGTCGAAGGGAAGGGAGGATTCTTCAGGTTCACGACGGTGGAAGTTGCAATGGCATCCACAAGCGGCACATCTGAGAGAATTGGGGTCAATAAGGGTGGCAAAGGGAGATGGCATGAACTCTCCACAACCATCTAAGGCATCCCCACCTATGCTTGCTGCACCGGCACCAAGCAAGAAGAAGAAGAAGACGAAACACGCAAGGCCCCTGCAGAAGTCACCCAACATGTCAACATGTGTCACCATGTCGGGCGTGTCGCCAGGCACCAATATGGCAACACAGGTCGACATATCGAACCTTGGCTAGAACATGAGCAATATCATTGCAAGTTCTAGAAATAAAAGCAAATCTACATTCCAATAAATACAAAGATTGATATTTAATATCATCTAAAATAGGCTTTTACCAAAATCACATTGTGATGTTCACGGAATGAATAGAGTGAATAAGGATCCACTCTAAGACTATGAGGATGAAGGAGTAGACCATTACAGTAGCATAAGACCTTCCTCTCTTTTTTTTTGGTGAAGCATAAGACCTTCCTCATAATCATGATAAGAATCAATAGAGAGAATGCATGTATAACGAATGAGAATGTTTGCTCACCTTGAAGAAGAAGAGTCTTCAAACAGAAAATCTCATGAATGCTTGGGGATCTACCTTGGCCTTGGAGAGAGTGCTCTAGGGTTCTTTTAACTTCTCCAATAGCTTAATGACAAAGTGGCTAGAATTAGACCAAAGTTTGAATATATAGGGCTTCAAAAACCTAATTTCCAAAAAGTACCAAAATTATCCCGGGACTGGTTGGTCGCTTGGGGCGACCAAGGTAGGTTGCCAACCTATACCTTCTTTTGACATAAATGAAATTTGGTCCCCAAAAGCCCTAATCTACTATTGGGTCCTTTTCCAAGTTTTAAAAGGGTCTTACCTGGCTCTATAGGACCTTTCACTTGTGTCAACACTGCACTCATAGTCTGTCACACCCCACCTAGTCGGATCCGGACATACCAGAATACCCATGGGGGAGATACCAAGGTCCAATATGTCGACCTGTGTCGCCGTATCGGTTCCTGGCGACATGCCTGACATGGTGATGCAGGTTGACATGTTGGGCAACTTCTGCAGGGGCCGTGCGTGTTTCGTCTTCTTCTTCTTGCTTGCTTGGTGCCGATGCAGCAAGCATAGGTGGGCATGCCTTAGATGGTTGTGGAGAGTTCATGCCATCTCCTCTCCACCACCCCTACTGACCCCAGTTCCCTCAAATGTGCCGCTTGTGGTTGCCATCGCAACTTCCACCGTCGTGAACCTGAAGAATCCTCCATTCCCTTCGACTTCCACTACCACCACCACCACCACCTTCTAAGTTCTAACACCACTCATGCTCGAAGCCCCAATTCACCCTCCCCACCTCCACTTTCTTCTTCTTACTACCCATCAGCACCTCACATGTTATTGGCTTTGAGCTCGGCTAACTTTGCTCCATCAAATTCCCATAAACTGGTTAATAATTACAATCATCAAGTGACTGCAGGAGCAACCACTGCAACTCCTAATGGACGAAAGAGGTTCAGGTTGAAATTCAGTCAGGAGTAGAAGGAGAAGATGCCTCCTTTTCTTAGAGAAATTGGGTTGGAAACTTGGAAGATGTAGAAATAAGATGAGGAAAAAAAAAAAAACATGTCGACCGTCGGGGTAGTGGGTGGTGTTGGTGTCGGAGAAATCAAATGACATGTCGGCCATATGGTTGATGAAGATTGGTCAACATCTCTTTTTGTTAGTTGCCAAAGTCCAAAAATGTTTCATTAAGAAGGCCAAGTTCCAATCTCGTAAGCATTTGAGCCCTAGCCCACCTTCCAGTTTGGGACGACAAATCGCATCCCAAGACACCTTATAGCTATCGTTTTCAGAATTTCCTTTCCAAAGAAAGGTAGCTATAATACTCTCAAGTTGTTTGATGATGCTGTTCGGGATGTAAAAGACATTCGCCCAATATGATATGATTCCTCCAAGTACAGATTGAATAAGAGCAAGGCGACTAGCAAATGATAGAGCTCGGTTCCTCCAACTCTGAATTCTGCCCTTCACCTTTTGGATGAGATTATTAAAGGTTGCCTGGTTAGGGGATTTAGCTTCAATTGGAACCTTTTGGAGGGCGGGTCTTTAACTACTTGACTAACCCATCATTGGCATTATGTCAAATTAGAAGTCTAGCACGTCCAAGTGTCCAACAATGATACCGAATTTCCTGATCATTTTCATTTATAGGCTTCAGAATTTGAAATAAAAAGAAAAAATCACCCCATACAGCGAATTATAAGAACAGAGAACCGGACGAGTTCGACGGAGTGCGACTCGGCGGTCTGAAGATCCGATCACCCTAAATATCGGCGTGGCCAGTTGCCAGACCCAATCCGAGTGTCTTATAACCGTTTCCGTGACGACACAGAAAGAAAAAAAAAATGTCTTTTCTCGTTCCACCCTTCCCGCCAGTTCCTGGGTTTTGGTCTTCAACGTCTAGAAGCGACGAAATAGTATCAGCTTCAAATGCAGTGGCAGCTCAGAGACGCCAAAGAAACATCAGAAGAAGAAGCTCACATGCTTATGTAGTGGCTAAAGATCGAAGCAGCAGAAACGGAGATGATTATCATGCAACTCTCAAAGCACTCAATTCTAGGGGTCGTACTCCGAGAAAATCTCTTGGCCAGGTACCACTAGCGTTTCTTCTCTCTGTAGCTGATTTGCATTCTATAATGTCGATGAAAATTATTTGGATAAGTGTTGAGGATGGCAGGGATTGCCAATAGTTCAGTTGGACCTTTTAGCAAACATATGATAGACGAGGGAAATGGGGATTCTAGGATTTTTTTAATGGTTACTGAGAAGGTGTTACAGAATTAGAAGAAGAAAAATGTTTGTGGAGATTGTTTTGAATCAATTATGTTCCCGCTATCATCTGAATGCTCTCGTCATGTGTGACTGCAGCATTACATGTTGAATTCCTCCATAAACGAACAGCTTGTCAGTGCTGCCAATGTTACTGATGGAGATGTGGTCCTAGAAATAGGACCTGGGACCGGTTCCTTGACCAGTGTTCTTCTTAACGCTGGTGCAACGGTTCTTGCAATTGAAAAGGTACTTTGGACTAATGAATCTGTTCTAATTTAGGGTGCTGAACATGCTCTATGTGACACGTTACCTGAATAAGATATCTCCTTCTCACATTGTTCATTCATTATTGCTTTGCTCATAGTTTTTTTTTTTTTTTTGTTTGACAATTTTTATGGAATGTAGGATCCACATATGGCAGCACACGTAAGAGAGAGGTTTGCATGTGTAGATCATCACTTCACGGTAATCTCCAACCTTTTTTTTTTTTTTTTTTTTTTCTGATGAAAAAAGAAAAAGAAAATATTTTTGAACGTTCTATTACTGTCTCAGTTGATGTTGAATTTTTATCTAAATGCTATTTCTTGATGATTTAAACAAACTAAGATGAATTACATTTCACTGTAAAACACTTTATGCTTTGCCTGGTTTCAATGGCAGAGTATTAGTGAGCCTATTGACTAGGGCTCGACAAAATCCTACAATAACATGCTATCCTTCTAATTATTGGATGGTACGTCTATGTCTATCCACCGGCCTGTTGTCATGTGAAATCCTTACAGAGTATGACTTTGAGTTCTACTCGTCCATTTTGTGCTTCATTACATGGAAGGTATCTTATCCTGGAATGAACTAATAAATCAACGTTGGTATGAGATCTCTGTTCAGCCATTTTTCAAGGTTTGACCCTTTTCAAAGAAACTGCATCCTTGTGTGTCATAGGTAATGCTAGATTTGGTGGACTGGGGCTGTCAAATCTATGATACAAATGATATTAGGATGTCAGTTGTCAATGCTTAAGTAATTGATTACATCAGTTTGCTAGTTGTTACTCTGTGATGACTTCTTGAGGTTTACAGTTTGTCACTGTGAGCTACTTGTTAAATAAAGAATTCTTAGCTTTGTAATTTTTTTTAAAACCTTTTATCTTTTATCTTCTTCTTCTTTCTTTTTTTCAATTTTTTAAGGAAAGATTCTGATGTAGATAAATTTTCTGGATTAAAACAGAGCAGTAAGAAGTTGGGAAGCAGGGCAGCAGCTGAAGCTGAACCAAAGTCCAAAAATTAGACCTATTTTATGAGGTGTCAAACTAGCCAGCTGGGCTGTGCCTGCTACTTAAAATCAACTAATTCTGAATGTTAGGATTTTAGAATTCTAATTCCCATGATTAGTTTTAATTTATTGTTGGATCGAAGCAATATTTAACAACTTACTAGATTTGGGGGGAACCTAACTATTTGGGGAGAATCTACCCTACTGATTTGATTTAATTCTGAATTTTCTAGTTTTCTGACCTCTCTCTCTCTCCAAACTAAAATTTTTTAATAGTTCCTAAACCACCCGATAGGTATCTCTCATCTTCTGTAGGGTGCCCATACAGCTTTACTCATTTCAGTAATTGAATACTAGAATTTGACCATCATCTGGGGAGGTTGATGTTATTGAGTTGATTTTAAGGAATCAAACTGAGGTCTATAGATCCTGTTATGAGATTAGGTCTGGTAAACTACTGCCAGCCTGGTCTTGCATTAAATAGGTATCAGAGCTTTGGTTTGGAGTACCAGTATCATATTGGAAGAGTGATTTAAGAGATGTGGTATATTGAATTGAAGAAGGCAAAGATACGATAAAGATATATGGAGTTGTCAAGAAACATAGAAATTGCTCAGGATATGCAAAATGTAATTTTGAAGCATAAAACATTATAAATAAGTAATGTGTAAGATATATCATGTAAGTTTTGCTGAAACTTCGTAAGCCTTTAGAGTCAATGGGCCAAAACCAAAATATTTTGGCAAAATTCGACTGAAACAATCAAAATTTCGAACCATGCCTGCTACAACTGCTGCTCTCTCTACTATCTCTGAAAAATATGTTAAGGATATGTGATGCTCAAATTCAACCTAGATGTGTACACATTGAATCCAATGCATTGTTCAAGTTCTTCTTGCCAATAAATTGGGGAAAAAATTTCACATCTACAATGGGTTGTGTAGGTCTTGGAGGAGGACTTCACAAAATGTCACATTGGCATCCATATGCAGTCATTGTTGGGAAGTGAGAAGTTGCTGAAGACAAATTCAAGATATGCAAAAGTAAAATCTTCGTCCATAACATATGTGTTGGTTGACAATTATATTCTGTCTGGATGATGAATCTATTCATGCATCTCAAACTATGAGCTAAAGCAAGAATATGCATACTTTCTTGACTGAGAAAACCTCTATGTAAGTACTTGGTCGGTACTTAGAAGTTTAACATAATATGATTCCATAAATAAGATATGTGCTTAAAATGGTACTATTCTTTTTCATTTTTATTTTTACTGCAATATGGAAGTGAAATGCATAAAACTGTTATTGTGTAAAATTTCAGTTAGTTTAACTATATCATATGTTCCTTAGCTTGGCTTCATGAAGTTTTGTCATTGGACCATGGTATTCATGTTGATCTTCTATGGATTTATTATTCTTTTCTTGTTGTGTAAACTTGCTTTTCCCCCCTGGTTTGGGGGTGTTTAGTTGGAAGTTCAAAGAATGTGAAGAACAAAGAATATGGATTAAGGAGGTTAAAGAATATAAAAAGAAAAAGGTAGAAGAGTAGATGGTGGAATGTTATGTTTCAGAGTTATCTTTACCTTCCTGCCACACCTATAATACTTCACTAGTGGGATAAAATGATTTAAATTACCTCCCTAGGGAGTAAAAGACAAAGGACAGTAATTACAATATAAGGCAACCAGACAATGAGCTAGTTCCTAAATACCCTTATTAAATGAACTCTTACATGCTTTTCTTCCTTTGCTTTATCTCATGCCCTTTCCTGTGGCCTATTCTATTAATGTTGATATTCTTTTTTGTTTCCCCTTTTTTTTTCTTGTTAATTTTTTTACTTTTTTTTCTTCTGGTATATTCCTTTTTGTTGGTTGAGGTGTGGAGGGGGTTGGGGTGTTTCTTCCTTTATCACCCTCTCTATTGCCCATCTATTCTTAGTTTTTTTCTTATTTTGCAGGGAAATTAATTTTATATATGACAGTAACAGTGTCAGTACTAGGAGTAGTAAATAGTAATTATAACATCTATATTTTTATTTACTCTGGACTATATCTAACTTAAAATAACGTATTTCACATGTTTGCAGGTAGTATCCAATATACCTTTCAATATAAGTACTGAAGTGGTGAAGCAACTTCTTCCGCTGGGTGACATTTTTTCAGAAGTTGTCCTTTTACTCCAGGTTGGCATAACCTTCTCAATGTTTATAATCCTTGTGTGGCTACAATGCACATATTTTGTTTCTTTGTCGGCCCTGAATTGGTTTCATGTAATGCCAATCACTCATTCACTTCTCCAATTCTACTGATCCAATTCAAAACTGAAGTCTACTTCAAGATGTGATTCCAACATACTACTGTGTGTTAGGCTGTGGTCTAACGCTTTTCGTTTTCTTACATGGCTTTTTATGAACTATGTGGCAAATTTATAGAGTAAAAAAAACCCAAAAAGATTGGATATATAAGCAAGCTCGCAATACAATGGTAGTTCATACACTTTTTCTTCCCCCCCCCCCCCCCCATTTCTTCACTATTTTGTTGCTAGAATTCCTCCATTGGCATGGCCTTTTATTACAAAACCACACCAACCTTAAATGGCAGAAGCATTTAAGTATGCATTATGATCGAATTACCTAATCCTTGCATTTCTCAGTCATCCATGTTGGGTATCTCCTTTCACTGTTCTTTTAAGTGCAGTTCTAGTTTCTTTGTCTCGCCATGAGAAGATTCAAGAAAATTGAATGTGTTTCTCACTTTGGAAAGCTTTTATTTTTTTGAGTGACTATTTTTAGATGATATAAAAAACATATTGCCTTCCAACTCACATGCAAATGTGTTTTTTCATTGTATTTAATTGGTCAATCATTTCAGGATGAAACAGCTTTACGCTTGGTGGATGCATCTTTGCGAACATCTGAGTATCGACCCATCAATATTTTCATGAACTTTTACTCAGGTGTGGGATTTGCTATAAAACATAAATCACCCCTGGGATATGTATCTCTTCTTCTCTCCTGCAAACCCCCCCCCCCCCCCAAAAAAAAAAAAAAAAAAAAAAAAAAAAAAAAAAAAAAAGAAAAAAGAGAGGGAGAGAGATAAAGAGAGATAAAGAGAGAGAAAGAAAAGAAAAGAATGAAATGTTGTTTCCTTTTTTGTTTAAACGTGGAAAAGAAAAAGAAAGAGTTCCCTAGACTAGTTTTTCTAAAAACCTTGTGCGTTCAGAAGTTTAGTGATATTGTGACAGTACCATTACTGTTTAAAACTTATCCCTTTTCAGAGTATGAGTGGTAGAATTTCATACCGTTGGGCTCATTCTTTTCATGAAGGGTTTATCATCTTTATTAACACAAAGCAGGTGGGACTTTGAAGACACTAATATGATGAGGAACAAGATGGAAACTTGTTAAGAATTTAGATACAAGGTGAATTTAAAGGAAAGCAACATTCTTATAAGAAAATCAAGAGGTGCAATATATGGGCATATGGGGTTTGTCTACCTCTAGCTCTGGAGTCTGGAGTAAAGCAAAAGCTTGTCTTATTCCTTTTCGACTGCTTACCTACTTATATGGCTGTTTCAGGCCATCTAGTTCCTAGTCGTCATGAGCTCACAGCCTCTAGGTGAACCAAAGTGGCGAGGGGCTTAAAAAACAAGGCCCGCAATTTCACAAACGAAGTGGGAGAAAAGTGCCTCTACCCCTAGGCAACACCTTGACAACTCTGTTCTACTTATTATGATTAATTATTATATGGGTATTAAGCTCTTATTAATCTTGTAAGCTCAGTCAAATGACTAAATAAGTCTACATATTTATTTATTTCTAAAAATTCCTTATCATGGAGATTCGTAAGAAATAGTCAAGCTATTCCTTTTTTTAATATTCGTAGCTGGTACTATACACAGTTTTTTTTTCTTCCTTTTTTCTTTCTTCTCTCTCTTCTTGATTAGCCTTTTTCTCATAATTTTTAATTTCTTTCTATGATTTCCAGATCCTGAATATAAATTTAAGGTCCTGAGGTCAAATTTTTTCCCTCAGCCCAATGTAAGTACTTCCTTTGTTCACGCCCAACCCCCATTTCTGCACTATCACTTGTCTCCTTGGCTATGTTAGATATTTCCCATCTGCCTAGTTAAGTACATAGGACTACATATTACTTTCAAATATGCACATTTTTAGTTTTTCACAACGATTCACTAATATTTAGTCTGTGATTGAAAAATAATAATATTGAAGAGAAATGTAGTGGTTCCCTGTCCAGTTAATGAGTATATGGACACAATAGAACTCTCTATACACTAATTTGATGATTCCTCAATGACCAAGCTCCATGGTGATGCATAACTGACTTCTTTGGGAAGTTGGACAAACAGTTGGCTGAAAGCAGTAATTCAATAGCTGTAGTAAAATGAACACATCTTTTTTGTTTGGGAGAATAAAGAACCACATCTTCACTCATTTTGCCTTGTATCTGTGCAATGCTTAATCTCAGAACCGAAAGATCAAACACAACCCTGATACAGAGCTAGTAAGTAGGTTTTGACTATTAACAATTTAACTTAGAGGTTAGTTTCCTGTTTAATATGCGTCAAACATGTTTGAATTTATCTACGGGATGCAGTCAGAATTCTAGAAATGATGATGGAATTTAAGATCTTAGCATGGCATTAAAGCATCAATGATTGAGGTGGATAAGATACAATACCTGTTATAGATACCGAGGAAGATCTATTGTTCTGTTCTTGTAAACAATTTCAAAATCTGTAACTAGTAGCATGTAAAGAGGAGAAAGAAGAAAGAGATTGATAGAACAATGTGAGAAAAGGGTTATGTGGTATAATATGTGTCTTTTCTACCACACCAGTCTATACATCTATTTATAGTAAATCAAAGGAAAATTACAAAAGGAACATAACTCATAACTCATAACTCTTACTTAATTAAGCCTAAAGCTTAATAGGAAACTCAGTTAGACTAGGACACTAATAAGTAAAGACCTAAACTGATAAGCAGACCACGATAGGGAGACTCTCCCTATCATGTTACATATATAATATTTTCATATATCTAACACTCCCACGCAAGCTGGAGCATACACAAATCAAAAGAAAGCTCCAAGTTGGACAAACAAGAACAAATTTGAGTATAGCACCAATCTTGAATCTGTAGTAGTCAGATAGCAACAAACTCAACGTAACACTCCAATCAATTGTCATAAATCCTTGTCTTCCCAAGAAAGACAATACAATGCAACACCCAATGCTGTCATCAAACACCCTTCCCAGCAAAGGCAATCAAATGCAGCTTCCAATCATAACATAAAAGTCTGTTGAATATAGCATCCAATGGCTGCATAAAAATTCAAAAAAGTGCAGATCCAGTGACTGCACAAAACTCCTGTAAAAATGCAACTCCAACAAGGAGGAGGCTCACTCAAGAGTCCTCAACAACGATACTCTGAGAATGGTTAACTGCTGAATCCATAGGATTCTTGCAATAGACATCTTTAGACAGTAGAAAACCAGAGAAGAATGGAGGAAGAAGATTGGAGAAGAAGAAATACCCCAAGGAGGCTTTCATGTTTTCAAACAAAAAGCAAAACCAAAGGAAATTTTCAAACCAGCTCGAGACCTTCCAAATCGTAGAGCTTGCAGCCTATTATACCCTCACATTCCACAATCAACTCAATTAGAATCAATTCCAACAAGAAGCAGCAAGAAACAAGTTGCTCAAAATATATATGTGTATATATATATATATATATATATATATATATTGTTATTTTTATTTTTTTCCTTCACTAAACATTAGAATCAAGTAACAAAGAATTTCTTTGACCTTTCTCTGATACAAATATAAGCAATCACTACCAAGTACCAACAACTTTTAAACTAAACATATGCAAATTTCCCCATCTAGTCTTCATGGGAACCCTATGTCATCTTCTTCTATGAATTAGGGTTTCATCCTTCAAGCTAAAAACCTAGAACAACTTTCAGAACAGTTTTTATGGAGAGAACCAGGCATTGGTTATTGCTCTGATACGATGTAAACAATCCCATAATCTGTAACTAGACCTATAAATGGATAGCCGAAATCCGCCTCCGAATTCGCATTCGTATTCGTTTAAGGGTATCCGTATCCAAAATTTTTCTTATCGGAAAATATTTGTATCTGTCCGCTAAGTAACCGGATTCGGATTTGGATAACTGCTTATCGGATCAGATAATATCCGGATAATAATTTTTCCGGATAGAGCTAAGTATTCAACATTTTTTTCTTCTTCTGAAAATGGATGATAATCGGATTCAAATACCAGTAATCGGTAATCGGAAATTATCCTATTAAAATAAAGTATTAAACATTTTTTTTAAAAATACAGAGGCTAATAATCGGATAGTCTATCGGATCGGATAATTATCGGATATCCGATAAAGTTTCGGATTCGAATTCGGATGCCTTCTCTAAATCTCTACCGGATTCGGTTCGGATTCGGATATCGGTTTTGCTAATCGGTTTCGGGTTCGGATACTGGTGTATCCGAGCTGAATCCAATCCGTTTACAGGTCTATCTGTAACCAGTACTAGGTAAAGGAAAGAGAGAAGAAAGAGAGATTAATACAATAATGGGAGATAATGGTTATATGGAAGAATGTATGTTGATTCTACTTTACCAGCTAACACATCTATTTATAATAACTTAAAAGGAAATTACGAAGGACCATAACTCATAACTCTAACCTTGTTTAGCATAAAGCTTTATAGGGAATTTACTTAGATTACAACACTACAAATTAAATAACTAAACCAATAAGCAGATCACAATAGGGGAACTCTCTCAATTGTGTTCCATGTATACATATCTCTAACATTTCTGAAGAGAGTAAAGTTTAATTTGGAATTCTTGGGTAGAAGATATGCATCAGCATTACCAATGCTGGGTAAGTGTTTAAGGGAACTCTTAGTGCAGTCAATATAGGCACTGGTGCTTAAATTTATGCTCTATCACTTTGAGTTCTAACCTCACTTTGATTGGCAGTAGCTGAAGGGAAGCCAAATATATTGCTGTTCTTAAGCTCAAGGGTGATCTCTTTCACCTAATTTCAGATTTTCAGTAATCAGTTACCAACACCCCCTCCCCCAAAACCCCAAAAACAAACCCCACAAAAAGGGGAACAGCAAGCATCCTGGCCCCACCTCTCCTCCACCCCCAAACACCCCCTCCCCCAACAACCTAAGTAAAAAACAAAGTTTAGCAAGAAGAGTTTCCTTGGAATAATAGGTGATGGATTCTTGAAAGCTTCTTTGCCAGACGGTTTTATGGTGATGCTAGTGAAAGCTAGTAACTAACAATCAATCTCAACAATCTTTATAAATATACTAGAAAATTGACTTATTTATGCATGTTTAATTGAATCTTGTAAAATTTAGGTTTGTTGATGAATGAACATATACCTTGATTGCTATTTGTTACATTTCCAGGTTGATGCAGCTGTTGTTAGGTTTAAGCTCAAGCAAGCTGCAGACTATCCTCCAGTTGCCTCGACTAAAAGCTTCTTTTCGATGGTTGTTCCTGACTTTAATTTATTTGCTCTTTCTTTTTTTTTCTTTTTTTTTTTTTTTTTGGGGGGGGGGGGAGGGAGGGAGAGTGGTGTTAAGCCTTCCTTTTCTATTTGGCCAGATCTCTATATTTCATTAACATAGTCATAATCTTGATTAAATTAGTGAAATTGCTTCAAAATGATGTGTGGGTTTAAATTTTTGGCAGGGCCTCTATGGAAACCTCCGATAAGTTGTTTGGGTACTGAAAACAACATATGAACAGACTTAATGTAGCTAAATTGAGAATTTTGAGATGGGTGAGTGGTAAAACTCAAAAAGATAAAACACAAAATGAAAAAAAATTAGAGCTAAACTTAGTAGTAACTCCCATGCATTGTAATCAGAGAAAGTTGCCTAAGGTGGTATGAATGCATGCAACAGAGGCCTCTGATATTCCTGTTTGCAGGGGTTGTGTGATTCAACTCATACGAGCTAAGAGAGCCAGGAGTGGATTTTAAATGACTATGGAGAAGTGGTCAGGAAAGATATCGTAGCTTAGGATTTCTAACAGTATGGCTTTGAAGAGAGCTAATTGGTGAATACAGATCTGTATAGCCACCCCCATTTAGTAGGGATATGGTTGAGTTTAGTTGGCATACCATGTGGTGTTGATGCCTGTACTTGTTTTCTGTGGAAAAAGAGTCCCAGGCATTCCATATTTCTGTTGAAAATAATTTCTCGTCAGTTAGTCAATGTGGTCAGACTTAATGGAATTTTTATCAGACTTGACATGGGTTACTATGCAGTATGGTGGAAACTAGAAATTGACTTCTCCATGATGGTGTCATTGAGTTACTTTTAAACCATCCATCTCTTGAAATAGTAAGCCTCAAAGTTAGGTTTCTGTGCAGTTAGATTTTACTTGGAAGTTGAACCTTTGAAGAACCTTTCTTGTGGGACTACAACATGCTTCGTTATAACATGTTATCCAACACTAATTCATATAGGTCAATTCTGCATTCAATGGTAAGCGTAAGATGCTAAGGAGATCACTTCAGCACCTCTGCACACCTAATGAGATTGAAGAAGCACTTGGAAGTGTTGGTCTTCCAGCTACTGTAAGCATGCTGACATCATACATGTTCACTGCCTTCAAATAATCTATTATTCTCATAATTTGCATTTGACATTTTGGTTGTATATTTTTACATGTAGTCAAGACCAGAGGAGCTCACACTGGAAGACTTTGTAAAGTTGCATAACCTGATTGTGAAAGGCTAGTGTTTCAGGCTTCCATTAAAGGACCAGTTCATCTGGCACCCTAAGGTTGGCATGTATGCCTTAGCTTCCAACAATTTGATTTGGAGGAAGATTGCAATAGTGAAGGAGGAAGATTATGGAGTTACTTGATTTCCCTGGTCATCTCCTCTCATGTGGTACATCTGACTGACTGACTGTGAAGGCTAAAGTTCTACCCAAGTACATTTTGATGGGTTTGTTCAGGAAGAATATCTGATGCCGAAGTGACGGAACAACTACATCTTGTGAGGGTCGCTGTGATTAATATCACCTGAAAGGTACTGTTCCTGAAATTTAAGTTCTTGGGTTGGGTTGAGGCACGGTTGCTACTCCAGTAGATTTTATAGCTTCATTATAACTTGTTAAATCTGCAGCGGTTCAAGGTCTACTGGCTGGTTTCCCTGTTCAAAGTAAATAATGTTCACCCACCCCTTTTAGAATAAGCACAGAATAAGAGGGTAGCATTAGAGGACAAAGATGTGCTTTGTTCTCACTTGAGTGGAATGGTTTCATCTTGGATTTGCAATTTAAGTGCATTGTTCTTCATGGACATCGAAATCATTTCTAATCTATCACAGAATATGATTGAATGCCATACATGGTTAGGATTTGTTTTTGTGCAAAGCCTAATGTAGCATTTTGATTATCAGAATGAAAAACAGGAAGAATATATAAGTAACTCTATTTCTATATATCTATTTGTAACTAAAACAGCTTTACAGAAAGTAAAATATCCCAGTTGTCTCCTGCTGATTAACACAAAAGCTAAAACCTAATGCAAGGAAAAATGAAATTCCGCATCCACTGCATCAGAATTTGCAATCAAGAATTTCAAATAGCGATGAGGGGGCTGTTGTGTTTTCATCATTGGGCTCTGCCATTGACTTGACGCCGCTGCTTCTGCAAGTCTCAACCTTAAATCTGCTCTTCATATCAGCCATGGAACTGGAAGACAAGATCCAGAGATCGCAGACGACTCTCTCGCGGATCAAACGATGGTCCCGTCCAAGTGGAACCGTTTTCGTTATCATTGCACGCGTGTTGATCAGCTGCGGCGACGGAAGAAGGCGAGAGACGACGCTTGCGGCGCTTGTTCCGAAGGGCAAAGTTCCTCATTTTCTCCTCCACTGTGTTGACGGTCATTGAGTTATCTTCCACTTCCACTTCCCCATCCGTTGGTTCTGCTGCTGCTTCTTTTACTACTTCATCTTCTCCTACCTGCATCGGCTCGTCCTCTGCAATAGCCGAAGAGACAGAATTGTCGCCGGTTAATAGAGGCTGAGCTGAGTGGAAGCGAGCAAGGAAAGCAGCAAGATGATGGTGCGCGATCTGAAAGGAGGAGCAGACTTGGAGAACCTGAGATTGATCAGTAGTGGATGGGAGCTGCTTCGCCATTAGGGTTGCGTTCTCCAGTGCTGCAACCAGCTCCATCAATTGCTGAGCCTCTGGTACTGATTCCATTAGAGCTCTCTCTTAATTTCGCTCTCCGCTGTTCCTCGTGAACTTAGATTTTCAGCTGCTCCGGGAACTTAGATTTTCATATCATCGATTTCTTTGTAGATGTGTTCCAACAACCCATCAAATGGTTGAAATTCATTTATAAGGAAATGGTTCATCGTCATAAATAGACACATAGGCACAGAAATAGACACGATATTGGTCCATGTGCTCTCCTTTGTAAGATTAAATCTAACCAAATGACATGGTCGATAAAAACACCAAAAAAATAATAATAATACAAAATGATGAAACCTGCTTTATTTATGATCCATTCGAAATAGCAAAATCTTTTCTTTAGTCTCTATTAAATGTTTTTATGTGCAGAAAACAATGTGATTCATTAGGGTTCAGAAGATGATTTAACATACTTTATATAAGTTTCAAATCTTTTCTTTATTCTACCAAAAAAAAAAAAAAATCTTTCCTTTAGTCTCTACGAAGAGCTTTTATGTGCAGAGAATAACATGATACATTAGAGTTTAGAAGATGGATCTAATATCCTTTATATAGCATAACTTATTAGATTATCCATCAACTCTAACAGTCTCTATTAGTTCACACTAATCAATCCATATGAGACTTTTAGTAATCATATATTACTAATATCAGACAAAAAAAGAAAAATCAAATCATAATATAAATAAAATTCATCTTATGTGAAATACTTTATTAATATTCTAACATCTTCCTACTTGGACTATATTGATTGTGATACAGTAAAACATCTTTTACTTAGATTTAGCTTTTCTCCGATGACATTCTTTCATGTGGCAAAATCAGGCACGGAGGGCACGGATAGAAATCTAATCAATAGTAACCTAGAGCTAGAAGGCTAGTATTAGATTTTTTCATTTTCGCATCGAGGGTATCTCTACACAAGTGTGTCACGTCAATGGTAGTGAGTGGTGTAGAGCCTAGTGACTACGGAAGAACGGCGATACCTCTTGTGTGACTGTGTCCTTCCTCCGACCCAGCAGCATCATTTTCATTTTCAGATATTTTATTGATAAACCTACCCATTACAAAATAGAATCTTTGCTTGTTTGCAAATGTGGGCTGAAAAAAAAAAGGGTAGGAAAAATATATATGCGGGCCTCATATGTAATGGGGTGGAAGAAAATAAAATGAAAGAAGGAATTTTGTAGAGAAGTGTTAAATGTGAGTCTTATTTTATTATTTTCTACATTTTTTTACAAAATTTCACCTTGATGGGATTTTGAAAAGGCATGGGAGTAAGAAAGTTAGCATGCCATCCCAGCAAACAAGTTTATTTAATTTAAGAAAGTTTGTATGCCAATTTTCCCACCCCAATAAATCAAACAAGCTACATTTTGGAATTTCAAGAAAAAATTGTTTCCCCCCGCCTTTTTTTCTCAACTCACCTTTATTTCAACAAACAAACAAACGGTGCCAAGTGAATTTGTTCCACTCCACATAGAAGTCAATTGATATCCACTAGGACTCATCCATGTAAAGTCCATCTAAATTTTATGAGGACCATCTATTTCTCTGTGGATCAACGATGCATGTCTATCAATCACATCTAAAGATTCAGATTAAATTAAAAAATGTATATTTTTTAATCTTCTAAATTTTACTTCAATCTTTGGATGTAATAAATAGACATGTATCCTTCATCTGATAAAGTTAATTACCAAAAAAAAAAAAAAAAGATAAAGTTCCAGAGTCCATCTCAATTCTATTGCTTGTATATTATATCATTGTATCATTTGAAATGATAAACCGAGCAATACGGTTAGAGAAACTATTGGAGGGTTACTCGATTGGTAAGACCAATACCTTATTGAATGCTGTCTTTGGCATAATTTATATTTATATTTATGACGTATTCATAAATAATTGATTATGATAACAGGTAATGAATTGTTATATTTGGTTATTAATAGATATAATATTATATAATGAAAAATAGGTTACTTATCACTGTATCACCTTATCCATTATATATATATAAACCCTCTTTTTATTATTATCACCAAAGCCATTATAAAGTCTTCTTTTTCTTAATATTGAAAGGTTACTCAATTGATAATGACTAATACCTCTTAGTGAAGAAGTTACGACACTCTCTTTGGTTTTAATAATAGTCTCACTCTCTAATATAAAGGTATTAGATTTTTTTATTTTATTTTTATTTTTTATTTTAAATTATAAAGTATAAATGTGATGGAGAAGGAACAAGGAACTCAACTATAATGTTGACAATATTAATAGTGGAAACAAATTACTTTTTCTCCTTCTTGAGCTAACCTGTTAGGAATCAAACAAATAAAGATTTTTGCAAACAATTTATTGAAAAGAATGTGAATAATATATTTTGCTCGCAACTTGATTGCAAATTATGTTACAAATACATCCACAAACATATCTATAAACATGTCCACAAAACCACAAACACATGCATAAAGGAATTTTAATGTGGAAAACCTCTCCAATGTAAAGAAAAAAACCACGTGACTAGTCCCTAAAAAAAACCCACTAATCACTAAAATTGAGAATACAAAGATCTTTTTTAATTAAAACTAGAGGTAAACATCAATAATTGTTAACATTCATCAAGAACAACATAAATGTATGAACTCCAATGTGAATGAAATCAAGAAGTTTCACATAGATCTCACCAAAACAGACACACAAAGACGTATAAATAACACTGACTTCGCATAGCCTAGGTTCACAATTCCACCATTGGATTTACAGAAACAAAAAGTCACAAACCTCCAATCTAAATTTCAACTCGATCGGACACCGGATGACTACTTGATGAAGGATTTGATCGAAAATGGGTAGGACACACTCAAAAAGGGATCTGCACTCTTTCTTCTCTATGTTAGGTTTTTTTCCTTTCACTGTTTTCTTCCACAACAAACAAGCAATTAGTCCTCCTTTAAACTTCTAAGAAAAAGATTAAAATGTGTTTCTATAAAGCATATGGCCATATGGGCTAATTCAAGTAATGGACCATACTCCATGTATTCTCATCCCTTAGGACATGATCCTTGCAACTAATTTGATGACAGCAAAAATAAATTCATAGTACAATATGATCAGAGACAATATATATCTAATGAAAACTAGTAGCTATACCTATATATGTAATATTTTCTTTTTTTTTTTTTTTGAACAAATGATTTTGTATATATATTGGGATGAGGGTACTTGCAGACAGGTGAAAGAAACAAAGAAAATTATATTAAAAATCATATGCCTTACTTAAGACACGACACAGTCAACTTAGATAAGCTACATTTTCAAAACTTGAGTTAAAGGCAACTCAGTAGAAGAATAAAAACATTTTATATACCGGGATGAGGATGAGAATATAGATACTACCAAATAGGCGCAAACCCATATAAATACTGCCAAATGGGTGCAAACCCAAGACCTTCCTGGGGAGGTTGGGCTTTAACCGCTTTACTAACCCACTAATGACAAATACCTACAAATTCTTCACTAATTAGAGGTGTTCATATTATTTATTATCGATGGATCAACCACAACCCTTTTACCAAAAAAAAAAAAAAAAAGAAAAGAAAAAGAAGAGTAGTTGACACTTAATGTAATATTTTACGTATACAGAGCTTGGCCTTGTTTGCCAACTGCAACCCCTTAGGGTTCTTTCACTTGGAAGTTGAATCTCTCAACACAGGGGCTTTGGATGCTCAGCTCTAGGTTGTGAATCAGTAGCATTAATGGCGTGATGATCTCCTCCGTCTCAAAATGGATCAAGAATCTCTCAACGGATTGGCTATGGCTCAGGAATCATTGCACCACCATAAAGAAAACCAAACAAGCTCACGCATTTCTCCTCCGAAACCGCCTCTTCGACGAAAACCTGGCCGTCAGCAAGCTCATCTCCTTCCTTGCTATATCAGAAGCGGGCGAACTCGACTACGCCCGGAAGATATTCACACAGATTGAGAACCCAGATATGTTCATCTGGAACACCATGATCAGAGGCTATGCCAGAAGCATTAATCCTTCGGAAGCCATTTCCTTTTACTATCTCATGATTCAGTGTGGTGTATTGGCTGACCATCACACCTACCCTTTTGTATTGACGTCCTGCGCACGCTTGGCGGCCCCTGAATTGGGTAAAAGATTTCATTGTGAGACGTTGAAGACTGGGCTAGAGTCTGATGTATTTGTGCTCAATTCCCTGATACAAATGTATGCCAACTGTGGTTTCTTGGATATTGCTCGAGAACTGTTTGAGGGAAATCCTCAAAGAGATGTTGTGACGTGGAATGTCATGATAGGAGCATTTATTGATCGCGGTTTTCATGAACAAGCCTTTAAGTTGTTCGAAGACATGAGACAATCAGGCTATTATCAACCGGATTCTGTGACCGTGCTTCGTTTAGTTTCGGCTTGTACCCAACTGGGCAACCTGGAGCAAGGAAGATTACTCCATTACTATTCGAAAGAGTTTGACCTGGATTCAGACCTTAGACTAGAAAATGCAATCATTGATATGTACTGCAAATGCGGAGATTTGGGATCTGCGATGGAGGTCTTCGATAATATGCCCCAGCGAGACCTCCTATCATGGACTAGCTTGTTATCAGGGCTGACTAACTCTGGTAATTTTATGGAGGCCTTGGATTTATTTGGGCAGATGCAATCTGTGAATATCAGGCCAGATGAGATTGCTCTTGTAACCGTGCTTTCAGCTTGTGCTCAGACAGGGGCTTTGGACCAGGGGAAGTATATTCATCTCTTGATTGATCGATACAAGGTGAAACGCGATGTCATTCTTGAGACAGCTCTTGTCGACATGTATGCCAAATGCGGGAGCATCGATTTTGCTCTCCAAGTCTTCAACAAAATGAGGGTGAAGAATGTCTTCACATGGAACACAATGATCGGAGGGCTCGCAATGCATGGTCATGCCCAACAGGCAATGGCCCTTTATGAGCGAATGAAGCAGGAAGGGTCCCTGCCCGACGATGTAACATTCATTGCCTTGTTGTGTGCATGCAGCCATGCTGGGTTGGTCAAGGAGGGTATCAAGATTTTTGATTCAATGCAGGAAGTTTACCTAATTAAACCTAGGATGGAACATTATGGTTGCATGGTTGATTTGCTATGCAGAGCTAGGCTGGTGGAAGATGCATTGGCCTTCATAGAGAATATGCCCATCAGGGCTAATGCAGTCATGTGGGCTACTCTTCTTGGAGCTTGTAGGATTGGTGGACAACCAGAGCTTGCGGAGGTGGTGGGTAAACGTGTAATTGAGTTAGAACCTGAATCTGATGGCCGTTATGTGCAACTATCAAATCTCTATGCCGGAATCCGTCGCTGGGATGAAGCCATGAAAATTAGGAATCAGATGACACTTAAGAAAATAGAGAAAACTCCAGGATATAGTTGGATTGAGTCAAATGGAATGATTCACCAATTCATTGCAGGTGATAGATCACACACTCAAACAGAGGAGATCTATAAGATGGTGGAAGAAATGTATCAGCGGGTCAAGTTGGCTGGAGGTCATGTAACTGGTACTACTGAGGTCTTGTTTGATATAGACGAAGAAGAGAAAGAGCATTCTTTGTTCTTGCATAGTGAGAAGTTGGCCATAGCTTTTGGATTGATGAGCACTGCTCCTGGTTCACTCATTCGGATTGTCAAAAACCTTCGGGTCTGCAATGACTGCCATTCTTTTATTAAGGTTCTCTCTAAGGTATTCAATCGAGATATAATTGCAAGGGACAGAAACCGCTTTCACCATTTCAGGGAAGGAAGATGTTCCTGCATCGACTTCTGGTAATAATAATAATGACTGTTAAGAATTATTTGCCAACAAAGGAAACTTCTTGCTACTGGAGAATTTATATCTAATGGGATTCCTGCTGACGCAAGATGGCATATTTCATTTATCTTTATTGCCCTTCTTGGGGATGGTCCCATTACTGAACCAAAATCCATTTTGGGAAGTAGAAAGGATATGTTTCAGGGTGAACATCTGCAATGAGTTCCAAGTGTACAATAGCACTGTAATTTCAAACAATAACAATCTATTGATTCTACAAAGAATGGCTTGTACAAAATACATAAATAAAGTATATATTTCACAACCTACATTCAGAATTCTAAATAATTCTGAAGCTCGGAAATGGTAGTAAACATAAGCTATAAGAGATCTCAACCCCCCCCCCCCCCCCTTCTCCATGGAAATTTACCACTTCTAGACCCATATAAAGTCAACAACAAATGAGGCTCGAGAAGATATCTCTTGGATGTTCTGTTTTTCTGTACAAAGAACATCTTTTAACCAGAAGCAAAGGTAGCTTCTGCTTCCTGAAAAATGTCCAATAAAATCATTTTTCTTCTTTGGTTCCTTCTATGTCCTTGTTTCTATTTCTTCTGGAGTGGTGCTTTCCGAGTTTCTGGGTACACATTCTCGCCAGCCTTGGTTACTTACATTGCCGACTGAACGAATGCTACCAGGTAGCTGCAACTGACCACTTACGATCTCTGGACTATCCATGGAGCGAAGGACAGTCCCAAATGTAGGTCGTCTTGCGTGTTTTGTTCCAATAGAGTCGTGCAATGGGAAACGGCAAACTGGACAGGTTGATTGCTTCTGTAGCCATACATCAATGCAGGAGAGGTGAAAGTTGTGGCCACATTTCGGCATAATTCGCAGTACCTCTGTTTCTTGGTATTCTCCTAAACATATTGAACATCTGTAGAAGCCAGAAACACAGAAGAGTGTCACATAAGCTAGAAAAGATATCTGGTAAAGCAAATGAAATTAAGGCCAGAAATAAACATGTTATTACTTTGATCAAACATGAATGATGATCAACACAGTTTTTTCTAGGCAACTAGGATGTGAAGTCCTTCACTTGAACCTGGAGCAGGGGTTTTGCTGCTGCTTTTTTTGGGTGGACTTTTGTTTTTGTGTGTGTGTGTGGGGGGGGGGAGGACATGATGGATTCAGGGTCTGCAATCTTAGTACTCTTTATCATTTCCAGATTCATCAGTCTTTGTTAGAGCATTTTCAACCCATTGCAATTGGCCAAAAATTAATATTATCTGATCAGAAAAAGAAATAACGAGGGAGTCAGGGAGTGGAAGAGAGATTTGGACAACTTACTGTGGATCTTCAACTGAACAGAAAGCCTCACGAGTGAACTTCATTGTTGGAATTGCTGCAACAACAACTGGTTCGAGGCCATTCATCCTAAGGTCCGACTGTCACCAAATTTCAAAATTTCAAATTTCAGACCTCAAAACATAAACAATCTTCAACAGATGAAAGGACCCAGATGGATCTACTGTCTGTAACACATTTTGGTCCAATAATTTATGTGATAATGATTTCTTTCTGAGTAGTCAATACTAAAATTCATAAATTTAGCTCTTCAATAACAAAATAACTCTAAAATACGAAATTGACATCCAGAAAGGAAAACTCCAGAAACCCAAATTGCAGAAGCCAACCAACCTGCTCAATGTCAGTAATGGAGTCCAGCTCGAACGTTGGCCTAGAATCAACCGCCCGCATCCTTCCACAGATTAATCTCTTGCAGATAAACATAATAAACGATGCACTCATCCCAAACGCGATCACGGTGGTGATCAGATTCATACCTGAACCCAACATCTCCAAGCCTGAAACACAATACTTTCAACGATGCAACCCAAGAAAAAGATCCAAGAAGGACGAGAACAGTCACAATAACAATAAACTGTATCAAGATTCTTCGAAGAATCTTAACTTTTCGAATCAAGGATTGAAGAACAATGGGTCTAACAAGCAACCCATATGGAATCCAAGTTGCTTTGGAAGGGAAGGAAAGACTCCATGTTTTAAAGCTCTTGGAGGGACCAAGAATGTAAGGTGTGGTTGAGAAGAGTAATGGAGATGGAGGAGAAGAAGAGGAGCTCCTTTTCTTGATCTTGGACTCAAGAGGGTCCCGCCAAGTTGGATTTAGTGAATAGCCTCCAAGGTTGCAGAATTGTGAACAAGCAGTTGGACTTGGCGCCAATGACACCCACCAGAGAGACTAATAGATTCAAACAGGCCCTGGCGGCGCGGGCTTGGGCACCAGCGGGGGTCGGGGGGTGTGGTTGGCAGGCGCTGGTTCTCGCGTTATTATTTAAATTATATGTAAAAGTTATAGCCTGAGGATGTAAGATGCATGGGAGTGAGTTGGGCCAACCCTTTGAAGAAAATTATTTGATTTATTTTTTTCTATCTAGACAAATTTTTGTAGAAATTAAGAAAAAAAAAATTCATGCATAGTTGATGACTCAGTTGACAAAAATTTAACCTTTTATAAGAGGTTTGGAATTTGAATCTCTCTGAGTTTGAGTCAAGGTTTCTCTCCTGTATACATACCCTCCCCAAAGAATAATCGAATATGCAACTGATCAGAATTCTGAAAAAGATAGTGGAAGTCAAAATAATCAAAAGTTCCTCAATTTTACAAATCATCTTACTCGTCACCATGGCTTGCAAGATAACATTCCATGCCCCTCCCAACATTTCTTCTAAAAATGAAAGAGATGTTCTTAACTTTAATCCTTCTGTTACGGCATAAATTCAATCATAGCTGCATCTTCAAATACAGAATACTTGAGACCTTGACAAAGTAAAGCTCTGTTATTCTTTTTTCTCATATACTTTCTAAGTTTTAAGTTGTTCTTCACTCATACCAAAGAGAATCTTACTCCACAAAGTATGACCATATAGTGAATTAGGAAAAGAATATTTTAAATATTAAACTATAGAGAGATTAAAGTTAAAGATGATTAGTAAAAGGGACAAACCCTGGATCCCGGGGGTTGATAATTTTAATAAGAGACTACTTCGACTAGGTCAAGAGAAAATTTTCACCAAGTTTCCAACAACAATGAAGAAAGAAGATATGAGACCAAGATTGCACATTGATCTAGTGTCCTTCCTTTTCCCATTTTTGAGTAGAAAATCGTCTTTTACCACCCAAAAGAAAACAGTGAACTTTTCTCTTTCTATCATCTCCTAAAATGGTGAGGTCAAAATTGCTCCTCAGTTCCCAGACCAAATCGTATAGCCCTTTTCTTATAGTATCCACTTTTTTTGGGGGGGGATTTTTCAATGTCCTGTAACCAACAGAGCAATTAAGAAATAGCTCATGACATTCAAGATATCAAGGACTGAAAAAGAGAATTACTTTCCTTCACTACTACACACTCCCCTTTCCTTTGGGAGTAAATGATCACTGCTCCCATTGATTGCTGTAAGACTCACTTCTAAAGTGGGCAAATATATCCATTACAGTGCAGCATCCCCTTTGGACACTGTACCAACGCAGAGAACTAAGTTCCACCTTTTTATCTTACTCATTTTGTATCACTTTTTTACCTTGCTCATTTTGCTATGTTCCAAAAGCAGTTAAAGCAGTTGCAGACGCTCTTGCTAGGAGGGCCCTATAGATTCCGTGTGCGACGATTTAGCCTAATTCTGTTCCTTGGCTCTAGGCTCTGTGTGCCTGCAACCTTGGTTGTATCACGGTTTTCTTCCGATTAGTGACTTTCCATACAAAAAAAGAAAAAAAAAACACCTCAAGGTTGTTTCAGCTCTCAACAGTTTTATGCACTTTTTTGGGAGGGCTCAAATTAACAGTTTTATATAATGACTGCTAAAACATAGACGGCGCTAAAGGGGGTGTCAAATCTCTTTTTGAACTCAGCAGTGGTTCAGAGATGGGGCTGTATCATGATCCCCATCAGTGTTCTTTAGAACCTACCACTCTGCTGGTCTCATCCAAGGATCCACTATACTTCAACACGCTTAGGCATTCAAAATCATATAGTTCTAGTTAATAATGCGTATCATTCAACATCATGCTGTCTAGCCAGCTCTCGCAAGCTGTAATATCCCTCATTTCATTTCTTTAGGGTACATCAATGATAGTAGAAAATAATGACCACAAAGGAACCTGATAGGAACCAGCACGAAACCTAGAAATCCAGCACTGATCAACTGAAACTCAGGTTAGGCAGATTCTGGTTCAAATTATCCCATTCTACTGAACCATTTTGGATTTTTAGAATACTGCAATAAACACTAGTTTTAACAAGAACTTATAATTGAAGTTAATACTATCACTAGCAGAATGAGGTTCTCCCCACGCAAAACAGAGAGCACGGATTATTGGCTTGCCAATTAGAGTACATTGATGATACATGTAAGAAACAGCTCGGTTAACAATGGGGTAAATAATCTAAATACAAATTACTAATGACTGGTAGAAGTACAAAGAAATGAATCTTTTTTAAGAGAATGACCACTGTGAAATGGTAAGGGTAAGCAAAGAAGATTCATGGCTTCCATATCTTCATTGTGCATTCTTCACTGTACGTAACAACGGCATTGCGGTGAGGATGATGGGAGACACCAATCACATCCTTCTCATGTACCTGTCAATAATGCAATCACTAGGTTTATGCTCAAAACCAGTAGGTCAATCTGCAGAGTCAGGTGCACACATACAGAAATCCAATACCCATGCATTCAAAATGCACATAAACAAGGTGTACGTAACAAAGTAGCATTGATATTTATGGGTTATATACACGATGGGTTCCCTGGTAAACTTCCCCCCTGCAAACAGACTAAGTTTTGATCACAGGAAGCTGCACTTTTTTTAAATTAATCAAAACAAAAGGACTATTCTGCCCTTGGTCAGTGGTGGTGGTTCAATCACCTAACATAATAAAGATATACAGCCCAAAAAATACAAAACAGAAAATAGGCAATGCATGCCCTATGGTAGATAGTAACTTTCACATGACTGTATTCTGGTTTTTCTATCAACTGTCGACACACCATTACCAGATTATATATACAGATATACTTCTCTAGGCTATAGGGAAACTCCTCCTAGAATTTCAGTCCAATAGGAATCTATCTTGGTGAGTTCCCTCACCTGCAAACATGTTTACTAATGGTTTAAACCATAAGGAGAGGGGACACTTCCGGCTTTGCAGATAAGGCCAAGACATTCAAATTATACAGAAGTCTATCTAATGTTAAATCTGTTTTAATCCTTTTTCCTGATATACCATAATAGTCCTCCCTTTTTTCAGTCTTAAATCCCAATTCCTGCTTAGATGTTAATAAGTAGTATTTTATTGAAAATATACCTTTGAGTTAGGAAACGTAGCTATTGCCCCGCATTTCATTATACTATTATTTAATGTTGTACTGGTTGGATTAAATCTCCTATATTATTTAAATAATTAATAATGTTTGAACCCCCAATCCAACCAGGTCGATACACTTTTCAAGTTTTCCGTCCATGGGTCTCTAATATGGCGAAGATAGACTGAACCAATGCCAAGATAAGAATCAACGCAATTTTCTGAACCCGGAGGTATTAATATTCGCATCCCTGAGTGAGCCCTACTCAAGAAATCAGAGTTGGCCCAAAAGCCCACAAGGAGGCCCACTAATTATTTAATTATATATATATATATATATATATATTAAAAGAGATAACTAAAGAGAAAGAGAAAGGAGGAGGAGGTGGCATTTCTTAACGTTGAATTAAGTGATTTCAATCAATGTGGTCAACCATGGAAGGAAGGATTTAATTGCATATACATGTCCTTACATTATTATTATACATATGTATTATTGATAAGAGATAAGAAAGAGAAGTGGAAAGAAGAGAAATAAAAGAGTGGAGAGAGAGCATATGCGTGGAAAACAGAAGAAAGAAAACATGAAGGAAAATAAGTGAGAAAACAGAGAAAGAACAGAGAGGAGAAGAAGTAAAGAGGAGAGAGAGGAGGAATTAAAGATGAGAGAGAGCTGAAAGAGACAAGAAGAGAGAGGAGGAGAAGTAAAGCAGAGAGAGAGAATTGAAAGAGAAGAGAAGAGAACAGAGAGAACAGAGAGAGGATAAGAAAGAGAAAAGGAAAAAAAGAAATAAGAGAGAGAAAGACAGGGGAAGCTTTGCTCGGCTCCCGCGTATTCTGAAATAGCCGATAATCATCCTAAATATAGGAGAGAGGGCAGTCTTTAACTAAGTCAAGATCAAGAGATGCACCTGGAACAAGAACAGGTATATGGTATTGACTAACCTATGTATGTTGTAAGTAGATTGTTCCACTTAGTAAACAGGTAACATTCACATGTTAATATAAAATCTATCTTATTCTTCCACTTATGCGATCTATGGAAGTGTATGATTGTTGCCTTTGGGAAAAAAAAAGAGAAGAGCATGAAATTGAATGATGGCTGAAATACTTGACTGAAATATTTGAATTGAAATGCTGGTAACATTCTTGAACTATTAAACTAAGAATAAGAAACAATGTTTATGCTTGTTAAATTCATAACCTGCATGTTTCTTTATCCAAAGGATGAGATTATATTGATAATTGTATGAATTGTGTTAAGCCTTATTCATACAAGGCTAAGCAATAATTGAAATGAAAGAGGTACATCGAAATAGACAAGGTATAATAATGCAAGGCTGAAATTGAATATAAAAAGAGAAAAGACAAGGGAGGAAATAATAAGAATAAAAAAAGAAATAAAATGTTAATGGCTTTTGTAAGTCCTGGTACCTAGTGTACCCAAATGGGAAGGCATGAAGGGAGACTGAAAAGTGAAAAGATAGACTAAACGAATGATGGCCTCCTGTGGAGAACACCTGGCCTTGTGCCAAGAGACTAAAAAGAGAATCTTTTAGTAAGAACCTTTAAGACTGAGATTGAGACTGATACCACCATGGTAGAAGATCTCGCTCTCGAGCAAGATCTCACCACCTTGAAAAACCGAGATCTCGACCATCTCAGTGAGATCTCGGTTGAGATATACAATTTGTTGGTATCAACTCGGTGGCCCATCTCGGTGGGTTTTAGGGTCCTAATTGGGTTGAAACTTGGTATTTAGCCTATGTAAGGCATTTTGAATACATTAGTGGCCTTGGATTGTCAGAAAACAACCCGAAGTATGATTTCTAAGTCTACCCAGAGTGTGAAACCAAAATGTTGTAGGATTAGGGAATGCAAAGTTATACAACATGTGATATAGAACCTTTAAGGCATATAATGAAATGCATCAAGTAATCTAAATGTTATCAAAATTCCATCCATAAGAATATTACAATCTCAATTTTCAAGAATAGAATAATAAAATCATACAACCATTAGAAGTTCTACATAAGTCATTAATCATAAGTTCATAAGACAAGTAGAGAATGATTGATCTTCCTTCGATGTTGTAGATGTGCTAAGAGTAGTTGCAAATGAAAATCCAGCCGAAATCCACAAAAAAAGGCAAAAATTGAGAGTTCTAGCGAGATTCAGGACGAGATATGGCGAGATCTCGAGCAAGATATCCCAACTCTCTGCTCTTGACCTCCATCTCGTCTCACCTACTTGAAAAAACGAGATATCTTGCGATATCTCCCATTATGGATGCCACTTGTGTGGTTTAGACTGAGGGTGTCCTCTCTACAAATAGTGCTTAGGTCTAGATTAATAAAGAAAAAAAAAAGGAAAGTGAAGAAAAATGAAATGCATAGATGTGACAATGGATGCATGATGATTCACCTAGTTTGCTTACATGGTTGACTATCACTTATTGGGCCCGCAAAGCTCATTTTTGTAAATGTTGACGGGTCCCCAGATACATGACAAGGGCAAGGGTGCTACTACCCAAGAATACATATAAAGTAGAAGCTGGGAACTTTTTTTTGGCAACTGATTTTTGTTAAATTGAAGTATGTAATGTATACATTTCTTTTGAGAATATATGTAATTAACTAGGTATTGGTTGAAAACTCAAATGTAAGTAAAATAGGACTTTGGATCGTATGCATATGTATATGAGTCAGACTGTCAAACAAGTTATTCTATCTTCGTCCTTGGAGATATTTAGTTTAGCATTTTTTGAAAAGTTGATACTTAGAGGAATTGTCATGTGCCCCAGTTGAATGTCCGTAATGTGGGCCCCACCAATCCTTAAGAACTGGGGTCGTGACATGAGTGGTCTAATATGGGTAGGCCAATGCAATCCTACACCGATAGATAATCAACTAGGAATCTGTTCTCCCAAGGTCTTGATCAAAACCAAATCAAACAGATTCAAGAAAGGATTTCTTGAAATTTTGGTTATTCAATCTATAAGGGAACATTAGGGAAATCTCAAATGGAAAACTTGCATTCTAAATGAAATTGTAAATTTGTAATGATGATTTGTTGGAATGAAGTAGTAATTGAGGATGCAACCAAGAGGGTTAATAAGAAGTTAGAAAACAATAAATCTAACAAGTTTATGGGGTCATGTGGGATGAAAGCTAAAGACTTACAGATCTAGGGTCTATAGGTGTTAGGATGGGATTTGCATTATAGAGAGTATGAAAATGGGATTACTTCATTTGATTTGACATTTATGTTACCTAATTAGTTAAGGATTGGATTAAGCCTTTCCCTTCGGAATTGGGGTTTGTTTTGGAGTCTTATACATAAGTTTGTAAGGAGCTACAACCTTGTACACGAATTTGACCAACAAGATTGAAGAAAAAGAAACATAACTTTGTGAGAAAGCATAATGAGATCCAATTGGTGAGAGACCGAACTAATGTGAGGCTGTGGGTGAGAGACTTTATCCTCTTCTTTTTCCATTCCTTGATTTCTTGTTCTTCTACTTCATTTTTCTGAAATTTCCCACACATCTAACAGCAGGTTGAAGTATTTACTCTTTCCCAAACCTAAAGTTTCCAATACCCATGCAGGATTGAAGCCCTCCGAGACCAAGTGGAAAACCAAGAGAAGCCCCTAGGGACACATCTATCTTCTCTTTAAGTTTTCTGGCTTAGTTCTATTGGGCAGTGGCAGATTCTGTAATTCTGCCCAACATGAGGGCGTAGTAGTATCTTTTATTAGTTTTAAGTCTTAATAGAGGCCCACGGTTTAGGGTCCTAATCCTTGTACAAGTCTGAATAATAAAGACCTACTTGTATTTATATTTCCTAATCAAGATTCCAGCATGGAGTCCAAATCAGATTATGTCTCCAGCATATTACGTATAAATAAGTCCCTTCACTCAATGGGAAGGCACTGAACACTGATATGATGAAATAAAGCTTTTCCATTTAAGTATTTGTTGTTTTGGCACTGCAATTCTGGTTTTGTTCAATTTGGCCAGTAAAGGTCCAAGACTGAAGAAACTATTAAGGCTTTTAATGTACTATTGTATTTGATTGATCAAAACAGTAGCCAAATAGGATCTTTTATAAGGAATCAATTTCAGATTTGATAGACTTAAGATGAAACAGAATTCAGATGTGAAAGAGGGCTGAAATTAGAATGGTATTGTAAGGATAATAGCCTAACAATACGGGCTGAATAGATCTTCAAAACAGGGGCAGAACTATGATGAAGAAATTGAAGGGACAATATGAAGGAATTGAGAATAACAATGTAACACCCAGGCTTCACACCACAAGGTGGAGCAATTGGATCGAGCACCAACCAACATTGATCAAACACAAGGAGTCTCCATAGAGAAGGAATGCTAACAAAGCAATTTGATTTCAATTGATGAGTTGTGTCTTTTCACCCTCTTACATTAGTCTCTTTATATAGCATTCTAAAGAGACAAAAACATTAATTGTAACATCCAACCACTAGCTAACACCTACCTATTAATAACTCAACTACTACCTAACTCTTAACAAAGGACAACTCCTTTGACAATGAGTTTCTTTTAATTTCAAAGCACCTCTTTTATTGACTTTCAAGAATTAGACTTGTGTTTGGGTATAGACCATGGAGATCAAAATATGTGCGCTGACTCTAACCCACTAAAATAGTCCTAGCCCATGAAAGCCATTGGCTAATTTGGGTGATAGCTTTAGGCCTTTGATGGGCTTGATCCATTGGGCTTTTCTTTCTTATGCCTTCAATTTTGCATCAGCTTTAAGGTGAGATTAAGCCTAGACTCTTGCTGTGGCTGACAGGGCAGCCTTTGACACCCCTCTTCCACTTCAAATCCGGCATCTACAAGCCTCCATCAGATATACTAGCTGCCTACCCTAATCCCCCTTCTCTCTCACCTTTAATTTCTGTTCAGAATGCCCTACTCCTTGTTCAAGCCCTTCTCTCCACCACATATCAGAACTCCACATATCTCAAAAAACCAGCCACCACTTTACCCTCAAACTCCAGCCAATATACCACCACCTTGACCCCTCCAAAATCAAGATTTCATACAACTTCCAATCCAATCATCCAAACCTAATGAAACTCGGTAAGCAGCTACCAGGCAATTAGTCCTAGACTCGATCCAAGTTTCATCCAATTCTCTCAGGCATAAGCCCCCATAAATAATCTCAAGAAACTTCTCTCTCAAATTTACCGAATCCAAAAGTACCCCGTATAAACCCAGCACTACCCATCTGTTTGAACTGAAGTTTTTAGAGATTTATGGTCCAAATTCATAAGGATCTGATGTAAACAAGGTTGAGCCCCCTAAAATTGGGCCCAAAAACCAGACCCAAAAAAGGGCAGTTCATGCTTGCCAAATACCCCAGGTGCATTTTGATCATTTCCCAAGCCCCTTTTTGAGGGTGAATATGGGTCTTGATAAAATACACTCGATCCAAGGATCTACCTCTATTTTTATTTTTGAGTGTATAGTTTAAGAGTTACAATCCTTTTAAGTTAGTGCTAAGTGGTTAGGATAGGGTTCCCTAATTTTAGGAACATTATCTTAAAGTAGTTCTATTTTTAATCAAGTCCTATTCTAGTATTTGGATCCCAATTTGGTAGGGATTCATTAGTTGAGTCTAGGAAGGTTTTTGAGCTATATATAGCCTAGTCATTCATGTAATTCATCAGCTATTGATTATTGAATTGAATTTGAGTTAAGAATTGGCTTGGGAAGTCGTGGGATCCCTCTACAGTACCCTGCGGCTGGCTTTGCGTGCTATGTTTTTCAAGTTCAAGACCTCCATTGCCTATTCAAGCTCCCATCTGCAGAATTCCAGCAACGTCAAGTAAGTTTACAAGCCTTTCCACCCTTCCCCCCCCCCCCCCAAAAAAAAAAAAAAAAACCTAACCACCGTAGCCCATTCCTCTCTCTCCCCCTTCCCAGCAATACCCTGTCCTACCTCTTTAGGAAACCCTCAACCCCAGCCCCCTTTTTAGCCCCTCTGGGATGGTATAAGCCTAAGGAACCCATTCCAACTCCTAATTCGACAAATACAGCCCAATTACCCTAAGTTCTAAAACCTCTGCACTTCATCTTCTTCCTTGAAGTTGCAGAAAAATCTAGAATTGCAGAAACTGAATTTTATAGAGTTCTCACAGCTAGAACCTATTCTAGTTGAAGGAATAAGATAGGAAACAGTTCTGAATATAAAACCAGCAACCCTAAAGCCTTTCCCCACCCCAACCGAAACCTAAGTTTGCCCTAAAATCCCTAATTGAAGCATCTAGAAACCCTAGATGATTGCTGGTTCCATTCTAGAAGATCCTGAATATCAAACCCGAAACCTAGGGTTACAACAGGATCTCCTTTCAACGATCAACCCATTGGCCATACCCAAATTCACCATAAGTTGGTTCTTGTGAGAGCCTGGAATTGACTTTGCCCTGTAGATCTTGGAACAGTGGCCCTAATTCAATTAACACTACATCAGATCCTCTTCTAGACTGTATTCTTGTGACTGGTCGACCTTAGTTTATAACACAAAAGTTGTTAACTGTTTCAAGTATTTACAAAACTGCCAGTTCTAATTCAATTTGAGTTATTTGTCATTTGTAACCCTGTAGCAATACAACTTTCAGGGGGTTCAGCACCCAAGGTTGCATCTATTGGCAGCCACAACTAATCCTTTCAATAACAATAAAGAAAGCGCATCATCTTTATTTCCATGTGTGTGGGTTTTTTTCGGTTTTGTTTTTGGAGGGGTTTGGGGTTGGGAAGAGAAGAAACAGTTGCCTTGTCTCTTTTAAGTATTGATGCTTACCTTCATTAGATGTTCCAGTTTACCAGATTGATGACTGAAGCAATACATATTCCTGAAATGTTAAAAAATGAAAGGTATGTGATACTACTGCAGTATAGGAATAATGAAGTAAAAGAGAAATAATGATAACAATAAATATTTTAGACATTTAAGCATCTTAATTATGAGAGTGAAAATAAACTCGTCCATATGGCATAAGATAGTTGGGTTGAAATGTAGAGACATTATTTGGGTGATATACCAAAATGACAACAGATCATATCAGGGGGAAAGCATAACCAGAGGCGAAATGGCTTGAAATTTTCCACAAAATTGATCTCAGATATTAACACTGGTAGACTCCCCAAAATAAATGGGGGATTTCTTCCCTCCCTCCCCCCGCCCCCCCAAAAAAATCCCCTTAATTGACACAACACTTGATTGTAAGAGAGGGCAACATCCAACCCTTGACTTTAGCCAGGTTGTCGCGAAGTGGGCACACCAATGTCCAAATCACCGACTGAAAGGATGATGCTATGTACCGGCTGGGTGTCCAAATTTTCAACCATACGGTTCACCTTTTTTTCAAGTGAATTCTCTTGTGGACCTCAACACAATGGTAAGATAGCTCCATTGTGACTAAGTGTGCTTGCACTTGGTAACCCTTTCTTCTATTGATTCCTTCGATTCTGAAGCAGCCTAAAACTTCCAACAAAGAAGTATTCTTGCAAATGTTTTTCCCCTTCATTTGGATGCATGGTAAAGTTTGTCTGGTCAAAATTTGGCACATTAATAAGGAAAGCCATGTGTCAGACATTGCTCCAAAACCATGAGTTGACACAATATCTAATAAGATGAAGCACCCAAAACTACAAATATTTGTAATTTCAGTGAAGTAAGAACTGCATTGCCCAAATCTTATAAATCTCAGAATAATAGTGATAACTTGCTCCACCTTGAGTGTTTATTGCTAGCTCCTGGGGGCTCAGTTGCTCTTTTATTGCTCCCCCTTGCGGGTTCTCCCTCCCCCCTTATTGTTCATTTCGCTGGTTTTTTTTTTTTTTTTTTTTTTTTTTTTGCTTTAATACAATTATTTATTCATCCAAAAAAAAAATAGTGATAACTTGCTACAATCTACAATAAAAATGAAAGATCAAATGCAGCGCAGAAGTCCAGAAATGGCATTTTTAGGTAATACCTGTCCTCACCAACACAGTAAATCCATTCCCCTTTTGGCGATAAACAGGCTGCAACAAAATCTCCACCTTCCCTTTTACCAGATGAGAAGCTCTTCACGACCTTCACCAAAACAATCATCAAAAGCAGTTAACTGGAAGAAACAGCAACTGAAATTTGATGAAAGAAAGTTTACTGAAGATTAATACACTTAGCTAGTCTAATATACCAAAAAACCAAAATAATTTGATGTAGGACAAAACGTGAAGGAAAAGAAGGTAAAGCACTGTTCATGTGGACAGGATCACAGCCCCACATTTTGCCTTCTAAAAACTGTTGAGGAGCCCCAAGATCTCACATGAAAACTTTTTAGAAGGTATAGGTGTGTGGGGATTTTGCAGTGAATAGTAACTATGAATTGAACTTATTTCAATGTGAAAAAAGCCATCTTTATGTATAGTGTAATATCAAAGTACGAGTTACAATTTCACCATAAGGACAACCGCTACTGCACAAATATACCCTTGTACCAATATTATAAAACTCCCCCTCAAGTTGGTGCATAAATATCAATCATGCCCAACTTGCTAACAATAGAAACAGAATCCATAGTAGATACATGAACTAACAAACGATCAAAAGGGACATAAGAAATGCAAATTAGACCTTGTTCAAGCTCTTCTTTGATAAAAAGACAATCAATCTCCATTTGTTTGGTTCTATCATGCTGAACTGTAGTACAAGAACTTGCCAAGATAATGGTATAGTCTCGTGTCTTTGAGGATGCCGGGTCAAGATGTCTTGTGAGTTGATATCTCGCCAATATCACGGATATCTCGAAGAGATCTCGGTATATCTCAGAAGCTTATTGTAAGTTTATGCTTCCCACACAATAATGATTTTCATCTCAACCAGGAAAAGGTGCATCAAGTGGATTTTTGAACCACCAAGTTGGCCTTGAAAGTTCTTGAACCATGTTGCATTGGATTTTTAAGAGGTTGAAGGGACAACTATAGAAGAGCAATGGACACAACTGATGATATCAAAGTAGATCACAGTTTGTGATTCCATCAGAATTTTTTGAAAAGAACACCCCCCCCCCCCCCAAAAAAAAAAATCCCATCCCACAGATAACGTTCCACACAAAGGTGTGCTGCTGGAGTACTACTTTGGGCTAAAATTTGACATCCACCACATGAACATGATTCCTAGTTTCTTACACCAATCAAAGTTCTAGGTTGAAATTTTTATAGAAGAGAGTTGATGTAGGACAAAACATAAATGTAAAGAGCCCAAAACACCCAATCACATGAACAGTGTCAGATCCCCATCTTTTGCTAAGGTGTCACTACTACTAGAAGATCTTCTAGAGTTCTAGGGGCCAAGAAGATCATGTGAAGACTTTTAGAAGGGTTAATTTTGTCTCCATGTGGGGATCTAGAAATTTAGTATGGTTTCTATTGTAGAATTGGATACTTTATGGTTTTCTATTAAGCAACCTTTAGCTCTTTAGTTTCTAATATTAGATTTAGAAAGTAGGCTTAACTTTTATTTACAGGTTCCTATTTTACTTGAGTTTCTGTTTCTATTTGAGGAATGTCTCTAATTCTTTACTAATTCTAATCCAAACATAGCTGCGCCTACACTACAAAACCCAACCCTTATTACACATTGAAATCCAAAAGACAAGTTTGTCCCTTCTTTCTTCTTCCTCCTCCTCCCGCAACTCTTTAATGGTGGCACTAATGTTGAATTCACAGAAATTGAACAGCCAGACATAGTAACCCCAGGAAAATGTTTCAAGCTTGGGGTATAATACGATCCACAAAATATGGACCGTATCTAGGTAACAACTCAGGTTGATGCTAACAAAGTTCAGGCTGTGAAAAGGCTCCAGAAACAAGAGATCAACTAGTTCATAAACAATTAACCGTAATTTAAATAACAAATTACGATGTGTGTGTGTGTGCGTGTGTGTGTTATAATTCCAGAGCATTGGCTGGTTTTGGAGCAACAACTCCTCCACTCAACCTAACTTCAGAGGCACTCCTGCCCCCTGCTTTTGTTCTTGTTATCTAACTCTAATTTTGTTACTATATTTGACATTCTGCTACAAATTGTCAGTGTTCCTACTGTAGTGTTCTTCTTAGCTGAACCGCTTCTAAATTAAATTTTCAAATAGAAAATACGTTAGATGGTAGAACCCATGGGAGGAACTTCCAATTTTCCATGTATTTAGTTGAAAGGCAATTACACTTCAGAATCCAAGCAAGCCAAATTTCAAAAAGCCACATATTATTCATCCTTTCTGAAACTTAGTCAGCAAAAAGCACTTTTAGGCGTAAGAGAAACAACAATTTCACCATCCCAGTGAGTCATGCCAAGTCAAAGTCATCATAATAATGATGATATGATACCACACAAAAAATTAAAAGTTCTGTAATGTTGTACAGCCTTTGAACATCCTGAAGTGTACTTGCCTGTGTTGCACATACCAACATAAGCTGTCGGCATATAATAATACATTAAAAGGAGTGGGGGGGGGGGGAAGAAGGGTCAAAGTTATGCAAGTTAGAACTAGGTACCTGCCCCTGAAGCGTCATCAAGTAAATAGAAGATGTCTTATTACAAACTATTATGAGATCTGTCTGTTTTGGGAAAAGATGGACAGAATTCACAGATGCATCGCCTCCCTAACAATCCGGAAAGAAATGTTGGACAGTTAGCTTCAAGAAACTAATACAGGAAGAATAACATATAAGCAACCTAGCAGGAAAGGCTGAACATTCATAATGGAAAAAAATACCCGTAAAGGAGGAGGTGGTTTGAATGTCTGTAAACACTCCGCAGTCTTCACATCCCATACCTGAAACATGCACAATGTGATCATTCCCTGTACACAAGGAAAGAACTCCAGAGAACACGCAACCAAGAATAATGTCATTATATGAGCAACAGTTGTCTATAAGATTTCATCATTTTGTATCAATCACAACTTGCCACATCAGAACCATAGGCAGGTCCATGTAATGCAGGTCAAAGGTCCTTGAGATGCACTAAAGAAAAAAAGAATCCAAGCCAACTAAGAGTAAACACAGCAGCTCATTTGACTCAGTTATGAACTCCAAGCCTGGTTCAACCACTTTCTGTTCAGAAGTAAACCAACAGTCTCCCATTAAGGGATACCCTCTAGATTCTAGAGTTCTATTTGTTTTGTTTTGCTTTAATCAATTGCTTGTACTTCCTTGTATTAGAGTTCACTTTGCTATGGCTTTTTGCTTTAATCACTTACTTACAAGGTGTGAGACTTCAGAACCCAATATAGTCAGCCAAAATACCAAGTTGGGTCAAGACAACAGGGATTTGGTGCAATTTTTCTCATTTTCAACTCATTTGATGTTTGGTGGATTTTTTACCTAGTTTAGCCCATAAAATTGGAATACAGCCTATTTTTGGCAATTTAATCACAATGGCACTATAGGTTTTGCAAAATCATTAGTCCAGATAAGAGTATCACTTTGGACCCTAGGTTGGTAGGCTATGACATACTAAAATACTGGGTCAGTTATATGATCCTTTCCGGGGGGAAAAACCTAGGGAAATTTGAGAATCACACAACGAAAAATGAAAATCAGAGCAGTAAAAAATAAAATTTAAGCAATGAGACAAGAAGAGTGAGAAATGGAAAATGAGCAATAAAAATTCAGAGAAAAGAGGATAACCCAGAAAATAAGGAAAATCTCAGCTAAAATTTAGTAATAACACACAAAATTTCTCTTTTGGGTGAATAAAAAAGATGCAGAAATGTTAATATCAAAACAACTCAATATGCAACAGAAATGCAAAAATGCAAAATACATCAATCCTAACATAGACCTCATCCCCACGTATAATCCTAAGGCCATACCTACCAACTATTACCCAGAAGCAGCCCTTCTTTAGTGAATCCTTCTGTAGTGGATCTTCTTTTGTTCTCACTTGAGTTACTTCATTCTTATAAATCAAATACGGGTACAGCATTCCATGTGATTACTATAAGTACCAAAATAAAAATGAGATCTCACCGAGATGCCGAGATATTACTGAGATTTCAAACTGATACTGTTTTCTTAACTCGTCTCCCATCTCATCGCAGTAATGCAAAAAAGAAATGAAGAAAAAAGCAAAATTTCAGAGATCTAAGTGAGTTCTCGAACAATGTTTACATGTATTGTATTAATTAAACTAGAATTCCACCTAGGTGAGTTTTTGAACAATGTTTACTAGAATTGCACTAATTAAACTAGAATTCTGCTTCTGTTACAAGTTTTTGCTTTAAATTTCTTCTACTTGTACAAGAATTCCAATTTGCTAGACTTCTATCCTCTTTTATCTCTTTTATTATGAGTTTCAGATGCTGGTGATGCACACCTGCATCCACAAGAAAGTCTGGAGTAAGACGATAAAATCTGAAACTCGAGATGTGAATAAAAATGTGAGCAAATGTTAACCAAAAGTAGGACATTAATAACATATAAATACATCAAGCTAATCTGATGGTCAGATGCAAAGAACTGAGGTATTGCTTGTTTGAAGAATTTGATTTTTTTTTTTTTTTCTTTTTTTTTTTTTTTTTTTTTTTGGGGGGGGGGGGGGGGGGGGGGGTGAGAAAAAAAATAAACTTTTCCATAAAATTCCAAAGCATGGTTGTTTGGTTCAATGAGATCGGAAAGTGGGCAGGCAAGCTTCCTTAAATTAAGGAAGCTTGGACTGACATGGCATCCCACTTTCCCCACCCCATGCCTTTTAAAAGTCCCACATATTATTGGGACTTCATGGAAAAGTAAGGGATATAATAAAAGTGGAACCCAAATTTACAACTTTTTCAGAAAATCTTTTCCTTTCTTATTTCCCCACCGAACTACAAGCGAGTCCCACATGTTTATTTCCCCACCCCTTTTTATCTAGCAAAATATGATAAGACAACAGTAATAGGGGAGAACTTTACTGGGAGTAGATTACAGACTCTTGTCAGACTTGAAGACATGTCCAGACTCTTGAATCATTGATACAAGCCACTAAATTTCAGTCTGAACAGAAGGCCAATTTCTGACATCTGGGGTGATCGGATCCTGAAGCAAAGACCCTATTTAGGATTGCTAGGTTGCTCAAGCACTAAATTGATCAATATGTGGTGGGTTGGTTATATTGTAATAATGTAGAAGTTGTTACTGGGGAAGCGAAAGAAGAAAGTTTAATGATGGATTTTAATTTATTGAACATGGGTATTCTTGGAAGCAAAATGAAAGTAAGGATAGAAGAGGATAAGAGAACTAAAAGGGGAAATACTGGAAAGTGAAGAAATAAGATGAGGAAACTAAGAAATGTGGAGACAAGAACTTGTCTTCTGTCTCCAGCTGCAAACCAAGACTGAAAATCATATCTCAGTTTGGAGATGATCATCCTCCATTGTTGGTGATTTAATGAAACTGAGATTTTGGTGTAATGGTTTCAGCCCACAGACTATTGAATGCTACCACCAAGACCCACCCAAACAGCAATCAAGGAGGAGGAGAATGACTTGCTGAAACTCAATCGAACAGTAGGACAGACAGGTCGCAGTGTTCACTGTTCACATCATTCTGACAACAGAACAAGAATTCTGGAGAGAGATTACAATTCAGGTTCCCCCAGAGTGGTGATCCAATGAGAATATGAATGGGAGATGAGAGAGATCAATTGTGAGGGGCTGCTTGACCACCAGCCCTGCACCACACACGCAACCCATGGGAAACATTAAATTCAACCCATTACCAATTCTCCAATCTTTGGTATATACAAGTATATAAGCAAGAAACGACTAATAAATTTAGAAAGTTGTGGAGGGAACTAAGAACAACTTAAAACTGTGAAACAAAATATGCAGCTAAACTTTGAAAAAATAAAAAGATTTCAACTTAATAACATAAAGAAAATTTTAAACGTGGGTCCTCTTAGCGAGTCCTAAAACTATTGTTGGGTCCCCTTGGTACAAAATATTACATCTAGGTCCCAAACCAACTAACACTGTCTCCAACCGTTAACCTCATTCAATTTCAAATCTGGAAGGACCAAAATACCCCCAACTTGCTCAATAAATATGATATGACTAAAATACCCCCCATACCATATTGTTATCAACCATACCTTCTTCCTTTATCCTGCGGGAACCACCCTGCTGAAAACCAAACTCACAAAAGAAAGAAGAAAGAAAGAAAGTAAAAAAAAAAAAACCCCACTACACACTGCCCCCACCACCTCTAATGAGAAAATTCTAATCAGAAATCTCAGACAAAAACCCTAATTAGAAATCCCTCTCCATTTCATTGCTTAAACTATGGTTTCTAAGTTCTGAGTTACACACTAGATAGTCCGTCTTCATTCTAATTAATATTAATCCCTAGTTGTCTCATCTACTAGAACAATGTCATCGACAAAAAGCATATACCAAGAAACCTCATCGTGAATATCTTTGTTAAATCAACCAGTATAAATATGTATAGGCTTATAGCTGACCCTCGATATAGCCCAATTGTATTCAAGAACTCACCATCTTGTAACCCCCCCCCTAAAAAAATAATAATAATAATAATTGTTCTTACACTTGTCATTGAACCATCACATATATCTTTAACTATGTCCACATATTTGCTTGCAACATTTCCTTTCCCTAATACTTGCCAAATTAATGTTCTACAGAGTACAAACTCTTATCATTAGCGTTTTCTAGGTCAAACAACAACAACAACTACTACTACCATAAGCCTTTTCCCAACTAAAACGGGTTGGCTACATGGATTCTTGCCTTTCCCATCAGCTCTGTTTAAGGCCATGCCAGATACAAAACTTAAGCTATGCATATCCTTTCTCACAACTTCTCTTAAGGTTATTCTAGACCTCCTAATTCCTTCAATATGGATTATATCACTTCTTCATACAGGGGCATTTATAGGCCTCCATTGAACATGGCTATGCCACTTCAAACGACTTTCTCTTAGCTTATCAGTTATAAGAACTACACCTAGACCAGCTCTTATATGATCACTTCATATTCTATTCTTCCTAATTTTGCCACTCATCTATCTTAGCATCCTCATTTCTGTCACACTAAGTTTACCTACATGATGTTTTTTAACAGCCCAACACTCTGCACCAACATAACCAACATAGCTGGTCGAACGATGGTCCTATAGAATTTTCATTCAAGCTTTAAGCAATACGTCAATTAAGAATTATAAATTAAAACATGGTTAAAATCCTAAATTAAGAATGATGAGTAGTTAGAACTTAGAAGAGGGATTTGGACGGGGCAAGAAAAGATTACTGACAAAGCCTACTTACTAAAATTTTAATCATTGAATAAAAAACATGGTTGATCTGAAATCTTGCCAACCCTAAAAACCAGATCTGGGAAAGACCAAATCTGAAATTGCTAGGCCTGGAGAAGACAAATCATGTAAAGAAAATCACACTTGAAAGATAGGCTCCAAAAACTTGCATTGATTAAACAAAGAGATTACAGCTTGCATGAAAAACAAAACAAATGAAGAAAGACTAACAGTTCAATTGAAATTACATTCAGATAAAATCCTAAACCCCATGTCTGAAAATAAACTAAAAACCAAAGGAACACTAGAGAAAGAGAGAAAAGTCTAAGAGCTAAAGAGAAATAAGCCATCAGATTTTTTTCCAGGTGAGCAAATAATTCAAATAACAAATCCTAAAGGGGAAAAGCAAAGGGAAAAGAAGAAATAGGGGTTGAGAATTTCAAGGCACAGGCAAAGGAAGTAACAAAAGAGAAACGTCTAGAACCAAGGTCTCTGGTGAGGAAGAGTGCAACTAGAGCTGACAACATTAACCATGACCTTCAAATCTAGTCAACAAAACAAGATTTATTGGTCCATCTTCTGAGACTCTGCTCTTGCAAGACATGAAAAATGGTATCTTGCCTTCCAAAGTTGGACTTTTTGGCCGATAAGTTCCAGCATAGGGGCACAATGATGCTCAATAAGCTTGGTGGGAATGAGGGGAAGGCCAACACCCTTGACTGGAAGGGACCCCAGAGAAAACCCAGTCAATTAGAGGAGGGGCTCAGACAGTGAATCAAACACACTGGAAAGGAACCATTTGATTAAGGAAGCTATTACAGAGACTGGAGAGACTTAAAGTGTTAAATGGATGACATGATGAAAGTCAAGGATTGGAGGTTAGCTTTATATAATATCATATGATCATTAAGGCAAGGTGAGTGAGGGTGTCAAGTTCTCTATCCAATCAACCAAAAAGCTATCCAGCTCTGCCACGATAAGAAACCACTACCTTGTGACAGTAACAAACACAACAAAAAAGCCATTAGCCAGATACCAAGCTAACTAGAGAAGCAGATATAACCTTCACTGTGCAATCACTGGAGGCAGTAATAACACGACTTCCATCACTTGTAAAAATCGCATCATTCACATAAGAATTGTGTCCTCGGAATTCTTTCAGCATCTTTCCAGACTTAAGGCCATGAATTCTGCATCAAATACTGCACATTAAGTATATTCAAATTTAGCAATCAATAAAAATACATATTTCTTGTTATTAATAGAATTAACACGAAATAGAAAAGGATTTGCAACGAAAGCAACTATAAATGAATGCTGCATATTATTGATGAGAAGCAAGAAACAGAATGTAGTTCATAATCAAATAATGTTTCAAAACCTATGTTACAGTCCATCTTCTATGAAACGAAGAATTATGGATCAAGGAAGCAAAGAATTAGAAACCTCGCAGTACTATCAAAGGAAGCACTTAATAGCTGGCTTCCATCTCGAGAAAAAGCAAGACTTGTTACACCCTGAGAATGTGCACGTTCTAGTCGGCGCAGGCATTGACCTGTCCTTAAACGCCAAACCTGAAATATGAAGCATGTAGTTACCATAACAGTGATGGACAAGATACACTAAGTACAAAACATCAAACAGCTTTACTCAAAATGTCCTCCAAAACATCAAACAGCTTTACTCAAAATGTCCTACAAAACATCAAACAGCTTTAGTCAAAATGTCCAACTAATACTAAAAAAAGTATCGGTCAAAAGACTAATATAAAAAAAGGATATCCGAAATGAGTACAACTTCATATATAACAGAAAATTTTGAGTTTTAAGCAGAATGATGGAAAAGAAGAGCAACAAAGTTATTCCATGGCAATTACAGTCTCTTGCATCAGACTTGCATGATGCATGGAACTAACCACAAGTTCTAGTAATGGTCCAGTAATGCTTAACATAGATGGAAAGGAAGGGTAAAGTAAAACTGTAACTGAAGGCTGAAGCCTCAAAATAGAACCAAATCAGAATTTTATGTCTGAGTCTGAGAAATAAATTCTATATTAAAGAAAAATTGCATGAAAAAAAATTCCAATTATCAGATTAACCTGAAATTCAGGTTGATTTCTATTCTTAAGAGTTAAGAACGTTTGCTGGAAGCTTTTAACCTAATGACTGTACATCAAGTGACCAACCATAATGGATCTAGCATAGGAGGATTCACTCAATACTCAATAGCAAGTGCAGTCTCACTCAACAGGAATAATCCAAATATCTTCAAACAGAACAGAACTAATTTCTTCATCTCTGCTTGGTGATGGCGATGATAATCCTTGACAGTTGTATTCTGATGGCAACACTTGCGCGTCATCCCTGGATGATGGTGACAGTTATGGTCATGAGGGCTGCACCAGTGGTACCAATGCCAATAGGAGCCGAAGCCAATGTGCTTCACAAGCAAGACTCAAATCAGTCATGCTACACAGGAAGAACACCACAGTTCACATGTTCTGAGTTTTACCCAATACCCTTTCCTTTTACACTGGTTTTACCTAGGGGTGGGGCGAAAAAAAAGAACCTAAGAAATTTTATCAGAAAAACCAAGAGGCCAGGGGGTGTAAGATACAACTACAAAAAATTTTATGGTCGGTAGGTACACGTAAAACAGGGCAAGATCATACATTAACAAAGTGCCAAGACATTTCCAGGTTTCCAGCAAGGTTATTAAGCACCCAACAATCCCCAGTCAGGTAACTCCAGAGTAATCAAAAGCAAAGCCTCAAGACATGTCAACATCAATTAAAATTAGATATGACTAATAACACAATTTTTTTCCTACTTCTCAATAAATACTAAAAAAAATTCTCCTTAAGTTGCTGTTATTTGGATCTGTCTCTGCAGGTATAGAATCAAACCAAGCAACTTCCAAGCAATATTAAGCACTCACATGATGTTTCAGAACAATACATAAGCAACTAGAAAGCACCATGTATCACATTATACATAGAGGTTAAAAACATGTACAAGATTTTAGAATATCTAATTCATTCATATTAGCCAACAGCTGTACCACAGATGAAATAAAGTTTATACAGAAGTATCAGGACCCATATGTTTTTAAATTGTAAAATGTTTTTTTACATTTAAAAACTATGTATCATTTAGACATATCAGGTTTAAATTACAAATAGTAAAAGACACAGTGGCTGACTCAACAGGAAAAAACCTCAAGCAGTAGGAATATGTCTCCGATGATATACATACTCTGTCAACATAAACCAAGAAGATGGCTCATTTACAGTGTTTAGCTTCAACTAGCAAAGGCTAGACGACATTAACAACACTTTCCATAGTTCTGCTGGCCAGAAATTCCAGCTCAACATTTTGCCAGATGATCATTGTCTTTAATAACTTACTATCCTTATCTACAGTAAATGTTCCTTTAAAAGTTAATTGTAAGTGCAAGTGTGCAACTTGATAAAACCATACAGCGTTTGCAAAAGAAAACCCAAAACTTGTGAATTTAGCAGTATCTTTAAAGAACCAGTAAATGCATATGCTATCAGACAGACAGCAAACTCAAATCAATAAAATGGTCACCAAGAAAACTAGGCAATTAGCCACTTTCATTATCTAGAATTGTCTTTGCACTTTGGCAACATTAAGCTAAGTACCATGTCATCAAGAGGTACTTTTTTTACCATGTCATCAAGAGGAACCGACGATGCACATAGTGAGATAGTGTGGTTAAACACAGTTGTCGTAAATGAAAATAATTCTATAAAAGAGCACCATAAAACATTCAAATATGCAGACTCCAGAGAGGATAAGAAAGTTCAGAAACAGATGCCAAGTAGCTGCATTATAACCCTAGTTGTCATGGCGCCAGGGCAACCAACGCGGCAAGGCGTTCTAGTGGTAAACTTCCCAATAACTATTACACTTGGTCCAAATATCATACTAGAAGTTATATAATTTATTCCTAGCATGTAAGTATGAAACATTTTGCGATCTTCATAGAAAAAGAACACATTAATAATCAACTTCATCCTATCATAAGATTCATAATATAAGCACAATCATTACCATAAACATTTGAACTACATCAAAGTCAAAACTCACCTTTCCAGTTCAAAGTTTAAAGTCTAGAAATCCAAAATATCAAATTTCCCTACTCCCCCCACATTAGTATTCCACATGGTTTGAGATCTCAGCAATATCTTGCAAGATCTTGTTTTTCTGAGAAGGCAAGACGAGATCTCTTGCAAGATCTCAAGTTATATCTTGACTAGACCAAGATCTGGTCCAACCACACCCTTTTAAGACCCTTATCTCGAACGGGAGAGCTTGACCTCTCTCACCAAATCTCGTCGGAACTTTCAATATTTTCCGGATTTCTTGCAGATTTCAGCCAGATCTTCAGTTGCAAATACTCTTAGCAAATCTACAACACCGAAGGAAGATCAATCAAGCCCCTTTCAAGTAGATCTTCAACTAAGGTGACATTTTCCCCACAGGTATTCATGAGCCCAAGCCCAAACTGCAAAAGAAATACTGAGGCCCAAAGTAATATAAGGCCTCTATGGCCCGAGGGCGCCCATGTGCCCTAGGGAGAAGGTCGTCAGCAACAGAATGTGAAGCATGAGCCATACCCAACATGTTTGTTATGAACTTGTAATTTATATTGAACTTATGATGATTATTGTATTCTCAAGAGTCAAGAATGGAATGCTCTATTTGTACTCATATGGATGGAATTCTATTGCTATTTAAGTAATTTGATGTATCTCATCACTTGCTTTTCAATTATATATCCTAATGGTTCTATATTTCATGTTTTATAATTTTGCATATTCACTCCTGCAACATCTCAGTTTCAAATTTAGGATCGAGTTAGATCTCATACTCAGGGTTATTTTTTTCACAAATTTAAAGCCACCAATGTGTTTAGAAAGCCTAAAATAGGCTAATTACCAACTCTAAGCCCAACCTGACCCGAAAAACCCTCTGAGATGGGCCTTTGAGTTGCCCAGGGAAAAAATACCACAACTTGAGCGAGATCTCACTTTTTTGGCCTAGTGAGATGGGTGTCGAGAACGAGTTCTTAAACCATGGTATTCCGTACATCAGCCAATAATAACATTACAATTACAAAATCTTTAGATAATGAACTAAAAAGGCAAAATGGTAATAAAGTGGTCGCCTGGGCAGTTTGAGCATCCAAGGCACCCAAGGCAATGCCTTACCAGCCAACGTGCCCACCTTTTGTGCAATTAGTTAAGTAGTGACCACCCAACAGCATGGAAAACCACCTGGACACCTAGGCAACACCTTGACAACTATGATTATAACAACAAAACAGATCATGGTTTCACAAATAGACAAAGAAAAAAACTTCACTTACATACCATAATCAAAACTCACCTTTATCTTTCCATCTTGTGATCCAGATGCTAGCATTTCTGAATCCCTACTAAAGTCAACACAGAGAACAGCTTCATCGTGCATCATAAAAGCGTCCTGAAAAAAATTGCAGCAAGTAAAGGCACATAAGCTCAATCCCAAAGAGACTGCAAAATATTCATTCACAAAATGGACTCAGAGTATGGGACTCACCCTACAAAACATAAAATGAAATAAAATATCAGTCTTCTTCTAATGTAATGAATGAAACAATAGAGATACACCTCAAGAACCCCCCCCCCAAAATGGCACTGCAAACTCTCACCCAAAACCTTAGGCTGACAAACCCAAATCTCACTCATGCCTTAAAAGAAAATAGTAAAGCATATAAATACTACTCCAAATGGGTCAATCCATCAGGTGGATTAACCGGACCAAACCTTCTGCTACCTTCACCTGTCTCAGAAACTCTCTTATCAAAGCGTCAACAATGCCAGGTTTTTTATGGGCTCCTAAGTGATGGGCCGCCTTTTGTACATGCAAAAACCCATACCTTATTGCCTACGCAACACCTTGTGTCTCATATTGATGCCTTATGGGTAAAGTGGTCACTTTCTGAACATTTTATACTCAGGTAGACCATCAAAATTTATTCCATAAAACCATATATTATTGATTGTATAATAACAATACCAAGCAACGAGAAGCATGGAATCATAAAGAGATTAAGAGTGAAAGACAAAAAGAAGAAAAACTATTTGTGAAAGGTGAAAACACCCAATTGAGTCTTATTACACTAATGAGAACCTCTTCTCCACAATAACCCTACTCAGTCAAGTTGACCTCAAGTCCACAACATTTAGGTGTGGCTTCTTCTCCAAAAGCTCCTGCAAAGTGTTCTTCTCCAAATCGGACCAGGTCTTCTTCTCCAAAACTTAGGTGTGGTTTTGCATCCAGGCCCCTCTCAAAAAAAGTTGGGTTGCCTAGACATCTGAAAAATAAGCTAGGAGCTGATTATATCAACATTGATGGATTGTCCAGCACTCAGACTCCTCTTTCTTTCTTTTTTCTTTGTTTTCTTTTTTTTTTTTCTCTTTTTTTTTTTTTTTGGGGGGGGGGGGGGGGGGGGGGGGGGGGTGTTAAAACTCAGATTCCTTGGTGCAACAAGGCCAATAGAGCAAGAAGATTTTTTTTGGGTGAATAAAATATATAATAAACAGCCTAAGGGAAAAATACAAGACGCAGAGAAGGCTAACAAGAAAAGATAGGGTAGGAAGGCAACAGTAGAGGGCTCTCCAGACAGTGAAGGCTTAGAGGGGGATGTGCCAGGAAACTTTAGGGGAAGGGGAGCGAGTCTCCAAGCTGAAGCCAAAGAGAAATAGCTTTTTGGAAAGAAGCCAATGAAGGTTATCCTACAAGTAAGAGGGGAGGGCAGAGAAGGGAGAGGCTCCAGATTAGCCAAGCTCCAAGGGGAGAGGAGATGGGAAGTTCAAAGCTCCATTTGAGATATAGGCGGTGAGGGGAGTCTTTTGGGACTCCAGAAGAGTTGACAACCCTCACACGAAACAGTGTTAAAGAGGACACCCACAGGGGGCAGTTCCAACCAGAAGGGGACGAACCGTCAGCAATAAAAAAGGAGATAGCAGAGAGGGCAGGCTGGCAGAGGGAGAGGAAAGTTCTCCAGGACTTGGACAATATGAACAACTTCTCTGTAAAATCTATGATCATGTTATTGAAAATCGCAAGTGTGCTGATACGCCTTTAAAGCCTAGACAGGTAACCGCAGTTCCATAAGATTCGGTCTTTTTTCTTGTTACTTCCGTTTTTCCCCTTTTGGGGAGAGTCTTGCGATCCCACTCTTTCTAAGTCCCAGATATGAAATTCTGTCTTCCCAATGTTTGTATTGCTCACTACAGCATACCCACTTTTCACTTATCACTTCAATGCCCTTCGAAGTCTGGGTTTTTGCAAGTGGCGATGGTGGTGGAATTCATGATTCCTGTTTTAGTTGACCAGATACCATAGAATTGATAGGGATAGATTTACCAAATAATTTCACATCTGGTAAAATTTGGATTGAGCAGAATGAGAGGCTTTAATCAAAATAAAATCTTCTGGCACATAAAAAGAGTATGGAGTGAATATGCCATATAATTAGAGAATTAACTCTCGGTACACTTCTATCATCAAGTTTATGAGATGATCAGAAAGTTCCTTTGCTATAACTACAAGAAATTTGAACAAACAACCAAATTTGGCCATGAGGTACACATCTCTTGAACTTATTTTAAGAATTAAAAAAGAAAGCAAGAAACTATGGCATCCTACAATCTGATTGATAAAGTAAAAACTAAGACTCATGAAACACTTCATGAACATTTCAAATTTCCAAGAGAAGTGGGCATACAGACACAACATCTACTCATCTAACAATTCATGCCCAGACTAAAAAATGTTATCATTATGTTGCTACTAACTAGAAATCCAAGAACGAGAACTTCAGAGAAGCCTAAAGAAAACTCACATCAGCCTGGTATTGAAGATCCTTCTTCAGCTTCCCACTAATGGGGTCCCAAACCTGGAAAGTTATGCAAAAATCAATAGGTAGAGAATGATAATCAAAAACAATTCATTGATTTCAAGGTTTTAATTGCTAAGGCAAAACTTGAGATTGGAATTGGGAGTTGGAATCTCATTTCACACATTCTGCTGTTTGGCATGTGTCCAAGGGTTTTGAACTTCCACTGGAATGCCAGGTGGAAAGACTTAGAAATTCAATTCCATTACCTAATTCCCAATTTTAGTTCCCAAATCCACAAACAAACAGAGAGAAGGGGGGGAAGTGGGGGGAGGCAGTAATGGCACCATCAACTGTACCTCAATAAATCCATCAACAGAACAAGAAACAAGAAACTGTCCATCAGGAGAGAAACGAGCACACTCTGGATGACTTTTCTTCCCAAACTAGACAAGAAACACATGAAGAAAAATGCAATAATTAGAGACCATCATCCTCAAGAATAATTATCCAACAGTGCAAACTGGGTATATGAATTGATTTATGATTAGGATAGTAATTAGTACATGAAAATTAGGTAAATCTTTTTGAGAAGCATGCAAGTGGAGGATTAGAAGGGTAAATATGGGATTCATTCCCTAGACACAAATCATAAAAACCAAAAACATTATATGCAATTTTGTAACAGAAATGCAAATTGAATTTCCTACTTAACCCCATCATTTCATATCACGAATTGCAGCGACGAAATAATTTAGTCCTTTTAAATATTAAATTAACAGTTCAATCTGACCGAGAATTAACTGATACAGTCATATAATCATGAAAGACAATATAGTTGAACCCTTTGAACTAATACCATGAACAGTTGAAATTTTCTATCTGCCATTGAATGCTCTGGAAGCCAAGATTGGAACCATTTAAATGGAATAATAACAGAAATATAAGACAACTTTAATACAGTTTCCCATGGTATTGCAGCAACATAAAACAATAAATCCATGCTAAAGCAATATATAGATAGATAGATAGATAGATAGATAGATACAGCATACCTTTATAGTGTGCCCGAGAGTTGTTGGGTACATATCATCTTCATCTTGTTTCATTGCAGCCGTACCTCGAAACAAATCAAACTGTGTTCCTGGGGGCAGCAAACCTGAAGAAACCATAATAAGATTATTTGTCAAGTAAGCCATGTAATCATAACAGATAGCCTGGTTCACTTAAAAAGAATTAACCTTGGTGCTGCTGCCACTTGAGAGCCTGACCAATCAGAGCCATCAATCGTGAAGGAGGCACAACAGTAACTTCAGCTGCAATAGCTGGAAAAGGCAAAAGACCACTTCATTTAAAATAACCTTTAAATACATCAGACATGAAAATATGTTTATGTAATAGTTAAGTTCAAAGATGCATCTTCCACATGACCTCTGTCTGCAGTAACATTGTAAATATTCACGCAGTAGACTCGACCGATAAAATTCCCCAGGACACTGGTTAACCATGCCAAGTAGATAAATCAGGGTAGGTTGATGCACTTATCCTACTAAAGATAGTTTTGACTTTTATAACTTACAATATCTAAAATATATGACAGACCATCATCAAGTCAGGTCAAAATTGCGCACGGGGGATCTCACAGAGATGTAGATATCTTCTGGGAAAAGTACAGCAACGAGAACTTTGTTAATAAAGACTGCTAGGTTTGCTTGGGACATGATTCAATCAGACCAATAAATGGTCCAGCTGCAGATTCAGCTTATACAAGCTGACTTGCCTTTGGCCAGTGATTGTGAGAAAAGTGTGGATGCTGGACCTGAAACCTAAGATAGGTCCTCCTTCCCTTTCTTCTTGTTATGCTCTGTTTTCTGAATTTCTTTTAGTTACAGTCTGCCTGCTATTCTTGTTTTAATTCTCTAATTTGTGTTCGCCAACTCCGACAATCTATCATCGATACTAGAGTCAACTCGCAACCATAGAACTGGATTTTTTAACCCTGTGGTAGTTCTGTTTCAGAGCTGTTTTCTGATCTGAAATGATACCTGGATGGGGTTTGACAATCAATTGAAGGCAGGGTTTTGGAAGGAAGACCACTCATGACTCAACCAAGGTTTAATCTGATTTGTGGATCTAATTCTATATGACACCAATGATTTCTGCACATTTTGGTTTCAGAATTAGTTAATTTAGTTCCTTCATATTTAACCATATAATTTGTCTCCCACATTTGGGGGTTTTATTGGTCCAAGGGACTTCCACCCAGACTAAGATTCCCTACCAAACTGCATTTGCACCAGTATAAAGCAGACTGTGACACGAATTAGTACAGATCTCCTGCAGTGCTCATCAGAAAAGGAACAATAACAAGGAGGGGAAAAAAGAGAACATAAGACTTGTAATTGTATGATCAAATACAGTGATCTCAAAGAGATAACAACCCTAAATGGTAGCAAAGGTCTCATAGGATGGAGGAAGAACATCAGCCGCTATTCAAAAGGAAGAATAGTCGACTTTCTTACCATCATAACAAACTATAAAACCTAGACATAAATGAAGAGAAATCTACACTAAGCTACTCATACATTATAAAACAGCAAACTGTAAGAGTATAGACACATGTTAACAATGCCTGATTTTGGCAAAAAGTCCCAATTTGTTGGCAAGTGAGCGTACAATGATGGCACGACGTCATGATTCATTCTCAAGTGACATTCAATTTGGTCACAAATCCATGACTTATTACCATGTGACATACTTGGAGACACATGAAAAGGCCCTTGAAAGAGGAACCCAATCCTATCTCACTTCTCAAATTTAATCCTGAAACAAACACAGCACTAGAAATTATTTAAAAGTGAGTTCAAAGCATAATAAACCTGCAACTCAACCTAATGCTTTATACCAATATTTTTGGACCTCAGAACTCACTTTTAATTTACTTCCAGTATTTGTTACAAGTAGGAAATTGAACAGTGAGAAGGGTATGGGTTCCCTTTTTACATGGACTTATCCATATCTGCTTATGAAGCATGTAGTGACAGATTCCTGATTCCCTAAAAGATGATACTACTAAAGTTATCACGATTTCATGACATTATCGTAGGCAAAGAGGAAAGTCAAAGCATCACAAAGATCCTAGATAAGCAAACCTTGAGCAATATGAGCACGGCGCTTCTCCTTGGTTGAATCTTGATAAGCCTGTCATAAAATATAAATGTTTCAATAGGAACCATATAATCATTAATCCCACATGCAATTAAAGGATGAGTTGCACCAACAAATGGATGTGTTCAAATTGGGGGTACACATGATATAACCAACAGTTCAGATCAGCCACTTTTTACCTCTGCTTGCCAAACAAAGACGGACCAGTCATGGCCTTGCACAATCTGGATTCTGCTATGCTTTTTCCTAGAGAAGATCATGGGAAGAGAAATATCTAAGACTCACATCCCCATCCCCTAGTGAAAACAATTCTCACTGATTGAGGCCTCTGATTCATGGAATCTCTCTCTCAAACCATCTTTTGCATTATACCAATGCCTACTATTTATTTATTGAGGCAGAAGGAGTCAGTGTCAGTCTCTCATGACCTCAGCCCATCAAAGTATTACATCCTCCCCACCCAATAAGTGGGCCACAATCCAATGCAAATCCAGGTCCCACTTTCCCAAGTCCTAAGAGGGTTGGCCAATCGCTCCTAATTTTCAGCATGTTGCTCATAAAAAGGCTTCTCTCAAGTTTAAACCTATGTCTTCATGATAATAGCCCAATCCTTTACTGTTGCACAGGAAGGTGTTAGTTAATAAGGTTAAATTGTTCTGAGGGATTCACATTGAGCAACCAGGATTTGGAGACAAGCAGCATAACTAAAGAGACACAAGCATATTCATGTGCAGTATGAAAAAAGACTTCCCTAGAGAGAAGCTTTTATCATCTTCATGTACGATATGCTATGACCATATATGAGGTAATGGTTGAACGGCAAGCATCCAGAGATTCAGATTCTTGCAAATGGATGTCAACAGAAGCGGAAATACTCACATCTCATCAGGAGATTAAGGCCACGGGTTCTAAATTGAAAATTTGGCTTGATCAAACTCCTGGTATAGATTGGCAAACAATCTCAATAGGATCATTGTTACAGAAATATACTACAGGACTTCTTTTCCCTGGTGTGGCAAATATTCCTCCTCTTCTATGAATGCATCTACCCTTTAGGAAAAAAGCATCACAGTATGCAAGTGCACAAGGATCCCACTATTGCTGGGTCTGGGAGGGACAAACATGCAAATCCTTACCCACCCTGCTTTGCAAGAGAGTTTTGCAACCAACAGGTTGCAATAGTTATAGGTGCTCTCTGGCAAGCACAGATTTTGTTTTGTCAATGTTCTTTTGTAGTAGAATTTAGCCATTCAAGAGACGAGGACAAACGCAAAACGAAAAGAAAACATGCAAACTGTATTATTATTGAAATAAGCTTGCCAACCTCATGTGGATCGAAATATGTACGAACTAGGAGATGCTCAAGCCTCAAATATCTTTCAGGCTGCTCTTGTTTCATTACACCCATCGCCTGAGTCTGTCTCAATATAGCACGTGCTGTATCCAATTCCCGAAGCTCAATCATTTCCAAAACAATCTGGGGATCAGAACAGTAATAATAATAATCCTATCAATACATGCCCAATATCTCAAATAGCATTAGAGCAAGGTAAAAAGAACATGAAACACAACAGCAGCTACTTTCTTTTACGTATAATTTTCCAGTATTCTTCTGAAAACTGACAAGACCTGGAGAGAAAGAAGAAGAAAATACAAATTCACATAGAAGTATGGTTCTATCTAGCAAGTCAATTTGATTTGGAGTTATTAAAGCCAAATCAGGGAAGCAAGTTTCCTTCCTTACAACATAATTTCTATAAATATAAGTAATAAAAACGTATGAATTTTGGTAGGCATAGTTACCAAGGAGTCAAGGGTGGGAGTTGGTGCTATAGGTAAGATTGCTTTATAATTACCGAGCAGCCATGGCTTTAAGTCCAGAAACAGCATCTTAGAAAAAGCAAGGGTGAGGCTGCTTACAATATGACCCTCACCAGACCCAGCAGTGGCAAAAGCCTCATGCTTTGGATACGCCCTTTATGGTTGTTAAGGCATCACCTAGGCGTCCAGGAGGATTTTTGGTGTATAGGCAACTGTCACCTTAGTGGTACCACCCTAATGTGAGACCATGTGGACTACGACCATAACCAATTCCAAGACCAATACAAACTAAATATATGCTTTGACTGTTTCAGACTAGCTTACTTCTTACATTTTGCCGTCTTCTAGTTTTATGTTGTTTTTTTAATGATAAGACTTAATATTGAATTTTTAAAACTGATGTGACTTGTGGATACTTGATATGGCTTAATGTTGATTTCGATAACTTCTTGTGGCTAATTGTTGATCTTTCATGACTGAATTCAGCTTAACATTGTTTTTTAACAAAATGAAATATCATGTATGATGTGAGTGAAAATGGGAAACAAAATGATCACATGGATGACTTGGTCATGAAAGCTACATCTAAGCAAGTTCCAGTTGCTAGGCACTTCAGGTCACCTCAACTTTCGCCAACTATGCTGGCAATATGAAATTTAGTCATTTTCTTATACTTGCATCTTGCCCGGAAAAAATAAAAATTTCCGGACAGTGGCAAACGCATGTTTGTTTATGAGATTATTACGTGATCAATAGATACTAAGCTAAATAAGAAACAGAGGAACAATTGTCTATATGCACATGTTATTCTGTCAAGCAATATAATTGCTACCTGCTCGTACAAATCCTCCAGCTTCTTCCGAGGAAGCTTAAGTTGTGACACTTGAGGCAATATTGCATCCCACCTTCCACTATTTATGTCGGCAACAAATGTTTCAAGACTATCAACGGTATTCAGAGAAACTTGGCATTCATTCTGTAATGTCTGAAAAGTCTGGTGTAGAGAGTTTTCTTTGCAAAACTGAAGCACAATCTTGATCACGCTGTCAGAAAATATAAAATGGATCAGAGTGATGATAACACCCATTCCAACAATGTGGAACCAAGATGGACAGATAGAAATGGATACAAAAGAACCAACTGTGCAGATAAGGGGAAAAGCTAAATCCTAACTATTAATGAAGTGCATATCCATAACGAAGCCACAATGCCTAGTTACATGTTGAACTGCTAATTTAATGACCTTGCATCATGATTGGCAATACCGTTTGCCAAGGGTCTCACATGCATAAGGAGTTAACAATGGAAGCATGATGACTTAGCTTCCAACAGCGTGTGCATCTGTATTTTTTGAGCTTACACTTAATGTTAGTTAACCATGTAAGCAATTGTAATCCAAATTCCTACTCACTGGAAAAACTATCAGGAAAAAAACCCAATTACGCAGAAAATATTTCTGCGGTTCATACTAGTGTTCAAGAAAATAAACTGTTAGAGTCTCAAAACCAGAAGAGACTAATTAGAAATGACAGCAGTATGATAAAGGGTATAGAGTTTAAGCAGAAAACATACTCTCGAGCTTCGATTTCGAGGGTAGACATTGTCGCTGTTGCTGAAAATACACGAAAAAAGCACTCCTCAACCAAAGATTTCAAAAACGTCGAATGCTGAATTCTTCTACTAACTACGAATGACTGCTTAGGTTAATTCAGGTCTTCTAGTTGAACTGGGAAGAACCCAAACCCAGTAGATGAATATATTATAACAGAAACTTGAAGCCACAGGGCAACGCTGATTTGAAGACGACCTAACAAAGGAGCCTCTCGGGCTCTTCCGGAAGAATGCTGGCTGGTTGATGAATTTAAGAGTCGGAACGGTCTGGGTTACACTTACACACATGTTTCGTGGGTATCAGGGTTTGAGTAATCAGTATCGGTAGGCAAAGTTTCGGATCGGGTAGCATCGGTACATATCGGACAGAGTTACACTTGTTCCATTTGAGTAAAGGTCCTTTTCAACCAAAATAAAGATCTTTTTTTTCTTTTTGGAACTGAGGTTCATCCGGGTCAGCTTTCGCGCACCACGATTTACTTCCTCGGGGGAGCTTTATATTAATGCCGAGTGGGTGCGAACCCAATACCTCCTCTAGGGAAGTTGGGTCTTTAACCGCTTTAACATACCACATTTGACCCAAAAATAAAGATCTTAACTGAAGGACTTTCGATCCGTTTTTGTAATCCACCCAAAAATAGTTTGGAAATTTTTCCCATATCTATAAAAAATTTACTTAATAAGATGTTTAAAATATATTTTATATATCCAATTGAATTTTATTTTTTAAAATAATTACCTTAGGGCCCGTTTGGTTACTTGAGTGTGTAGATTTCAAAAATTTAGAGATTTCAAATCTCCAGACTTCAAATCTCAGAGTCATGGTTCATAAATTAACCTTGGTTGTTTGATTTTTGGAATGAAATTTCTAGATTTATCCTAAAATTATTTATTGAATTATGGTTTAAATGTTTCGCTTGAGTATGGGTGAACCGGTTTCACCTCTCCCTCTGTCCGTTTTGGAATGTTCTCGTTCATGTCAGGGTTCCCCCACGGGAATCTCCCTTTGGTCCGGGATTTGATCTCGGTTCCGCCGGCCCTTAGGAAAATCTAATTTCAAATCAGATCCGGAAAAAATTTCAAACTAGTTTCTAGTGTTTTTGCTTCGAGAAATCAAGAAAGGAAATAAAAAATTGTTTGTTATATTAGAGACGCTTTTTTGAATATATATTGAAATTTATGAAAATTTGCATGTGTTTATTGAGACAAAAGTTTGCCACATTGGAGTTTAGATATGGTGATTTATGGAATTTGGCATTTTAAACTTAAGAACCCTATTAAAACTCTTTTGTACTCTTAAAAGCCTCTCAAACTATTAAAATCATTTGTCACTTCTTCAACACTAACAGCTACGGATTGTTTAGTTCTTAATGTTATATATCTTTGGGGACAAAATTTTCTCATCTTCTTTGTTTGGAGTGAAACATATTCCCTAAGAATAATTACTATTGTCGTCATATACTTTGGTTCTGTTACTAATCAAACCTCTTTCTTTATGAAATTATTATTACCCCCTTAATTCTAAAGGTGTTAAGTGGTTGTAAATACTTAATATATAATGTCTATTTTGCCTTTCATTAAAATAAGAAGTCAAAAAGATGACATTACCCCATTTATAGAAATTGGAGAAAATTACACGGCACCCATTAATTTTATTTTGAAACTAGTGTCTATCAACTATTATCTTCAAAATTACATGGGTTGCATCTAGACTTTATTCACGTCAACCGGATAGTTGGACGACCTCTTGAGGGCTTCTCAACTCGATATGAGTAAGTGCACTCACAAAGGAAATTAGAGTGGCCCAACTTTGTGTTGGTTGGGGGACTGTCTCCAACGCCCAAGTTAGTCTAGGCAACAATAGAAGGCTTTGAAAGGATTCTCAAAACATAGATAATGATAGTAAGTTGAATCTCATACCTTGTCCATCTTATGATGGAGATTATATAGTGGTTACCTAGAGGCAGCCCCTCCGTCGATTTCGCCAATTTAGTTGAAGAGTGAGCGAGTTGCCTTAGGAAGCACGTTCATTTCTTAGTGGGATTAATGGAGCCATTACTCCATCATCCACTTCCCCACGTTTCGGAGTGGGTACGATGGGTAGTTATCTTTAATTGACCCTTTTGACCTGGTCGTCTTCAACGTTCCTCTTGGACTTAGCACTAGGCGTTCGCTCATTGCTCGAGCATATCTCGAGTAAATCTCAAGGGATCCCTTAGGGAAGGAGTTCTTCAACTCCCCGAGGGGCTGTGTGATTCTCCACGAGGGGTTTTTCAACTCCCCAAGGGGGTGTATGTGGTCATCCACGAGGGGTTCTTCAACTCCCCGAGGGGTGTATGTGATTTTCCACGAGGGGTTATTGGGTTGCATACCCTCCACAACAACATGGCACCCAAACGCATAATTACAAGTTACACACAGCTAAATTCAACTATTAAATGGGTAGTAAAATTATTTAAATGCCATTACCCTTTATCATTTAAATTTTGAAATTTTAATTACTCAAATGCCCTTTGGGTAGTAAATTACATAATTACCCCCAGGTAACTCCCTTACCCTCTCCCTTCAACGTCTTCATCTCCACAAGGTTGTCTCCCTCTCTCTCCACCAAGACTTCTCCCGCTGCAACTTATCTCTGATGAGGACGACCACAATTCAAATTTAAACTAACTTGCTCAACAATGCACACTTTGCTTTTTCAATTGTTCTAGTTCTTCCAATGGCCATCCCTCGAACACTTTTCACAAGTCTCGGTTGCAACAGAATTTGACATGCTGGTATTCAATCTCCTTTACCAATCCAATGCTAAATCTTCTCAATGAAGATAAATAAATAAAGCAAGATAACCAAGAGAGGCAAAAATTGGATTTTTATCATTTTAATTTCATAAATTTATGTCGGAATCAAACTAAAAGCAAATGACAGCTGCTCCCATCCCAAACATCAAATAACTGTTTGGCTCCGAGAAAAAATCAACAAATAAATACCTCTAAAGGTGCAACCCTTATGTGATTAATATATTTATAGTTTGGGATAATTACTATTGCCCCCTTATACTTTGGTTTTATTACTAATCAAGCCTCTTTCTTTATGATATACTATTGCCCCCTCGCTTCTAACGGTGTTAAGTGGTTGTTAGCGTTGAATATATAATGTCTATTTTGCCTTTCATTAAAATTAAAAAGTAAAAAATATGGCATTACCCTCATTTATAAAAACTATATTGAATATCCAATTATATCTTTAAGATCTTATATTTTATAATTAATATTGGATTTGAAAGAGTACCAGCCATCTCCATTTAAAATTTGACGAGTACTCAGATTAAGAAAGTTTGTGAATGAATTACCTATTGAGATCTTGTTTTTTTATCCCTAATTCCATCAAAATGTGCATTGTGGTGAAGATGAATTGTTTCACAGTATAAATTTAAGTTCAAACAGTTGGAGCAGTGATTTGGAAAATAATCACTAGTGGAATACTCTCTTGAGGTCAAGAGAGGAGTGGACGTAGACTTGCAAAGTCGAACCACTATAAAATACGTGTCTTGTGGTTGATTGTTATTGTTTAATTCATTTGAATTTCTAATTTTACCTTGTATTTCCAATTAAACCGAAAAATTTAAACAATCCATTAGTTGCAACCGATTCACCCCCCTCTAGGTTGCACCAACAGAGGGCTTAAGGCTGGAACGACTTGGCTCAACAAGCTTTTCGTGAGTTGCAGCATCTCACTGAAGCACCTACCTTGGCTTTGCTGAATTTTACAAAGCTCTTCGTCATTGAGTTCGATGCTTCAAGCGTCGAAATTGGAGTCGTGCTTTCCCAAAAAGACAAACCAATGGCATTTTTCAGTAAAAAGTCATCTAAAAAATTACAAGGCGCTTCTGCTTATGTGCGTGAGATGCACGCTATCACTTAGGCCATTAGAAAGTGGCGACAGTACCTTCTCGGTGGTAAATTCTACATCTAAATACTATAAATGATGACACAGGTTTTGTAGACACTGAGCAACATCAGTGGTTATCCAAACTAATGGGCTATTCCTTTGAGATTGCCTACAAGCTTGGAAGTGAAAATTGCATCGTTGATGCCTTATCCTGATTATTGGAGTTAATAATGGCCATAACAATTTTGTCTCAACCTCATGCAACTTACTTGGACCAAGTTTGACGGAAAAGAGCCGCATCAAAAATATTACAAAAAATATGCTTGAAAACTATGACTGATCCCACCGCACACCCAGAGTATTGGACCCGAGATGGTCTGCTCTTTCATCGTTGTCAGCCCGTATTGGATCCAGATTCCTCACTATGCAATCAATTTTTACACGAGTTTCATTCCACTTCATGTATAGGACACGCTAGATTCCTTCACACAATGAAATGCCTTGCTGCAAATGTGTAATGATAGGGTATGTGAGAAGCAACAAACTGATTTATCATGCAGTGCACTATCAGTCAACAAATGAAATCATTGCACAACATCTCTGTTGGATTATTATAGCCACTACTAGTGCCAAATCGCATTTGGAGGAGATAACTTTGAATCTCATTGTTGGCTTGCCACCCTTTGCAAGGAAAACTATCATCATGGTCGTGGTGGACCGATTGTCGAAATAAACCCATTTTTCTCCCTTACCAGCTCATTTCACCAGTTTGAAGGTTGTCAAAACCTTCCTCACTGATGTTGTTAAGCTTCATGGCGTTCCAAAGTCTGGTAGGGGTTAGTGACTTAGGAGCCCCTGTTCTTAAGTTCCCTTTGGAAATAGCTTTTTATTTTTATTTTTATTTTTATTACAAGGCACCACTCTTGTGATGTCCTCAGCCTATCACCCACAGAGCAACTGCCAAACAGAGGTTACTGATAGAGGCCTGGAGATGTACCTATTGTCACACCCCACCTAGCCGGATCTAGTCATACTCGAATACCTGTGAGGGTGATACACTACAGGATCTAGGTTCACGGCCAAATCCACAACCACAATACAACATAGCATAATCAAAGAGCAATAAAGGATTAAAGGCAATAAGTACCATAATCATAATATCAAAGCTATTATAGTTATCCCCAAATGTTAATCAAAATTATCCAAATTCATGATCAAAGTTTAATAAAAATATTGTATATTAGCGGAAGTTTGTGTTCTCAAAGAGGTTCAAAAGACTAACTAGCACTACCATCTATTGGTTCTTTAAAAAGGAAATAACAAATGATCCATGGGCAACTACAAACTCATAGGTGATTGTTGTGGCCTCAACAGTCTTCGACTTCGTAGGAGCAATCCGAACATGGACATGAGTCTTCATGTGCCCCTGCATCCTCACCTGTCGGTCCTTTATAGAATACAGGTGGCAACGTAGTCTCCACTTGAATGGAGTCCTTAAAACTTGTAATAAGATCTAAAAAGTATATATAGAAAGAAATGAGTTCAACATAACTCAATGAGGCCGACATGACCATATATCATGCATCCATCGCACGATTTGATAAAGTCTATGTGTATATATATAAGATCAATAAATGAATGAGTATGCAAGTATGCTTTTAATTCTAACAATGAAGTCTCTATGGTAAACACACATTAAGCTACACACCAACCTTCTCTGGGTGGTCTCGTCACTCTCCCTCAACTTCAGATGTCTTTTGGGTTTTCTGTAGTAGTTGGGTCAAGTCATATCAAACCGTGGCCTAGGATTAGGTCACCACTCTCTCACATCACCATTGGTCTGAAAACTAGCGTGTGTCAGGGATGACCCTAGGCTAATGCAAGGTTGTAAACCATTATACTACATTTGTTCCAAATACCTTCCCTCATGCTTAGTGCTCTTTTAGTCCAATATCATTCTCCACCAAGGAATGGAACCCTCAATCAGAGACTTTTGTTGATCCCATTCAACTTTATGGTCATCCACATATGTTGGGGCGGATGCCTCTTATGCTTCCTCAGGACACTCAAGTCGTCTTTTGGACGCTCCATGAGCCTAACCCTAACATATGCAACTCTACCATCACATGATGACAATAGGCCTGCTCGATGCACATATGACCCAACCATTGCCACTACTAGTTACTCAACTTCATTACCCTTGTCGAAAGGGTAGTAGTACTCAACAGTCCACTATCCAACACATCTAGACACTTATCAATCATGTACCTAGTAGGTTTAAGTAAATGTAAAGTTACAAGGGTAATGGGCGAACCCACAACCCTAGTCGTTATATAGATATAAGTGGACAGTGTCCTACCATCCAATCCAAATACATCATCATTCATGTAGGTTGAATAGTAAATAAACATAAACATCATATTTCCTTATGTTCATGCAAAATCTTATGCATTTCATAATAAATATACATCAATATAAATGAGAATTTAGAATAAATCAGATACAAAAGATATGAAAATGTATTTTCTCACTTGTTAAAGACAAGATTGATCTCCAATTTCCAAAGAAATCCTCGCAATATAAGAGTGCAAATAATCCAAAATAACCCTAGAAACATGAAGATTGAAATGGATATCAATCGGGGATCAACCAGATATCAAATGGTCAAAACATCCACCCAAACCAGGGGGTAGTTGGATAGGCCTACTATAGGGTCGGGCGACCTCCCACCTTAGGGCCGTGACCGAGTTTGGTCGGTTTCAAACTCTTCTCGAAATCAACTCACTTGGGGATTTTCGGGACATCAATGGAATACTAGTATTGTCCCAAAAACGCCTTCCAATCATCCCAATTAGTCCCCAAATAAAAAGTCCCAATTTGGCTTTCTGAGAGTCACTCACAGGCATCTCAAAGAGGTCCAATCGGTCTCAAATGGGTGGAATGGGACCATCAAACATTCAATAAAGACTAAGAGGCTTATAAGAAATTCAACTAACATTCAATACCATCCAACTCCCACAACAACCACGATTATTACAATACCCCATCATAAATACACCAAGAGAAAGGTTGCAAATAGGGTTTTTAGAGTCTCCTTGCCTTAACACACGATTCCTTTCATATCTCGCGCCTCGGCTCCGACAAATGAGTGAGAACTCTTCAAAATCCCAAGTTCTTCCTTTCTCCCATGTTCTCAGCCTCCCTCTATCACAAACAATGTGTTTATGAGGTAGAAGAAACATAAAATAGAATTTTAAACTCAAAATCTTGAAACTATCCTGAATCTGGGTAGGGGCGATTGATCCAACTGTGCAACCAACCCCAACTGACCCTTTATCTCCTTTATGTGAATGCCGATTTTGATGGGCTTTGGAAAGTAGAAAGCTCTTATTATTTCTCAACCAATGGTATAGTTTACCTTGACATTTAAGTCATCTAGCATCGATTTTTGGGCATGCTAAATCTTCTTTTAATGCTTTATGGATAGACTTTCTCTCTCTTCTTGGACTCCATTAGAGTGGTTGGGTCTTCTTCGCGGTCATCCACCTCAATAAGTTCATTTTTTGAACCTATAGGCTCAACTCGAATGATCTAGAGTAGCCTTCCACTTAAGCTTTGAGCTCGTGGACTTGAAATGATTGGTTAATGGGTTAGGAATTTAGGGGATTTCACACCTCTGCTGTTTTGTGAGTGGCGAGCCCTGCAGTTGGATCCCTTATTTGCCCTGGCTTGAATATTTCTACAACACTGCTTTTCATTTTGCCATCAACTCTACTCCAATTTGAGGCTGTTAATGGCAGAGACGCACCGACACTTATCCACTATATTCCAAATGCCACTCCAAACGAAGTGGTTGACGATGCCTTAAAGGATCGTGACAACATCTTGCTTTACCTTAAGTTCCACTTGTGTCGTGCGTAGGATCATATGCGCCACCAGGCCAACAAACATTGCATAGATAGAGGGTTCTAGCCCTGGAGAATGGGTATTTGTTCGTTTGCACCCCTACTAACAAAGTTTTGTGGCCCAACACCTAAATCATAAATTGGGAAGATGATTTTTTGGTCCCTTTCAATTACTGAAAAAAAATTAGCAAGGTTGTGTACAAATTGGCGCTACGACCAGAATCTCAGATTCACAATGTTTTTCATATTTCCACTATGAAGCACTGTGTTAGAAACCTTGTTTCTCCATTGTCATTGCTAGCCAACGACTTGACTGCCCTTGCACTTGTTGTAATTTAGTTTCGCTAGGTCTATCGTCGTGGTACCTTTGTTTGTTAGGCCTTGATCCGACCTGGAAAAGGGTTATGGCTGGAGGAACCGACCTGGAAGGATGTTGCTACACCTCCAATTTCCAAATCTTCACCTCGAGGACAAGGCTGAGCTTGTAGGAGAAGACAATGTTACGATTACAGACACTGTAGGCCCCCCACTGAAAAGGTGGCTCATGATGGTGAAGGAGCCAAGGAGATCGACACGTAATACAGAGACGCCATTGTTCATGATAGATTATGCTCTTTAGATTCTAGTTTATGTTTAGTGTTAAATTGGATAATTCATGTCAAGGGGGGACCTTCTAGAATACTACCCAAACCATTTTTTGTTTCCCATTAAAAGTGTATTCGTTCAGTAATGCAGGAACAATAAAGTATTTATCTTATCTCTGTACCTCTAGTATTTCTCTTCATTGATGTTCTTCCCCATGAAAAATCTTAATTCTCCCAATCGTAACAACATTGCTTGTGGAAGTAGAAAATTTGAAAATTATAATAAATTGTTTATGAAATTTAACATTATTTTATTTATTAGAGTGCCAAATTCCATAAGTAACCCTTACCAAATTTTTTTTTTCCATAAGTACCCCTTATGAAACTATATCATTTAAACCCAACCTACACTCAATTTTGCTTCGAAAAATAAACGCGTCAAAATGTCTCTCGAATTTTTTTTCTCATAATTTTCTATTTATGTTACTACCAAATTTTGTTTCTTCTATTTATGTTGCAAAAATCATGCGAAATGAAATATTTATCAAACAGATTATGACCAATTTTTGTGTTTATCGAGACTGTTTTTTGGTGGGTTATCAAATGGCTACTTAATATATCTTAAATATATTATAATTCCAAATCAATAATTACTGTATTAACTATTAAAAAGTTAGAACTTAGAAGTGAAAACTTTTGAATTTTCAAAATAGGGTGATATTTTTGAACCCATATTTTTGTTTGAGTTTTTTACACAGCACTCACTGTTATTGGGTAAAACTAGTGTCGACCCACTATTATGACTTAAATTACATGACACCCACTTTCAAAATTACAAATTACCCATGGTTAGGATTTTTCGTTAAGTAAGAGATAAAATGGCCTAAATTCGTTTGCCCCCATTAAACTCATTTAAAATTTAAAATTCAAATTACCTAAGAACTCTATAAAGGTATTTGAGTAATCTGAATTTTTTTTTTGAAGTAATCTGAATTTAATTTTTGAAATGAGTTAAATGGGTTAATGGCATTCATCTTATTTTAATCCTTCACTCAATACTTATAATTTTAAAAGTGGGTGATACATCATTTAAGCCATAACAGTTGAATGGACACGTAATTTTACATTTTTACCATAATAGTGAATGTCGGGTAAAAAACTTTTTTGATTTTTACTTTTCTTTTGGGATAACGTTTGTGACTCGAATTTCAAATCTTCTCAAATCTGGTCAAATCCGAAAGTCCCAATCGGACGGTTCAAAAATGAAGCGGTCCGGACTTGAGAGGTTATTGGTTGGTCATAAACAATGCGTTACGAAAGTAGCCACTCACGGGCAACGCATTTCCGCTTTTCTTACATTGCCAGTCTACATCAGATTTCAGTCCTTCGGTCCTTCCCGCTTCTAGGGTTTTAGAGGTTGGAGAATTCGGATTCAGCCTCTCAAGCACAGAAGGTAAGGCATCTCAATACTCAGTGTTTGATCTTAATTTCTTGTTGCATGCGCCCGTGATGATAGATCTGCTTTTAATTGTTGTTCTGCGGATTGGTTGTTGATCTGTTATGTTCTCCATCTAGTTTTTATTTTTATTCTGAGATATTTTATAAGGAGTTCACCAACTAATTCGTCTTCTGTTACTTTTCTTTTTCTCGCTGTGATACATTTCATGATTATATGGGAATTTTTGGAAGTTGTGAATCATTTCCAAGTTACCCTTTTTCTTCAGAGGTGGGGAGTTTAATGTTGTTTGTGTTCATAGCAACTTTTTTTTTTTTTGGGGGGGGGGGGTAGTAACATCCATGTTTTAAAGCTCGTCTAGCTCTGACATATGTGACCACTGTCTGGTGTTCATAGTTTAATGTCTACTGCCCTTGCTTAAAATGCATTCTTCTGGTGGTTGATGAATTTTCTGTTGCTTGTTTGTTTATATTACCGAAGTTAGGCTTTGAGAGTGAAGTCTCTTGGGTTGATTTGAATATGTTCCGGGTCTCGTAAAGAGTAAAGTCATTATCTTGGGTTGATTTGAATATGTTCGGGGTCTCGTAATATTGTTACAGATGCCTACGTTGATTGGTGCCTCATTTATATGATTTGGAAACTGGGTGTTCAAGGCTCCTAAATTTTTTGGTTATGGCTTTCATTCTTGCTAGCATTTAATTCTCAGTAACTCAGTATGACTTTGGTACTTCAGTTGTACGAGGTGGTTAAAATTTTTGGTTATAGCAATGAAATGTGTGCATACAAGTAAATTGATCATTTTGAGCAAGGGACAGTGGGGAATTGGACAGAGTTGCAACTATTACTATTATTGCTTGTGGAAAATTGGACAGTGGTGCAATGTTTTTTCATTAAGAATGAATATCAGACCATTCTTTGTTTAAGTCTTAGTCTTCTGAGCCTTACTGCTACTGCCAATGGAAAATGCTCAGAAATCCTTCTCCAGGTTTGGGTTGTGATATTTAATAAGGAACTTTGAGAAGACAAACTATTGTGTGGTGCTGCCCCTTCTGGTTGTATGTGGTGAAATCTGGAGTTTCAACTATATCAAAATGTACCCAATACATTTTTTAATGACAATTTAGTGTCTAACCTGACTCATGCTGCATTTTCGGTTTCTTAAGTATGTTGGATTTAATTCTACCTCCAAAACAAGTATGATGCATTTGTTAGTTATGGTTTGGTTCTGTTTGTATATTTTTGCTTTTAGTATGTTTTATGTTTATCTCATTTTTCCATTTTTTTTTATAGGGTGAAGAAGAATTTATCAAATTGGTGAAAATGAAGCCCATCTTTTGCGGAAACTTTGAGTATGAAGCACGGCAGTCTGACATTGAACGGCTTTTTGGCAGATATGGAAAGGTTGACCGGGTGGATATGAAGTCTGGTTCGTTGGCTTTTCTCTTAACTTATGATTTGCTTTTGTGATTTCTGTGAATCATCTAATAACATGTATATATTCCACCAACTGGTAATTTTTATTACTAGGTTATATTTCATAATTTGGTTCCATTAGCTGGTTCTTTCCTCAACCCCACCTGATTCTTTGAATTGATTTTTGAAACAATTCTAAGTGGTGTGAACGTATTGGATTAGAGAGTTAATTTAGAATTGGATTTCTGAAATATGACACCAATTTCACTCAATCTCAGCACCGCTACCACAGAAGTGTGCACCAATCGATTTATACTGAGATATCAGACATGAGTAGGAGAGGTTGATCATTGATAGTTTATGTGGATGTCATATTTTATGACCCTTAAATGTTGTAATTTGAACCATGATGCCCACTTGGGTCAGGCTCTTGTGAATGTACATAATGGGATTTGAATTTGAATTTTAAAGATTTCAAATCTGAAATTGCCTGAAATTGAAGAAGAGTAATGTATGGCGAAAGCTCATACAACATAGTTTCAACACGGTGGCATTGGTGACAGCACATGGGCACTCCAGCATAGTTGAATTCTCAAAGGACCTATCCAACCCCAGAAAGATGGCTGCATCTAGGTCTGTCAATGTGCCGGTTCCATGCTTTTATGGATCCAACAACTTGACAACATGACTTGACAATAGCAATCCTATCTTGTTGGGGGTCTTAGTGGGGTATGAGGATGTGTTTAAGAAAGCAAGTCTTGTTTTTTGCAGTGCAAGCCCCAACACTCAAAGATTTCTTTGGCGCAGGAATATCTTGGGACATCCAATTTCTTCCTGGCTGATGGATGGGCATCGGCTAGCATGGCATTCTTTTCCTGTTGTGCCTGAGCATCTCTTCTTATGTTTTTCAGAAAAGCCGATCTGATCTGCCATGGCACTGCCATTCCACATTTTCCCAAGAGACCATTGCTTTTCATTCCTCATGACCTCCAACCAGATTTCATTTACAGACATGTCTCAAGGTAGAACCCTTGCTGATCATGTGGCCAGTGGCAGCAGAATAGATGGAGAAGGCATTCTATGTTCGTTGACCTACCATGAGACACCCAGTTTTGGCTTCTTATTCATTGACATCATTTAGTTCATGCTAAAGGTCTGTTTCTGATTTCCTGGTGACTTGTATTCTGGTTTTTCTAGAGATGGCCAGATTATGTGTTTATTGGTAGAACTTTGAGTAACAGTTAGAGGCAATGCCATCTCATTTAGAAGAAATAATCCTAAAACTAGCTGTCTGTACTAGTGTACTCTTTCCTTAAAGAATGGTTTTTTCATTGTGACCATTAGGGTTTGCTTTTATTTATATGGATGACGAGCGTGATGCTGAGGATGCGGTTCAAGCACTCGACCGGACGGAATTTGGTAGGGAGGGCCGCCGGCTTCGTGTTGAGTGGACAAAGGTAGCATATTTTCCTTTTTGATTAAATAAAAGATAGCATTTAGTTTGTCTAATGTTGTGCTGCTCCTTGTCCACTCTTATTGTCAATTTGTTTGATAATGCACCTCATCATAGGCCTTTCAAGTCTATTAACTCTCTATTGCAGCAGGAACGTGGTGGTATTAGAAGGCCTGGTGGGGGTTCGAGAAGATCTGCAGCTAATTTGAGACCCACTAGGACATTGTTTGTTATCAATTTTGACCCTGTCCATACTAGGACAAGGGACTTGGAGAAGCATTTTGATCCCTATGGGAAAATACTGAATATCAGGATTAGAAGGAATTTTGCTTTTATTCAGTATGAATCACAAGAAGATGCCACCAAAGCACTGGATGAAACAAATGGAAGGTATTTTCTCTTGCTTATGCCTGCATTTTCCTTGGTTGTACTGCAGATATCAACATTCCCTTGCAATGTCTTGTTATTAACCTTCTTTGTGAAAATGACCCCCGGCCCTGTCTTATGTCTTCCCAGTAGCCTGTCACATATGGGTGGTATACCTATCCTTATCCTGCAAATGTGTTGACTAAATCTCATGTGCAGCAAGTTGAGGGATCGAGTTCTTTCCGTGGAATATGCTGCCCGGGATGATGATGAAAAAAGAAATGGGTATAGCCCAGATAGAGATAGGCGCCGTGATAGGTCACCTGCAAGGAGGAGCCGTGATCGTGGGCGATCCCGGAGCCCCTACCGAAGAGACAGAGGTAGTCCTGATTATGGCCGTGGACCTAGCCCATACTCTAGGCCTGAACCGAAGCAAAGTCCAAGACAGAGAGGTAGTCCTGATTATGGCCGTGGATCTAGCCCACATTCTAGGCCTGAACCGAGGCAAAGTCCAAGAGAGAGAGGTAGTCCTGATTACGGCCGTGGATCTAGCCCATATTCTAGGCCTGAACCAAGGGAGAGTGCTGATCATGGTAGAACTGAAAGCCCTGTTTATGAAAGAGATTTAAGGTAAAATATCATTTGATCTTGTGCTTTGTGTATCTTGAAAGACAGCTGCTTATTTAATTTTATTGATGTTGCAGCCGTTCACCCCCAGCACGTGAAAGATCTCAGTCTTGAGCGTGTCGTTGGGCGAAAAAGATTTGTTAGAGCCCACAGGGGTAGACATGATATGAGCTATTTTTCATGGAGCAATCCTGAACTGTGAGATATGCTTCTGAACCGGTGAATTAAGATCATGTAGTGTAGGTTTGCTTAATTTAATTACTTCCGAAGAGATTCTGTTTTCTCATAGCCATTCGAAGGTGTAAAATGTTGTCTCTTGCTTCACAATATTCTCTAGGCTCCTTGGAGACGGTTGTTGAAAATTTGAAGTTAATCTACTGCATTTTCTGAGACCTAAAAATGTTCTTGTTTTGAGTAATTGTAATCTGAAGAACCTTCTGCATTATCTAGGACCTAAAAATGTTCTTGCATATTCATGTTTTGAGTAACTGTAATCTGAAGAATTAGGGATCTTGCGATTCTCCCTCTCATTCGAGTATGAGACAATTGCGAGAACCGGTAATGTTGCCAACCACCCCCAAGAATCATCGAAGGTCTCTACTATGGATATGGAACATTTCACATCATCCTTCATTACCATAGAAATGGCGATTCTTGAAGCTCTCAACTGCGATGGTTCCTTGAGAAATGCGCAGGGTGGCTATGAGGCTTTTGGTTGGATTGGGTTGCTCCTCATCTTTTCCATAGGGTGTTATTCCAAGAAACACCATGAATCCATGGTTCAAGGCATTGGTATCATAATGCCTTAATTAGGTGGTATGTATCAGTTCTGCAACATAGCAATATTGATACTGTTTTGATATTCTATTGATTGTATTGTTAGGGAAAGGATTATCAAATTTGAAAAATCTGTCTTTTTGAAGAATATTGAGGACAACTCTGTCTGATTTACAACTTTGATTTTATTATATGAAGAGGGTAGAACAGAACTGTAGAAGTGAAAATTTTGAGATAATGTAGAAGGGATGCAATGCAGTGGAGAGGGCTTTTTCATGGAAAAGAATTTTCCTCTTCAGGGAAACCAAAGAAACGCCAATTCAAGTGAGAAAAAGGTCAAAAGGATTCTATTGTCAATGACGCTGAGAAAACTTCCTAAGAAGTACTATTCGATGCATTTCCTTTTCTGTTGAGTTATCAATATGAACCACTCATTTTTATTTTTGATAAATCAACTTTTATTCTGAAAAAACAAAGTCTGAGTTACAAAGCTTGGATAACTCAGACTTTGATGAGGGAATCAGCATAGCTATTTGATCTCTTACGACAAAAAAACATAAGCTACAACCCAAGAACTTAGAAGCTAGATGTTTAATGTCTCACACCACACTATTAATCGAACTGGGCACTTCCATACTTTCAAGAAGAGTCTTTACAAGGGATTGACAATCATCGTACATTGCAGCAAGTCTTCCCTAAGCGCAAGGGCTTCTCCCTCAATGGCCGCTGCTGTTAGGCTTTTTTTTGTCCCCCCCCGCCGGCCCCCCCCGGGGGCCCCGGGTGTTGGTTTTTTTTCCCGTGGTGGGGCCCCCCTTTGTGGGCCCGCCTGGGGCCTGGCATGGCCGCTGCAAGATCCGTTAAAGGATGCATTGCCCTCTATTGATGCCACTCAATTTATTTCTTCCAGAGTGGGTGGTTGATTTGAATTCATCTCTACCCCACAATCGTCCTTCGTATACGGATGGCTTCGACTGAGATTGACTATGACTACTTAGGAACTAAGGAATTCTCAATTCAAATTGCCCAGCCAAAATGGTCTCTTAGAGTGAATCCACCACTCATCAGGTAGCCTCACCAATCTCATTTAATTCATTTTCTTCAAGAAGTTGCAGGAGAACCTCAGCATTTAATGGTCTCCCTCCACAACTAAACAGATGATTATGATGCTTTAAGGTGATTTTTCAAGATCATGGATTCAAAAACACATTTTCTGGGTACAATTCCTCCTGACGGAAATCAAGTCATTAAAGAGGAATCGGATCCATGATTCTGCTTGATATTGTCAAACATTCAAACGGAATAATGTTAAAATTTTTTGGGACCCAAATTGAGACATGCAGGCCCACAAATAATTAATTACAAGGGACCAAGGAATGGATGAAGTTATGTGCCTAATGGGTCCAATCTAGTGTAGGTGGACTAAATGGACTATTTCAGCATGGGGTTAAATGACTTGACTTAACTCATTCCATCATTCTTCTTTGTGAGGATCACTGGAGAAGAATATAGATCGTTATGCCCAATTTCAACTTTCTACGGAAGAGAGGTTATGAAATCATTTTGGGGGCAATAACAATCCGTAGTCATCTCCAGTAATTCTCATAAAGAAGCATGATGGTACAGATTAAATCAAGCCCTTTTATTATGCGAGTTCAAATCCTCTACAGTATCCAAGTGAGTGGTCATTCAGCAGCCAATTCTCAATGAATGTCACTGATGAATTTTCAACCTTTGGTTTATAATATTTTAAAATCGGTCTTACTAGATCTAAAATTAAACTATGAATAGTCCAAGGTTGAAGTGATGTTCATTGAGAGTTAGCTGCTAGATGACCGCTCACTTGGACGATGCATAGGATTTGAACTTTTATTATGCCAGTGTGTTCAATCTATCTCAATTAGCCCTAACAAATCATCGTAATTCAAAAACACTCGTACATCTCATTGTCATTTTCAAGTACACAACATTGAATGGAGAATGGGATGGCAACAATGATCTTTCAAATTGGACCTCCATTCAAACTCTACCTGCTCATTCTATCTGGACCATAATATTTTGAAATTCAAAGCTTTTGGTACAAGACCGTTGAGAGACAGTCCCCATGTCCCGGTTGCTTACCTGTAGAACTGCCTACTGGGGTCCGGTCCGGGTTTTCCTTGCTGGATTCGTTGACTTATAAAGTTAACACATTGACTAACTCCGTTAATCAAACTCTCCAGCATACATACGTGCTTTCCTTGTCCTTTCTCATAAAGAAGAAACTCCGTTAGTCTCAAGGGTACTGTAATGTCATAAACCTTGGGGGACAGAATTGTAATTAAGTCATAGTTCTGGTAATTTACCAATTAAATCCTTCAGCCAGTTCCCAGGCATGGGCCCCACTTGCTTTGTCGGCCGCCTGTTACAGATTTTTAAATGGCATGTTGTCTGACATGTGAACACGTGTCACATGTAACGTTCGTTTCGGATCCGAAAGCAAAACCCGTCCAGCTGTTCCCAAACCCACCGGGTATTGATCTGTTAAGTTCCCACCTCGATAACGTAAAAATTTTAAAAATGTGACTTTTCAAATTATAGTGGTTCAAACGGTCAGATCTGCTACATCTTCGCTTTACAGCCGTCAGATCTTTTGAATCATGACTGATGCGAGTGTGTGTCTCTGCAACTCTGTCCTGGACTCATTGATACATAGAGATGAGATCTGGCTACAGAGTCACAGACACGAATTTCCTTAATAGAAAAAGGAAATATTTGAATGAAATCGTTTTCTTTCTTATTTTAAATGATCCTGTTCTGTCTTCTTGCTTTAAACTCGACTAGTGTCTCTGTAGCTACCTTCTCTGTTACTCGGATTCTTCTGTCATCGGTTGTTGTTTTCTTCTTCTTGTTTCGTTTCTTCTTTTAAAATAAGGGATTCGACCGTTTGATGTACGGGGAAGTGAAAAGAACTCTCTTCTGTGGGTTATTGTTGTTTAATCAGTATCTGTCTAGTTCACTGTTTTATGATCGAAAGTAAATCAAAGAAGGTTGAAGATTAAGCATCCTGCATCTGGATTGCTTATCAAAGAAAAAGAACAGTTCTTGGGTCCCCAAAGGTTGGATTTCTGCTTGTGTACTTCCAGAGCTTTTCCTTTTCCTTGGCATATTAGTGTTCTTTGCCCATCTCTTTCTACTTTAGAAATAAAAAAGATTCAATTTGGCTCTTTGCTCAGAGCTCCCACATTTTTCTTCCCACAGCACAAACGTGAAGGTGTCATAATCTTTGGATGCTGAACCAGAAAAGCCAGTGAAGGTACTTTTGTAATTTTTGTCTGAAAACTCAGTTCTTTTTATTCTTTTAAATTGAGGTTGCAGAAATTATAATACACTCAATACTCATAGTTGTATATGGGAAAAGAGTAATTCCTTATCTTCAAAGCCAAGTCTTTGGCTTCAATTTCTCAAAATTTCTATCTTGAAGTCATTGTTTCTGTAAGTGGAAGACTCAAATAGGAAGTAGAAAAGGATCTCTTATTTTCCACCTAATTATGCTGCTCTGACAGGCATCTCAGATATTTTTCTTTGTATTTTCATGAATACCCAGAATCTAACCCTCTTAGAAAATAGTTTATTAGAGTGGAAATTATTGGTGGTTGGATAATGAATAAGAGCATCCGGACCTGTTTGTGGGTGTAAAGTTAGCAGATTCGATTAGTCGGTCATGGGATTCGATTCTAGGGTTTTTAGGTACTGTAATGCATACGCAAACCGTGATGAAGATTGAATGAACTGTGACTTTGTTCGATCAAAATGGGTTATATGGTAATTTACTGTTTGCTTTTGGCGGGGGACAGTTGGAAGGAAAGAAGTTGATAACTGTTACTGTAATTTGATTGTTCCTTTTTGCATCTTCTCATTTGCATTAATTGCACCCACTCTGGATATAAAACTCAGGAAGGACTTGTGGGTCTTCAATAGGTACTTTCATCTTTGTTGGTCGTACATTGTTTTCAGTAAACAAGCTTTCTGTGTTTGGTAGACTCTCTAGGATCCAGATCATGGATCTTCTTTCTTTCCCAAACTTTGTAATTTATTATCCATGTTGATTGCAACTGCTCCACTATTAATGCATATAAAATCCTCTAATTTTACTTTCTTTTCTATAAGAAATTACAAATTGGATCCTTCTGGTTGCTTTGGTTTTTCTGAATTCTGGGTTCTTTCAGGTACTGTGATCTTTAGGTTGATATCCTGGCAGAGATCATGGTGGAAGAGTACGGGGGAGAGGTGTTGGTCAATACCCGGCTGGCTGAAGAGTGGCTATTGCGTGCTCAAGCACTTGTACCAATGGTGCTTGAGAAAGCAAGGGAAGTGAAGGGATTCTCTGGTCGATGGAAGATGATAATTTCTAAACTCGAGCAGATCCCTTCGCGTTTATCAGACTTGTCAAGTCATCCATGTTTCTCGAAGAATGTTCTCTGCAAAGAGCAATTGCAGGTCATGTGCAAGACACTGGACGAGGCATTAGAATTTGCAAAGTTGTGTGTAGAAGAGAAATACAGTGGAAAACTTCGGATGCAAAGTGATCTTGATGCTTTATGTGCCAAATTGGACTTAAATTTGCGAGATTGTGGGCTGCTGATCAAGACTGGAGTGCTTGGTGAGGCTACCTTGCCGTTAACCATGGCCCATTCATCCACAGAGCCAGAGGCTTCCACGAATTTGAATATGCGAGAATTGCTGGCTCGTCTTCAAATTGGGCACTTGGAAGCCAAGCACCGAGCACTGGACAGGCTTGTTGAAGTCATGAAAGAAGATGAGAAGACTCTGTTGTCTGTACTGGGACGGAGCAATATCTCAGCTTTAGTACAATTACTTACTGCAACATCACCTAGAATCCGGGAGAAAACAGTCACAATCATATGCTCACTTGCAGAGTCAGGAAGCTGCGAAAGCCTTCTTGTTTCTGAAGGTGTGCTTCCACCATTGATCAGATTGGTTGAATCTGGAAGTACAGTGGGAAAGGAGAAAGCCACAATTTCCCTTCAGAGGCTGTCAATGTCTACTGAAATTGCTCGTTCAATTGTAGGGCATGGTGGAGTCCGTCCTTTAATAGAGATTTGCCGCACGGGGGAGTCAGTTTCACAGTCTGCAGCTGCTGGTGCCCTGAAGAATTTATCGGCTGTTCCAGAAGTGAGACAGATTCTGGCTGAAGAGGGGATTGTTAAGGTCATGATCAATCTCCTTGATTGTGGGATAGTGTTGGGTTCTAAAGAGTATGCTGCTGAGTGCTTGCAGAATCTCACTGCTAGCAATGACAATCTAAGAAGGTCCGTTATCTCCGAAGGTGGAGTCCGGAGTTTATTGGTTTATCTTGATGGCCCATTGCCCCAAGAATCTGCAGTGGGTGCACTGCGGAATTTGGTCGGTTCAGTTTCTGTGGATGTTCTCCTTTCACTCAGTCTTCTTCCTAGATTGGTTCATGTACTTAAAGCTGGATCCATCGGTGCACAGCAAGCGGCTGCATCTGCAATTTGCAGGGTTTGCAGCTCTACAGAGATGAAAATATTAGTTGCCGAAGCTGGTTGTATTCCTCTGCTTATCAAACTACTTGAGGCTAAAACTAACAGTGCCAGAGAAGTTGCTGCTCAAGCAATTTCAATGTTATTGACGGTTTCTCAGAACTGCAGAGAGGTTAAACGTGATGCAATGAGTGTTCCGAATCTGGTCCAGTTGCTTGATCATAGTCCTCAGAACACAGCTAAGAAGTATGCTGTTGCCTGTCTTGGGTCTCTCTCGTCGAGCAAGAAATGCAAGAAACTGATGATATCTTATGGAGCTATAGGGTATCTCAAGAAGCTGTCTGAGATAGAAATCCCAGGAGCCAAGAAGCTGCTTGAACGGCTAGAAAAAGGGAAGTTGAGAAGTATGTTCAGCAGGAAATAACCGGGTCGGCGCTAATTGTCCTTTGCATAATGCATCTTGATCTTGGTACAAATGTTTGTGTGTAGCTTAAATGTTTCATTGTCTCTATGAAGCAAAGTAGTTAGGGAATAGACCAGAAGGTTTATATGTTTTTTCTTCTCCCAGAATATGTGAAATATATATAATCCAGTTGTTAATTAATGGCTGAATAATCTTCTTTGCAAATACATGATTATAGATTTTCTTCATGATTTCACAAAGATGATGACATCCATCATTTGAAAGTTCAATAACTAATTCATGTTTGCTAAAGATTGATCTATTCTTTTTCCGGTCTGTTTGGGATTGCATTATGGATTGCATTATTACAGAACTAGAACAGGATGTTGGATATCAAAGGGAGAGTTGGCCTGAGATCTTGCTGTATTCTAAATCGATTCTGATTCGATTGTATCACTAGTGCAGGAGATATGCTGAATTTTTGTCTGAAGCTGGGGGCTTTGGTTTTCTCATGTCATTTGTGGTGTTTTTAAAACCTTGGATGCCCAGAAAGCTAATCCTAGTTGGGGAGGGCATGTTATTTGTTCTTGTTCATGCAAAAGTGGGAAGAACACACAGAAGATCAGCAATCTAGGGTTCAACTTGTGAAACCTGTTTAGTGCTGGAATTTTTTTTCCTACCTTGTCAGTCATATGTAGTGCATTTGCTATGATATAAACCTACATATGACATGAAATATTTTACTTCTGAATTCCTCTTGGTGGCTTCTTTGATGCACAAGGATTTTGAGAGCAAATATTTGGTATCCAAGATGTCTCCAACATATTTTTGCCTCTTTGTTGATCATAGTATGAAAGTAAATTCCACTTTTCTTGTAACCAAAAAAAAATCCCACTCTTATTACTCAGTTGAACCCAGTTTTTATGCATGGCTGTGCATCATTAAAAAGATAGAATTTGTTCAAGTTTAGTTAACTGAAGACTTACGGGCAAGTCACCTCTCAATTCTCTTGGAATGTAGATCATCTCCCCTGATGGGAAGCATTCTGTGCTCTCTCGACAGCGTTACAACCACAAATTATGTGAAGCCTATGAGTAAAAAAAAAAAATATATAATATATATATATATATATATATAAATCCCATTACCCTATCCCTGTGGGTCTTCCTATAATTTGTGGTCAACAGCCTTCGGAGGAGCACAAACAGGAGAGACGATCTAGTCTTGTTTTTTCCTTGGTCCATAAATTTTATTGAAACATTATTGTTTTAATTTGGACCCTACCAGCAGCATTTGTGATATTCCAATCCAAAATAGGACTAACCGTTGACATCCCCAACCATCTCATAATGGTACCTTCCCTACGAAAAAAAATAAAAATAAAAGAAGGAAGGACCAGTCTCTCTTACCAAACTGTCGACTTAATTATCTTAAATAGAGTTGGTGGAAACTATTTTTGAAATTTAAGATTCTTCCTAAACAAAGAACATTCTTTTGACAACTTGTGAACCATGGACTATCAGTCTAAGATTGAGTTATTTTATTCCCAGATTGCCAGTCTTTTATTTCTGTTTTAAATGGTAGTAATCAGCCCATTGATTGGGTGAGTATGAATATTATTAGAGAAATTCAGCAGGTTACTGTAAATTTCTCCTTTGTTGATTTCAGGTTTATTAGCAGATCTTCAAACTCTGGTGCTGATACTATTGCTCGTGGAGCAAATCTTTTTGCTCTCTCTAGGTTTTGGTGGTTGGTTCCACCTCGTTTTATTTGTGTAAACAATATTTCTTCCAGGTTTATTACCTGTGATATGTTAATACAATATTTGTAATTGTTGGGAAAGAAAGAAAAAAAAGACTACCAGTCTAAGTTCTAGTTTTTTTACTACCTTTTCTGGAAGACTTTGTTACTAGTTCTGCACACAGATCTTCTGGGATGGGTAACTTTTGCTTTTTTAAGTCTTTTAACCAAATTTAATTTATGCATATGCATGTGGGGCATAGTTTGATTTGGTAATTATGTTTTTGTTATACTACATATTGGAACTATCATTTATGACTTGTGCAAAACTCTGACTTTTTTCTTCTGTTGGTTTATTTCACCATTTGTGTGTGGTTTTTTTGGCTACTTTTTAGCATTTTGATCTTTCTTTTCTTTTAGTGTGAAATATCAGCATTTGGCCCCGACCTTTCATATGAAATTTCCCCCCTAAAGGTAAAGGCAATGGTAGAATTGTCATTATCCCCCCCTAAAAACATGTTGAATCCTGGTTTAAGTAATTGTTATTACAAAAAAAAAAATCGAATCCTGATTCTGCCCTTGCTCGTGCAAGTTAGGGTGGATGATGCAAATTTTGAGTCATGGAAGGGTGTTAGTAATTTGGGTTTTTTTTTCAAAATCTAATCGAATTCCATGTAAAGATTGTAAAATAATATAGTGTTTAAAAGAATTTTGCGTACTTTACATTTATGTTGATGAAAAATAATCTAAATCTTGAATGACAAAATATATAGAGTGATGAAGCCTTCTCTAATCTCCTCGTCTTTCCTACCTTGCATTTTTTTTTTTTGGGAGAGAAAAAAGAACAAAAAACTTGATCTCAAACTCTAGTCCACTTCCATAAAGCATCGGTTTGACTCATCTCAAAACTAATATCAGTGCATCAGCCCAATGTGTTGAGACCTCATCATTATTAATCCGAGTAATTAATCCAAGTTCACATATTATTTAAAAAGTCACAAATTTCTTTTATGCAAATAAAAATATATTAAAAGAAAAGGAAAACTACAAACAAAGCAAAAGTTATCCAAGGATAGAACTTCCTTAGAGCTATCTAGATACAAAATATTTCTATTGTTATCACTAAAGTCTTTAGTACTAATGTTATTAGAAACCATAAGAGTAATTCCTATTCTAATGTCAGGATAGTTCCTATCTATGAGCAGCAAAATGAAGGCAAATTCTAAAGGCCATGGTTTACTTCTGGGTGTCAGAATCATCTCCATAGGCTCCTGAAGCAGATTTTTATACCCAACTCCTCAAGGCTATTAGCTCTTAGTCCTTAGCCGCAAAGGGCCGGCAGCAAGAATGTGTTTGGAAAAATTACACGAGAGTAATATATGCCATGAAGTTTTAGAACCTTGGGTGGTGTGGTAATCGTCTGTTTTCCTTGAATGCAGACAAGAACCAATTATTAGAACAAGCAAAAGATGCGGTGACTTGGAGTCGATCGATCACATACTACTAGATTGTGATTTTGCCCGACGAGCTTGGTTTGCTTCTCCACTGGCTTTCTCTCCTCCCTCGAATCCGTCACTGTGTGAAGCAATTCAATGTTGGAAGCAGACTTTACCACCTGATAAACAACGTTTCAAGGAGATCTCTTCCCTCATTGCGTATATGTGCTGGCGGATTTGGATTGCTCGGAATGATCTGATCTTCAAAGGCTTGCAGTGGTCACCGGAGCAAGTTGCAGAGAAGGCTGTGAAAGACGCCGACGAGTATGCTAGGGTTTTCGTCGATCAGGGTAGATCTGAGGAGACGACTCAAATGGGCTTCGATTCTGATTCTTCGAACTTTTGGATCTGTCCTCAGATGGGCTTCATTAAAATTAATGTGGATGCGGCCCTTAATGGTGAAGGCAGTGGTTTGGGCATCGTTTGTAGAGACTCTATGGGTAGGCCCATAAAAGGAGTTATGATCCCGGCCCAGTTTGAATCAGCTCTTGAAGGTGAAATTCTGGCGTTAAGAGAGGGCATCTTAATTGCTGTTGAGGAGGGGTTTTGCAATGTCCTAATGGAATCAGATTCGCTTGAAGCCATTAAGTTCGTGACTATGAAGGACTTGATTCCAGTGGACATCCAAAACCTAGTCTGGGATATTGTGTCTTTAGCTTCTCGACTTCAAAATGTGTCTTTTCATCATGTTAAAAGGGAGTGTAATGCAGTAGCTGACTTCCTTGCTGGTAAGGCTGTGTCCGTAGCGTGCCGAACTCTTTGGCCTATTGTTGATCCTTGGTTTCTCGATTTTTGTAATCTTGATGCCATGCGTGGGTCACGCGTTAATATATAGACCCTTTTCTACCAAAAAAAATAAAATAAAATAAAAATTGTAACATAATATTTTTCAAGTAAAACAACCAAAGATTTAGTAAAACTCATGGGAAAATTTTGATTTGTCAGGGCAAAGCCTTGGAAACTGGGGTTGGCAAAAAAAAAAAAAAAAAAAAAAAAAAAACCATGGAAATACAAAGATGAAGAATACTATGGTTTTAAATGGTAAAAATACAATATTTCAATACAAAATGTATTATTGGCTTATTGTTTGCCCCAAATCAAACACGTTTTCCCTATAGGGAGGATAAGTTTCCCTATAGGGAGGATAAGCTAATGAATCTATAGGATTATACTCTTTATTTCTCTCACATGGAGACTAAAAAATTATAACAGATTTGTTATGGTTTGAATTTGATTTTTGAATTCAAAGTTTTTGAAATACAATTTTTGAATTCTAGTTTTGAATTCAAGTTTTTAAATTTGAATTCATTTGAATATTCTCTCAACAAAATTTTGTTGTAAACGGCTCTTATACAAGAGCCATAGTTAATTTTCTAGTTTATAAATATATACAAAAGACTTACCCATCAAGGTAACCAATGTACTTATCAAAATTAGAGTTTTTCTCTCAAATGACAGCAAAGTATACATTAATCTCAACAACTAATGGATTTCTTTAAGTGCGAATAGATCAACTTTATAGTTCTAACTGTTGGCAAAATTGATAGTAAATTAGGAGAAACTAGAAGACAACAATCAAAGAATATATCAACACAGATTAACACGAAAATTAAAATACACCCAAAAAAGAACCTAAATAGAAAGCAAGAAAAGTAAAGAAGAAGAATCATCGAGGCACGTCAGACGTTTTTTTTAAAACAGATTTGTCCCCTCCACAGTGTGCTTGAGGAATCAACGGACGTCTGTCTCTTAGGATACAACGACGAACAACGATGTACTTACCACAAAGTATACCGCAACGACGAACTTGACATGTGCCTTCCTTCTATCACCACATAATTCAAAACACGAAAACAAACCTAAACCATTGACAAAACTCACAAATTGTTTTTAAGAAGACCCTTAAAGCACACTTAGCATTCTTCTTAAATCATAAAACAAAACCCAAAAACACAACCATTTATAGAGGAGGTCTATGTCTCTTTAACTAGCTTGATAGATGAAAAGCCATAGTCATTTATAACCAAACTCAATGAATTAAGTTATGGGAAATGAAAAGCTTTAGACATTAATAAACAAGCTAGTAAATGAGAAGTTTCTTGGGAAATCAAGAGTCCAAGACGCTTCATTAATCATAGTAGGGAAATGAGAAGTTTGTTTGTTAGGAAATAAAAGGTTCTCATAACCTCCATTCATGAACTCTCATTGGGAGATGAAACACCCAATAGTCCATAGGTATTCCATGCATTTATTTCCACAAACTCCCCATAATGAATGATTTTTATTCACATTCACTCATGCTCAAAGACCATATTCCAACACTAACTCTCAGTCCAGGTCAAACCAAACGCAAAGGATTAGATGGGAGACACCAAATTATCAATCTCCAACTAGCTAGGAATTTGTTTTTTGTTTTTCTATTTTCCCTCAAGAATCAAGATAAAGCAAGAACACATCATCAGCCATGACCAAGCGTGAAGGATAGAAGAAATCTTGAAATCATGGGAGTAGCTCAAACTTGTATCAAAGAGATGCTACAGAGAATAGCAAAAGCAAAACCGTATACAATCATTTCCTCACCTTACTGAGTTTAGAATTGATCAAATTTCGTCTGGACACAATTCCAGACTTGCCCATTTTCATCTGCAAATAAGAAAAAAAATCTGTCCTAGAGATGAATCAGTATATATGCTGAGCGACTTGTCTGAAATAGAATTAGAAAACATGATTAACTATCAAAAGCCACAGAGCTCCAAACATACAAATCTTGAAAATTGTAAATTGTAATTTAGATTTGGCTACTTCTGGTACGTTCTACTTATGTCTTGTGGTGTTTGTCATGCACATTTTAATGAAATTCCAATGTTTTCTTGATTAGCAATTGAATTGCTTCTCATTTATGTCAATTTACACTTCAATCATATTTAGATTTTTGAAAATAAAACATTCAACTTCATATGCATACAACTGAGCATGTGTGAATCAAGGAGACTAATTTGTATTATGAAACTTGAAAGGTTGATATGTTGCCATAAAGAAGTGATCCATCTCTGGGATTGTAGTGTTTCAGCCATGCAATTACAACCTTATCAGATCCAACACATTGATTACTGACAATTTATACAGCTGTTGTCATGATTCTTTCATTCTCTCCGGATCAATAGAACAACTGATCAGCAAAAGCTGGGTGCAAACAACACAGTGCCTAAAAATGTAGGAAGTATCCTATCCCAAACAAGGTAACAAACATCCGTGGAGCTTATCATCTGATTCAACCTATTCATATGATCCTTGAAAGTCTGGCTTTTGGTTTTCAATAACTCAAAATCATATAAAAGGCAACTCCGGATCCAAAAAATGTAGTTCATATGACAGTAAGAACACCATTGGGGGGGGGGGTTCAAAACCAACAGCAACAATTTTTTTGGGTAATCTCATAAATAATCCAATAATATCATTCTAGTCAAAATGCCTGGAACTCATGAATCAGATTGTAGGCCATATAACAAATCATATGATTTGGACGAAAATTGATCCTTAGACAGTCATCAAAATAAAATGGTAGGTATTCTGAGGATCACTAACAACAGCTCAAGAACTATGAATCAGAAACGAATATGCAAAATTGGTGAAGCCAATTAACTTGAAAGAGCACTTATATCAACTTCAGAAGATGTTAGGGATCACCAGTAGCTCAGAAACACAATTAAACTAGAATCAATAGAACCATAAGATGCCAAAGAACAATGATTTACCATCCAAAAGTTCAAGGCTAGGTGAATGCTTAAGTATCACAGTCAAAACTGCAATTGGATATGACCTAAATGTAACAAAGAAAAAGGGAAAGAAAGCCAAAATACAGAAGCAAATTGAATCTAATTTCAGGAGGGATTGTGATTAAAAGGCTTCCAGCAGTATTTGAGATGAATGTCACTGCGGAAAATATTTCAACTCAATAATATACCGTGCTTTGTGATTTTGGAAAGCAGTCTCAAAACTAAACAAAGGACAACTACTTCACTCTCTTTGCTCTGTTTTATTCTTTATTGTTTCTCCACACACTAAGAATTTCATTATCAATCAAATAGAAAGAGATGGCTCATAGATTTCCAACTTCAATCGGTGTTTGTCACAAGAAACCAACAATCTTGAGAGCGAGAGCAAGAGACGCAGAGAAATGAGATTGTGTGTCGCTGTATCCACCGGCGGGGAAAACAAACCCTAACTTTCGCACATTCCAGAGCAGGTTTGATTTTTCTCCCCAATCTCTCCAAATTTTCGAGTTGCAAGCTAACTGAGCTTAGAAAATCAGGGAAACTTGCAACAAAGTCTTAGAGAGAAGTGAGAGACTGAGAGTTGGGACTGTGAGAGAAGTGATTTTGCGCGGGAGAAGAGGGCGGTGATAGAGAACCACTTATACTACGGAAATAATCAACCGTAGTATATAAGAAAGTTTAGTGGGGTTGGAGGAACTTATGCTATGGAAATAACAAACCGTAGTATATAAGAAAGCTTAGTGGGACTAGAGGAATTTATGCTACTGATATAACGAACCGCTATTTGTGACAATAATATGATACCATGGCATATAGTCTCAAAATGGACTGGTACCTGACTAGTATCAATGGGGCTATTTGCTTTGGAATATGGATTCCGTAACATATAGTCTAGTTAAAATATATAATTTATTTAATGACTGTAAGCTTAAATCAGTATGGGGTTTGGACTATTAGCTATGGAAATAAAACACCGTATCATGTAGGATCAAGTATATTGTTTGCTACGGAAATTTGTTTTTGTACGTAGCATCTAGTCTGATTTCCGTAGCAATATGCTGTACTAAACATTATGATATATATATTAATTGACTATTTACCACCGTAACCAATTCCCGTAGCATATAGTGTAATTGTTATTGCCACAATATTTATCTCACACTTGGAATTGACTAGTTGCCACGGTAGTAATTAACCGTAGCATATAGTCTAATAGTCTAATTGTTACTCATTGAACTATTCATCTCGTATTTATATGACTATTTACCACAGTAAGCACTTCCCGTAGCATATAGTTTAACTGTTATTTCTAGGAAACTTAGAATTGACTATTTGCCATAGTAAAATCCAACAGTAACATATAGTTGATTTGTTATGGGCTTTTTGCCATGGTACTCTTTTTCCGTAGCCTATAGTACATTAATATTACAGATATTTTTTTGTCGCAATAATTGGACTTTTTACCACAATATCCCGTGTCTGTGGAAAAAATTTCATCGCAATTGATACTTTTTCTTGTAGTGCCAAATAGGTGATATCATCAATTCAACTCTCGAAAGCAAATGCACTAGCCAAAATAAAGATGCCAATTTATCTCCCAGTGCACCACCAAATGCATCTACTCATGAATTGGATTTATTTGCTTGGAGATACATTACTAAGGGTGTACATTGGTTCAAATTACCTAAATTGACTCGGGCTGAACAGAGTTTGAACTAATTTTCTGAACCTTAAAGGTGGGTTAGGATTGATAAGCCTTGCCCAGTCCAACTCAACCCTGATTGTAATCTTGACCTAATTAATGATTTGGGGTGAATGATGTAACTAATGCGTCTTTTTTAGAACATAAAACTTCAATGTTTGATATGATTGATTAGGTTTTAAAATTTGTATATGTACCAAATTTACTTTGAATATCATTAATACATTTCATGCCTCTTATGAGAGGTTCACCGTGACTTCTTAATAAAAAGTCATGATTAAATCACATTGGGACCAAGATACATTTAGTAGGGGTGATAAAAAGTCATGATTAAATCACAGTAACGTTGTTGGAGTATGCCACCAAGATCTAGAAAGAGCCAAACACCGAGCTCCTTTGGCCAGAAAATCAGTCAAGAGATTGGAGCTCTTAAGAACATAGCAAAACAAAACATAATTGAAAACTGAACAAAACCTAATAACCTCTGAGACTAAGCTATTACAATTCCAATCAAAGGAAGACTAAAAACCTTTTAAAGCTAAAATCGCTGGCAAACAATCTGAGTTATTCCTCATATTTAAAATACCCAAAAAGTATCCTAAAATCAAGCCGTCCTTGACTGCTTCAAGTTCCAAAACTGTTGCCGATAAACTATATCCCTCTTTACATTTAAGCTGTAGATTCACTTACATGGATGAATTTTGCATACCTTTTAATTTGTCGGGATCGCTTCCCCCTGGCTTCTTTTTCGCTTCTTTTTCCCTTTCGGTCTTAAAGAAACTAGTGTCTCCACAAAAGTAGCAAAGGAATATACATGGGAATGTCTATCGTCGCAACGATAAGGTCGACTACTCTTCATTTTTGTCATCTTTTGGGTCTCTGGATTGTACAAAATAGGCCCTGTAAGCGTTTGGGTCTCCTGATTGTACAAAGTAGGGTCTGAAAGCAGCTGTGATGCAGCAGCCATCAACAAAATTTCCTGACCATCCTTGAAAAACCCTCTAGAATATACAAAGGTCAGGTCTATGGTTTCAAGCAAACAAGATTTCATCTTAAAAACTTTGGTCCAGGATTCCCTCACTCCATACTCTTTCATTACCCATAACTCGATCAAATTCACTCCAAATAATGGGAAACTAGTAGATACAGTGAGGCAACCTCCAAGATACCCAAGGCAAAGCCATGTGTCTGGCTGATTGAAAGGCAACCGCGGCATCTCTTGGAACACTTCTTCGTGTAAATCGAAAGACACTATTACATAAGGGCCCATGCCATCATCTTTATGATCTTCACCTGTTCTTCTAAATGCCAGCCAATGAAGAAATCCACCCACACAAATGGATGGTTCATGACCTGCAACCATAATCTCATAAGGAAAAGCATGACAAATGTGTCTCCACTCATGAGAGTCATCACTAACTGTATATACCGTCACAGATGGTCTAAAGACATTGTAAGTAATCCTCACCACTTTATATTTATTGGTTATCGGATCAACGCCCAACCCGTAATATGGGTTGGGGAATTGGTTATCGGATCCTTCCTTATGTTGTGGAAGTAAAAGGAATTCTCTGGTTGCTGGATTGAGTAACCCTTCGCCCCAGCCATAAGTGCTGCGTGAAATTCTAAAGCTTAAGCAAACCAAGCCATCGCATGAAGCTTCCAACATGATAAATTCGAATCCCAATTCCTTGACGAGTAACTGTTGTTCTTCTCCTAATTCTCTTTTCATCTTCTGATCAGTACTAGTTGTACTACTAGTAGTAGTGCTGAAACAAGATTCAATCTTTGAGGAGTAGAGGGAACCGAGTTTTTCCTCAAGAATGTGAGTTGGGTCGTATGGGTTTTTCTCAGTTGATCGCTTCAGGTGCTTAACAATGAAACTAGCATCGCTAAATAAAATTTTCCATGGTTTGGATACACACCTGAATCGCATCAAAGACTTCACTGGTAGTCTCGAAAGGATCTCTTCCGTTACTTCTGTTGGCAGTTCTGACGACGACGACGAGATTTCTGATTCTTCCATTTATCGCTCCTCCTCGATCGAGTTTTTCTTAATGGACGACGACCGTAAGGAACTAGATAGATCGATTTTGACAAGATTTTCTCACACTTCACACTCTTGGTTGGTTTTGGGATTTAATTGTATTTATAAAGATTATTGTATAAGGATTTCAAGAAAATAAGATAATTGTATCCAATTTGAATTTGAGTTGGATGCAATATGGAGCGGTTTATGAGTTGGAGTTAGAGTTTGATATGGATTACACTTCCTGAATAAATTAAACAAGTGAGAAACAAAAACTTAATTTCCTATTTAGTCTTAATTAACGAGCTGGGATCGGTTTCCTATATATATATAATGTGGAAGCTAAGAGAGTTACTTATCTACACATTCACGTCTTAATTTCTCTTCTGCAAACTGAACTGAACTGTTTCCTCTTCCTTTTTTATCCTCATCATCGATCTTACAGTGATCAGATCGTTGTACTCAACTCTCTGCAGCAGCTTGTTCACCAAATCTAGAAATCAAATTCTCTTCTTCTCCTCCCTTTTCCTTTTCGGAGAAGAAGAACAGATGAACTAGTGAACATTAAAAAAGTTCACCAGAAGGTCCAGAACTGCAACTCATACATAGCTTGTTGGCGATGATAAATTAATTAATACAAGTTCGGAGTAGAGACTATGGCAACCGCTTCGCCCAGGGTTTGTTTATTTTCCCCCTCACAAGTCACAAGACTCACAGGACACCCGGGTTCACTTGTGTTAAGTGGGTTGTGAGGGAAAAAATTGTGAAGCAATTAATCTAACTCATTCACCCCTATTTGATTACTCTTGTTATATGGGTGATATTGGCTTTGCATATTGTCTTTCATCATCGTCTCTGGTTTCTTCATGTGAGAAAATATAGAGTGCAATCTTATAGATTCATTGTAAATAAATATCGCACTCTCCCTAGACAGAAAAAGTTTTTTATTCGTCAATGCAGGGTTGATAGAGTGGTATATAGTAGTAAGATTCATACATCTTAGTGGAGGAGAGATCATGGGTTCGACTCTTGCAACACAAAGCTCCTTGAGGATGTAATCGAGGTGCCCACAAGCTGGCCCGAATGAACCTCAGACCAAAAAAAAAAAGAGGTTTTTTATTCGAAGTTAGATATTGAATTTGTACCATTTAAAACCGTTACAGTACTCTTTCGTCTATGTTTTTTCACGGGATTTACTAAGTCTTTGTTTGTTTCAATTGAAAATTTTTTTGTTACAATTTCTTCTAAAATATTGAAAATTTTTCCAACGCATTTATTTTTAATATAAAACAAATGATCAGACATTTTCTAACAAGCAAAATTTTAAATATTTTATTTTTTCAAACTAGAGGTGTTAATGGATAATCAAAATCTACTTTAAATTTGTATTTACATTTAATTAGGCAAATTCTAGTCTGTTCAACGACTAACATCATGCATATGTGGTAATATTTCGTTACTATCATTTGACCTACTAATTGTTTAATTAAATAAATTTCTTCTGGGTGAATAAATAAATTCAATTATTTGTGGTGCAATTAGAGTACCTTATTGAATTTAAAAAATATATATTTTTTTAATTTTTATTTAAAAATATATAATTATTTTAGATTAAAGTTAATATAATTATTTTAGATTAAAGTAAATAAAAGAAGATTAACAATAAATGTAAGACCATCAAAAGAATAGATGAAAATTTCTCAAATGTCAACCCTAGTTAATCACTATCAGACGTGTTAGGTAATTGAACCAAGTGATTTGAAGCGTTGGATATGAATTTGAACATGATATCTTATGTCTTTCAAGCTTGAATATGAGTCTAAATTGATTATTGTATTATTTGGCCACTTTATATTGGTCCCAGTGTGAGTTAATCATGACTTTTTATTAAGAAGTAACGGAGAACCTCTCATAAGAGGCATGCCATGTATTAATGATATTCAAAGTCAATTTTGTACATATACGAATTTTAAAACCTAAAATCATTCATATCAAAGATTGAAGTTTTATGTTCTAAAAAAGACGCGTAAGTTACATCATTCACCTCAAATCATTAATTAGGTAAGAATCAGGGTTGAGTTGGACTGGGGCAAGGCTCAACCATTTATCAATCCTAACCCATCTTTAAGGTTTAGAAAACTAGTTCAAACTCTATTCAGCCCGAGTCAATTTAGGTAATTTGAACCAATGTACACCCTTAATTAATGTATCTCCAAAAAAGTAAATCCAATTTACGAGTAGATGCATTTGGAGGTGCATGGGAGATAAATTGGCATCTTTATTTTGGCTTGTGCATTTGCTTGGAGTTGAACTGATCATATTAGCTATTTCTTTCTCTCTTTTTTTCGGTAAAACCATATTAGCTATTTCACACTTCAAGAAAAAGTGTCAAATATATGCTACGGGAATTGGTAACAATTAGACTATATGCTACGGTTAATTACTACCGTGGCAAATAGTCAATTCCAAGTGTGAGATAGATATTGCGGCAATAACAATTACACTATATGCTACGGGAATTGGTTACGGTGGTAAATAGTCAATCAATATATATCGTAATATTTAGTACACCATATTGCTAAGGAAATCTGACTACATGCTACGAAGACAAATTTCCGTAGCAAATACTATACTTGATCCTACATGATACGGTGTTTTATTTCTATAGTTAATAGTCCAAACCCCATACTGATTTAAGCTTACGATCATTAAATAAACTATATATTTTAACTAGACTATATGTTACGGAATCCATATTCCGAAGCAAATAGCCCCATTGATACTAGTCACCAGTCCGTTTTGAGACTATATGCCATGGTATCATATTACTGTCACAAATAGCGGTTCGTTATATCCGTAGCATAAGTTCCTCTAGTCTCACTAAGCTTTCTTATATACTACGGTTTGTTATTTCCATAGCATAAGTTCTTCCAACCCCACTAAACTTTCTTATATACTACGATTGATTATTTCCGTAGTATAAGTGGTTCTCTATCACCGCCCTCTTTTCTCGTGCAAAATCACTTCTCTCACAGTCCCAACTCTCAGTCTGTCACTTCTCTCTAAGACTTCGTTGCGAGTTTCCCTGATTTTTCTAAGCTCAGTTATCTTGCAACTCGGAAATTTGCAGAGATTGGGGAGAAAAATCAAACCTGCTCTAGAACGTGCGAAAATTAGGGTTCGTGTTCCCCGCCGGTGGATACAGCGATACACAATCTCATTTCTCTGCGTCTCTTGCTCTCGCTCTCAAGATTGTTGGTTTCTTGTGACAAACGCCGATTGAAGTTGGAAATCTATGAGCTTATCTCTTTCTATTTGATTGATAATGAAATTCTTAGTGTGTGGAGAAACAGTAAAGAAGAAAACAAAGCAGAGAGAGTGAAGTAGTTGTCCCTTGTTTAGTTTTGAGACTGCTTTCCAAAATCACAAAGCATGGTTTATTATTGAATTGAAATATTTTCTGCAGTGACATTCATCTCAAATACTGCTGGAAGCCTTTTAATCACAATCTCTCCTGAAATTAGATTCAATTTGCTTCTGTATTTTGGTTTTCTTTCCCTTTCTATGTTACATTTAGGTCATATCCAGTTGCAGTTTTGATTGTGATACTTAAGCATTCACCTTGCCTTGAACTTTTGGATGGTAAATCATTGTTCTTTGGCATCTTATGGTTCTATTGATTCTAGTTTAATTGTGTTTCCGAGCTACTGGTGATCCCTACCATCTTCTGAAGTTGATATTAGTGCTCTTTCAAGTTAATTGGCTTCACTAATTTTGCATATTGGTTTCTGATTCATAGTTCTTGAGTTGTTGCTAGTGATCCTCAGAATACCTACCCTTTTATTTTGATGACTGTCTAAGGATCAATTTTCATCCAAATCATATGATTTGTTATATGGCCTACAATCTGATTCATGAGTTCCAGGCATTTTGACTAGAATGATGTTATTGGATTATTTATGAGATTACCCAAAAACTTTGTTGCTGTTGGTTTTGGACCCCCCCAATGGTGTTTGTACCCCCCAATGGTGTTTGTTGGGATTTTATAATTATTAGTTTAATTATATGCCCAAGGGCTATATTGGAAACTCATTATTAGGGTGATTACAAAATAGGGTTATATATTTTGGTAACCACCGCACGAGAAAGGAAGTGATTGCATTACGTAAGTTTTCCAGAAAGGTGGCTCCCATCTCTCTCTCTCTCCCTCTCTCCTAGAAATGCATGAAAGTAGTTCCCTGCTTTAGATCACTCTTCCATCCTTTTCTACACGACATTTGGGTTATGGAACTTGTTCCCTTTCCTAGTAATTGTGGAATCACCTCGGTGGAGCTTTGGTGGAGGAATGAGGATTTGGATCCAATTTACTTCCACTACATATACCATATAATTTAGGAAAGTGAATCTAGGTAAGGATCTTTCCCATCAATTAATTGAATTGATATATATGGAGTTATTACCAACAATATTCTTATTGTCATATGAACTACAATTTTTGGATCCAGAGCTGCCTTTTATATGATTTTGAGTTATTGAAAACCAAAAACCAGACTTTCAAGGATCAGATGAATATGTTGTGTAAAAGATAAGTCTCTGAATTCAAATTCAAATCCACCATAACTAATCTATCATCGATTGATCTTATCTCCAACTGATCAAAAAGAGTGTGAGTTATAGTTAAAGTATCAACAAGTTGTAGAGTTTGATTGTGAACAAGTTGTAATTTGAATCAAATGCTAAGCTCCACGGATGTTTGTTACCTTGTTTGGGATAGGATACTTCCTACATTTTTAGGCATTGTGTTGTTTGCACCCTGCTTTTGCTGATCAATTGTTTTATTGATCCGGAGAGAATGAAAGAATCATGACAACAGCTGTATAAATTGTTAGAAATCAATGTGTTGGATCTGATAAGGTTGTAATTGCATGGCTGAAACACTACAATCCCAGAGATGGAGCACTTCTTTATGGCAACATATCAACCTTTCAAGTTTCATAATACAAATTGGTCTCCTTGATTCACACATGCTCAGTTGTATGCATATGAAGTTGAATGTTTTATTTTCACAAATCTAAATATGATTGAAGTGTAAATTGACATAAATGAGAAGCAATTCAATTACTAATCAAGAAAACATTGGAATTTCATTAAAATGTGCATGACAAACACCATAAGACATAAGTAGAACGTACCAGAAGTAGCCAAATCTAAATTACAATTTTCAATTTTCAAGATTTGTATGTTTGGAGCTCTGTGGCTTTTGATAGTTAATCATGTTTTCTAATTCTATTTCAGACAGGTCACTCAACATATATTGATTAATCTATAGGACAAATTTTTTTCCTATTCGCAGATGAAAATGGGCAGTGCTGGAATTCTGTCTAGATAAATGTGATCAATTCTAAACTCAGTAAGGTGAGGAAATGGTTGTATATTGTTTTGCTTTTGCTATTCTCTGTAGCATCTCTTTGATATAAGTTTGAGCTACTCCCATGATTTCAAGATTTCTTCTGTCCTTCACGCTTGGTCACGGCTGATGATGTGTTCTTGCTTTATCTTGATTCTTGAGGAAAAATAGAAAAACAAAAAGCAAAATCCTAGCTAGTTGGAGATTGATAATCTGGAGTCTCCCATCTAATGTTCTGCGTCTGGTTTGACCTGGACTGAGAGTTAGAACTATAAAGTTTATCTATTTGCACTTAAAGAAATCCATTAATTGTTGAGATTAATGTATACTTTGCTGTTATTTGAGAGAAAAACTCTAATTTGATAAGTATGTTGCTTACCTTGATAGGTAAGTCTTATGTATATATTTATAAACTTGAAAAATATTGCTGTTATACAAGAACAATTTACAACAGGATTTTGTTGAGAGAATATTCAAATGAATTCAAATTTAAAAATCAAATTCAAACCATAATAAATCCGTTATGATCTTTCAGTCTCCATGTGAGAGAAATATAAAGTATAATCCTATAGATTCATTAGCTTATTCTCCCTATAGGGAAAACGTGTTTGATTTGGAGCAAACAATAAGCCAATAATACATTTTATATCAAAATATTGTATTTTTACCATTTAAAACGGTAGCATTCTTCATCTTTGTTTTTCCATGGGTTTTACTAAGGCTCTTTTTGGTATCAATTATCATTCTCTATTATGCCTATTTAAAAGAAATAAGTACAAGAATTCATTATTGGGCAAGAATGAAAAATGGTTTGGTGAGTTTTGTCGAAAAATAAATTATGGAATGAAAAATAAGTTTGGTGTCAAAATAAAAAATTGTTAGTAAATAATAGTGAGCAAGTGATAAAAGAGGGGAAAAGTGTGGTTTTTATAAAAAAAATATGTATTAACTATTTTACCCTGATCTTAACCATAAAATTTTAAGTAAATTTGTGAATAAATGAAGATAATAAAAATTTCACTATAATTCATAATAGACAAAAAGTTCATTATGGATATTTGAAATTTTTAATAATTTTAAATAAAAATAAAATTGATAATAGATGCCAAACAACTTAAAATAATGAAAAAACCTCATAATTGAGAATGATAATTGATACCAAAAAAGGCTTAGTTACTTGGGGTTGTTGGTACATAAATTTTACTAAATCTATTTTTGCTGTGGGCATTGCTTTTCTTATCTTTGTACCTCTGCCGTTTCTCCCCCATCTTGCCATCTTGTATAGTATGTCAGTCGGTTAAATGCCGCTTTTTTTTTTTTTTTTTTTTCATAAAACTCTATACAATACAATACCCTTAATATCAAACCGGATGTCCGCTCCATCTTTTATAAAATGGTTTCTTTTTGTCAATTACACTGATCCGTGTTACCTCTCCTACTTTGTGGTGCTCTTCTTTGGCTGTTCTCCTACCTGTTGTTCCGTGTCCTTTTTGCTTTTTTTTCGTTCCTCTTCTTCTTTTTTCTTCCCTCCTCTTCCCCCCATTGTTCCTTCATTTCCTTCAAAATGATAAGATTGGAATGTAAGATATTAAGCATGTCGAGGCAATATACATACCACTTGAGATGGAAGATGACATTATTCATCCATCTTCATTTATACACATACCACACCAACATGATAACACAAATCCAAGTCCATGCACACCAACAGCTATTATCCACAAAACACAACAGGTTCATCCACATATCACATGAAGTCTGAACAGCATGTTTCCTCCCCCCCCCCCCCCCTCCTTTTCTGCCGTACTAAATTTGCTTGGTAACATCACATATTTCACCGCACCGTCGGTGGTCCAAATCCCCTATCACTTGAGAAGATTTTATCCCATGACAATATAATTGAAACAAGTTTGCATCATGCTCCGGATAAGTCGCATCGCCCATCTTTGGCTTAATAAAACAAAAGATTTGAAATGATACAATAGGCTAGGCATTTTGAGCCCCTTCATAGAAAAATATGTATTAATAATCCAATTAGACCCGCATTTTGCACTAATTAAAACAAACAAACAGAGCATCACATTTTTGTGTCATTGTTGATTCATGAGCAGTTCCAGTGAGTACTTGATCATGCAGAACAAGTTGAAGCCGAGCTGCAGATTCACAACCTTGAATTAGGAGATGAGTGAAGATCATCATCTGAGACTAATCTGTTCCTAATCTGAAATTTCACAAATGACTTTGGTTGTATGGTCATTGGGTTGATTGAGCCGAGTTTGGGTCACAAGAGACTAAGAGCAGAGTTTAAATCTGCCACGGTCTTCACAAAAACCTCTCAACCATAGCAAGGAAACTAAAACAAAAAGTATAAAAAAATAAAAGAAAGGCTAACAAATTAAAAAGGAACACATCCACACTCAAAAGCATCACATTGATCTACCATCACCACTTGAAGGGAAAGTCGATCAACCAGCAGATGTTCTGAATAAAGCAGCAGATGAAATCATCATGGAGATAAAAAAAACATAATCATTGTATCTAATACTTTCAACCAGGTATGAAGTTGTACAAAATTTCAATCATCTATCTATTTACCTTTTCAAAATTTTCTATTGCAGAAAAACAGAGAGGAAGAGAATAGAAAGAAAAGGAGAAAATGCTGCTGCAAGGTATTTGAAATCGTGTTTTTTTCTCTCATAATTTTCCATTGCTAAACACGAGAGAGAGAGAGAGAGAGTCTGCTACCTATGTTTTATGGAGAAGATAAATATGATGCATTTAAAAATTAAAAAACTGCAGCAATAGCTTGCATTCAAGAAAGGAAAAGGAGGAATCCTGGTTAAAAAGTTGAAAGGGGAACAACAATTTGCAAACGAAAATAGAAAGAATCTGGTTTTGTGGTTTAGAACAACTATGTGCAAAAATAAAATAAAAACTATGAACAGTTGCAGAGATAGGGCAAACACCGATAACCTCCACTCACATTGAACGAATATGAAGAAGTGGGTTGCGCTTCGGCTTGCAAATCCCTGAGAGAGAATGATGCGAGTCTTGGGAGAGTTGTGAGAGATGAGGGAGACGAGAGATACGAGAGGTAGAACTAGGGCGAGAGATGCCGTTGCGCGTCGTTGCGGGCTTTAGGGTTATCGATGAAATTACATCGATACCCTGTCCGTCCGAACCCATTGTGCCCCGCATTTTATAAAGAATCGTTCCTTTGCCGGAAGTGTGCCCTTGCTGCTTGGCCACTTGCTGAACCCAAATCCCCGTTTCCTCGATTCGTCTCTCGGCTGGCCTGTGTGCGTCGCCTCCCCCAATGAAGGTGTTTTAGGAAACAAAAATGTTTGAATTTTTAGTTGTGCTTTTATAATGGTAGTATGATAGTTATTTTTTTGTGTAGTCAAATGGTTAAATGATGTTAAATTATAAAATTCCTTGTTACCCAAAACAGGAAAAAAAAAAAATAAAAAAAATAAAAGCCCCATGTGTTTTTTTAACGGAGGAAGGTTAACGGACTCCTGAGTTATATTTTCATTCCGTAAGAATATAAGATTCGTACTTTTTATTGTAAAAAAAAAGTACACTTTTTTGGTTGTTAAAAGTTAAAAGTTAAAACCCAAAAGAATCCTGCAAATAACGGACAAAACCCCCAGAAATTGAACCGTTTTAGTTTCTTCCGTACTGTTGCCACGGAGGAAGAAATCTGTGGATTCAGTAATCCCTTCCGACTTCCGGCAAAGGTTGCAGGCAGCAGGCTTGCAGCGATGGCTCCTTGGAGTCTCCACCCTCCAAATAAGGATACAGGGTTGCAGCGTGGATTCTCCTTTCTTAGTTGATTCTGAAGAAATTACTTTCCAAATTTCCTGCGGATTGCAAATCCTCTTCCATCCTCTCTGTAAGCATCTCTATCTTCTTCTCTTATTCGACATGATGCTATTCTGTTCTCTAAATAGGTGTGAGGTTTGATTTACATAACACCCTGAGAAGGGAGCACTAGTCCACTTGCATTGATTGCCCGAAGTAGGAAAAGTGACTTTCCTCCTAATGTTAGTGGTATAGATTTAACATACTTGATAGAAGTGCCTAGAGGATACCTTTTTTTGGTATTAAAAGAAAATTCATAACTTAAGAATATGTACATAGGTCAGAGACTGGGATATTCCTCCACATAGTAAGCCTCTAACCATACACAGCTTGCTTAGCCAGATTTGTAAACCACATAAGCAAAAAATCACCCAAAAGGACCAATAGAGGATTTTCTTAGCTACAGTTGGGTACTAGATAAAAACATGGGCTTTACGAGGTCTGGCTAGGAGATCAAGAACTTCTTGCTCATTGCACCAAATTTTTTAACTTTGGTTTGGGAAACTAGTGCCTAGAGAATTCTTTTACTCTCCCAAAATGGTGACATAACTGATACCTAATGTTGACAATTTACCAAACAGCTTGGTAAAATTAATTTCACTTTACCCCCCATTTGGAACCAAACCACGTATAAAAGGAAAAAAAGAATTTCCTTCACTTCACTCCCCTTTTCCATTCCCCTTGCAACCAAACATACTATGAGGTGCTTTCTATTGAAAATCCTAATTCCTTCATTTTTTGTGGGTGTCAAACCCTCTGTTTATCTATATGTCCTGCAATATCTATACATAATAATTATTCCTCTGTTTTATTTGTTCAATATGATTGATGAGTTCACCATGCTAACCTTCACTTTTATTTTGCTCATAGTATGTTGTAAATCTGCAGTGTCATTGTATATGTATGTGCCAATGTCTGCTTTTTTGTTTCCTTTCATTTGTTTTTTTATGTTTTCTTGAACTTCATGGTAGTTAAATGTACCTTATTTGGGTCCTTAATCTTTGGTTCAATGTATTGGTCCATTGCAAAACTGAGTCTAATGCTTCTATATTGAGTAAATTGAAGTGGGGTCTCATTTTTCCTAAGGGTGGGGGACCTCTATTTTAGTCCTTACAATGACTGCACTACCAATGTATGTTTGCTCCTCCTACTACTTATGCTACATTAACACTAAATCTGGTGTAGTTTTGTACATAAAATTGTTAACTTTAGTTAGGGTAGTGGGGTTAGAGAAGAATGGGACGCCATTGGAGGGAAAACTGTGGAACCTTTTTTTTTTTTGGGTTGCATGAAGAAAACTGGAGTGCAGTAGCATACTGCAGTAATCAACCTATTGTGTTAGCAATGCTTTTCATTCAAATACAGGCTGGTCTTCAAGCTAAGAAGATGAACCTTTTGGAGGGACATTTCGCTGAAGGATTAGACAATAGGATAGGGAAGAGGACTCTCTTATGCCTTAATTGGTGAAAACTTGTTGGGATAGAGTGTAGGATTACGCATCAAGAAGCCAAACTTGGCAGGGATAAGTGAGTGTATAAAAGTTCAAATGAAGCTGCACTCTACAATAAAAGCTTAAGAAGAGAAAATTGTTAGTTTTAACATCTTTTTAAAGTATTTTGCATAGAAACTTTAGTCTGAGGTTTGGACTGCAACCAAACTGAACCAAAATATTTCATATTGCAATAGAAAATTCTATTGAAATCTGGTTCACTGTTGGTAGTCAAATGGCCATATTCTGTCCCAAAACTTCATGGAGAACCTAATGATTAAGAATCTCTAAAACTTATTTGAACTTTCAGATTGTTTTAAATTTAGAAAAGAAATAGCAAATGATACTTTGGCTTTAGGCTGCTTCTTTACTTTGTATGCTTTTGCATTGTTTTTCCTATGTAATCTGTTTTACACATAATTTAAGGGTAACTTTCACTGGGCCCTCTTAAGGTTTGGTTCAAGTCATTTTTAGTCCAAGATGATGATCTTTTGCATTTGCCTCTCTTGTGGTATCCAAAAAAATCCGATTAAGGACAAATTATCATTTTTATGACCAAAATACCCTTATGATTTTTTTAATTTTCTTTCTTCAACTGCTACCTTTAGATGCTTGCCATGTATTAATGAGTGGATCCAACGGAAGGGGTCAAAAAAGTGGTGCATATATGTAAATATAAATTCTTTATTTTACATTCTAAGATTTGTAGTCTTTGAATTTACAGTTTCAATTTTCAACTCCCTTTGTGAAATCCCTTCACATCCCGAAGGAATCCTGCTCACTCCCTCTTTCCCCTTCTTAAGTTCATCCAAAATTCCAAATACAGGAAGATCAAACCTGCAAATAAGTTAAAAAAAAAAAACAAAAAACCAGAATAAGCAAATGCAGGAGAAAATAAAAATTTAAAAGAAAACAACAAAGAAACAAATAAACTGGTAAAAAGTAGAGTTTCTTTCTTTTAGTCCTTGTGTTTCTGTGTCTGCTCATCCTTCTTTATTATTTTCTATTATTATCTTGATGTTATTGTTGTAAAATTTCTATTTTATCAAATTTATTCATCATTTATTGCATTTCGATTTATATGATCTGTGAAGTTTTCTTCATTTTCTTTGTCTAGGGTGAGTGAGATTTCCGTTTTTCATTTTTATGTTTCTTTGCAGAGATTGGTGAATGCAGTGGTAGAGAGTAGAAATTCGTGCTAGCTAGGGTTTTCTGCGTATTTCCCTTTTAATTGCTTGGTACGAGTTCGATACGTCGATTTGAACTTAGGAAGTTTCTTCTTTCCAAGTTTCAACTCCCATTTTTTCGATTGAGTCACAGATTCATGATCTCAGGTGCGCCATGATTCATCATCAGATGAGATTCATTTTAGATCCAGATACTATTTCTATTTAAGTTCCATCATTGCATTGGTTTCCTTTTTTTTCTTTTTGGGTTGGGTTGGGGGGGGGGGGGGGGGGGAGTTTAAAACTTTGTACCAAAGTTTTGAATTTGAATATGCTACTTCTTGAGCTTCAAACCCACTTTCATGAGAGGCTGATATGGATTGCCTTAAATGGTAAATTCACACGGTTCAGTTTTCTTTTTTTCCTTCTTTAACTATCTATGGTTGAGGATTGGTGTGCCCCCTGATATGAGGCTAATCACTTAGAGGTGTTTCTTATCATTTTCTGTAAATGACATGTCTTATTTTTACATCGACAGCGATTTACTTGCAACCTAATGGATGGACTGAAAGTTTTTGTTGCAAATTTAGTTGTTTACATACATCCGTCAAAGGAAAACAGGGTTCCTCAAGCGCTTCGTGGTGAGCTAAATTCACTGATCTTTAAGTATGTTGTCACTCTCTTGCTTCCTGCATTTGTCGATGTCTCCTTGTTCTACTTTCCTTATATATATATATATATATTTTCTTCTTTCTTTTCTTTTCTTCTAGTGAGGGTTCAGGATTGTGTGTGGATTACCACTCAAATTAGAAACCAGAGTGAGGTTTAGAAAGTGGCCTATGTTATATTTATCAACTGGGTTGTTAATTTGATTGATTAGTTTCTTCGGTGAGAAACAACTTAAGATTATTGATTTGCTTTACTGTGTATTATTTATACTGTTCAATCAAAATGAAAATTTATAAGCTTATATTTTCAATTTCACTGGTTGAGTGGGCAGTATTTAAGTTCACTGGGTAATTTACTTTGACTAGTAATCAAATAGTAGTATAAATAGAACTCCAAGTGTCTTTACGAATAATGGTCTCATTGCTACATGTTCTTCTCCTTCTTTTGTCTTCTTTCATGTTGTTTCTTTTTAATTGTAAAAGAGCATCTCAGTGAATGAGACTTCAACTACAGCTGGCTCTTGGAGGGGCAAATGTGCGGCCTTAATCTATGCTTCACAGGAAAGGCTCTTTCCAAGTTTTAGTCTCAACCAACAGGCTGCAATGGTGCAACTTAACTGTTGTGTCAAGGCACACTAACTATTTATATAGAACTATAAATTACAATTCCATAACCGTTGCTAAAATGGCGTAAAAATCGACACTTGTAATATATATTTTTAAGACCCCTTTTACTTACTGGGATTGATTTAAACTTTTGGTTCTCAAAACATTCAATTTGCTTATGATAGAACCCCACAATTCCTTTAGTTGAACCCTGCAACTGACCTCCTCTGTTGGTGAGATAAACCTGCAATTGCCTCACAATCCACACCCAACTCACACACTGCAAATAAATGGATGAACAGGGATCTGAACTAGGGAAATACTTCAATCAACTCTCAAATTAAGGACCATATGCCATACAATATCTCCCCCACAGAAGTCCTACAAATTCTATTCTACTTGTCCCTACCGAGGGTCTTCCCCTCACCTACGAGCTCTGCTCTTCCCCTCACCTACGAGCTCTGCTCTTCCCTTCCCTTACACAATTCTCCTCCCCCTCCTCTATTCCCTATTTCCCCTATTATACCTCAAACAAATCCTTATACTCCAAACAAATCCTAACTCCCTCCCTTTCTACCTCAGCCATATCCTCTGAATATTCCCAACAGCAAGTAGCTGCTCCCCGATGAGTCCTTGCCATGTGTCTATGTATTTCAACTCTGTCCCTGACACTGTTGGGTAGAAATGATACCGACACCTCACCTGTCTGCAAGGTTTAAAGTATCTCACGATATCATACGATACTAGCCGATACGTATCCATATTTGACCCAACCGATACGATACATCTCGAGACGTTTCTCCATTGAATTACACTAAAATACATTAACCAGAAAGATACAAAATTCGATACAGGACGATACGTCTCTTAAAATCACCTGACCGATACGATACTTGATACCGATACTTTAAACCTTGCCTGTCTGTATGGTGGTCCTCCACATTAGTGTCCTATAAGATTAAATATCTCTTAAAATGATATCAACTCGATCCTTGTTAGAACTTATGACGAGGCTTTTGACTTACCTATCTTTTCAGGTGATTACTTTTGACCATTGTACAAATTTCGGTCGAAACATGCGAAATTTCAGTAGCATTTTTGAAAAGTCGAAACGAAACTCAAGGGGACTCAAAAAAAGTCCCTAGTTTCGATTGAAACTATTGAAATTTCGACCTTGGGTCGAAACCTAGTTGAACCAGCCTAAACTAGATGGGGAAACATGGGAAACTTAGACCGTTTCGATCAAAACTTGAAACTGGGTTAAATATTTAAATGAACCGGCTGAACCACCTGCGGCAGCGGGAGTTTCAACTCCATTTTCCCACCATTTTTCGAGCTGTTTTTCATGATTTTGCATCATTTCGACCACTTTTGAGCACTCCTTTGTTGATTTCGGCCCTTTTTGGTGGATTATTTCACAGTTTTCAAGCTTTGTTGCAAGGTAACCTAAGTTTCCCCTATTTTTTTTTATTTTTTCTTTTCTTTCATGATCAAATGGTGTTGGAATGTTTTGAAATTTACTATGATGGTCTCTAGTAGTTAGATTAACAAGTTGTTGTTGTTGGATTTGATCGTTTTAGTGTTCTACTATTTTTTTTATTTTTCTGATTTTAAAAAATACCTAAAAAATTACATTTTTTTATTTGCTTCATGCTCAAAGCATATTGGATTGAGTTGATATTGTTATGTGTTGTCTCTAATAAGTAGATTTACATATGTAATCCATTGAATGTGATTTTTGAAGTGTTTTACTATGTTTTTTGATTTTTCTTGTATTTAATAATTATTATAAAAAACAAATTTTAATTAGGAACAAAAATTTAAAAATATTTATGAATACCTTACTTTACATATGTAATTGATATTTGAAGTGTTTTACTATGTTTTTTGATTTTTCTTGTATTTAATAATTATTATGAAACATATTTTAATTATAATTTTTTTTTTTAATTAGGAACAAAAACTTCAAAATGTTTATGAATACCTTAGTTTACACTTTACAAGTAATGTGTGACTGTGTGTTTAGACTTTAGTGTCTTTAGGGCCTTATGTTAAAATTAAAGTGTTGGGTTTCTATTTTAACGGTGATTATTATGTATGTTTGTATCAATTCAGGATTCAGGCACAATCTTTTGAGTTAGAGACTCAGAAACACGATGTCAGACATAGCTTGGCAGAATGGTAAGCCTCTGACGGATGATAGGAAGAAGTCAAAGTGTAAATATTGTTTGAAAAAGATTGGATCAGGTGGGGCCACTAGACTAAAGATCCATCTAGCGGGAGGGGACTGCAATGTGGTTGGATACCCCAATGTCCCTTATGAAGTTGAAGTGGAAATGGCAAAATATGTGACAAGAGGGCAAGAGAAGAGGGCACAGAAGAAATCAAAGAGGGATCAGTTCCAGGCAGCATGGCTAGAGGAGGTGGGAGAGAAAAATATGGATCCAGATCCAGGTGATGCATCATCCCAAGAGGCAGAGATGGAGAGAGTACTCAGGATGAGTAGGGAGTCTCATAGACTCGATGAGATCAGGACATAGAGGGCCGTGGGTGCAGGGTCATCTATAGATCCAGATGTTGAGAGGGCAAGCGGAGGCAACTCCAGTATAAGGAGGAGCCAGAGTATCAGAGAGACAGTTTCACTACCATGGGCCCCACGATCACGACCTAGTGCCACATCTACTACTTCTAGACCCATTACAGTAGATCCTAATGTGTGAATACTATGCACTGATCTTGACTTGTTTGTGAGGCCACGACAAAAACAGAAGAAATTAAAGCATATGTGGGGAATGTGAAGGAGGTGGGGATGGCCTTTTCTAAGTGGGCATTATATCACAGTGTTCCTGCAAATGTTGCACAGGGGCCTGATTATAAGGCGATGGTGGATGAGATCATTGGTGCTGGACATGGGGTGATTGGGCCAATCCCATGTGAGATATATAATGTATATCTCCCACGGCATAAGGAAGACTTGAAAGCCTACATTGATGGTCTTAAGCCGATGTGGAGGCACTATAGGGTGGTGATGTGTGATGGTTGGACTGGTCCCACTAGACAGTCTACCATCAATTTTATGCTGAATTGTGATGGGAGGACGGTGTTCCTCAAGTCTGTTGATGCATCCGGTTACAAGAAGGATGCAAAATACATATATGGGTTGCTGAAGAGTGTGGTGAAAGAGGTTGGAGTCGAGAACGTGGTGCAAATTGTGATTGATAATGACTCCAATTTCAAGAAGGCTGGGATGAAGTTGATGGAGAATCCCAGGTATAGGCTCTTTTGGACTCCTTGTGCGGCACATTGTATTGATTTGATGCTGAAAGACATGGGGCAAGTCAAATTTGTGAAGAACGTTGTTTAGTGGGCTCGAAATGTGACCACATTTGTATATAACCATGGATTTTCTTTGGATATGTTGAAGAAGGACATGTGGTGGTGACTTGGTGAGGCCTGGGGTCACAAGATTTGCTACACATGGATTGCCTTGAAGAGTTTTGAGAAGAAGAAAACCCAACTACGTGCGATATTTGCATCTGAAGAGTGGTTTGCTTGGCCCCAATCAGAATCACCGGCAGGGAGAGCAGCACGGGCTACCATATCCAATAATGCCTTCTGGGGAAATCTAAAAGTTGTTATAAAGCTTCTAGACCCTGTGGTGACAGTCTTGAAGTTGGTGGATCAACTAAGGAAACCGACTTTACCACATATATGTGCTGCAGCGGAGATGATGAAGGAGATGGTTAGGAAAGTATATCCTAAGGGCAACTAGAAATTCCTTGATATCATCCAAGAAAGGTGGGAAAGGCAATTGAAACATCCATTGCATTTGGCTGGTGAGTTAAAAGTTATTAAAAATTTCAAGTTATTATTTAAATACTGAATTGTTAATAACTTAAATACTTATTATGTAGTTCTATAGTTTCTTACCATCTCATTTGTTGGCTTGTTTGATAGCCTATTATTTGAATCCCAAGTACCACTACAGTAGAGAACTTGGGATGTGGGCAGATTTGATCCGGGCAGTCCATAAAGTAGTGGAGAGGTTGGAACTGGATCCGGCAAAACAAGCATTAATTAATAATGAGGTAAGGTTGTGAGTTGTGAGTTGTGACTTGTGAGATGACTAATGGTCTAGTACTTAAGAATTAAGATAAATATTTTTTTTATACTAACTTTGTAATTATTAATTACATTGAGTTTATTTATATGTTAAAAAGAATCATATAGATAAACTCAGTGTAGCAGAAATGAGGATGCTAAGATGGATGAGTGGCAAAACTAGGATGGATAAGATAATAAACGATCATATTAGAGTTGGTTTGGGAGTTGCTCCCATAAGTGATAAGCTTAGAGAAAGTCGTTTGAGGTGGCCCGACCACGTTCAACGGAGACCTATAAATGCTCCTGTACGGAGAAGTGATATAATCCATATTGAAGGAACTAGAAGAGTTAGGGGTAGATCTAAGATAACCTTAGAGAAGTGGTGAGAAAGGATATGTATAGCTTAGGCCTTGTATCTAGCATGGCCTCGAACAGAACTGATTGGAGGGCAAGAATCCATGTAGCCGACCCCATTTAGTTGGGACAAGGCTTGTTGTTGTTGTTGTTGTTGTAACTTTGTAATTATTAATTGCAGTTAAAGGCTTTTAGAGATGCCACTGGTAGCTATGGTCGCTCAGCCGCTATTCAAGCTAGGGAGAACACCACCCCTGGTTACTCATTAATATAAGTCTTAGATACTCAATATGAGGTTTTACTCTCTAAAATCTGTCGAAACTTGTACAAAAAAGTCCTCAGTTTCCTCGAAATTTCCCAAGTTTCCACCTAAGTTTCCTATTTCACATAGTATTTTTTCATCCGGTCGAAACTTGAGTTTCCCTTCTAAGACTTATATTAAGTGAGTAACCAGGAGTGGTGTTCTCCCTAGCCTGAATAGCGGTTGAGCAACCGTAGCTACCAGTAGCATCTCTAAAAGCCTTTAACTGCAATAAATAATTACAAAGTTAGTATAAAAAACAAGTATTTATTTTAATTCTTAAGTACTAGACCACTAGTCATCTCACAAGTCACAATCTTACCTCATTATTAATTAATGCTTGTTTTGCTGGATCCAGCTCCAACCTCTCCACTACTTTATGGACTGCCCGGATCAAATCTGCCCTCATCCCAAGTTCTCTACTGTAGTGGTACTTGGGATTCAAATAATAAGCTATCAAACAAGCCAACAAATGAGATGGTAAGAAACTATAGAACTACATAATAAGTATTAAGTTATTAACAATTAAGTATTTAAGTAAGAACTTGAAAATTTTAATAACTTTTAACTCACCAGCCAAATGCAATGGATGTTTCAATTGCCTTTCCCACCTTTCTTGGATGATATCAAGGAATTTCTGGTTGCCCTTAGGATATACTTTCCTAACCATCTCCTTCATCATCTCCGCTACAGCCCATACATGTGGTAAAGTTGGTTTCCTTTGTTGATCCACCAACTTCAAGACTGTCACCACAGGGTCTAGAAGCTTTATAACAACTTTTAGATTTCCCCAGAAGGCATCATTGGATATGGTAGCCCGTGCTGCTCTCCCAGCCGGTGATTCTGATTGGGGCCAAGCAAACCACTCTTCAGATGCAAACATCGCACGTAGTTGGGTTTTCTTCTTCTCAAAACTCTTCAAGGCAATCCAATTTGTAGCAAATCTTGTGACCCCAGGCCTCACCGAGTCACCACCACGTGTCCTTCCTCAACATATCCAAAGAAAATCCATGGTTATATACGAATGTGGTCACATTTCGAGCCCGCTAAACAACGTTCTTCACAAATTTGACTTGCCCCATGTCTTTCAGCATCAAATCAATACAATGTGCCGCACAAGGAGTCCAAAAGAGCCTATACCTGGGATTCTCCATCAACTTCATCCCAGCCTTCTTGAAATTGGAGCCATTATCAGTCACAATTTGCACCACGTGCTCAACTCCAACCTCTTTCACCACACTCTTCAGCAACCCATATATGTATTTTGCATCCTTCTTGTAATCGGATGCATCAACAGACTTGAGGAACACCGTCCTCCCATCACAATTTAGCATAAAATTGATGATAAGACTGTCTAGTGGGACCAGTCCAACCATCACACATCACTGCCACCCAATAGTGCCTCCACATCGGCTTAAGACCATCAATGTAGGCTTTCAAGTCTTCCTTATGCCGTGGGAGATATACATTATATATCTCATATAGGGTTGGCCCAACCACCCCATGTCTAGCACCAATGATCTCATCCACCATTGCCTTATAATCAGGCCCCTATGCAACATTTGCAGGAACACTGTGATATAATGCCTACTTAGAAATGGCCATCCCCACCTTCTCCTTCACATTACCCCACATATGCTTTAATTTCTTCTGTTTTGTCTGTGGCCTCACAAACAAGTCAGGATCAGTGTGTCGTATTTACACATCAGGATCTACCGCATGGGTCTAGAAGCAACAGATGTGGCACTAGATGGTGATTGTGGGGCCTATGGTAATGGAACTGACTCTCTGACACTTAGGCTCCTCCTCATACTGGAGCTGCCTCTGCTTGCCCTCTGAACATCTAGATCTCTAGATGACCCTGCACCCACGGCCCTCTGTGTCCTCCTGATCTCATCGAGTCTATGAGACTCCCTACTCATCCTGAGTACTCTCTCCATCTCTGCCTCTGGGGATGATGCATCACCTGGATCTAGATCCACATTTTTCTCTCCCACCTCCTCTAGGCATGCTGCCTAGAACTGATCCCTCTTTGCTTTCTTCTGTGCCCTCTTCTCTTGCCCTCTTGTCACATATTTTGCCATTTCCACTTCAACTTCATAAGGGACATTGGGGCATCCAACCACATTGCAGTCCCCTCCCGCTAGATGGATCTTTAGTCTAGTGGCCCCACCTGATCCAATCTTTTTCAAACAATATTCACACTCTAACTTCTTCCTATCATCCGTCAGAGGCTTACCATTCTGCCAAGCTATGTCTGACATCGTGTTTCTAAGTCTCTAACTCAAAAGTTTACGCCTGAATCCTGAATTCCTGATACAAACATACATAATAATCACCGTAAAATAGAAACCCAACACTTTAATTTTAACCTAAGGCCCTAAAGACACTAAAGTCTAAACACACAGTCACACATTACTCGTAAACTAAGGGATTCATTAACATTTTGAAGTTTTTGTTCCTAATTAAAAAAAAAAAATTATAATTAAAATATGTTTCATAATAATTATTAAATACAAGAAAGATTAGAAAACATAGTAAAACACTTCAAAAATCAGACTCAATCAATTACATATGTAAAGTAAGGTAGTCATAATGATTTTGAAATTTTTGTTCCTAATTAAAAATATTTTTTATAATTAAATTATTTTTTATAATAATTATTAAATACAAGGAAAATCAGAAAATATTGTAAAACACTTCAAAAATTGGATTCAATGAATCACATATGTAAATATACTTATTAGAGACAACGCATAACAATATCAACTCAATCCAATATGCTTTGAGCATGAAGCAATAAAAAAATGTAATTTTTTAGGTATTCTTTAAAATCAGAAAAATAAAAAAATAGTAGAGCACTAAAATGATCAAATCCAACAACAACTTGTTAATCTACCTACTAGAGATCATAGTAAATTTTAAAACATTCCAACACCATTTGATCATGAAAGAAAAGAAAAAATAAAAAAAATAGGGGAAAGTTAGGATACCTTGCAACAAAGCTTGAAAATCGTGAAATAATCCACCAAGAAGGGCTGAAGTCAACAAAGGAGTGCTCAAAAGTGGTTGAAATGATGCAAAATCATGAAAAAGAGCTCGGAAAATGGTGGGAAAATAGAGTCGAAACTCCCTGCTGCCGCCGTGGTTTCGTGATTGAAACGAAGAAGATGACTTTCAATAATAGTGAACCAAAATTTGTACAATGGTTACGTCTTGTCTGAAGTATGACCTCGAATAGAACTGATGGAAGGTTAAGGGTCCATGTTGCCTACCCCATTAAGGTGGTTTTGCTGAGTTGTTGAGGTTGTTTTATTCCTTCAATTTTACTTTTACTATTTAGTCTAGTCCCAGATCCATGTAGCTGATCCTGTTTTGTTGGGATAAGGTTTAGTTGTTATTGCATAATTATGAACAAATTGGATTGTTAAAAATCAAATCAACTTGACTTGTTCTTCCATGGTGCAATAGTGCTACTCCTACATACGAAAACTGAGTTTTTTTGACAGCTCATAGTCTAAAAGGAGATCTATTTGGTGCCATGCTTTTGCATCACAACCCTTAGATCTTCAACAACAGTTCTTTCCCATTGTATAATCCAAGTTCTGAAAACCTTTATTTATCTGCCATTCTCATTACTCAAAGCCTTAGCATTTCCAAACTTCACACACCAAGTAGAGGTGACATCATTGTGGGGTTTGCATGACTCACTTTGACTGTATAACCTTAATCTTCTGTGGGTCTGAAAGATGAAAGTCAATAATTTCTATGATCATCAAAAACAAAATGTATGTCCTCCCACTCTTATTTTCCTTGTGTTCATTGAGGCACAATGTGGTCGTATACATCTCCAACTAATCGTTCAAAAGAAATGGTGGTGAAAGAAAGATGCTGAGAAATAAGAGTTGCTAATTTCATCCCTGGGTCGAAACATTACAAAAATAAATCAATCAATTTTTTCACTTACTCTGTTTTTCTTGAAAGAAAGAATACTGGAAGAATCTCACACGGCGGTAGTCATCTTTTGTGTAACAACCTACTAGAGGGAGTTTACATGACCTTGCGGTCTTACCCATCCTAGATTTTAATGTTGCCTCTGCCTTGTACATGCCCCGATGGGGGCTGGCAGAAAGGATTATCCACTCAACTCCTCCAGCTCTTCAATTGTCATCTCTCCATTCAAGCAATCCACCTCTTCCATGAACATTCAATACTCATGATGCAACTGTTTACATATTTATGCTGATTTATAAAGGGAATGTTCTGCCTCTTGCAAGGTGTACCTGTTGGGTTTTGGATTCGGATCCCCATCCAAATTGTGATATGAATTGACCGTTCTGATTTTGTTATTGGACTACGGTGGCTAATTTAACTCACTCACAAGGCTTGTGGCTGTTTTGTATTAATAGTTGTATAAGTGGATTCACTTAGCTGGTATGCTGGTTTCTTTAACAGGTATAATGAAGTATTTGATGCAGTTGTGTTGGTTTATGATATATTGGCTCAAAGTAGAAGTGCTAAGATTCTTCCTGGACTTTCTCCTTATTTTGGAGTCAATGTAAAAGCAAAACTCCTAATTTTTTCTCCAAAGCCAGACATGCTGTTAGGTATGTGTGACATGATCCTTCATAAGTTATGGATGCATAATTATTGTTCTTTTAACATATTTATTGATCAGTGTCGTACTCTTAAGTCCTTTCTCCATTTCAGCGATACTGGTTTGTAGTTTTTGTTGCTTACAGGAAGATAAGAGCAGTTAGCTTGTATAAGCGTCATACACTTTTGAAGGATTTTCTAGGATTTTCATCAATATAACTAGACCTAGTTGATTTTAGTAGGTATAAGGAGGAAGAAGCTCATAGTGTGTCATCTCTCTCTCTCTCTCTCCCCCCCCCCCCCCCCAAAAAAAAAAAAAAAAAAAAAACCCAGATTTTTTTGGGGGACTGAATGTATTGTCATCCATCTCTGAGGTGGAAACTGAGACACTGACAGTATTTTATACAATGGTTATCGTCAAAGATAGGTAGGTAACAGTTGCATCCAATGCCAAATATACAGAATTATTTATTTCAGCATATCCATGAATATGAGGCCTGATGTTTAGTTTCTTGATTGTCAAAAATAAATAAACAGAATTATTTATTTCTGCATATACATGAATATGTGGCCTAATGTTTAGTTTCTTGATTGTCAAAAATAAATAAACTTAAGACTTGAGAGGGAGCAGTAGAAGGGCAAAAGGGTCCAGAATTATGTTCATCGAGGATTAGCGCATGTGTGGCCTGATATTTGGTTTCTTTGACAAAAGTAACTCAGTATAAGAATGTGCTCCAGCTTGAGAGGGAGAGTTAGAAGGGCAAAGGGGTCCAGGATTAGGTCCATCGAGGACTAGTGCCAAGTGCTAATTCTTGATGGGATTGGGACTTGTTTTGAGTTGGATTTGGAATTCCAAGTCTTAGGCTGAGTCTAATTTATTTTTCCTGGCTACATCTACTTGCATTGGCTGGAATCTTCACAACTTTACTGTGAGGCTTCAATAAAAAATTGTGGCTTCTTTCCTCTCTTTCTCTTGTCTACATTCTATAATTACACAGACCGAAATAGCTCGACTGCTGAGTGAAAGTCAAAAGTTCCAGGCCTATAGCCCTATGGGGACTTAGCCGGGCAGCAGTAGAGGGATTAGGATAATAAGCTCCAAGGCCTCAGAGAGACCCGTGGAGTTAAAGATGCTGAGACAAGGACCGGGCCAGGCGTGCGCTGTAATGCTTCAAGCCTTCAAGTCATTAGGATCCTGATGAAGACATTGAGTGAATTTAGATGCAGAGGAGAAAGCCGTGACTTTTCTTAGCAAGCTATATGGATGGCCTTACTGCAAAACTCTCGTTGTCCTCTAAAAGTGTTTTCTGCATGATGCTTTTGGATCTGCTGAGATGTTTGATACCAGGTTTAGGTTGGATACGAAGAGTTATTGTTTTGCCTACTTGTGTAATTTGAGTGTTCAACTGATTTAATATACTTCATGTTTGGTAGGAGACCAACTCGAATCCAATAAGAACCTGTTCTTGGATGGGTAGATTGGCTATGTCAAACTAGGTGGTCAACTTAGGGTGATGGTTTGGTGGTAGGGTTGCCTTCTAGTGAAGGCTACCTCAAGTTTTTATAGAGGGAATGGGCTGGACAGGATTAGCAGCGCAGGTTAGGGTTATTGTTCTGTTTTTGAAAATAGGGAGACGTGGGACTCTAGGGTTATTGTGGGACTTGGTTCAAGTTTCCTATTGGGGGGGGGGGGGCAGCAGAGTACTTAATTCATAATAGGGCATGTTTTGATGGCTGAAATGATGTGTGGAGGTTTTTTCGGTTAACACAAAAAGTGGGGTGGAGGAGAAGTTAGGATTTGGACTGTGGAGGATTAGGAGAAGAATGGATGTGGCTGAGGCTGGTTTAAACTTGCTGTTGTTGGGGAGATCCTTGGACAACAGCTTGATTGAATTGGAACTTGAAGTTGAAATAAAATCTTGTAGTAAGAGTGTGAAAAGAATGCTTCAAAAGTATTACCTGGGTTTGACATGCACCAGTCTTGATCAAACACAAGACATTCTCTTATGGAGAAGAGTCAAAGAGGTGTTGTAGCAAAAAGTTTTTCATTAATTTCAAAATTTGTATGCAATACTCACTCACTTAAGTCTAAAAAAATATACTCTCTACAGTAAATAGGAATGTCCCAATAATCCTTAACATATTAGGTAAACTAATTTGACTAGGAAACTGTAGTAGACACGAAAGAGGGTTTCCTTATGGGCTCCCACTAAACACTTGAAATAAAAAGTGTTGGATTCTATTAGGAGTCTAATAAGAGTTTGTATAGGAGTTAAATTAGAGTTTGCATTCATGTAAACTTCTATTCCTTGTAATAGTCTACTTTCCACTTAATTATAAATAGAGGGCTTGAGATCATGGATCAATAAGCCATTCTGCCAAACATTGTATTTCTACATGGCATCAGAGCCTAAATTCGATTAGGATTTTTTTTGCAAAACCCATCACAGATTTTCTCCAATTGTTGCAGAATTTTCTGCAACAGTTACAGGAATTTTTTGCAACTATCACAGAAATTCTGTAACCTATCGTTTGATTAGGGAAGCGACCTACTTTCTTCTTCTGATTTTTTTTTCAAACCCATCGCCAATCTTCAGTTCTACTGCTGGCAGTTTTTCAGTACCGTCTTGGTCGTCAACTGAAACAGAAAAAAATAGAAGAAAGAAGCAGACGACGATTCAGTTTCGTCTCGACAAATAAGAACAGAAAACAAAGGAAAGAAGAAGAGAAGAAGAAATCAGCAACTTCCGCTGCTTCTGCAACTGCAACTACCGCTGCTCAACTACCGCTGCTCCTGCAACTTTTTTTCTCTCTGATTCTTCATCTGAAGCCTGCGATTGAGGTTCTTCGATCAGGGTTCTGCTATTGAGGTTCTTCGATTAGGGGCTGTTCTTCTTAAGCCTGCGATTGAGGATCGATTCTTCATCTGAGACTGCTTCTTGCTGCTTCTTTTGATTAGAAGAGAAATCGCATCGTAGCTGATGCTATTTCTTCTGAATCGCAGAATATCGTCATCGATTCTCTTCTCAAACAGTGAGTTTCCTCTGATTCTTTTCATCTAAATTCTTCTTTCAATCTTGAATTTAGCAAACTCTATTTTTCCCCCTCTTTCCTACGGTTCTATTAGCCCCAAAAAAGAAGAAGGAAGAAACAAAAAAACCGATGTTTCAAGGGCTTATTTTGTGAATTCAATTAGTTCCAGGGACCCAACTGTAATTTCAGATTTTAGGGACTAATTTGTAATTCCAAAAGTTTCAGGGACCTATTTGTAATTTCAAAGACCTATTTGCTATTTCAGCTTTTTCAGGGACCTATTTGTAATTTCAGATTTTCTAGGGACTTATTTGTAATTATAAAAAAAAAAAAAAGAAAGAAAAGAAAGAAAAAAGGTAGACCTGTTTGGGTTGTTTGACTATTGCATTCTGCGACATTTCTGTTACTTCGAAAGGGTGAAGACTGAAGAACTGCAGATAATTTTGTCAACATGACAACTATTGATGGTACAACCTTGATCACAGCTTCCTCTACTACCCATACCAACACCTACCTTGCTACTTCAGGTAAAACCTTTACAAGCTTTTAAGCTTCTTCAGTTTTTACTCCTTGGATCATTGATACAGGAGCTACAGATCATATGACAGGTTTATCCTTCTCTTTCTTACAATATTCTCCAACTTCTGGAAAGGATAAAGTTCGAATTGCTGATGGCTCCTATTCTTCCATTGCTGGAAAATGGACCATTCAGCATTCTCCATCACTTTCTTTGTCTAAAGTTTTACATGTTCCCTTTTCTCTGCTAACTTGCTCTCTATCAGTAGTCTTACACATGACTTGAATTGTAAAGTGATTTTTTTCCCATCTTACTGTGTCTTCCAGGATCTGGTCACGGGGAAGGAGATTGGACGTGGTAAACTAGACAATGGACTTTATTTGCTCGAGCCGATTGGAGAATCTACGTCTGCTTTGACTACATCTTCTAATCCGGTCCATTCGGTAATATAAGACCTTCATCAGTGGCACCGTAGGCTAGGTAACCCCCCTAGGAACTCTTAAGAAAATATTTCCTGATTTGGTTTCTTCTTATAATGAAAATAAATTTTTTTTGTGAAGCTTGCATTTTTTCAAAACAGACTCGTTTTACTTATTTACCTTCTCTTCATAATAGAAAACCTATTCCTTTTATGCTAATTCATACTGATGTGTGGGGTCCCTGCCGACATGTGTCTATTACTTACTTTGTTACTTTTATTGATTGTCACTCTCGTTCTACATGCATTTATCTTTTTAAACAAAAAAATGAGGTTTTCCGATGTTTTCGTGACTTTCATAATATGATTAAAACTCAGTTCAATGCCATTGTGAAGATCCTTCGCAGTGACAATGGCACAGAGTATATTGATGGTGAATTTCAAATATATCTCTCTGGATTCGGCGTAATACATCAGACTAGTTGCGTTGATACAGCTACCCAAAATGGGGTTGTCGAAAGGAAGAATTGGCATCTATTAGAGATAGCCCATTCCATTATGATTTCTATGAATGTCCTTGACCAATACTGGAGTGACGCTATTCTCACTGCTACTTACCTTATGAATAGGATGCCCAGTATGATAATTGGTTTTAAATGCCCTAATGAGATTCTTCAGGGAGCCTCTTCTTTTGTTATTCCCCTAAAGGTTTTTGGATGCGTGTGTTATGCCAGAATCACAGCCCACCAGAGTAAGCTGGCTCCCCGCGGCCTACGCTGCATATTTTTGGGGTATTCTGCTACTCAGAAAGGGTACAAATGTTATCATCCTCCTTCTAAGAAAACCATTGTATCCATAGATTTAATTTTTCATGAGTTTTGCCCTTACTATACACCTCTCCAGGGGGAGAGTCCTAGAGGAGAGGTGTTCTTTCCGACTCTAGATCTTCCTATCACACACCAACACAACTTAAGAGTCCCAGAAGAGTTTCTTGACCAGGGGGAGACTTCGGCCAGTATACCTGAGGACTCGAATCCTCCCCCTTCAATTTCTGAACCATGTGAAGAACCTAGCCAGGGGTAGACCACTCCTGTGAGACACACTGTTGGGGTCTTTCAAAACCAGATTGACCAGAATAAGGAGGTGCAGACTTATCAGAGAAAGAAATACAACCGGCTAAAACAGGTGGAGAAAGGTGATACGTTACCACTTCAGTCTCCTGCTCCAGAATCAGATTCTACTGAGGTATCTTCTTCCGATCTTCCTATTGCTGTTAGAAAAGGGGTCAGATCTTGTACTCAACATCCCATAGCTAAATTTGTTTCTTATAACTCTTTGTCTGACTCCTACCGTGCTTTTATATCCTCTCTGTCATCTGTATCTGTTCCTAAAAGTTGGCAGGAAGCCTATGCTGATAAGAGATGGAAGGAAGCTATGGTAGAGGAAATGCAGGCAATGAAGAAAAATGACACTTGGGAGCTGATTACACTTCCTCCAGGAAAAAAACCAGTGGGCTGCAAATGGGTATTTGTGGTTAAACAAAATATGGATGGATCAGTCAACAAGTTGAAAGCTAGACTAGTTGCAAAGGGGTTTACCCAGACCTATGGGATTGATTATCAGGAGACCTTTGCCCCTGTTGCGAAACTAAATATTGTCAGAGTTCTATTGTCAGTAGTTGTCAACAAACACTGGAACTTGCACCAACTAGACGTAAAGAACACCTTTTTACATGGGGAGTTAGCAGAAGAGGTCTATATGGAAATCCCACATGGGTTTTTCGATGACAATACTGCAGGGAAAGTCTGTCGGTTGAAGAGGTCAATATATGGGTTAAAACAGTCTCCTAGATGCTGGTTTGGACGCCTTCTGAAGGCAATGACTTCTATTGGGTACAAGCAAAGCAATGCTGATCATACACTATTTGTCAAGAAGTCAGGTACTAACATCACACTTCTCATTTTTTATGTAGACGATATTGTCATCACAGGGAATGATGGTGAAGAAATTCAAAAGTTGAAAGACTTTCTTGGCAAAGAGTTTGAAATTAAAGATCTAGGGAAGTTACAGTAATTCTTAGGGATTGAGGTGGCTCGATCAAATAAAGGTATATTCCTATCCCAAAGAAAGTATGTCCTAGATCTATTATCAGAAGTGGGAATGTTGGGGTGTAAACCAGTTGATACCCCTATTGAAGCTGGAGCTAAACTTAAAGAAAAAGAGGGAGAACCAGTGGACAAAGGAAGATACCAAAGGCTGGTAGGGAAGCTTATTTACTTGTCCCACATCAGGCCAAACATCGCTTATGCTGTAGGGATAATGAGCCAATTTATGCATGATCCATATTTAGCTCATATGAAGGCTGTTACCAGAATACTACAGTATTTGAAGGGAACTCCTGGAAAAGGAATACTTCTATCACCCACCGATAATCTAAAAGTAGAAGCATACACTGATGCAGACTGGGTTGGATCTCCAGATAGGAAGTCAATTTCAGGTTACTGTACCTTTGTTGGAGGTAATCTAGTTACTTGGAGAAGTAAGAAACAGAATGTGGTAGCTTTATCTAGTACCGAAGCTGAATATAGAGCTATGGTTCGTGGAGTTTGTGAGCTACTATGGTTGAAAGGCTTGCTGCAAGATATTGGAGTCCAAGTTCCAAACCCTATGATGTTATATTGTGACAACAGGTTTGCTATTAGTATTGCTAATAATCCAGTGCAACATGATCGAACTAAGCACATTGAAATTGACAGGTTTTTTGTCAAAGGAAAGTTGGAACAAGGGCTTATCTGCATGCCTTTTGTAAGATCTGGAGACTAAGTAGCAGATGTTTTCACTAAGGGTTTGAAAGAAAGAGATTTCCTTCCTATTGTAGGCAAGTTGGGCATGACTAATATCTATGCCTCAACTTGAGGGGGAGTGTTGGATTCTATTAGGAGTCTAATAAGAGTTTGTATAGGAGTTAAATTAGAGTTTGCATTCATGTAAACTTCTATTCCTTGTAATAGTCTACTTTCCACTTAATTATAAATAGAGGGCTTGAGATCATGGATCAATAAGCCATTCTGCCAAACATTGTATTTCTACAAAAAGTAATAATTTCATTTAATGATTGAGAGTTGCCCTTACCAAACAGCTCTCTAGGGAGAGAGTCCTAAAGAATCACAAGCTTTGTGTGGCTCGCTAGTCGGGATCGATTACTCACAAATGCTAGGTTGGGAAGACTTCATCTCCTAATCCATACCTTCTGCAACTTTCGTTCAAACGAGTATGAAAGCTCCCTTCAAGTTTTAAGGGATTGTGGATATCCCAGAGGATTTTGGAGCCGCTTGACACTGTTGTCCCACTGAAGGATGTTCTTTGAGAAGAGTCGGAAAGACTGGTTTTATGACAGTATTTTGTGGCGAAGTTGCCACAAGGAATCCCAAGTGGCCAGTTTGTTTCTCTTGTGCTTCATACCAATTATGGGGATGGAGAAATAAGGAAACGAATGATGACTACTTCACCTGCCCCAGCAAGACCATCAAATATTGAACAAGTATGTTACAATATTGTGAGAAGCATGGCTTTTATGCAAATTCTCAACAGAGAATACATAGTGTGGCAGAAGCATGGCAAGATGGTAGGCTTCCTATTAGGGCGTGGTTCAAGTGCTGTTTGATGGAACGTCATGTAAGAAAGGATGATTTGCATAGGAGGGAGGAGTTATACGCAACTTAGAAGGGAGGTTTGTGGGTGGCTTTGGCCGACGTCTGCAATCTTGCACAACCCTGAAAGCTGAGCTGAGAGCCATATTGATAGGGATACACCTAGCTCTAGAACTAAAAACAACATTGGCCATTGTGGAGTCCGAATCCTCGGAAGCTATGCAATTGGTTCGGTCCCACCTGAATGCTCAAGGTAAATAACGTAAAGCTGGTTAAGGCGAAAAGGAAGAAAGTGGAAGAAAACAAATATTTTCAGTTTGCCTAATGTATAGAGAGGCTAACGTGGCTGTTGACTAGACGGCGAAAATGCCAAAGATGGATTTTGTCTCGTCATCCTGTCACAATCCTCCTCTTGGTTTGAAGGGGAACCTCCACGCGAATCTTCTTTAAGTTTCTTTGTTTGCACTTCTGGGTTTCTTTGTCTATGTGTAAGGATAAAGTACATGGCCTTCTTAATGAGTGCCAAGCTCATGCTAGGAAAATCTCTAAATGCCTATTATTATAGTGGATCCTTGGTTTGTGCCTCCAATAGACTATCTTGTTGTTTGGATGAGAAAAATATTTGTAGAGAAATCCCATTCGGTATGGGCCATGTGGTTGGATTAGGCTATTAAATTTGATATGGGCCCAATCCACTAGGTAGTATTTCAAAGTTCTAACCTGCTATAGTTTAAATTGGTGGTAATGCCAAAAACTTGTTTGCTTGTGTCTAAAAATGCTACGCAAGTGCACGTGTCACAATCAAGTAGTATATAGTAAGTAGAGTATTGATCCCACGGGGAATTTTATCTTTAACCCTCAATGTAAAAGGAAGACTAATTTAAACAAGATTGACAAAATTACTTCGTGATTAATGAACTAAATACACAAAGGACAGGTAAATTAAACTAGAGATCCTAAATGGAAAATATGCAATAGAAGAAACTATAATAAGTGGTATGAATGTTGCGAATCAATTTCCCCTCCCCTGAATTTGGGTTGTGGATGCTACACCAACGCTGCAACACAAGGTATAACAAAGGACCTGGAACACAATTACACACGGGTATCTTCCAATCCACATATGCACTAACATCCTATTTCAAAACCCTCATATTCTTAGATGGTCAGGCCCATTTAAAGTAGTGACTGTTTTCCCACATGGAGCAGTGGAGTTGCAAGAAGGAAGCTCTAACAAGCGATTTCTGGTGAATGGGCAGCGGATCAAGCACTTTTGGGGTGCACCATTGGAGTGTAACAAGTCCTTAATCATCCTTCAAGATGCCTAAAAAGGGAGGCAACCAAATTTAAATTTTTTAGTTATGTTGTTGGTCATTAGTCAAGTAGTTGTTTAGTAGAGTCAGTGGGTAGTTTACAATTTTGTCTTAATTTTAACTTGATAGTAAAAATGAAAGATGACTTAGATGACATGTATTTGGACTTGCAGGGAGTGTGGGGAACACAAAAAGGATGGGTGAGTGTTTTGCAACTTTGAGCAGTAGAATAAACTGATGAACAGAGGATTTGTCATTTGCCCAGGAAAATTCACTAGCTCTGCTACAGCAAAGCTATAGCAAAGTTTGTTGTATAGCTACAGGAATGCATTCTGTGATCTGAGGATTATTCCATTACGATTTCTAAAATGTTTTGTAGAGTAGCAATTTCTTCGTTAGATAATCCAAGTTGACATATTCTTATATGTAGGTAACTGTTAATTTCACAATATGACAAGTGGCATATATTGGAATAATAGATCTGTGACTTTTGTTTTTATGGTATCGTACTATTGTAGCCTCTAGTATTTGTATTGAAATCTTAAGCAGATTTGTACATGGTAATGATCTTGCACTTATTAAGAATGTTTGCAATCACTTGTTTAATTGCTACAACCACTACACTAATGCAAATACCTATGGAACAAATCAGGATTGAATTTGTGATTCTACCCGTCAATTGTTTTTTGGAGAACAGTAGGTTGATTTCTCATGCTTACTTTGCTTGCCAGTTGGTATTAAACTATTATATATCATAGTGGTTTCCTAGTAAGAGTGTGTAGGACATTTGTAGGAAATGTACTTCTCTTGGTCATCAGAAGTATGAGTATATAACATTAGTAATCATTTCAATTTATATTAACCGAACCAGGCAGTTCTGGATTTCTGTGTCCATGTGTAAGGATAAAGTAAACGATGATGAAAGCAACAACAACAACAACAACAACAACAACAACAAGTCTTGTCCCAACTAAATGGGGTTGGCTCTATGGATTCTTGGCTTCCAATCAATTCTGTTTGAGGCTGTGTTAGATACAAGGCCTAAGCTATGCATATCCTTTCTCACCACTTCTCGTAAGGTTATCTTAGGTCTGCCTCTAGCTTTTCTAGTACCTTCAATCTGGATTATATCATTTCTCCGTATAGGAGCATTTATAGGTCTTTGTCGAATGTGGTCGTGCCACCTTAAACGACTTTCTCGAAGCTTATCACTTGTGGGAGCAACTCCCAGACCAACTCTAATATGATCATTCCTTATCTTATCCTTCCTAGTTTTGCCACTCATCCATCTTAGCATCCTCATTTCTGCTACATTGAGTTTATTTATATGGCTCTTTTTAATAGCCTAACACTCTGCACCATACATCATAGCTGGTTGAATGACGGTTCTATAGAATTTTCCTTTAAGCTTTAATGGAATACGTCAATCACACAAGACCTTGGATGCACCTCTCCACTTCATCCACCCTATTTTAATTCTTTGGGAAACATCATCCTCTATATCACCTCTTTTATTTATAATTGAATCTAAGTACCTAAAACAATCACTTTGAGGAAAGTAAGGATAAAGTATATGGCTTCTTAATTAGTGCCAAGCTCATGCTCGCAAAACCTTTGTCTTTGAACAGTAGGGTCCTAAGGAATAAGGGTCTATAAGGGAAATAGATAATAGTTGTTGGCCATCTTCTTGTTTGGATGGAAAAAATATCTGTAGAAAATCCAATTCAATACGGGCCATATGGTTGGGTTAGGCTATTAAATTTGATATGGGACCAATCCACTAGGTAATCTATGGAAGTTCTAACTTCTAACCTACCATAGTTCAAATGGATGATGAGTATTCTAGAATCTTGACAAAGTGGGTTGAGTTTGAGAAAGCCTTCTCCAAAGACATAAATGGGCCTTGTCTAATACTTGGTATACTACAAATTTTTTAATTTTTTATGAATAAAGTAATCTAATGGGTAGACAACTAATTTTAACTCAGGGAAATTGAAGTTCTAAGAAGTTAATCCTGAGATTAGTTGGTAATGAGACCCTTTTTCTTTTGGTAGAATTGCTAGTGAGGTTCAAGCCTGCAATACTGGAAATTTGTATCCATATACTTAAATATGCTCCCTCCTCCTCCACCCTTCGTTCTTTCTTCTTAGCTATTATTGCAATGGATGGTTTTTCTTTTTGGATGAATAAATACCTATATTAAACCAACAAAGCAGAGAATGTACATGGGGGAAACCCGGGGGGGGGGACGTGGAGGCTGGAAGGAGGAGCTAAGATCCCATAATACAACAATGTGGCTATTCTTTGGGGTGTTAACAGCTGGGGCTGTGGGGAATGGAAAAGGATCCTAGAAGAAACATCAAAGCAGGTGGGCGCTCCAAATCATGTCTAGAGATAAGAATTTGGAAATCCATCTCAAGGTTGTGCTCCCACCACGGTTGGTGGATAGTGGCACTGAAAACTAGCTTACAAATCCGTTCACAAATGGAGGAGCCTGAAATGTTTCTAAAAAACCAAGACCAATCTTGAGCAATGCCAAAAGTACGTCTCGAACAGGGTCATATGGGGGCTACGGCTTTTCCCTAGAGGGAATGGGAAAAGGGGAAAGTGAAGAAAAGGTGGTTGAGGTCCTTTAAACCCTTCCAACATAGGATGTAGTTAGGATCAATTGGTATATGGCAGATAATGAGTAGGGATTGGGTTGGGAGAGCATAGTTAAGGGCCCTCAAGAGGGTGAGTGAGTGGCGAGGGATGTGGCCTTTGAACCAAACCAAGGGGGTCCAAGGGATTGTGGGGGGGGGGGGGAGAAAGAAGGAGTTTCCAAGTTGAGGATGTATTTTATGACTTGGAGGGTGAGAGGAGCCAAACTGTGAAGTCACGAGGAAAATCCAAAAGAGGGAGGGGGGAAGGGAATCCTAGTCTTGTGGAGACTAAGGTGGGGGGGGGGGATCGGGAACTAGGAACCATTTGTGATGAAAGTGAAGAGAGGGGCGGTTTTAGGGATGAGGGTCTCACAAACTGTAGGGGAGCTAAGGAGAGTGAAGAGGATACCCATTTGGATGCCACCAATCGAGCCAAAAGGAGGTGGAGGAGCCATTCAAAATTTCAGTGGAGATGGCTGAAAGGGCATGCGGTCTCAGAAGGAGGAGCTTCCTCCAGACCCAGGAAGGGTTAGGGGAATAGAAGCAGTCCAAAACGAGTCAGATTTGAGAAGGTAGTAAACCCAATTAACCCAAATAGAATCATGCTTAGATACAATCTTCCAAATGAGTTGATGTGACCATGGATTAAAACACCCAGCCAAACCCTAAAGTGGGCCCCAAGAACTGCCTTCACATGCTGGCCGAACCCATCCCATGGGTATTTTGGTGATTTCCCTTGCCCCTTTAGGGCTTGATATGGGTCTAGCTGGAATCCCCTCGATCCAAGGGTTATGGATTTATGTTTAGTTTTTATTTTATTTTATTTTTTGTTTTATATTTAGGTTAGTAGTTTGAGAGTTGTAGTCCATATTAACTTTTTGAGATGTGTTTGACTTGGTCAAAGTGTGGATATGATAAGACTCTTTCACTTTAGAAGTTTGCTTTTGATTGAGAGTTGTAGTTTCTTAGTAGAGTCCAATTCAAAGAGTCCATGTAGTGATGTTGGATTTTAATCTATAAAGGGAACCCACTTGATGTCCAAGTCTTCTGATTAATTAGATTCCAATCGGCTTTTTGGTCAAAGGGTGGGTTCCTTATCCATTAGGGAAACCCAACCCAAGTTAAGAGTCTTTTTGAAGGCTATAAATAGCCTATTAGTTCATTGTAATTTTCAGACTTGATTGAATAAAGAAGTTGAGTATTTATTGCCAAGAGGAGGCAGGGTTTCTTTGAGGGGAACTCTGTGGTTGTCTATTGAGAGCATTCTAATCTTCAAGCCTAAAAGCATTCAAGCATTCAAATTACAGCAGCCAAGTAAGTACAGCAGCTTCCCCCACCCCTCCCCTGCCTTCCCTCTTGTCCGCAGCCTTCCCCCACCCTTCCCCTCTTCTACGCAACCCTAGAATCCCCTTCCCCCTTCCACTGTAGGCTTCCTTGCCCTTTTCCCTTTGTCTAGACCTAGAAACCCACCCCAACCCCATTGCAATTACTCCCTTCCCCTTCCCCATCAATTTCAGCAAGCCCCACCCCATCCCCTAGCAACCCTAGACCAATTCCCCTCCCCTTTAGTCTCCTTTCTCTTCCCTTAGGTCGCCCCACCCTTGTGATATTAAACCTGCTGTTAATCTCCCTCAATTTCTAAAATTCTGCACTTATCTTCTTCCTTAGAAGAATTCTGCAAATTTCTAAAATTTTAGAAAACCCTAAGTTAGTTAAATCAGACCTTCTTAAACCTTCTGAACCTCTGAAATCCAGTTCTGAACTTGTAGAACCAGCAAGGATGAGCCCTTATCCTAGCCGAACCTTCTACAAACCCTAATTTCTGATTAGTTCAAAAATCCAAAACCCCTGTTCACACTGTAGCAGAGTTTCAGAGTGTGAAAGCATCCTCCGAACCCTAGGACTTCCATTCTTCTTTGTTGAATTTCCTGGGAAACTCTAAATCTAGGGAATTATTTATTACCCTTAGTCCTATATCCTGGTTTATATTGTGAGTTTCAAGAGATGGGCCACATTGACATCTGGATGTGGTGAATCCACAAGCCCCCTTCAGATTTTGGGTGACAAGTATTCGACCAACTGATGGGATGAAGGAAGCGAGAGGACTCTTGGCCCTTCCAGTAGAAGGCACACAAGAGGGATTCCATAGTACGGAGGTAGCTTTGGAATAGAGAAGATGCCACACCAATAGAGGTCAGAAGATTAGAGAACCGACCGGATGAGTGGTAGCACCACTCTACTTGCGAGTGAAAGGCGCTTGCCTTTCCAAAGTTGGATTTTTTTTTTGGATGTGGTCAAGCATCGGGGTGCAATGGTGCTTGGTGAGCCTACTGGGAAGCCAAGATAGACCACAAGGAAGGAGCCAAGCTTAAAACCGGTGAGTTGAAGGAGAGTAGAAAACTGACTCTTAAGACACCCGAGAGAAATAGAGTAGAACCCAAAGCCCAACAAGGGAGAGGAGATAGAAGATTGATCTTCTTTGGAGAAGATCATGAGGTCATATGCAAAGGCAAGGTGGCTGAGCTTGAGGGACTTACAGTTAGGGATAGGGTAGATGAGAAGCTGATTGGTTTTAGATTGAAGGATACGGGAAAGGACATCCAAAGGCAAGGAGAAATGGTAGGGAGAGAGGGGACAACCTTGGCGCATGCTGACTCGAGAAGGGAAGTAACCTATAGGGGAACCATTAGTGATAATGGAAAAGTGGGGATTGAAGATGCAAATCTCAATCCACTAGACAAAGGAGGGCATGAAACCCATAGCTGAGAGAACTTCAAAGTAATGGATGGTTGATTCATGTACAAATTGTTTTTTTAAGAAAGCTTTGCTATTCTAAACATAAAACTATGCTGTATAGCTTAATTCATTCCACAACTTTTGGTTTCAGAAGACATTTTTATTGCCATTAAGAAAAATAATCATATGCAGAACTCCATTATTCAATACTTGTATCAATTATAACATTGAAGATTGAAAGCCACCCATTTAACCTTTTGTGAAGGATTATAATCACTAGAATAGTGAAAGGACAAACTAGTTCTGAAACTGTTTGCTGCATGAAGTCTTCTTAGACATAGTAGGAAGATCACGCATGTGATCCCAAAGATTCAAAAGTTGAATGCTACATTACTAGTTCTGCAAGAGTTGAAGTATGTATTCAAAATCCAGCTCGTGTCTTTTTTATGGTTTATTGGTTGGCAAAAGCATATTCATGATAAAAGTATATAAAATTGTCTGATCTTTTAGTTAAGTTTAGGAAACTTGGTTGGCCATTTCTTCTAACCAACAGAGGCTGTAAGGAATGGACAATGATTTTGTCTTCTGTCTTTTGACTATACTTTTTGAATAAATTCTCTATGAAAAGCTTCTCCTAGATATTAGAGTTATCAAACATACTAGAAATTAACAAACCTGATTTAATGTTACTGAGGACCTTCTCTCTTTTAAGAAATCACCTCGACAGGTTGAAAAAAGAAGATGGACAGAAAAGATGGAGATAACCCCCCCAAGAAATTTAATAAAAAGTTGAATTACACTGGTGAATCATTGATTTTGCCAATAACATTACCCAATGGAACCCTCAATGTCTGCTTCTGGGCGTCAGTGTGATCATCATCATTTTCTTCAATGGCAGCTCCAGTTAAGGACTGCGCTTTCTGGGCTTGAAGATTCCAATCTGTTCTAGCCAAAACCAATATCATGCTGATCATACACTAGAACTGAGCTGCCAAGAGTCCCAACCATAACCCTATGCAATCATAATTAAAGAAGAAAGCCAGTCGAATCACAACCGGCATTCCAACTAGATAAAAGGAACCAGATTGACATTTGCTCCAACCTTCGGCTGTGCAGTTCCTCTCAGAACTCCACAGCCTGTTGTCTGTGGACAGTTACCAAGCTCGCACAGTCCAATTATAGGCACTAGAGATGTCAATGCAATGATCTCTGTATCTAGAGTAAACATTCTTGCCCACACTGATCTACAGAGATGGCAAATATCAGTGCTGAAAATCCAAATAAGAAGCTTAACAAGATACCCACAAAAGCAGCAATCCTAGCTTCCCCTGGCTGGTTTGTACCCAATTCATTCCCAACCCTTGTAGATATGCTGAAGCTTAGAGAAGATGGAAAGATGTAGATTAGAGAAGTAGTTTGGATAAGCATTCCTATGGATGCCACCGTTATTCATGGATTCGATAGAAGCCCACATAAGAGATTCATGATTTCATACCACCACCATTCCAAAACAGACTGAAATGCAACTTGGAATGGCTAAATTGAGGACTGATTTCCACCCTTCTAAGCATTCCCATGAAATACCTCCCCAAGTCTCCCTGTATACACCAAACATGTAGATATAGACAATCAGGGAACCAACCAGGTTGAAATTAGTCCATATGCCACTCAGTGCTACACCTTTGATTCCAAGATTGAGGACAGAGACAAGGAGGTAATTGGTTGGTATATGGAGAAGGATTGCCAGAGTGGCACAATAAGTTAGCAGAACTGTTATGGATTGACTACGAAGGTAGATTTCTAGTGAGCCGAGAAGGCATTGAGCAAGAAGATCTGGCAGAGAATACAGAATGTATGATTGGGTTTCTCTGGCTATATTTGCTTCTTGATCGCAATGGATAAGAATTCTCTCCACATTTAACCAAAGGAGGGAGATGGGGATTGAGGTGATGAGAAGGAGCAGCATGGTTCTCTGTGAGGAGAGGCCAAGCACAGTGTGGAGTTTAGCACCGAAAGCTTGGCCACAAATGGGTTCCATTCCCATGGCGAGGCCGGAGAGGATAGAGTAACCTGTGATGTTTGCGAAGCCAGTGGCTAGAGAACCGGCCAAGGAAGTGCATGGAGATCATGGAACGAAGGTAGAGTAAAAGACCTGTGACTACCATGGGAAGAGCTATGTTGGCTATGGATTTGGCTTTATTAATGGAAAGCGAAAGGTGGGATGTAGAAGCAGTAGTTGATGAGATTTCATGATCATGTGATTGTAATTTTGATTCTTCTGCTTCTGGTAGTCTTTGTTGTTGGAATGTTGGGATTTTGGGTATCAAAGGAGTTAACGTGTCGGGTCCAGAAGGTTTGGTGTAGGGAAGACAAGTTTGGTCTGATTCTGGGTTGCCTTTACAGGTTTCTGGAAAGCCAATTGACCAACACATGGCCCTGAGCCTATGATTCCTGACAGGGGAAGCCTCAGAGGAGGGAGGTTTCTTCTTCTGAGTTTTGGTTGGTAGAAGCCAAGCTCAAACTTGCAACCCTGCACATAAGCAAACCCAGAACCAGAAGAGGAGATTTAGGATGTGCAGGATGGTGAGGGCCAGGTTCTAAAAGGGGTTTGAGGCTGATGAAGGTGACTCATCAAAAGTAATATCTTGAGAGAGCACGGATTGGTTTTAGAAATTAGTATACAGGATCAGTTGCCCTCTTTCTTTCCATATAAAGTCATTAGTTATTGTCAAATGGTGTCTCTTGGACCATTGGGAGGACCACAGAGGCCAATGAAAACATAAGGAGGGTATCAATTAGGATGAGTGATGGATTGCTAGATTTCTAGTTCTGCTAGAGTTCAAGATCTTTAAATGTAAGCATGCATTGTAACTCCAGCTCTTATGTCTTTTCTATAATGTCTAGGTTGGCAAATGCATATTCATTACAAAAGTATATAAAATAGTCTGATCTTTTAGTTCATCTTATGGGTCTTATCCTTATGAGTTTTGAGTTATGACAAGACTTTGTGAATAAAATTCTCTATGAGAAGGTTCTCCTAGATATTTTCCCCATTGGTTGTTTTAATGGTGCATAGACATGATCGAACTAAATTTATTAGTCTGCAACTACTCTTGATTCTTTTGACATTATCTCATCAAAGAAATCTATGAGAGACAGCTTCATTTTTTTTTCCAAAAGATGAAAGGCAATCTAGCTCAGGATCTTCTGATTGTCAAAGTCATATACAACAACAACAACAACAACAACAATAAGCCTTGTCCCAACTAAATGGGGTCGGCTACATGGATTCTTGCCTTCCAATCAGTTCTGTTCGAGGCCATGCTAGATACCAGGCCTAAGCTATGCATATCCTTTCTCACCACTTCTCTTAAGGTTATCTTAGGTTTACCCCTAGCTCTTCTAGTTCCTTCAATCTGAATTATATCACCTCTTCGTACATGGGCATTTATAGGTCTCCGTTGAATGTGGCCATGCCACTTCAAACGACTTTCTCGAAGCTTATCACTTATGAGAGCAACTCCCAAACCAACTCTAATATGATCATTCCTTATCTTATCCATCTTAGTTTTGCCACTCATCCATCTTAGCATCCTCATTTCTGCCCCTCTGAGTTTATCTATATGATTCTTTTTAACAGTTCAACACTTTTCACCGTACATCATAGCTGGTCGAACAACGGTCCTATAAAATTATCCTTTAAGCTTTAATGGAATACGCCAATCACACAAGACCCCAGACGCACCTCTCCACTTCATCCACCCTATTTTAATTTTTTGGGAAACATCATCCTCTAAATCACCTCTTTTACTTACGATTGTCAAAGTCATATGTTAAATATAATTTTGATGATGAGATATAGCATTAATTAAGAATAGTTGTAAGTTATGATCGAAGATAGTGACAATGGTTTTTAGAAAGGGACGTTTTCTGTTTACAGGATACTTCCAAAGGAGAAGCAGCATCTACATCTGACATTTGGGGACTTCCATTAAAATTCTCTGAAAATGATGTCTAAAGGCCAAGGCCGGCTGGTTTCCAGGTTTGTTGGCTGATCTGACAGCAGGAACATGATGGCTTATCATGGAGAAATTAAAATATTTCCCTGGCCACCATTTGAGATTGCTACAGTGGATGTTTGATTGTTAATATAACTGCATTATCTTAATAAGTCTAATGTTATATTCCTGGTGTTTGACTAACAATAAAAAAGTATTAGACTTTCATATTTCAAAACCCAGTAACCAAACAAAGGTGGGAGTTGAACATTACAAGGGTTGACTCAGATTACATTGGATTAAGTCAACCAAGACATGCTATGAGTTTTGCCACCTCTATGGTCCCCTCTGTCAGTTGAAAAACTCCTAAACTGGAAGCTTTTGATAGGGCTGGATTAACAAGATTTAAATGTAGAAGATTACAAAAATAAAAGGGATATTTGACAAATGCAGGTTCTGACATGGAGATGTGATATATCCAGTGGCCAAACTAATGTCAACCCATTAGATTGTGTGCTTTCCTTAAGTCTTAAATAGCAAAAAGAGGATTTGAAAAGCACCAGGGATTGACCAAGCCCAACAGCTGAACTCCTGATCATCTATTTGTTAGTTTGTTTGAATTTGCAATTTGAAAGTTGAAATACTCACTATTTTACTCAGCTAAACCCTCTTCTTAAGCAATTCATTAACTGGGTTAAAGAAGAAAATCAATAATAGACATTTAAGGGAACATTACAAGAAACCCATTGTTTTCTTTTTTCTTGGAGGGTTGCAATAAATATTTCCATACTTTCTTATCTTCCTGAGGAAGAAGAGGATCAGTTTGAAACCTTTTTTAAGAATCAATGTAAAACAGTTGGGCAACAGGGAAGTTGGCCAATCACACTATAAAGGTTTACTGATCTTATGGGTCTCTAGCATTGTTCATTTATTTACAACTAAAAAGTGAATAAAGAAAAAGGGAATGTTGTTAATAAGGTAGCAGGAACATTCTTGTCGCCCAGGTAGCAATCAAGTTGTTCCCCTTCTTAAATTGTTCCATTTCCCCTTTCTTTTCTTATGTAATATCTGATAGAGATCCTGGGTTTTGTTCTTTAAACATTAATGGGGTATTCAATTATAATTTAATCAGTCAATTATACAATCAGAATGTCAGGTGTTTAGTGGGAAAATCTCATGTAAAACTGAACTTTGTGCAGAATATTGAAAAAAAATGACACAGTCAACTTTAGAAATGTTTCAAAACTAATAAGAGAAATAAGTTTAGCAGAGTTGTGATTTTTATGTATTTTTCCATGTAAATAACTTGGCTAATGGGGCTCCGTGCTTCCCACGTCCTAGGTTATGGGATCCTACTAGGGTTTTCTATCAATTAATTGTAAATTAACTCTTTTTTGACTGAAGATGAATAAAATCTTCCTACCATGGATTTCAAAATAATAATAGTAAAATAATAAATAATAAAGGTAAAACTTGTATAAATTCTTTAGCTTAAAAGAAAAGGCCCTTACTTGTGGTTCATGGTTGTATGACACTTGGACCACTTCGAAATATACTAATGTCACTTACATCCCCTCTTACTTGTCCTATCGTCAAAATTTTCAATTAATTGAAACTTTTTTCCTTTTTGGCAAAATATAAACTTATATTAGTCTCTCCATGCTAACATTCTTGGAGGTGAGATATGAGTTATCTACAATAAAAGAGGGGGTGGGGGTGGGGATAGTCCGCATAAGCATTATTAAACCTATAAACAAAACGAGACAAAACATAAGAAAAGCTAGATGCAATTTTCTTGATCTTTTGAACTAAGCTGCAACTTGCCCAATCTAGTGAAAGAGCTTTGCATTTAGAGCACCAAATAAAAAGTGACAGTCAGAATGCACAAGCAATCTAGACACTCAAATAGCCATTGCCAAAAGCAAACCATCTCATATTATAAATGAGACAATTCATATGAGGACTGGGCACCTCATTGATGCCCTCTCCTCTTATTGTCAAATTTTGAAGGGTATTCGATCTCATCATGTGGAACCTTCTCAAGTAATAATACTATCCAAAGCAAGAGATAATAATAGAAATAATTGTTATGTTTTGACTTGAATTCTTGTACCCGATTTGGAAGATGGACCCGCATCGACATATTTTGGTCGGTGATCTGAATGACTTGTTTGCGGAGATCTGTGGTGGAAGTGGAGGGCCTGGGAGGTCGATCTGTTTACCCAATTGGAATTTAAATACATGTATCTTATGTTTATGTTCGCCTACCACGTATGACTGAGAGATTTGAGATTTTCGATTAGGGTTTTGCGTGAGAGTTCTTGTAATGTCATTCTTGGCGATTGGTTGTGAGATCTCTTTCTGTTCTTCTTCTACATAGTGGAAAACTCTTATTCTTCGCTCGTGGACGTAGCATACCATATCGATATGTGAATCACATTAAATCTCTATGTGTTATCATTTTTGTTTATTTTTCGATTAGTTATTTCGTGGTATTTGGTTATAACAATAATTACTAAAAGTACCATAAAAAAAGAAAAGAAAAGAAAAGAAAAGAAAGGAAAGGAAAAAGAAAAAAGAAAAAGAGAAAAGAAGAAGAGATAATAAGTCAAAGATAGTCCATTTGGTACCAAAAACCAAAAACTGAAAAAAAAAAAAAAAAAAAAAAAAAAAAAAAAAGGGTCAAAGATAGTCCATTGGTGAGAGCAAAAATGAAAACACATTATTGAGAACCACTGCAATTCCTAAACAAGGTCGCAATCTACAATGTCTACTATATAGTTGAAGATTCATTCGTTGTTTATAAGCTTTTAATTTATGCTCTTTTTATTGTTAATCAATAGGAAAAAGAAATCATTTCGTAGAACTCCTTTAGTCCAATTGTACTCATCAATTCTCTAGAGAAAAGTAAACCCAAAAGAAAATATATTTAGAATCATTTCCAAAAGAGCATATCCTCCTAATTTGGCGTCATCTATGATCTATCCATGCCTAGCTGATTATTATCAATGATCCATAGGGTAACTAACTAAGAATAAGCCCCAACATGTTGATGTGATTGTTATATTGTTTGTTCACGTTGAGCCACATTTTTAGAGAGACAAACTAAATGTGTAGAACCATGAACTAACATAGAGAATATTAGTTGAAATATCACAAAGCATAGGAAGAGGGGATATTACCATCAACATACAAGAGAACGGATGCAAAGAATACTTGTCGATTATATCTTTTCTGGTATAAGAGAGTTTGTCAAATATAGGAAGAGGGGATATTACCATGCGATGGGGGAGATAAATTGTTAACCCTATGACCTCTTCACTAATAACGTCATGGTTGGTCATTACTAAACACGAAAAAGCCCCTCCCCGCGGCGACTATCTAATGTTGGAGGGGTAAGAGCCCAAGTGTGATTGGATAAAAGAGCATTAAACTCAGCATCCATGGCATTGCGCCAGAGATTATATAGTTGACTTTGATTTTAAAACTTATAATATTAATTATTCTAAGATTCTTAGACTACATTGATTATCTACCATCGAGAATAAATGATAACATTATTGTTACACATTTCTTTCACATATTTAGGAGGGGATTTACCTCTAAATACGGAACATGAAAGTAGTACTATGTAAGAACTAGACTTTCATTAACAATCAAAACCATCATCATGTTGTCATCTTTCTACAAGTGATAAAGTTTTATACATCATAAAAAATAATCATGTTCAAGTTGAGGTGATATTAACTTGTTTAAATGGAACTTTCAATGGGGGAACAGACCCCTAAATTGCAGGAAGAGTTAATACATTTTGGGAGGAAGAGAGAAAGTCAAGGAGTAAGGGTGGGGAGGGACCATCAAAAGATAGCTGGGAACCTGGGAGGACAGAAGAGAGAACCCCGTGCTTCTGTTCTTCACCTTCTGTGTTTTTAATAGCTTCTTCTGTCGTCTGATGATTGGGTCACACTCCTCGATGGCTACATAGAGAGAGAGAAAACTGTTTTGATTACGTGTGAACTAGTCAGAATGTGAGGGAGGAACTTCAAATCTTCAACCCCACTTCCTGCCTCCTTCGTTGACACTTGAAACCGTCAAAATTTGTAAAGACAACAATAACTCTAATCCACAAAGGTTGAAGATCAAATGAGAAGATGGAAATCAAATTTGACTGTCAAAATTACAACGAATAACTCTAACCCACAAAGCTTGAAGATCAAATGAGAAGATGGAAATCAATTTTGACTGTCAAAATTTGAAAGACAACGATAATTCTAACCCACAAAGCTTGAAGGTCAAATGAGAAGATGGAAATCAAATTTGACTCGAACATTCTTCGCTTCTGTTACGTGTGTAATTGACTTATTATTCTAATGTATGGATATTAAATTGAGCCAACTTATTATGAGATAAGTAAAGAAAACTTCACTTTATTAATTTGATCACCTTCGTAACTCACAATCTCCACTCGGTAGTTCATCGAAAGGTAAAATCTACACTGGTAGACTCAAGTGGGAATAGTTTCCTATGATTATAAGCAAAGCCTTGAGAGACATGCACCAAGTGCACTGTACTACTCAACTGCTCTTAGTGGATAATGCCATATGTGATCCTTCATTGGCAACTTAAGTCTCAGAGTTGCTGCTTTTTTATACATTGCCTTGTCTCCTCTCAGGAAGCCAATCACCTAACTCCTCCAATATTAGCATGTAATAACTGTTTACTTGTGTTTATCCCCTTATGACCTCCATCAATTATTTATTTTGAATATTCTATCTGGGGGGCATGATTTTTATGCGTAAAGCACCAATGAGAACATACATTAACATTATAGCTAGAGTTGGATCAGTAACCAGGTGAGAGTCCTCCTTTCATGGATCGAGGTGGGAAGATTAAAATGAAGATAGTTAATTTACATCTCCATAGAAGGGCTGCTTGCTTATTAGCTCACACTTCAATGTTTGCTATGGAGGAGTGTGGCTTTCATATAAGTGGAACCAATCAAAACAGTCAATAACATTGTGGAGGTGGGCTTTTCAAATTTCATAGAGGTAAGACAATAAAAATATACATAATGTGGTCGAACAGATTAAACCATTTGTTCTCCTAGCTTGTCTGGGGAAGAGGAAACTGTAGCAGTTCACCTGACCGATGCCAATAAGCAACTGAAGTCATTAATACATAGAAAGAGATTTTCTCATACCTTTGACCTTAACTTAAACGAGGCATGCATGTTTCATGCGATTACTGGATCCAAGGTCATTCTAGGGTTTATGGGTGAATGCTCTCGATCTGAGTTAATGTTGACCTATCTAGATTGGTGTTGCAGGAATAGACTCTTCTCTTCTCTCAAGGTCAGTTTCTGAATTCTGAGTTTGATTCTTCCAAGATCAAGAAAAACTCCCCCCACCAACCTCAATTTGTTTGAGAGATCCAAGATGTATATATATGTATAATATGAGCTTTAGCACCATACAAGGAATGATGGTTTCGAGTATGTAACTCATGCAAAGGTAGTCAACCTAAATATGGTCGAATTTATCTTACAGTGTGTTTACGTATGTATCCAAATTTAATTTTGTATAATCCACTTAATAACAAGGCCGGATTTTCTATCTGCAGGGATAAAGGATTGTGCTCTCTTTACATGTTTTCACCATACATTCAGAAGAGAAACTCACTTCTGAAAACTACAAAGTGTATCAGAAACGAATCACCTTCTTAAATTTGTGGTAGAGGGATGTGAGACAAGGGGAACATATACATCTTCTCTTGTCGGTAAAGGATTCAAACTCCTCCGTAGTATATTCGTAAGTGAAGAATGGTGCATCTTAATATATGCATTAATTAGCTTAAAAAAATATATTTAATAACTTGTGTTAGTACATATAGATTCTTGGGTGTATGGGTATAAATAGTTTATTGTAGTTGATATCCTTGTATTGATTTTTAATTCTTAGTAGGTGGATGCTGTTATTAATTATGGGGGAATAAAAAACTATTTTTTTTTTTTAACTGAAACTCTAATCTCAAAGCTGTGGCGTCCTACTCCTGTAGAGACCTAAAATTTTTGTTTCAAAATTTTCATGGAAAGTACATCTTAAAATATCGATGCTTGTGTGGAGGTCTCTTCAACACAAGAAGCCCACTTGTCATCATTTTGTGTACTTTGTTACGTTTTACTCTACTGTGAATTCTATAATTTATTCTATATGGATGTATTGTAGGGTGTCATATACTTCATTGTACATGTATAGCACTCAAACTCCTCGAAAACTATTCTATTAGATAGTCCTGTTGTGCTATTATACTTGAATTGAGATAACTCAGATCTTCTATCCGAAGGTAAATTCGTAGTTGGAAGGGCATATCCAATGAACTAGGTTCCCACCAATAAAATGTTTGGGACGATTATAATACATGTAGCTTTACACTTGCTTTTCTTGAGGTTACCCTAAAAAAATATATTTAATTAAAAATAAAAATAAACCCTTGCTTTGCCTGAGGGCTCTTTATATAATCGAACCTATGAGCACTTGGTTACAAACACAAAGACAACCTGATAGTCAAACACATGATTTTGTGAAAATACCATCTTACTGTGTTTATTTATGATTTATTATTTTTTTTAAAAGAAAAACTATATCTATGTTGACGCCTTGATATTGCTCTCATTGGGTCCTTATTTGCGTACGTACGTGCGTGACAAATGGTAGTCAAAGGGCCGACACTCATATCTTGCATCATATTGACTTCCACAATAAAAATTATAATACATGCAGCTTTATACTTGCTTTCCTTGAGAGGTTGCTTATATAGTCGAACCTTAAAGCACTTGGTCACAAATACAAACTCAACCACAATCTGATTGTCTAGCAGTGTCAAACACATGATTTTGTGAAAATACCATCTTACCCTCTTAATTTGTCCAAAAAAAAAAATCCTATATCTATAGATTGACACCTCAATATTGCTCGCATTGGCTTCTTTTTGTGTGCCTGCACGTGTGACCAATGGTAGTCAAAGGGCCGGCACTCTCATTTTACAACACATTGACTTTCAGAATAAAAAATTATAACTATATGATATAAGACGATCCTCAAAGGCCATGTCTAATAGAAACCTATAAGAGTGATGTAAAATTATACTAGGAAAAAAATAATAAATGAAGTAAAATAAGTGTTAGCCCCAAGGGGGAAAAATTAGAAGAGGCAAACAAGCCAGCAATGAAGTTCTTTTGACTGTGCTTTAATGGCAAAAGGTGGTGTTATTTTATAGTATCAATTCAAATATTACATTATATACACAATGGACCACAACTTGTGTGGGCCTTCACTAGGGTTAGGTATTCTATTAATCCTAAACCCCCACTAACTAAAAAAATTACCCTACACCTCCACACTTAAATAAAATAAAATTTTCCAAAAGATCCGGAGATTAAAGGTTAAGTAAACTAATATTCAAATGACAAAAATAATGTTTTTATTTTAAAATTATCACAAAAATAATGTGGCAAAATCTAAGCCACAAAAATAATCAGCTGACTACATAAAATAATGGAAAGAAAATGTCTACATGCTTAGGTAATTTCTAACGGATGGAATATAAGAGAGAATGGAAAGAAAATGTCAACATGCTTAGGTAATTTCTAATGGATGGAGCATGAAGAATAGTGTATAATTTTATTTTATTTTATTTATCAAAAATAAAACATACACTCTCTAATTTTAGCTTTTTTCTATTTGTTTTACTAATTAAAAAAGAAAAAAAAAAAAAGAGATATATAAATTAACTCAAAGGCAAAGTGTTGTGTAGAGACGCAGAGATGAAGAAGAGCGAGTCAAATAGACCAGGCCACTATGTAGCCAGCCATTGCAATGAATGAGCCTTCTCATTTCTTTACTTCAATTTAGACTCTAGATAATTTCCAACAAACCTGTAATTTATAATCTATATATACTATAATCATAATTCAAAAAGAATTAAAAAAGAGAATACTCTTTTGATTTTTGATCATCGTATTTAAACATAATACAAATTTGAAGTCCATGACTCTCTGGCAATCTTTTCTCTTTTAAGAAATCCCCTCCTGATATATAAAAAAGAAGATGGACGATGGAGATTACCCAAAAAAAAAAAAAGGTGGAATTACACTGGTGAATCCTTGATTTTTCCTACAATATTGTCCGATGGATCCTTCAATGTCTGCTTGTGGACGTCAATATGGTCATCATCATCATCATCTTCAATGGTAACTCCGGTCAAGGACTGAGCTTTCTGGGCTTGAAGATTCCAATCTGTTCTACCCAAAACCAATATCATGATGATCATACATGAGAACTGAGCCGCCAAGAGTCCCAACCATAACCCTTTGAAATCATAATCAAAGAAGAACGCCAAACCCACTGCCACCGGCATTCCAACTAGATAGAAAGAACCCAAATTGATATTTGCTCCTACCTTTGGTTGTGCAGTTCCTCTCAGAACTCCACAGCCTGTTGTCTGTGGACAGTTACCAAGCTCACATAATCCAATTATAGGCAAAACTAGTGACGTCAATGCGATAATCTCAGCATCTAGAGTGAACATTCTTGCCCAGACTGATCTCACTGAGAAAGCAAACATCAATGCTGAAAATCCGAAAAAGAAGCTACACAAGATACCCACAAGAGCAGCAAGCCTAGCTTTCCCTGGCTGGTTGGCACCCAATTCATTTCCAACCCTTGTAGATACGCTGAAGCTCAGAGAAGATGGAAAGATGTAGATTAGAGAAGTAGTTTGGATAAGTATTCCCATGGATGCCACTGTTATTCTTGGATTCGATAGAAGCCCACATAAGAGAATCATGAATTCGTACCACCACCATTCTAGACATACTGAAATGCAGCTTGGAATGGCCAAATTGAGGAGTGATTTCCACCCTTTTAAGCATTCCCATGAAATACCTCCCCAGGTCTCCTTGTATACCCCGAACATGTAGATATAGACGATCAGAGAACTAACGAGGTTGAAATTAGTCCAAACGCCACTCAGAGCTACGCCTTTGATTCCAAGATCGAGAACGGAGACAAGGAGATAATTGATGGGTATATGGAGAAGGATTGCCAGTGTGGCGCAATAAGTTAGTGGTAGTGTTATGGATTGACTTCGAAGGTAGATTCGAAGTGGGTGGAGAAGAGATTGAGCAAGAAGATCAGGCAAAGAATACAGAATGTATGATTGTGCTTGTCTGGCTATATCTGCTTCTTGACCGCAATGGGTAAGGATTTTCTCCACATTTAACCAAAGCAGAGCGATGGGGATTGAGGTGACGAGAAGGAGAAGCACAGTTCTCTGCAAGGAGAGGCCGAGCAAAGTATGGCGTTTAGCACCAAAAGCTTGGCCACAAATGGGTTCCATTCCCATGGCGAGGCCGGAGAGGATAGAGTAAGCAGTGATGTTTGCGAAGCCAATGGCTAGAGAGCCGCCAGCTAAGGCCAGGTCACCTAGGCGGCCAAGGAAGAGCATGGAGATCATGGAACGAGGGTAGAGTAAAAGACCCGTGAGCACCATGGGAAGAGCTATGTTTGCTATGGATTTGGCTTCGTTAATGGCAAGAGAGAAGTGGGATGTTGAAGCAGTAGTGGATGGGTTTTCATGATCATGAGATTGTAATTTTGATTCTTCTGCTTCTAACAGTCCTTCTTCTTCTTGTTGATGATGTTGTTGTCGTTGTTGGGATGTTAGGAATTTGGGTATCAAAGGAGCTAACATGTCGGGTCCAGAAGGTTTGGTGTAGGGAAGGTATGTTTGGTCTGATTCTGGGTCGCATTTACAGGTCTCTGGAAAGCCAATTAACCGACACATGACTCTGAGCTTACTGCATGTTGATACCCGACAGGGGAAGCCACAGACAAGGATGGTTTCTTCTTCTAGGTTTTGGTTGGTAGAAGCAGCCAAACTGAAACTTGCAGTCCTGCACATAAGCAAACACATAACCAGAGAGAGAGAGAGAGAGAGAGAGAGAGAGCAGGAATTGGGAGTTGGGTCTTGGAGAGGGAGAGGTCAGAAGAGGCGACTTGGGATGTTTAGGATGGTGAGGGCAGGTTTTAAAAGGGGGATAAAAGAACCAGTGTAATCGTTTTACCTTTGAAGGTTGACGGAAATGGGTTTTCATTTTCTACCCAGCAATCGAAATGACCACGTCATCTAAATTGCAGGAAGAGTTAAGGGAAGGGTGGGGTGGGGACCATCTGAAGATATCTGGGACTGGGAGGGGTGGCCTATATTATTTGGCACGGAACGTAAGGATAGCAGCCAAGAACACGGGCGACGGTGAGTCATGCGCGAAGGAAAAAATCTCAGAAACTAGAAAACAAAGAATTAATCCAAGTTCATTAATGGTGGTGGTGGTGATGATGATGAAAAACTTACTAAAAATAGTAGCTAAAGCCGCCGTGAAAGGTGGGGAGCGGAAACTGTGAAGCTGCTGTATGACTATGGGACAATCTATGGTTGCGTGCACATTGCGGGCTGACTTGGTGCAAAGGGGGCGGCAGGGGCGGTGGCTACAGATAGGAGACACAACACAGAGCCCCCACGCTCGCCTTCTTCTTTGTTTGATGGCTTCTTTCTGGCATGTTGTGAACTTATCATTGGATCACAGTCCTCAATGGCCATAGGTTTCATCTCGAAGCGACTCCACACACACAGAGAGAGAGAGAAAGTCTGTCTTGATGTGGGGAACTTCAAATCTCCAACCCCACTTCCTGCCTCCTTTGTTGAAACTTGACATAGTCAACATTTGAAAGAAAGAAAACCAAAACTCTAACCCACAGATATCAACGATCAAAAAGGAGTTCTAAATCAATTTTGAATCGTATATATTGTGCCGGCAGGTTCATTTTGATTATGGGAAAAAGGGTTTGTTTTAAATTTTTTTTGAGCGTATTGGTCAAATATCTAGCAACCTCCACTTTGTAGTTTTATCCAAAGGTGGATCCTCTCTCCATTAGAGCTCTTTTAATGAATGTTCAATGAGTTATACAATTCAGTCATATAGAATATTCTAATCTAATGGTTAGGGTAAATCTTTAGATTAGAATATTATACGCAGTTTTCCTCTAAGAAGAAAAGCCTAATACAATGCAGAAAGCCATGCAATAGTACGGTAAGAAAAGTCTAATACAATTCAGAAAGCCATGCACCAAGTATAACGTGTTGTTGCTAGATAGTTCACACCCACGCCACGTGTGGTTCTTTATTAATGACTCGTATCTCGAGTTGCTTCCTTATACATTATCCTGTCTCCTCTCGGGAAACCAATCCCCTAACTCCCCCAATATTTGCAATGTAAAGACTATTCTCTTTGTGTTTATCCCCTTATGAATTCCATCGATTACTTATGAATATTCTAATAGGGGACATGATTTCTATACCTAAAACTCCAACGAGAACATACATGAACATCTTAGAGGTAGACTAATAATAACTAGGTGAGATTCCTCCTTTCATGGAGATGGAACGATTAAAATGAAGACAATTTTGGCTTTCATAGGCAAAGGAACCAATAAAAACATACAACATCGTGAAGGTGGGATTTTTACATTTCATAGAGTCAAGGCAATAAAAATATACAAGAATGATGTGGTCCAACTGATTAAACGGTTTGTTTCTCCTTGTCTGGGGAAGGGGGAACTGTAGCAGTTCACCTAACCCATGCCAATAAGCAACTGAAGTCATTAATACATAGAAAGTGAGACATTTTCTCACATCTTTGACCTCAGCTCAAACGAGGCATGCATGATTCAAAGATGACTAGATCCAAGGTCATTCTAGGGTTTATGAATGCATGCTCTCGATCTGAGTTGTTGACCTTCTTAGATTGGTGGTGCAGGAATAGACTCTTAAAACTCTTCTCCATGCCATAAAGTCAGATTCTGAGTTTGGTTTTTCCAACTTCAAGAAAAACTCCCCCACCAACCGTAAATTTTCAGAGATCCAAGATGTATAAATAGGCTTTAGCTCGAACGAGGGTCTAAGTAAAACTCATGCAAAGTTGGTCCACGTAAACATAGTCAAAACGAATTTGGATTCTTTCTCGGGGTAGAGGATTGTGCTTCTTTTATATATCTTACCTTACATTCAAAAGAAAAAAAAAAGACTTATCTCGAAGAACTATCAAAGTGATCTAGAAATGAATTTCTTTTCTAGTTGTATGGTAAAACGATGTGAAAAGAGTACATACCTCTACCTTCACTAATAAAAAAAGTTCAAACTTGCAGTGTCATTGATAAGTAGAGTGTGGTGGGTATTTAGTATATTGATTGACCTAAAAGAATATTAATAACTTGTGTTAGTACACATAGATTCTTGGGTGTACGGCTATAAATAGCTTATTGTAGTAGACATCCTGGTATTGATTTTAATTATTAGTAGTTGGTGTTGTTATTAATTATGGGGGGATAAAAAACTAACTATAATTTTTATTTTTAAATTAAGACTCTAATCTCAAAGCTGTGGCATCCTACTCCCATAGAGATCACACCATTTGACTAAATTTTTTGTTTCAATTTTTCATGAAAAATAAATAAATTAATAAAGTTTGATATGGGTCTCTTTAACCCAACAAGCCCACTTGTCATCATTTTATGTGCTTTGCTACATTTTAGTCAATTGTGAATTTCTATAATTTATTCTATATGATTGCCCATAGAATGTCATATATATCATTGTATATGTATAGTATTCAGGCTCCTCAAAAAATGATCTATTAGATAATCTTGTCGTGCTAGTATTTCTTGAACTGAGATAACTCAAATTTTATACTTGAAGGTAAATTTGTAGCTAGAAGGGCATATCCAATGAACTAGGTTCCCACCAATACCGTGTTTGGAAAGATTATAATACATATTGCTTTATACTTGCTTTCCGTGGGAAGTTTCTTTTGCAGTGCTTTTAAGGGCAAAAAGGTGATCATATTTTATAGTATCAATTCAAATACATTACATGCACAATGGACCACATCTTGTGTATGTCCTCACTAGGGTTAGATATTTTATTAATCCTACACCACTGATATCAAAAAAAAAAAAAAAAAAAAAAAAAAAAAAAAAAATACACCTCCCACCTCCCTTAAATAAAATAAACTTTTCAAAAGTTGCGGAGAATAAGGGTTAAGTAAAGGAATATCACAATGACAAAAAAAAAAGTTTTATTTTAAAATTATAGTAAAATTATGTGGCAAAAGCTAGGCCATAGAAATAGTTAGCTTACAATATAAAAGAATGTGGAAAAAAATTTCAACAAGCTTAGGAACTAGGATGAATGGATGGAGCAGGAAGAACAATATATAATTCTTTTGACCAAAAGTAAAATATACAGTCTACAATGTTAGCTTTTATTTTCATAAATTCTACTGGTTTGGGGAAAAAAAAAGAAAAAAAGAAGAAGCATAAATTAACTCAAGGGAAAAGTGTGCATTCAGTTAAGATACTTACCAGGCTCATAAGGATTACTTAATGTTGATTACTCAAATTATTTAAAACTTATAAATAAACTTTTTTTTATTATTATTAATTTAGACTTTAGAAAGCTGGAAAGTACCCTAACACCCAAGGAGAGTCCCCCCCCCCCCCGTCCCTCTGGATAGGTGACACGTGAGCACAGATCAGCCAAATGTTGCCAGTCCAAAGGGGCGGGGGGATGGGCGGACGATCTTCTTGAGCATAGAGGATTTGGACTCATCCTAATGCCCCCATCACTATACATCTAAATGGGGTTCATCTTAACATTCAAAAGGTGGGCTCACTTTTGAATGTGTGATGGAAAGGGAATATTTTAGTGTTGGGTCATGGGTAGAGAGTCCTATTCAAAGGCAGGGTGGGATAGATTCCAGGTTGCTAAAAAGTTGTGATCCAAACCCCCACAACCACTCCACACTCATGGAATGATCTGGCTGGTTGGTCTTGTAGTTGACATTAGCGTCCAATCTGAGTTAAATGAGAAATCAATGTCAAAGTAGATTGTTAGTGTGAAATCTCTCGGATTTCTAATCCTCTTACCCATGGTTTCAGGACCGCGAATCTGAAACTTGAGTAAGCGACAACTGTGGGCCATTCGAATTGAGCCTGAAGGTTTGAAAATGGACCTCATGGTAGTGGATGATTTTGTTGATGACTCGGCCACTCTCTTAGAGTTTAAGAGGAGAGAGAAAATCAATCATAAAGGCATTAAAAAGAGATTTTGGCACGTCCGAATATTGATGAAGGAAGATCTAAATGCTGAGGTAAATATACCCAAACGTAGGCCCTTGAAAGACCTTTTAAACAAACAGAAAATCACCGGAATTGGACCCCAATTGAGGGTGGCAACCAAGGGCCGGTCGGCCGGGCAATTGACTTGATTGGGTTGACCGCCCCTTGCCCAGTTTGGGTAATTTCAGGAAAACGGGTTTAAAAACCCTTTTTTATGCCTCCACTCATCATAAAATGTATTTCTTATCGTTAGAATGAGGCTGAGGGCTTGGGAGAAGAGAAATCCAAAGAGAGTTGTGGATCCTTTCAACGCGGCATTGCATCGAAGCTTGATTCATCAGTGGTAACACTTATAAATGTGAGTGTTCTTGAAAACTCTCTTCTTTAACCTAATTTTAATGGTTTATATCATTATTGAATGCTAGGTTTTGGTAGTTATGATTATTGGATTGCAATGAAGGTTTCCCATTACTTCTCTTTGTGTCTGCCAATGTTTTTGAAAGATGATTATATGAATCGTCATTGCATTCAAATCCGATTTGAACCTCTCAAAGACACCTACGGACATTTGCGAGAGCCAATTTTGGGAGTTATCATTTGAGGCCTAGTTGGGATGACTGGTTGGCACTTTGGGGACCCTATTACTATTAATTTGAAGACCCTAAAGTCCCGTTTCGATCTGATTTTGAATAGGAGCCAAAATCTGAATTTTTACTCAAAACTAATTGATGGCAGGTTGATCAGCCATTCAACCGGCCCTATAAACCTATGCAACCGGCCATATTCGGGATGTTTGTTTTGGACCTCTTTTGAACCCCAATTGATTCTCAATTGTTATTTACTCATTCTCTTATACAACTAAGGTTGTTTTGGGCTAATTACACACTCTTTAGTGAACTTTGTGAGATTTTGGAGAGCTTTACTAACTTGAAAGGTGAGGAATATACTTAATCATATCTTGTATGAATGATGAATTATTTAAATCTTCAATATTTTAATATCTTATAATCTCTTATAAATTGTGTGTGACTTCGCACAAATGGAAGGTAATGTTAGTTTATATTTGTTCTATTTCAAATTTAATAAATTGTTGTATGTGAGAATGGTGTGAATGTGTGGGCTTGATTTTGGGACTATGTCCTCTTATACATATATACCAACTAGGGTTGTGGGTTCTACCATTACCCTAATGACATAATATATATATATATATATATATATATATATATATATATAGCATGACTCTACCTTTGCAACTTTTCTCCTTTTCACCTAAATTTTCTAAATACCAATAATGTTGACTATGTTATTTCTTTAGTTATTTTCAGGATAATTTGACATTTAGTCATGATTATTATAATTTACATTAATTTAACTCTCACATAATTTATCTCTGTTCACTCTCAACCTCTTCTCTCTCCAAGTCGCGCTTCCCTCTCCTTCTCCAACTCTCTCTCAAATCCCATTCTCTCGGCCTCTCTATCTCTCCGTCCTGTCCCTCTCCCTCTCGCTCTCTCGTCTCTCTCGGTCCTTCTTGATCTCTTTGTCCATTTTTTGTTCTCTCATTGCGAGATAATCGGCCGCGTGGTGAGGAGGATGTGGGGTCCCGGTATCTACCATGGTGGTGGTGCTGGTTGCTCGCAAGTTTGACACTTCTTTTGTTTGTTTTCTTATGTCGATCTTCATGGTATCTACTACCTCCTAATTTATGTTGCTTCGGAATTCCGGTGTTTTTCTCACCTAGTTCAATTTGTGTGTTTCTATGCATCCAATCAATCGTTTTCCCTCTCTTCGTTTTGGTCGACATGCTTTGGGGGTGTGCCAGAAATAGCGGGTTGTTGTGTTTTCAGGTATGCAATCAATTTGTCACTCTTGTATATTTTTGTTCTCCTCAAGTATAGGATCAGTGCTTCGGGGCGTTTATCATCGGCCATTGGGGGTTGGGTGCCGTATCCGGGGTTGGTCTCGGCACTTAGTTGCCTCCATGTACGTTGGTGGCATTCCTTTTTACCTCGGTTCCTTCATATCTTGTGGGTGTTTCTCTTCAACACACTATCGGGTTCATACATTCATCACTTGGTGGTGTCTTTGCTTATGCCCTTGATTATCCTTCCTTTTGGATGGTCGTATGGCGGTTTTAAGGTCGACATGATTGCGAGGTGTGCCATAGCGGGCTGTCGTGTTTTCAGGTATGCAATCAATTTGATCTCTCCTATATATTTTTGATTCCCTCGTTTTTTGTGGTGATGTTGGCTTGATGCGGTCAAACTTGATCTCTGGTTCCTTTCTCGCCACGCCGTGTTTGCAAGGTACTCCACCCTCTCTTTTTCTCTAATTCAAAATTCAAATTCAAATTCAATTTAATGGCTCGTTACCTATTCTCCCTTAACTCTATTCCTCTTCTATAATTTTCTACATCTATTCTTGTTGGTTTTAACGCTTCATGTGTGTTCGCGCGGTTTGGTCGCCTCCCTCTTTGGTTCAAAATTCAATTTACATCTCTCTAGGTCCTTATTGTCTCTTTGCTGGTATTCTAAATAAAATTGGCATTCACTGCATAAGAAATTATAAACTAATAAAACATTTGTTCCTATTTATGTGCATATTTAGATATATTTGCTTTAATATATAATCCTCTTTATCTCTTTTGTTTTTAGTTTTTGAATACTATTTCTGTTCTTACTCTCCCTCTCAACGTTTCCGATTATTCCTCACCTCAAACTTGATTATTTATTTCAATTGTCTTCTTTCTTAATAAAGGAAATTATTTCTGTTTATTAACTCGATATTTTTTTCTCTCTCATATGGCAACGTGCATTTGCACGTGTCTTACTTTACTAGTATATATATATGTGCAATTAGACCTAAGTACATAAATGCTAGGTGTCTAGAAGTGTTTGGCTAGATAACCCCATGGGTGCTACTACCCTCCGGTAGGGGTATTGAAGCCGGTTAATCCTTGATGTCAGTTGCTGGGTCTTGTAAGCACAAGCAGACCTACTGCCAGTATGAGATGGTAGGGTTGAATATAATAGGCATGGGCTCATGGGCGCTCAAGATTGGAAGCCAACCCGTGAGAGGACATGAGAGCTTCCTATCCATTATATGTGGATGACCATAGGGTTGAGATGATAAATGGAATCCAATAGATGCCCCCCGTTGAGAATCTCATTTCTAGGGGGATAATGATATCGGACCAATAGACACCTCCTGTTGAGGAATGATATACGGATCATATGTAGTACGAGACCGTATGACTATGCATTGGGTCTAGAGTTGTCCTTGACATGCACCAGTTTTCATGCAAACGGTGATGTGAGAGAGTGGTGACTTATATCCCCAATCATAGATTGATATGACTTGACCCAACATTTGAGGAAAACCCAGATAGCTCAGAGGAGATTGATGTGTGACTTAATGCGTGTCTACCATAGAGACCTCATGATAGAGTTAGAAGCATAACATTATTCATTCATTAGTTATATTATATTTATTAATCTTATATGTGTGATGTGGGAATTATATGGATGAAATGCTTGATATGTTGTTGAGTTGACTTCACTGAGTTTTGTTGAACTCATTCCTTTATATGTATATTCTTTTAAATCTTACTACATATAAGGACCATTCAAATGGAGGATTCGTCATTGGTAGACTATTTTGAGGGAAAGTTTTGCGAGGAGGTGGATTTGCATGGAGCTTCGTGCCGTGCCAGGGGCTGCTCCTATGGAGCTAGGTTCTAGTGGGGAGCTGGCGATACTTTAGGAATCGATAGTGTCCTTCATAGTGTTGTTTTATATTTGTACCCTTATATCTTTCGAGAGGGGAGATGGCATCTTCTATCAAGACAATTAGATTATTTTTGCTGCAAACAAGCACTTCATTCTTTCTTTTAAACTTTGATGACCAGTTTTGATCATGTTTTAACTTTAGTTGAGGGATAATTGTAACCTCTTGATAATTTAGTTTATAACTTTAATTGATCTTAAATTATTCTTGTCCTTTAACTACACTAGCTTGGGGAACGTAGGCATTTGTCAAACCTCGTAATCATCTCTTGTCTCTCTTTTTTGTGTTTTTTCATCTGTTATTGCCTTGAATTGAATAAGCTCTGGAAAGACCTAACTATCACACCCCACCCGGTGGGTCCGGTGTGATCAGTTAGGTCTTCCGAACTTATCCGATGCGGGTGATACACTAGACACGAGGTGGTGACAAACCCATACATAACTACGCTATATCATTTATGATCTTAAATTATTCTTGTCCTTTAACTACGCTATATCATACCCGAATATCCGTGGGGGTGATACACTACAGGACGACGGTTCAGGTGAGAGCGAGCTTAGATTCACTATGATAGATAAAGAGACGATTACATAACATGTTTAACCTTCAATCACACTTAGATCTCAATGCAAGACCTTCAACAACCATGATTGACACCTGAACATCACCATGGAACAGTTAGAAGCCATCACCATCAAGAGAGAGAAGTGAGAGACTAAGAAGAAGAAGAAGAAGAAAGCCTTTCTCACAATCGTTTTTCCTTCCCTACAATTTTAACCCTAAACACTAAAACAATGAACCAACCCAATACATATATAAACCCCTGGTCCAATCAATAACTAATGGAGCTAGTTCAACAGACTGAACCAGACAGAAATAAATACAATCATGTTTAATACTAAAAGGATCAAATTACACTCTAGCAATTCTCCCCCTTAATTTGTAATTGAATTTTTACAAACCATAGTGCATCCAAGCTCTACTACATCAATGCTCATGTACCTGCAATATGAAAGATTAAACAACAATATTAAGAAAACAAACAAACAAACCAACCGTGCACCTAAACAATCTAAACAAATATGCTTGAACATATACAAATGAATGCAAATGAGATGCACCAACAAACTAACTCAACAATGCATAAACTTGTACCAAACTAGGATGAAAAATACATATATAAATATATAATCATAGCATAACACAGTGTCCAACAATAGAGAGCAATAACATGCTTAACAAACATAATCTATACCAAAACTACGACAGTGAAACATGCACAACATGGCATAGGGAACATACACAATCATAGCATATGAAAAAAATGCACAAGAGCTGAGAAGAAAAAGAAAGAAAAAAAGAATCAGAAAAATATTAATCAATTAATTATATGCCTAGGACTCAATATAGCCGAACCAGGTTGCAAATAAAGTGTAAATCAAATTCACAGCAGTGATTTCAAACAATAAGATTGCACAATATTAATAGATTAGAAGAAAAGCATAAATAGTTTGTTAACAAGGTGCTAACCCAACCTGACTGAACTAGATTGCACAACGATTGTTTAAGAAATCAATTATAGAAGCAAAATATGATATACAGAGAGATATACTGTCAATTAAATAATAAGAACCATCAGATTAATTAACAAAGAGTGATGGAAACAATCTGACAGACCTAGATCAAAGCATGTATATATTAGATTAAAATAAATTGAACAATCGAATTTAAATTGCAGCAAATACCATGAATCAAATATTTTTTTTTAAATAAATCTAATCAATTAATTAAATGTTACAAATAACAGATCAATTAAAAATGAATTAGTGAACCAATCTGGCATAACTAGATTGCACTGCAGGGTATATCAAATTCAAAGAAAGATAGAACAATCAGAGTAATAATCGATCAAAAATGCCAACAAATAACCCTAATAGGCTCTAATCATACCCGTAAGGCATTAGAAATGAAAAGCCCCAAAAAATGGTAAGTGATTTCCTAGGTAGTGGTACTATTGCCTATAATACTCCCATTTCTCAGGAACTTAAAGGGTGGATCCTGTGGGAGGAGGTAAAAGAGATTCAGCAGTATGTGAAGGAGGTGAGGCATTCATGGGGAAGTACAGGAAGTAAGCTTTTTATAAAATTATCTATTGGTAGTTGATTTGAATTAAAATTTGATTGCTCTTATATTTCATGAAGGGTTTATTGCTAATTACCATTTGATTGTTCAATAATCAATCTCTTAATCCAACTCTATGATTCACATATCCAAGACTGTCGTTTTAGTAGGGAGCATGGGAATGGGTGAATTGTTGCAGATTTTACTCATGTTAACCTACACTGTTATGAGGTACCTATATTTCTGTCTCACACATGCACTGCTGCACTGGACGTGCCGTTTTTAATCCGTTACAGTTTCTATTGCTCTTAAGACCATTTTCTCTAAAATATTTAGACATGGAAGTGTGGAATGATGGAGTTCTGTCAATCTATTTACAGTGTTTTGTGGGGACATATGGAGCTATCATAGTCATTGATAATGCTCTGTTTAATTTACTTCTTATGGCTTGGCCTCCTAGATTAAATTATTCCTCTTTTCTCTGAACTATTTGTCTATTCGAGAGTTTATCTTTCTTATGTGCAGCAACAAACTCTTACTCTACTTGATCAGGGTTTTAAATTTTCAGATTTACCTATCATAGATATTTGCTGTATGATTATATTAGATAATTCTAATGGCCTTTGACTTTATTTTAACTTTTGGGAAACAATTTGAGGTTGTAGGATAGATCAAGGCTGCTTAATTGGTTTAAAATCAAGTCTTACATTGTTTAATTTCATTTAAAATTGTAAAATAGTTCAAATATATTGTGGATGTGCAATAAAATAAGGTTGATGTAGCAGGACAAGACCACCATTGGAGTTCATACCGAATAAAAAGCTAGAGCTGGAGTTAAAACCATGCTGGATGCGTTCTCCATTTTAATGATGAGATGGGTTTTACCAGTTCAAAGCAACTTAAGAAAACACATTAATTGTAAATATCCATTAATTGCACACAATGTTTCAGATACTAATGTAATGGTAATTAGTCTTTTCGAGCTTTTCTTTCAATGAATAATTATAGCTGGTAATCTGCAAAGATTGTAGATCGTAAGAATTTTGCATTGTAGTGTTGTTGCTTGCCTTCAAGTAAATTAGTAGCACGGAACGAAGTTGGATGAGTTTATAACACCAGAACTCCAAGCACATGGACGTTGCAATAAGCACTGCTAGAGCCATTAAATGGCACCGATGTTGAAACCATGACCTCAATGACACTACATTTCACAGCTTTAATCCTTTCATAGTAAAACAACACCAGTTCTGATTACCAAGCTCACACCCCTGAATCTTTTTTTCCTAGCTATCAGTTTCATGCATTCATCAAAGAATCCAAGAATCGGTCCTTAAAAGGAACCACAACTTTTTTGGACAGTTTTTACACTAGGCAAGACATCACAACAGACATTACCCCACAAATAGACTGACCCTTAGTTGTTGAACTTTCTAATGGAACTTCCACTTACAACGTTCAAAAGCGTTCCCTGTTCAAACTGAACTGCAATTACAAAATCCAATTTAACCCTGATTGTAAATAAAAAGTGTCTTATGAAAGCCACTAACTTAGCTCACTTATTAGTAAATTACAAGCTGGCGGTGTTGAAAGGTTCTAGTCTGGCAAAAAATGACAATTCATAATATGTTCTATTCGTAGCCATTAGGACTATACATGACTGAAAATTTAAATGGTAAATTCTTGATTTAAATTATTGTACATCAGTTGGGTTGATAATAGCTCGGAACATTGCCTGTTTGAAAGGTTGACTTATGGGACATAGGTACAAAACTTGGTTAAACAACTTCATATCCATCCTCCAATAAGCAACGTGCATTTGCACTTCTTTTTTATTTTATTTGATCTATCGCCCTCTCAAGCTTAATAGAATGTTCACAAAAGGCCTGGACGAAAGTGATATTTAGTGGATCAAGAAGGTATCCAATATGTTATGTGGATGCTTCAATAGCATTTATGAAATTTTAATTTGCAAAAGCCTTTTCTTCTAATCATCTTCGTAATTCTTATATGGGTTTTGATCTATTGTGTTCCATTTGAGATCTCTAATATTTAATGTAAATCTTGGTTGTTTGCATTCTTCCCGAAAATGAAGATTATTTATTGGAAGAGAAAAAAGGAAAAACTTTATATGGCCTTTTGCTTATGATTCTTGGTATTTATCATCTATCCAAGGTTCATTTCATGTAGTTCTTAAGGAGCATTATTTTTATTATTTGAAACTTTATTGGTGCTTTGATGTAATATTTGCTGAATCTTGTAGAGATAAGATGAAGAGAAGCAGCTTCAGTCTCCCCTAGCAAAGAAATTTACTTTTGGTAAAGCCCCACAATCTCCTTTGCACACAAGAATTATCTCTCTTCACCAATTCTGCCTTGACTGAAGTTCCATTTTGGATTATTAACAGCTAAGACTACATTTACTCTTCGCCTGAGTGATGACGATGATGAGAGTGGGGCATCGGTTGATATGGATACCGGTTGCTTTGATAAATCTGACAACGCTCATGTTCTTTGCTTCTTCATCTATTGCATCATGCATCTAGGTTTTATGATTTATGTTTCTGTTGGTGGATTCTTCTTTGCTTTTATTCACTTTGTTAATTATTTAGAGATAGAAAAAAAATGTCACAATATTGTTTCTACATTTTTAGCTAGGATATTGAATTTAAAAATGGTAATTCCAATATTCGATTAGAATGAAGTATAAGAGATTATAGAATGCACGACTCTATATTTCCTTTAACTATGATGCATGTCATTTTCCTTAGAAAATTATCATTTTTTCACTTGTGGTTGCTTTTATTTTATTGCATATCAAGATATCTCATAAAACAATTTTCAAAATCTCACTCTCTTAATCCTTCATACATGGTCACGTGCATTTGCACGTGTATAAGTTTGCTAGTATATATATTCTTTGGGTTCTCTCTAGACCTTGCTTAGCAAAAGGACCCACATTCTTGTACTAATAGTACCACCTACCCTAAAAACAAATACTAATTTCAGTCCCCTTTGGAAGGATTCGAGATCTTTGCCCTTATAAAGCAAAGACCTTCTAGAGGATAACATAGTTGGTCTTCCATGGTCAAGAGTCCTGTATGAATGCTGGGTTTTACATTGGCCCTGGTGACTCGAATTTTCTACTGATTTTAAGGGTTGTTAGACTTCCTTTGGTCGCTCCTCTCCCTCATTCTCGTCTCTTTCCGCTCCAACAAAAGAAAGAGAGAGAGAGTGCATTGGTCAACACAAACGTGTAGAATAGGTCAAAATATAGGCCACAAACAAAGCAATAAGCATGTAGTGATACCACTTTTTGCTTGACTTGAAGATTTTTGAGTTTTGGTTGTTGGGTGGGGTGCGTTGTTCATACTGGATTTGGTTGTTCCACGCTAAAATGCGATCTAGTGGTCAATCCAATGCTTCCAATCTACCTCTGGCTCGTTTTCTTTGAATTCATATAGCCTTCTCAGATGTTCTTCTTGACAGGTTTGAAAGCTTCAATCGTCAAACACTGGGTTTGAAACCATTTTCTCTCTGAATTGTCTTATTTGTTTGAGGAACGTGGCAATTAACAAAAGAATTCAAAGAAAAGAGTTCTGCGTTTCCACGGCAAAGATTGTCGATTCTTCTTGCATGCTCTCAACCATTCCTTATTCTTCTTCTTATAGTTCTGAAGTTGACATGGAATAAAAGATATTCAATGTTTCGATTCAGTTGGTCATTAATGGTCAATAGTTCAGTTAAGACTGAAGAACTCAGAATTGGAGGGAAAATGCCATGCATGCATGATCTTCTGTGGTTGAGTTCTATTGACCACGCATGCTACACTTGTTTTTAGCAAGAGCAGAAGCATCTGTAGAAGACAAAATTTAATTACGTGGTTCATTTGAAGGCTTATACATTCAAGGTCAAGCAGAGATGATGTAACCCTATCACTTTCTACTGCTCCTCTCAACTTGTTGATGAGAGACTATAAACACATGAAAGTGGAAACCCTACTTCAAGTTTGAAGACCAAATGCCCCTCTACCTAAAAATATCCAAAACAATAAAAGAAGGGGACTTCCGAACATTTTAGGATTCGCAACTAGTCATTTCGAAGAACTTGAAATTTTGAACATGACTTACTAATTGACGGTGGCCACCATCTGAAACAAGGATCCAGATGCATCAGAATATTTTACACGGTGAAAATTTGTATTCGATCACCTCAACACTTTTTTTGTCTCAATCTCTATTATGCCTTTCCATCAAAGATTGGCTTGGCGTATGTGTGGTTTAATAAGTTACTAGCATTGTGGATGTTTAGGGTTGTTGATTTCTTGTGATCATGAAGTTTGGGTTGTGATCTTTTTCTAGTTTGAATTGGATAATGTAGAGGTTTACACTTCCTTCACTTCTCTTCATCACACAATGAAAATAAAGTTTATTAGAACTTCTATCTCTGATTCATTTTGTTAAAACTTAAAAGTAGATCATCTTCATAATATCTGATAAAGAAGTGTGAAGAAAGTATAGACTTACCGATAGGGTTTTGAATTCTTTTTTCAAAATATTGAATAGAACTTAAAGGGTAGAAGAAGATTTTTAAGGTTTGTGATTGACAAAATTGTATATTTTTAGGTCAAATTCTAATCTAATCAGTGATTACGCGTATTCCATTTTGTCACCTCAACGGCTAAACCTAGGAATTCCAAATAAGGGGTCCAACGTGAAAGATATTATGGCTGCGGCGGAGTCTTATTTTAAATTAGTGGGCGACATAAACATGGTTAAGACTTAATAAAAAGTCCATAATTAATATTATTAATTCATAGATCACGATCGTACCAAAAAATACTTTTTTTTTTATAACAAATCTTCCTCAAACTAGGTCGGACCCTTCACGTTTTATTTTAAATAAATCATTTTCCGTCTAACACCACTACCCACATCCCCAACTATTTCTAAAGAAGAAAAAATATTAAAATATTAACATCATTTATCAAGTAATTTTATTTCATTTTTACTAGGGGTGCAAGTTTTGTCACGGCCTTGACCTGTCCTAAGCCCGCTCTAAGCTTGAATAGGGCTTAAACTCAAGATTTTGGCATTGAGGGCAGGTTATGGCCAAAATATTATGCCTTGATTAGGGCCAAGACGGGCCTGTGATAACTCTTCGGCCCACCAAGCCTATCACGACCTGTCCCTGATTTTTTACGTTGACCCTAATTTTGGCTCTAATTCTGGCCCTAATCCTAACTCTAATTTTGTCTCTAATGCTTGATCTCAATGAATTAAGAATATGAACAATGATATGGCCAATTAGGACTAGTGTCAAGTATAGGGTCAATCAGGGCTAGGGCTAGGGTTAGGGACAGGGCTAGAGACAGGGCCAATCAGGCTAGGAATAGGGCCAAATATATGACCAATCAAGGATGGGGCCAATCATGATGGAAATGAGCATGGTTTGGCCCTGTAGGGCTTAGGGTCAGGGATGATAATCATTGGCCTTGAATTAAAGTCAGGGTGGGAACAAACTTAAATTAGAATATATAAGGCTGAGCTTAGGATTGCAAAAGACCAGCCCTTTTGCAGCTTAATTTATACGTAAGTTTACTTATTGCATAATTGGTGATTACTTCTATTTAGAGATAGTAATTAGACTAAGAAGGTTTATAGTTTGAACCAACAAACCTTTACACCTTCTTCCCTCCCTGCATCCCTTGGGTCTATCGGCCCAAGTCTCTATAGAAAATTGATGTGATTTAGAGATTTTTCAAATGTCAAAAATTTGTCTAATTTAATTATTTAAAACTCATGTTCTCTAACTTTTGTTTTAAAGAATTGGTAGCCTTTTTACATAACAATGATAACTATCTTATATATAGCACAGGGCTTCGTCCCAGCTCCAAGAAGATTTGAAATCATAATCTAACACCATCAGAAACTAGTTTTTTGCCAAACGAACCAACCACTTATCATATTGTCTCTCTAACTTGCATGCATTCCACTTATATGACTTATTTCTGAGAGACCAGGTCTTTACGTAGCTGGTCGTTGCAGTATATGCTCATTGCTCTGCTTCAATTTGGACTTCTGATAATTTCCAACTAACCCTACTTAATCTATAATCTATTTATATTTTAATTATAATTCTAAAAAAAATTCAGAAAAGGGAATACCTCTTTTGATTTTTCCTCCATGTACTAAATTTAAAGTTTTCAAGCAGAATATAGATTAACAAATACAATTTAATTCAATAGATAGAGGACCCCTCCTCTCTCTCTCTCTCTCTCTCTCTCTCTCTCTCTCTCTCTCTCTTTTAAGAAATCACTTCCACAGGTTTAAAAAAGAAGATGGACAGAAAAGATGGAGATTACCCTAAAAAATTTGAAAAAAGGTTTGAACTACACTGGTGAATCGTTGAATTTTTGCAATAATATTGTCCGATGAACCTTCAATGTCTACTTCTGGACGTCAGCATGATCATCATCTTCTTTAATGGCGACTTTAATCAAGAATTGAGCTTTCTGGGCTTGAAGATTCCAATCTGTCCTACTCAAAACCAATATCATGATGATCATACATGAGAACTGAGCCGCAAAGAGTCCCAACCATAACCCTTTGAAATCATAATCAAAGAAGAAAGCCAACCCGACTGCCACCGGCATTCCAACTAGATAGAACGAACCCAAATTGATATTTGCTCCTACCTTCGGCTGTGCAGTTCCTCTCAAAACTCCACAACCTGTTGTCTGTGGACAATTTCCAAGCTCGCACAGTCCAATTATAGGCAAAACCAGAGACGTCAATGCAATAATATCTGTATCTAGAGTGAACATTCTTGCCCAGATTGATCTCACTGAGATAGAGAACATCAATGCTGAAAATCCAAATAAAAAGCTAAACAAGATACCCACAAGAGCAGCAAGCCTAGCTTTCCTTGGTTGGTTTGCACCCAATTCATTTCCAACCCTTGTAGATATGCTGAAGCTCAAAGAAGATGGGAAGATGTAGATTAGAGACGTAGTTTGAATAAGTATTCCCATGGATGCCACTGTTATTCTTGGATTTGATAGAAGCCCACATAAGAGAATCATGATTTCGTACCACCACCATTCCAGACAGACTGAAATGCAGCTTGGAATGGCCAAATCGAGGAGTGACTTCCACCCTTTTAAGCATTCTTGTGAAATACCTCCCCAGGTCTCCTTGTATACCCCAAACATGTAGATGTAGACAATCAGTGAACCAACGAGGTTGAAATTAGTCCAAACGCCACTCAAAGCTACACCTTTGATTCCAAGATTGAGAACAGAAACAAGGAGATAATTAATGGGTATATGGAGAAGGATTGCTAGAGTGGCGCAGTAAGTTAGCGGTAGTGTTATAGATTGACTTCGAAGGTAGATTCGAAGTGGGTGGAGAAGAGATTGAGCAACAAGATCAGGCAGAGAATATAGAATGTATGATTGGGCTTCTTTGGCTATATCTGCTTCTTGACCGCAATAGGTAAGGATTTTCTCCACATTTAACCAAAGGAGAGCGATGGGGATTGAGGTGACAAGCAGGAGCAGTACAGTTCTCTGCAAGGAGAGGCCGAGCATAGTGTGGCGTTTAGCACCAAAAGCCTGGCCACAAATGGGTTCCATTCCCATGGCGAGGCCGGAGAGGATAGAGTAACCAGTGATGTTTGCGAAGCCAATGGCTAGAGAACCGCCGGCTAAGGACAGGTTACCTAGGCGGCCAAGGAAGAGCATGGAGATCATGGAACGAGTGTAGAGTAAAAGACCTGTGACCACCATGGGAAGAGCTATGTTGGCTATGGATTTGGCTTCGTTAATGGCAAGCGAAAGGTGGGATGTCGAAGCAGTAGTGGATGGATTTTCATGATCATGAGATTGTAATTTTGATTCTTTTGCTTTTGGTAGTCCTTCTTGCTGTTGTGGGAATGCTGGGATTTTGGGTATCAAAGGAGTAAACATGTCGGGGCCAGAACAGTGGGTGTAGGGAAGGTAAGTTTGGTCTGACTCTGGGTTGCATTTACAGGTCTGTGAAAAGCCAATTAATCGACACATGGCTCTGCTGTTGATACCCGAAAGGGGAAAGCCACACAGAGGAGGGGATTTCTTCTTGAGAGAGAAAGAGAGAGAGAATTGGGAGATGGGCCTTTGAGAAGGAGAGGAGGAGAGGTCCGAAGAGGAGACTTGGGATGTGCAGGATGGTGAGTGCCAGGTTTTAAATTAAAGGGGTTTAAGGCTGATGAAGTTGACTCATCAAAAGAATTTCTTCAGTTGACCTGCTTTGAATGAAAATTACCTCCTTCCAAAGTGGAGAGAGAGAGAGAGAGGAGCGGATTGGAGAACACAAACGTGTAGCATGGTTCAAACTTGTTGAGAAAATATATAGATAAAGGCCTCAAACAATGCAATATGCATGTACTTAAATTACTTTATTACTTGACTTAAAAGATTTGAGTTTTGGTTGTTGGGGTGGGGTGGGGTGGTTTGTTCATACTGGCTTTAGTTTTACACGCTCAAATCGGATAGTGGTCAATCCAAGCTTCCAATCTACCTCTAGCTCGTTTGGTTTGAATACATATAGCCTTCTCAGATGTTCTTCTCGACAAGTTTGAAAGCTTCAATGTCAAACACAGGGCTACCCACTTATCCGTTACATGTGGATTTGGATTTATATGCAAAGTGGGAATAATCGAAGACAAAAAGCTTCCTTTATATATGTTCAGTCAAAAGAAAAACTTTGTAGTTGCCAAACTGGAAGCTTCTTCCAAGTCTTCAAAGTTCCAACATGATACATTTCTCAACTTGCTCAGATCGATGCATTCGCCCTTCTGTTATGCTTAAGATGAATGAATCAGTACTCAATTTTACGTGGTGTTATTATAGATTTTTACTGTTTACTTAAAACTCTTGAAGACTTTTTATATGTTGGTTTTGGAGCTCTTCTCGTCATTCAACTGTGGCAAAGAAGCAGCAGAAGGGAACAAAATCAAGAAACCATTTTCTCTCTGAACTGTCTTCTTTGTTTTGGGAACGTGGCAGGAAAGAATTCAACTAAAAGAGTTCTGGGTTTTCACAGAAAAAATATTCGATTCTTCCTGCGTGCTCTCAACATTCCTTCTTATTAATAAGTTGACATGGAATATACGATATTGAATGTTTAGATTCAGTTGGTCATTGGTGAATCACGTAAAACTGAAGAACCCAGAAGGAGGGTCATTCCATGCATGAACTTCTTCGCATACGTTCCATGGAGCATGCATGTTACACATTTTGTACTTACCAAAGCAGATGCTGTTTTCAGTAGCTATGAAGAAGAATTGATAGAACCCTGTTGTTTTCTACCTTCTCATCAGTTGAGAGACTATAACTATAGGAACACATGGAAACCCTACTTCAAGCTCCATGACCAAAATGCCCTTGTTGTACCTAACAACATATAGGGGATTGTTTGGTTACATTGAATCCATGGATTCATGGTTCAAAAAATAAACTGCTTGGTTACTTGAATCTGGTGAAATGAAATATGTGGACTTCATGATCCTAAAAATTGTTTGATTACTTGAATCTTTTGAATGAAATCTGTGGATTCATCTTGAAAAATTGTTTGATTATCTTGAATCTATGAACTTGAAACTTTGTGAGTTCATCTTGAAAAATTGTTTGGTCATCTGAATCCATGAATTCCAAAATATTGACTTTGTTAATTTAGTATAGTTTATATATGAAAATAAAAAACCTGAAAATGACAAATATGTAAATTGAAAATTTATTTTTAAATTTGTCTCATCAAAACTAGATTCACTCGTTCTTGTCTCGCTATGTCCACTCCTTAGTCTCATGCTTAACACCCACTCTGAACATTGATTGAGAGGCAAGTGCGTCTAAGGAAGCCTAACTGCCGCATCAGGGAAAAGGTTAAAAGAACCCTATTTAGAAGAACGTGAAGCAGCATTCTTATCTTTTAATAGTCTTCTGCTTCGCACCCTTCGTTCCCAAGCTTTGATCAAACTCTCAATCACCAATTGGCTCACTACCATGCTTGTCTCACTTGTTGCCTTGAGGGAATAACTCAAAAATTAAAAGAGAAGTCATATATCATGCATCAAGAATGAGGAAATATAGAGAACAGGTATAACACATGCAAGAGAACAAATAGCGATACATACCAAAATCTTCGTTGAGTTCTTTGCAACACAGATGATCACCTCTAATACTGCAATAGTGAATCTGGAAGAAAATTTCTTTTATTGAGTAAAATAGCCCAGAAACTTAGGTCTGACCTAAGGATTCCCAAGAAAGAAAGAAATTATAAATTTATAAGCAAATCGAAAAAGAAAAATTGAAGATGAGAATGATAAGATAAGAAATTAAATACCTGAACTAAGAAGGGAAAGAAGGGATCTAGTGCCTTTGAAACTTTGTTTCTGCCTTTCTTTCACCGCCGCTGCAGCTGATTATGTGACACTATTGGTTAACAACTGATGAGGAATCTATAAACAGCAAAGAATCAGTACAGAGTCGAAAACCCTAGTTGAAGAAAATGAAGATGTTGAAGAGAAGAAGATGAGGAGGAGGAAGAAGAGAAGAGACTATTTGCCGTGGAACTAAGACAAGGTCAAAAACCCTAGAGTTCGAAGTTCGAAGTTCGAAGATGAAGAGGAAGCCTCTCGTTTGAAGTTCAAAGTTTGTCAAGTGTGCGAAATGGGAATGCTCCAATTTGTGGGTGAACATCGGAGATTTCAACCTTTTTATACTTAGGGTGGAATCCAACAATTCCACCCAACTCCCATGAATCCAAAGATTCTCATTTTTAGACAAAAAAAATTTAACAAAAATCCTTGGATTCATGAATCCAAGGATTTCAAGTAACTAAATAGGTGTAAAAACTAGATTTATGGATCCAGCAATTTCAAATCTTTTGATTCAAGTAACCAAACAAGCCCTAAAACAGTAAAAGGACTTCAATTGAACCACTCTAGGATGCACAACCGGTCATGTCGAAGAGCATTGAAATCTGAACATGATCTACTCCTAACAACATTGGAAAATGAGAATCTAGACACATTGAAACAAGCCTGAAACATTTTATATGGTGCAAGTTTGTCTTTACCACAACACTTCTCCAAACTCGATCTCTATTATTTCTTTCCATCAAAGATTGGCTAGCTAGGTGTATGTACAGTGTAATATAGGTTATTAGCATTGTGGATATTAAGAGTTTTCAAGTTCTTGCAAAGTGGAACCATGCAATGCCAGACACAACATAGATCTTCCAAAGATCAAGCTTTTTTAATAAACCAATTCATTTGGGACCTTGCAAATCCTTACTTTTTCTATTCAAATATCAGCCCTTTGTCTCTAAGTTTTTACATCGAGAACTCTCTGCAGATAAAGAGATGTCAAAGAGGCTTCTTACCTCCCAAAAATTACTTCCTACATGAACATATAAACGCTAGTTCATCAAGAACATGCAGAAAAAAAAACACTTTGAATTGTTGATTCATCACTAGAGATGATTTAGAACCAATAAATTATTGGCGTTATGGATCTTAAGAGCTTTTTTTTTTTTTTGGGGGGGGGGGGGGGGGACAAGTGATTTTATATATTGGGGATGGAGGTATTATATAAAGCAGGACTTTGCACCTGGTCCCAAGGATTTGAACTTTGATCTCCTACATGGAGGTGTTGGTCTCTTACCAATTGAGCCACCCTTTGGGGTTTTGTGGATGTTAAGAATTGTTCTACAAAGTTTGGGATGTACTTCTTGTCTTTGAAATGGCCTGAGCGATTGATTCACCGCCAAGCCCTCTGATTGATTAAATTTCTTTCATGAGGATGAATTGGACTCAATAGTAAACTCAAATCTACAAAGAATCACAAAGAAAGGTTAGAACAGGCCGATCTAGGTGCAGCCACCTCCAATGGTAAAGTCAGGAAATGAGCAACACTAGAAAAATGAAATCACAAGTGAGTGACAAGCGGATTGAGGTGTTAAAGGTGGGTAGCATTGCTTGATCCAGCTGACATTCATGCACCAAACACATGACCTCATAGTCTAATCTAATCATCAGTGACTACTAGAACTCAACAAATTCTTCATCAATTTTGATGGTTTAATTACGTGTATTCCATTTTGTCATCCAAACCTAGGGGTTCCAATAAGGGAAGCTTTGGCTTTGTTAGTCTTGCTGCTTATCTCACACGTAAGATCCAACGAGAACAATGTTATTGCTGCGGCGGAATTTTATTTTTAATTACTAGACGACATAAACATGGTTAAGACTTAATTAAAGGTCCACAACTAATACTAGCTAGTTATTCATAGATCACCACCAACCATGACTTTATTTATATCAAACCTTCCCCAAGCTAGGACCGTAAAATAAATCATTTTCTAACTTTTTCCTCCTAATACCCCCCCCCCATCCCCATCTACTTCTAAGAAAAAATATAAAAATATTAAGATCATTTTTTCAAGTAATTTGATTTTATTTTAACATAGATGTGCTTCTGGCACACTAGTTGATGGTCTTTTATATTGAGATAGTAAAACTAAGAGAGTCATGGATTCAAACTTTCATACCTTTACACCTTCTCCCCCTCTCCCATGCGTCCCCTAGGCCTACAAGCTTGACCTTGTACAAAAAACGATGTGATCCAGATGTTTCATGCATCAAAAACCTCCACACCTCTACACCTTCTCCCCCCCCCCCCTTGCGTCCCCTAGGCTTAAAAGCCTTTAGTTTTTGGGCCTAAAAGCAATGTGTATCTCACGATGTTTCATGGCCATAAAAACCATCCTTGACACACGTGACACGACACACCCGACCGCTCACATCCCACTATGGCTAAAATACATAACGCCTTTAGTTTTCGGGCCGTACTTCTTAATTTCTACCTAAACGATAATTGTGATCTACCGATTCTTTCAATGTCAAGTCTCTCCCTCTCTCTCAAAAATCATTCTGACTAGATTTTTTATGTCAGCCCCCCTTTTTTTACATTACAGAGATAAGTACTATTTTTTATATAGGGTGGAGCTTCACTCCTAAATCCCAAAGAATATTGAAATTTAGATTTCATATTATGAGACGTTAATCTTTGTCAACTGAACCAACGCCTTGGAATTGTATCTCTAACTTGCATGCACACCACTTCTATGACTCATTTCAACGCAAATAATATGTATGTGATGAGGACAGCTACCTCTCTCACAATATTAAAAAAAATCAGCTTCAATAATAAAATGATATATCAGTTTGGTTGAGATATACATTATTCTTTGACTTTTAGAAAGTCAACCATGACATATGAGTATAAATAAATTAGATCAGTACTGTTCCCTTGATCATATGACTTTGCTAGTAGATAGCTAGTAGAGTTTCTAAACCCTCTTTAAAATTCTCAAGAAACCTATCTGATCTCATTATAACATTTATTGTTTAGAATATTATAATAAATTATTGTTCACATCCATAAGCTATTGAGAAGAAATATAGGTATGGTTAAGTTTTTTTTTTTTTTTTTTTTTTTTTTTTTTTTTTTTTTTTTTTTTTTATGATGTTCATCCGGGCCAGGTTGCCCACTCCTCGATTACATCCTCAGAGAGAGCTTTGTCATCTAGAATGGTTGAACCCATGACCTCTCCACTAAGAAGTATGGATCTTACCACTCTACCAACCCTACATTGACTATGGTCAAGTATCTTATATCTTGTAAATGGAAGAAGCAAGGAAATCAAGTTATTTTTTGAAAAGCTAGAAAACTACATCGAGGTCATATAGGATCATATACGAAAAAATCTTTTCTAGGCTTTCTCTCTTTAGCTTTAACTAGTCTTTGATTTTTCATGTGAGTCTTAGAGCTATCAATTAGTTCATCACTAGACTTGCATATCTCTTCTTAATAAAAGAAAACATTCTTAATAAAAGAAAACAGGTGTGCATGTACATTTTTTTTTTCCTACTGAGAAATTATAGAACTCTCCTTTTCTTATTTACTATTTATCTTAAAATAATACTAGTAGATGACTCAAGCTTCTAAATATTATGGGTAGGAAAGTTCTATATTTGGTACCTTATTTTCTTTTGAATATTTCAATGGATTGTTTTGTCGATACTAAGACGTAAGTTGATGTAAAGTGACAACAGCCATACTTGTCTTTACTTCCCAAATAGTTGGAATTTAAAGAACAAAGTGACGTGAAGAAGTGAGCATTCAAGTTGAACAATACTTTCGACATAAACATGGATGTAGATATAATACAATAATATAATTGCTATAACAATCAATTTATCTTGATACTTTTTAGTTGCGTTTTCCTCTCTTATTATTTTTTTTTCTTGATACATCCTCTATGATTTAGTAATAAAAATTACAAAACAAAGATATTAGGAACATTAATACAATCAACTAAAGAAAAATAAAAAATAAAAACAAAAACAAAGCAAAATAGAGACCATAAAATATAAAAATACATGCATTAGACCCAAAATCATGTGAAATTATTTTTCATAAAAGCTACAAAAGAAAGATATTAATTATGAACATTACAATCAACTAAAGAAAAAGAAAAAGAAAAAGAAAAAGAAAAAGAAAAAAACAAAATAGAGACCATAAAATATAAAACTATATGCATTAGATCCAAAATCATGTGAAATTATTTTTCTATTTTAAAGTTTGTTAATATTACTCATTTTTTGTCTTTTTTTTTTTTTCCAAAACCCAAGAAAAAATATTTCATTATCATTCTCTCTCACTTGTCTTCTATGGAGATTTTGTACCACACTTTTCCCGGTGTAACTTGAGCCTTTTCATTCCCATTTATTTATTTTTTCGGTTGGTCAGATATTTGTAACAGTGGGCTGGGATGGACCTTACTACATGGGCCAGCAAGTGGGAAATGAGTAGGGCCCATATGAAAATGCATATTTTATTTTTTTTAGGGCTCACGTGAAATTTGCAATTACAATGAAAACGTGAATCCCTTATCACGGGGGATGGACTGGACCCCTGATAGAGATGGGCCAGCCCATAAACGACCTAAATTTCATCTACGTTCTCTATAACCTCACTATTTCAGGGTTGGGGCAGGTTTAGAGCTGTAAGCCCAGCCCAGCCCAGTGAAACTTTCATTAGAAAATAGCAACTCGAATTCTTTTTCATAAGAAAATAACAGATTTATTCAAAAACAAAGGAGGAGTTGGGAAAATATTTTCCCTTCAACAACCTAACCCACAAACTATTAGGTTCAGTTATTAAACGCCAAGCCTTCTTAGTAAGCAGAGCATCATTAGCCCTGCAAAAAATGAAAATATCATCGGCAAAGTTAACCGACGTGCTATGACAATGCATAACACTTCTTATTTATTTCTGCATTTCTCCTTGTATGGTGATGGTGACGAGGAACAATATGTCGCCGATATATCACAAAATGTTGGCGTGTCACTCAAGACCGACAAGAAACTAACCTCCGAAACGAAATATACCAAAAATTCGCCAACAAATAGACTAATATCTCTAAATCCGCGAAATGTCGGCAAAATCGCCATTACTCTGCATTTTCCAGTGAGTTGTTCTATGCTCCAGGAACATGACCAAAGCACTGGTCCCTCTTTTGGCTCTAAAAACCCCCCAAGGTATTGTTTTTTGCCTTTCCTTCAAATACATCGATTTCCTTAATAGCATGCTTTCTCTTCGTTCTGAAACTTGGAAAATCTAATTTAAGCCTCTATTTCAACGAGTGGGTTTTGTGTTGCTCGCCCCAATTAACTTTGTGCACATTCGAAAGCAGGTCGGCAGGAAGCGTTGTCTCCAATCGAGGAAGCCCACACGGGCCATCAACGCCGATGAACGGCAAAGATGATGCATGCATCTACTTTATGCCACTGCAGGGCAAGTTGTGAGGAGGATGATGAACGATGAAGAAGGGCCACCAACGACAAAGTTGCTTTATGCCACTGTTGGGTGAGGATGAAGATTATCCCTCTCTCTGCAAAAATTATCTCCAACGAACAATGAAGTTCCTTGCTTCTTTTAAGTTAACCGTTTTAAATGTCAGCGATATTTCGTCGACATTTCGGGGTTTCGGTGGTTTCGCCGGACACTGACACCCGAATTTGGATTGACTTTTCGAACATTGATGGTGACCTTGATTGAAGCCCATCCAAGTATCTTTTTTAACAATTTTTATGTATTATTTTCTTTTGGGTCATCATCAACCCATCATAAGAGTATGGAGCATACAGGCATAGAGGAAGGTGCAGAGGGACGTAAGCTCATATCATACCTCTTTAGTCTTACTGCCTCAATACAGGAGGTTGTCATCATCGTGCCTCCATATAGAAAGTTGCCACTGATTTGCTACTTTATAAAATCAAATTAAGGTGTACATTAGCATACCAACCACTAAAAAAAATTATTCTCTTTTTTTGCCCCAATCATCAAAGTCTTTGTTTGCTTACTAGATCTGGCCAAAAAGAACTCTAGCAAGTGGGTGGGGTAGATTTTTCTATCCTAAAGCGTGTCTCCCATGCCAACCAAGTATCAATGGAGTGTCAATGTCTATAACAGTTAATGAGTTCAGATCCTCTATCCTTATGGATAGAATTTTGTAATTTTCTTACACTCTTCCACAATACATTTAAGAGAATATCCACTTTGAATATGTATGATTCACTTTATTAATGCTTAGAAATAAATCTCCATATTAAATATGTGATGGAGATTGGTGATAAGTAGAGGGTCTCAATTCTTAACATGGATGCCATAGAGCAATGGAAGTATGAAAAATAACCCCTACCAAATGGAGGAAGTAATCGTCCCTGTTTGTGTGTGTGTCTCATTAGCAATTCTATCGTTTTCCAATAAGATAGAATTATGAATAGGCACTAACACAAAGTTGTTTTAGTGGTAAGACCAATACCTCTTAGCGAAGAGATCATGGATTCAACTCTCGCCAGTGGCATTTATTATTCAATACCCCCATCTCCGATATATAAAATCCCCCATTAACCCAAAAAAAATATTTGGAACATTCATTGTGGACTGGTACTTGATTTTACCTAGACCTGTAAACGGATCGGATTCGGCTCGGATACACCAATATCCAAATCCGAATCCGATTAATAAATCCGCTATCCAAATTCGGCAAAAATTTAGAGTAGGCATCCGAATTCGAATCCGAAACTTTATCCGATATCCGATAATAATCCGATCTGATAAACTATCCGATTATTGTTTGATAATTGTCACTTTTTAATATTTTTTATTATAAATTTTTAATTTTCAATTACTGAATACCGGTTTCCAAATCCGATTACCGTATCCGAATCCGATTATCATCCATTTTTAAAGAAAAAATGTTAAATATTTTACTCTATCCGGATATTATTTAATCCGATAAGCAATTATCCAAATCCGAATCCGGTTGCTTAGCAAACGGATACGGATATTTTCTAGTAAGAAAAATTCTGAATACGGATACGCTTAAACGAATACAAATGCGAATTCGGAGGCAGATTTTGGCTATTCATTTACCGGTCTAATTTTACCTCATTCATTTTGGACTAGTACTTAATTATAGCTTTAGTTGCTTTTTTAGTTAGTTCTCCTCATTTTACAGAAAGCCATTTTAATTCCAATCTCATTTTTTTTCTTTTCCTGTTTGCCATTTGCAATTATCTCATTTACTTCCCAATCCTTTGTGGTAAAAGGGTTCTGGATTTGCACAAATTAGAAAAACAAACAGAGAGTGAAACCTGAAAGTTGCATTAATGCAATGGTATTGAAGAACAAAATACCCAAAATAGAAACTACCGCTTCATCACTTTATCTTTTGGGCTTCAAATCTAAAGCATTACTAACCTTTATGTGAATCAATTCAAATATATGTACATACAGATATGGAAGATAACTTTTAGAAACATCAATAATAATCCAAATACCCCCAAAAAATTTAAAATAATTATTAAAATAATTATTAAAAAAAAAAAAGAAGAAGAAAGAGAAGGAAAAGGAGGACAAATCATTATGGTTGAAGACGCCAAACTAATGCAGTGTTTAGAATCTCCCAATTTAATGCACATACTTATGTGGTGACCTTGACTGGAGCCATCCAAGTGTTTTTCTTTCTACTTTTTATGTATCAATTTTTTTGTATTTATTAAGCCAGACACAAGTATAAAGGGGCGGAACTAAGATTCAACATTGGGGCCGAAGAATGAAAGTCCAGATAACCTTCCCGTTGGGGAAGCATTAATGTTTTTTTGCAGTTTGGGCCCTTATAAGACCCATTGGAGGTCCAACTTCTGAATTATTTTACTATATTAAAAATTAAGTCTACACATTTGAAAAAAAAGATAAATTATTGATAATAATATTTTTTGGGGACAAAATATAGGTAAAGACGTAAATTAGAGCAATAATACAAAAATACATATATACATGACTTCAATCCTAAAACGTTGGATGCAAACTAAAATTTTCTTTGGTAGAATATGCAAATCAAATTTTTTTTTAGGTATGAGATGCAAACCAATGGTAGTTAGCTACCTTACTAACTATAGACATTTTTTTTCACAATAGATTATCAAATAACAAAAATTATAGAAGAAATAAAGAAATAGAGAATATAAAATCAAATAAAAAGAATAACAAAAAAAATGAGAAAAAGAAAAAGAGTACCTAATTGTGTAGGAGATTTTTTTTTCAAATTTTCTTAACCCACGACCAACACTTAAAGGAAATATAATAAATATGAAGAAAAGATGACCGAGGAGAGAGGTGATAGGAGAGAATAAATAGGGATTGAGGAGTTCGTTTCTAATCCTCCCCCCTTCCTTGCTTGGTATTTTTTCGTGTGTTTTTTTTTTTTTTGTGTTGGTTCCGTCTGGTTCGTTCGGTTGTTTTTTGTTGCTTTTTTCGTTTTTCGGTCGGTTTTTCGGTTTTCGGTCTTTTGCCGGTTCGGTGGGGTGGCATCCGGTCGTTCTGGCCTGTTTCTAATTAGTAATGACATTTTGAATGCTTAATAAAATTGTTTTTTAAAAATTTCCTTCAACCTACATTTATAGAAAGAGAAGGGAATAAATAGGAAGAAAAGATGAAAAAACCGTACTCTTCCCTAGGGGAGGTCTTGGGTTCGCACCCACTCGGCGGCATTAATATAAAAAAGCTCCCTTGAGGATGTAAATCGTGGTGCGCGCAAGTTGACCCGGATGAACCTCATATCCAAAAAAAGATGAAAGAGAAGAGAGGGGAGAATAAATAGGGATTTGAGGATTTAGTTTTTAATTAGAAATGACATTTATACCCATTATTTTATATTTAAAATTTGTTTTCAATACTTTAGGAAGGCCAAATAGTGATATTTCACATGTGGCAAGAAAAAAAACTGAAAAATTAAGAAAATTAATATAAAAATTAAAAGACTAATATAATTTTTTTTTTAAATTTGGGGCCATCCAGCCCCTAGTCCTACCCCTATAAGTATAGGACATTTAGTCATAAAAAAAGTAGCAGAGGAACATAGGCTCAAACCTAAGACCTTCTTAATTTTACTGTCACTATATAAGAGATTATCATCATCTTATCTTACTAGGAGCATATTTACTTTACAATCAAATTAAGGTACAAATTAACATATAGCCCTAAAAGAACAGTCCCTCTCCTTTTTTTCCCCCTTAATTCTAGAAATTCTTTGTTTAGCTTACCAGATTTGACCAAAACGAAGTCATAGCAATTGGATTAGGAGAGATTTTTCAATTCTAAAGCATGAACACTGGCCCCAACCCAGATGGACAGAGGATCCAATGAAGTCTTAAAAATACTCTTACCTTACCAAATGAGAGAAGTAATCATGCCCTTGTTAGTGGGTGTGTCTTATTAGCAATTCTCTCGTTTTCCAAGAAGATCAAATTCCTAATAGGACATCCATTTTGGACTAATGCTTAATTATAGCCTCGCTCACTTTTTAGTTTGATCTTTTCATTTTACAAAAACAAATCCATTTCCAATCACATTTATCTTGTCTTCTTTCCCCTTCTTCATTTGAAATTGTCTCATCCACTTCCCAACCCTTCTGGTAAAAAGTTCTGGTTTTGCACAAACTTAAAAACAAACAGAAAGTGAAACACAAAGTTGCATTATTCAATAAATTCCTCCAATGGTATTGAATAACAAAGTGCCCATGATAGAGAAAGCAGCAATTCATCACTTTATCTTTTGGGTTTCAAATCTAAAGCATTACTAACCTAAGAATCAATTCAAATATTCGTACATACAGACATGATACATAATATCTTAGAAACCTACAACTGGAAGATTCAAAATAAGAAGAAGAATAAGAAAAAGTCTAAAAATATGAAAATCCACCAATCAACCCCATTTATTATAGATAGATTGGATTCAAGTGAAAAAGGGGTAATGAGAAAATGATCAGATGCTCCCAAAATCTAAATACAGAGAAAGAATGGGAAAAAGAAAAAAAGAGCAAACCCAAATCACACGCCACTCACCAAATTCACATCTCTGTGTTGATGGGGGTGAGAATTCCATTTTGGAGATATATTTACTTTACAGAAAGAAGTCCCAGCTTGACTTAGTAGAGGGGGCATGAATTTGGCTGTGGTGGGCGGCGGTGGTGGTGGTGGTAGTGGCAGCGGTGTTTGATGCTGGGGGTGTTGGTAATTCAAAATCAAATGTCTCCCATTGGGTTGTCACCACTGTTCCTGGGGCGGAGTGCCTTGGAGATTGTTGCTGTGGCTGCTGCAGCTGTTTTGTGTGTGGAATTAGACTAGTTGAATGCCTCTGAGGCTGCTGTACTGGCTTTGACACAGGCACATGCTCGGGGACTTTTCTAGCTAAATGCTTCTGTTGAGGTTGATGTTGCTGTTGTGGTCGAGCCTGACCGCCGTTGCTGTTGCCATTACCATTGCTATAGCTACTGGGCATGGCGTTCCTGATCTTCAGCACGTCAAGGGTTTCGACATACTTTTGTACTCTCCTCACCTGGAAACATAGAAATGGAAAGAGAGTAAGGCCTTAATTGGGTTTCCAAAGGAAATCATTCCAGTGAGTCATATAATCAAACACATGTCATGGGAGTAAAACGTACCTGCATTTTTCTTTGCACTTTGACATCTCCATCTGCAATGATTCCGTCCAACTTGATTAATTGGTTCATCAACATCTCAATTAGACTCAACACATCGGTTTCTGCAACTTTGCTACCCTTAGATATAACAGATTCAAAAGCAGACACCTGCTCAATTCACAGTTACAATGCAGCAAACAGTTAGAAACTACAAGTTTGATTTTGCCTTAGGGATAAGGCTTTGAAGAGAACCCAAAGGCAAGGCAAGGCAAGGCAAAGCTACCTGGGAAGCGAGCTTGTCAACTTCTGAGCTGATTTCTGCGATGGATTTTGAGGCCTTCTCCATCTTGGCATTCTTACGCATCTCAAGAAACCTTTTTTCTCTGCTAAGCTCGTCCTCCACAAGAACCAGTTTTGATCCGTCTTTCACTCCAACAAGATCGAGATATGCATTAGAGTTTCTCTCCTTATCCTTAAAAAGAAGCTTCTGGTCCTCATGATGCAATCCAGTCCGCTCAGACAGTAGTTTCTTTAATTCCCCTGCCAAATCCCAACACCAAAACCAGCTGATATCAGTATTTTATTTATTCAAAACGAAAAAAACAAGACTGGGAAAGAAAAAAGATGGAGATTTTGGGATTCACCGAAGCTTGCTTGAGAGTTGATGTAGATTTCGTGATAACAAGAACCGTATTTGACCTTAACTCTAATGGTGGGAGCAGCAGAGTCTCTGCTAGAATCGGAATTCCGCTGCTGTACAAGCATTCCACCTGGTCTGACTTCCAAATTGACAGCCTCTGGTTCACCGTCGCCACCTGATTTGCCATTCATGACTGAAATCCCAGTGGTCTTTGTCTTCATTCGCATCATCTCCGATGACCTTTCTCCGACGGTAAAGACGGCAAGAACGAAATGAGATACTTGTACGCTTGTGTTTCCTTACTTGTTCTGTTCTTGTTCAAATGTCAAGGTTGGTATCATTTACTTCCTTAAAATTTCATCTTTCTCTTCCTTGTGTTAGAGGCAACTACTAACCCGAAACGGAAGAAAGAACCTCTGTGTCAGACTCCAACTCTAACGGCTTGAAAACGATCTTCAATGGTATCTAAGCAGACCAAACCACTTGTTAACTCAAACTCGTTTGCGATGGAAACCTCTGAACCAACCATTAAGATTGATAAACAGCAACAAGAAATTCTCAAGTTCTTCCTCTTCGAGATCTTCCAAAATCAGAAGCGGTAAGAGTTGCGAAGCTCCGTGGATCCAATTGAAAATAGAAGAATTAAGCAATCTTGAATCTTCTGTTCTCCTCTGTTCTTCCTACGAATTGAACAAGGAGAGGAGAAGAACCAAAATTTAATAAAAGTTTTTGTGATTTAAAAAAATTGAACGGCCAGCGAATGAAATAGCGACTGAGGATGAATTATTTGATGTGGTGTATATATATATATATATATAAGCAGTGTCGGCAGATAAATGTTCGGGTCGGGTCGGGTACACGTTTACTATAACAGGACTTTACCCGAAACGGGGCAAAATATTAATATGAAAAAGAAATGAGAAGAAGAGTCCTCGTTTGCTGAGACCCTGTGATGGTGATGGGAGAAATATAAATAAGAAAGGAGGTAACGCTTTAAGTTGAAGGACTAAAGGTGAAATTTCTCCATAAGAGCGTAAAGCTAGAGGGGAGAAGGTACATCTCACCTTTTATTTTTTTTCTTTTGTTTTTCCTCTTTAATCCTCATATGAAATGACTTTTTCACCCTTTTATTAATTAATATTTTAGAGTAAATTAAACTCTAAATTGCACGTTTTAATGGGGGCATAAACTCTAGGTTGCACGCACACTTTCTGAGTGTGCAACTTGTAATTTAAGACACTGAGTGTATAACCCATAATTTAAGCTTCGCTAAAGCGTACAATCTTTAATTAATATTTTATTTGTGATTTGTTAAACTCATGTATCCTCTCCACCACACACTCATAAAGGTGACATGGTTAAATCTTCTATGTTATACATGATACATATTATGACAATACTGGCCAACCACCAATGCAATCGACAATTCGGTTCTGATGTGTGGAACCAAAGCTTCGGTCCAGTTTAGGACTAACCAGACTATGGGCCGCATAGTTGTGTAGGCCACAATGTCTAAAGTAGATCTTGTTGAGGAGATGCATTCGATGCATGAATGCCAGTTCGACTTAACATTTCTCGACATCAAACCTACTTTATCTGGCTAGGATGATCTAATAATGATGATTGATACTGACTAAACCATGTCCCAAGAATGCTGACTTGGCAACCTCTCCAAAACCTTAAACGCTAACAGTGATTATAAATACCTAAGATTAAGACCAAGCAATGGTACCATTTTCAAACCTTTAAACCCTCTCATTACTTACTCGTAATTTTACTATCGGTGTTGCTTATTGTCTAACTTTACCATTGGAAGCAGCGGACCGATCATCCCGATCGACTTGCCCTAATTCTTTTCTATGATTCTTTGCAAGTTGTAGGTTAACCTCAAGCCCCATCCAAATCATACCAGTATAATCTATCTAACCGGAGGGTTTGACCAATGATCAAACCACTTAGGCAATTTTAACAGCAACAATATATTTTCCTTTTGGGGAGGATAACCACATTGGTAAAAGATGTAGTTCAAAAGTATGGCTCCTTTTCTAGAATTCAAATCTACCCTGCTCACACACATGTGAATGGCAAATGTGCACTTTCCACCTTAGTCAAGTTTTTTTTTTTTTTTTGAGGTAAATCATCCTTTAGGCTTTAGTCAAGTTATATTAGTAAAAATCATGACTGAAAATAATTCAACATATCAATTTTGTATGTAGTAGAAAAAAAGAAATATTTCTACCAAAAAAAAAAAAAAAAAGAAAGATTGAAAAGATACCCAATGTTTGGCAGATGGGACTGACGAATGGGTCAAAAAGCCCAAACAACACTCCAGTAGTTCCCTGTTCATTCTCAGTCAAGTCATCGTTCCCCATCTGTGGGATTACTTGCATGTATGTATTTTACTTTTTGTTCTCTTGAAGACAGGTTTGTTGGTGATCTATCTCTATAATGACCACTGTATCCCTCTCTCAGACGACCTCCCGTCTTTTGCAAGTCAAGTCATATATCTTCATTGCGTATCAGAGTGGTGAAAGGACATGGCGACCAACTTGCCAGCTTGCCAGCTTGTGTCAATGGCAATTTCGTAATTTCAACTTCTCTCTACCTTCTCCTTCTCCTTCTCCGTCTCCTCCTCCTTCTCCGATGATTTTTCCTTTCTGTGACTTTTCACACGCACTCGAGATCTGAAACTCCTCCCACTGCTAAAACATTGAATGAAAAAGAAAAGAACGAAAGGGACAGCTTTGTCTTTTAAAAAGAAGACAGCTTCAGCTTCCGAGAAGTGAACCAGTACTCTTTCCTCTAGAATATAGCAGACGCACGCACACGTTAATTTTTTTATAAGACGTTATTACCCTTATTTGCTAAAAGGCATATTTAAACCGCAAAACTTGAAGGACCCGTTTGTTAACTCACCAATGGATCTGCATCGAAAAACATTAAAAATCTGAAAAATTAAACATTTTTTAAGTGTTTCCACAAATATTCCTGCTAAAGTTGTTTCACTTAAATCCAACTCACACTTAATTTTGCTTTGTAAGATAGATACCACAAAAAATAGTTGTGACTTCAAAAGTATTTTTCAAAACAAAAATTTTCATAAATTTCAATTTACAAAAATCATACATAAAAAATAATTTTATTTAATAACAAGTATTTTACATTTCTGAAAGCAATAACATTAGAAACTGTTTTTTGTGAGTTATCAAATGGGTCCTAAAATTTTTCATATTCATACAAGACATCTTGAATTCTTGATAAAACAAAATTTTCTAAACACATTCCTAAAAAGTACACAAAAAGAAGTGGTGACTCACTTAAAAAAAAAGTTTCCCTAAGTCAAACGTAATTTTCTATTTTATGGGTGTAAGTGTAATTGTTTATAAATAAAGGAGTATAAATGTAATTTTCTATTTTGCTGAATAACTTCCAGAATGGGTGATGCACCAACACTGAACGTTACGCTACCCACCGACACTCAGTTTCAAGACTTAATCGTACCCAAAAAAAAAAAAAGTTTCAAGACTTAAAGACTTAAGAGTAAGTAGCTGACATCGCCGTACACGTGGCGAAACCTAAGACGTGGATCGACTCCTACTACCTACCTTGCCACGTAGATCGAAAAAGACGATGTAACTGAATTGTTAACCGTATATGACTAATAATAATAGGTATTTGAAAATAGATCATGGACGATTTGGCGGGTCGGTAGTTGGACCGGTTTGTCTCTACGTAAATGATTTTATTATTTTATTAATTATTTTACAATTTAAATTAATCACAAATCTCTCCCATTAAGATAATTAATTGTGTATTATGAATTATTCATACATCTCACCTATATCCTTTCACATTTATTATAGGATTTAAAGTGGGTGAGAAGGGTTTGGTCATCAATGTAGTAAGCTTATTTGTTTTGTGGACAAGCCACCCACTTTTTCATTTAATGTTGTTAAAGGTCATATAAATGTGACTATGATATAAAAGGTTTTTTCTTCTTTTGTTTTTTTTTAAATAAAAGTTTGTTGTAACTAAATTTGAAAATTAAAAAAAATATATTAATTTGGTAGAGCTTGATAATAAAAATATGCAGACTTTATTTAGAGAAGATATTCATGTTTTCCTGTCTCACCAGATCGAATTAAGCATTTTTTATATTTTTTAGAGTTTAATAATGAATCCATATATGTTCATGGTTGCTTCATCAGCCTTGGAAAAATACTGGTTTGCTCTACAACGAAAGTTATGCAAATCAAGAACACCCAATGAGTGCTCGCTATTTTTCCATTCAATCTATTTGGAATTTGGATCCTCTACCCTTTGATGCAAAAATCCTGCTTGTCACACGAACACGCAAACGTGCATAAATGTGTTCGATCGGCCAAGTAAAGCCTACGAAGATCAAATTAGTGAGAATTTGACTCGGGGAAGAAATAGACAAATTTCAATGCTAGGGAATAGAGTCTCAAAAATTGCTTACTTTCTTCTGGCCCTTTGTCCCCTTTATATAGATTTTTGGTTGTGTACCTGTGTGATGCTAGTAGAGTCGGACTAGAGTCCTTGCTGAAGAGTTCGATCCAGACTCTGCGAGTAAAGATCTTTACTCATTCTCTATGGTCGAACTGTTGTCATTTGAACCTGCCCAGTTCACTGGGTTGAACCGTGGTCGGTCTAGGTAGATAACCTGATCATTAACAGTACCCGCATAAAAAGGAATTTTCTGTTTTATACGGTTGAGTTTTTGGCACATGTCCAATTTCAAAGCCAAAGGTCTTCTATAATTTTAGTAAATTAGCTAAAATAGAGTTTAACATTGTTAATCAAGTAACAAAAATCAAATATGCTTGCCAATACAGGATTGGTAGAATGGTAGAAATTCATACTTCTTAGTGGGAGGTCGTGGGTTTGATCCTTACAAACAGCCGTCTGCCCCCGAGGATGTAATCATGGTGCACGCAAGCTGGCTCGGATGAACCTCAGCTTCCATAAAAATCCAATATGTGAGTTGAAAATTTTCGTCTCTATATAAATAAATAAAGGATCAAAACTTCTTTTTTTGTTGGGTAAAGATCAAGACTCATTTGAACTCACCAAATTTAATAGGGGAGAGAGAGACTTATGCCCTCAAACTACAGGAATAAGCATCTTTATGAGTTATGCCCTCACAGAATAATTTACCCTTTCACTTATTTGTACTTTTGGAAAAGAAAAAACAGGAAGAAACAAAAAAAAACAGAAAAATAAGGAAACGAATCAATTCCTTGTCAACTTTGTTGACATGTACAAATGAAAAGAGAAACAAGAACTGATCAGGATTGCCCATGCTAAAGTTCAATGTTCTATTTTAACACGTGATCATATTTTATTTAGACTTCAATTTAATTTCTGACCCATGTAGCATTTTTTTTTTAAATCCATTTTGGTAGGTGGATCGTGACTTTATAACCATAAATTTATTTATTTTTATAAAAAGAATAAAATTATTTGACATTGAAGATCTCATCAAACAAACATGAAGAAAATTTGTCTTATAGAAGCCTGATTTGAATAAGAAGAAGATGATTGTGGGGTTTATAGAGTTCGGATCACATTCTCATTGGAGGAGCACGTACCACAAAATTGGGTGAGACCCATTCAAGACTCACTAATGGTTCTATTTTTTCAAATTTTTTTTAATTATCATTCAAATGTGGGTTCTATCTAATTTCGTGATGAAAAAGCATTGGCGGGGATTCGTGCTTGTGTATACAATGTGAGAAGTAAATCAATCATTAGAGATTGTTGAGGGTGAGGAATCATTTGTTATGTTGTTACTTTTTTTATTGTGGATGTGACGTGCCATTTAGACCAAGTTCAATAACTCATTATCGGTTTCTGTTTCAGTTTCGAAAAGCATTAAAAACAATTTTAAGTATTTTTAAAAGCAAAAGGACTTTCATAGGCATTTGATAAAACTTATTTTTAAAAGCAGAGACAATATTAGGAAGCATTTTAACATAATAATTAGAGATAAGAAAAGATGAAGAACAAGAGTCCTTCTTGCAAAGGAAAGGGCTAGGGTTTCTTTAAAAATGAAAAAAAAAATTTGGTCACCAAGATATAGAAGATAAAAGAGTCAAAACATTTCCTATCATCAAAATTTAAGAAGCAACAAATGGAAAAATTCTATCACAATATAAGATGGTTTTAACAAGATTCTTATACTTAGGATGTCAATTTATGTTGCAAAAAAACACAACAAAGCAGTTTTGTCAAATTGGTTTTAACCAATTTTTGTTTCTTGAAGCAAGAAACATAAAAAGCTGGAAATATGAAATTTAACAGAGCTTGTTGCATTATTACATCTCATTAGCACAACTGATCACTTCTCTAGGCTTCAGAGGTGCATTTTAAGAATGTTCATGCACTTGGACCAGTTCCTGTATTAATATAGTATTTATCCAACTCTAAACTGGGTTTACTCTATCAAGCACAATATGACAATGCTGTAAAATACCTTATGCCAAGCTCAATCCTGGTATCAGAAATGTAGTGCAGTCTTTTAAGGTAACCAGTGATTTCAATTTTTCTCCTTCCTTCACTTCCTCAATCCTGATTGACCAACAAGTTTTAAGGGTTTGACATTGCTTGGAGAAGTTTCTGCAGCGACTCAAATCTTCTTCAACCCCTTCTAATTGACGAGAAGACAGTACAACAAGAGATTAAATGCTTGGGCTTCAACAGATGAAAGTACTTCGCCGCTACAAGCATGACATTTTCAAAGTGAAGGACAAAACAAATCTGGGAGAATAAGTACCTTCTCAGGAACTAAAGCTTGTGTTGCTAAATCTGAAGATCTTACCTTGATTTTGAAACTTCCATTAGGCTTTTCTGCTGGATGCACAATCAACGTGTAACTGATTGCTACTTAAAATCTTGTTCTCATACCTAGCTCTCATTCTGGGAAAGGAAACTAAATGTGAATGTAATTCTAGTCCAACATTCTTTTAACCTGCATTTATAGTTAATTCCTTAGTTAATAACGATGAAGGTTTCCAGAGAGAGAGAGAGGGTAATTGGTTAAAGTGAACATGCAAACACTAACCTTTCAAAAGAAAAGGATAAAGGAAAGAGAAGAATGGAAGTGGCAATGTTTCTATAGATGATAAGGAAGGAATTGGGGATGCCAATGGACATGAGATGCCTTGCGAATACCGAATAGAACCCATAGATGCTTTGAATGGTTATCAAATGTGTTACAACAGCAAGTTCCTCCATAAAGTCAGCTTTGAAGAGATGAAACATCTCTTTCTAGATTCAGGTCTGCAGTGATTGAAGAGTGCTCGAGCTTCCCAGTTCAATTAAGCACAATTAGCCTCTCTTCCTTCTGCTGCTGCTTCTTCTTCTTCCCCACCATTCTGTCTAACAGGTGTGGGAGTTCAGCTACCAATTTTGATTGATCCGTAAAATGAATTTCTGGAAAGTGTCCAACTAGTTTTGTTGAGTGTATTTAATTAACTTTTGAAATTAATTTTTATTAAAATTTGACATGGGCATCGTTTTATTTTTTTTATAAGAAGGGAAAGCTTTTTCATAAGAAGGCAAAGAGTTAGGAGAAGATAGATTTCTACATGGACAATCAGAAGGTGAATGAATTTATTATTGGTGATCTATTATTTCAACTTTGTAAATTTTAAAAGTGTCAAATGAAAGTCAAAGGTTTGTTTTCATCATTTTATATATAACGATTTTAATTAAATGAATATCAATGATTTTGGTGGGTTTTATTTATTTATTTTTATTTATTTATTTATTTATTTCTTTTTTTCTTTCAATGGGCCAACTAAGAGGCTTCAAAAGTTTGGCATTTTCAAGTAAAACTTTTGAATTAATCAAAAATATTATATTAATTATATGGGATAATTACTGGTTGCCCCTGTAATTTGATTTTATTACTAATAAAACCTTGTTCTTTACGAAATTACTGTTGCCCCCTTCCTTATAATGGTGTTAAGTAGCCGTTAAGTTTGATATGTAATGTCTAATTTGTCCTTCATTAAAATTAAGAAATCAAAAGATGATGCTATCCTCATTTATAAAAACCATATTAAATGTTAATTTTACCCTAAATTTCATTTATTTTGAATTAATGAAATGGGCAAAATCCAAATCCGATTTGGTTTCCCACCTTCACTAAACTTCATTTATTTTGAATTAAAGAAATGAAAAAAATCCAAATCCAATTTGGTTTTCCACCTTCACTAAACTTCATTTGTTTTGAAAATATTTTAGGTGATATTAAATTTCCAATTTGAGTTGAATTGATTTTCCTTCCTCTTCGGTTTCCATTTGAGTTTTAATCAATCATTATTTCTTTATTTGGTTTTTTTTAATTTTTTAATTTTTTTTTTTAGAGTAAAATGGATTATAATGACAAAAGGGTAAATAAGTAAAGAGATAAATATAAGGGTATTTTGGGGTTTTTTAGAAAATATAAAGATGCCACATCATCAGTAAACTAACAGAACTTAACAGTAAGGGGGCAATAATAATTGTAGACAAAGTTAAAGGTTGGATTAGTAATTTTGAAAAGTACAGGAGATACAATAGTAATAAAATCAAAGTACAGGAGGCCAATAGTAATTATCCCTAATTATATTTATGAGTGTTAAATTACAGTCTTGGACATAATTAATTGTATCATTTTAGTAAAAGTTTAGGGGTATTTTGAAGAAAAAAATTATAGCTATCTTCCATGAGTTCATACTTTTATAATAAAATAGTATGATAGTATGATATGATATATTAATACAATGTATTAACTAGCCTAAGAGGCACTTTGGTCCTTTCACGTTTGAAATTTGAATATACTTAACAATGACTAATAATGTTAGCTTTGTTGGGACCCACACGTAATATATTGCACTAGGGAACCCAACTAGTTTATGGTCCACTAAAGGGACCCACACGTCAAAAAACTCAAATAGTAACTATTTTTTCTTCACGAAATGCAAGTTAAGTGTTGCTAAAACAAAAATTAGAAGACATTTAATTATGAGCGATAGTCATGTAATTTACATGTACTATTAGCATGCAATATTGTTCTAAGTACAAACTAAGTCCAATATTGTCTCCCTTTGCATTGTTTCCTTTCTTTACCTCACCTTATCATTCTAAATGTAAGTGAGGAGAACGATATGAAAATGAATTTTAACAATAAGTTTTCTAATGCAAAGACTGAAACATTGGAGAAAACTAATTTGTAAGTATATGTCAAACATAAAACCTTTAAGTTATTTTTTTATTTTTCAATCATAAAATTGATCATAGCCCTTCAAATATTTTTCATGTTTGAATCTTATTTTTTTAATTATATTATGTTTTGCAAATAAAAAACACAATTTATCTTTCTAAAGGAAGACATATGTATTCATATAATTCTTGAGATGTTCAATGATTAAGGGAACAAATACAAAGAACTTTTTTCTCTTAGATTAGAATGTAATGCTAATATCATTTCAATTTGATTCAAATTTCCATCCAAAGCAACACTAATCTTTGTGTTTCCAGACTGGATAACTTGGGAGACTTTAATTGGAATAAAGTGGTCAATGGACATCAAGTATGGAGACTTCTCTCCTGTATCTCCACTCGAGTGTTGTTCATCTACTAATGAACACATATAGTCTGCTTTTCGCTAGAATTGAACCCGACCAGCAATTTGGTTTTGGTAAGATTTTCTAGCGTTAGAATTGTGTTATTTTTTTAAATGTAGTAGATCAGTTGTTTTGGTCTAATACTCTAAGTTGAGCACTCACTTTTAATAAATTTGGTAGTACAAATTGGGGTCATCTACCTCATATCAAGAGTTGGAGGAAGCATTTTTTTCCTCCATTTTTATTACCAGTAGCGTCTCTAGTGGTGCCTCTGGTACCGTGTTTAGACTTCTTGGAGCCATTATTTCATAAGCTGTTGTTAACTGGACACATTCTAGAAACAAGATAACACTCCTAGTGTCATGCTTCTGAATGACAAGGAAAAAGAAAAATCTTGCACTATTCTATAATTGATAATCAAGGTTGGGTTTATGCAAAGATTTGTGAAAGGCTTGCTACAGGTATTTGTATTCTCGTCAGATTTATTCATGACAATTGTCAACTTAGCCACGAGACTTGTTCCCGGTGTAGATCGATTGGCACCTATCGGTGGATTCCTAACATGAATCCTCCTTGGGTTTCATCCTACTGCTCCGACCTCAGCCTGGCTGGGTGGAGTGGGCCAATGGTCAAGCCGAAGTTAGTGAAGTTTCTAAATACAACCCATACCAAAAAAAATTGCGGCGGGTCTCACAAATCTTACTCACTGTTGGATAAGTTCTACTAATTGAAATATAAATAATTCTTTGTTGTTTGTAAATATTTCTACTGAGTTAAATTAAAATTTGAATGACATTGCATTGTTCCAGTGATGATTTGGGATTTCTCATTTACTTCAGCTGTTTTAACATTTGCAGTTTCTCCATTGCGCTGGGAATGATATTTTTTGGCGTTAATGCGTATGAGAAATGCCATTGGTGTCACTATTTTGACTGTGCCCCTACTTTAAATTGGATTTGTGGGAGTTATTAAAATTTCATGTGGCACTTCTTCACTGTGTATATGAACTCATGTATTTGAAGAGTATGGACTCCCTTCCTGTATCTCCTTGGACATTGAACAGTTAGCTATCCATAACCTAGACTGGGCTCTTCATCTTTAGTGGTTGAAGACACATTTACTTTGTGATTTCAGCTCTATTATCTTTTGTTGTGTACCTTGTATCAGTGACATTGACTATAGGTTACATTAAAGGGTTTAAGTTAGATTTAGATGAACTTGATCTACAAGGTTCTCAAGATTTCCTGCAACTAAATCCTTAGACCAATCTCAGGTGAGGTGACCTTTGTCATTGGATATCCATGCTGAAGGGAGGCAGCTGGTAAAAAGTTTAGTTTTTTTCCTTTTTCTTTTTAGTACAAGGGAGCTTCTACATATAGGGACAGGGGGAATCACAAATTGAACTCTTGGCATATAGAAGCATGCCATTGATTAGCATTGAACTATTGAATTTGGTAAGAAGAAATAAATCATACTTTACAATGAATAACTTGTAAAGAACAAAAAAAAAAAGTTGTTTAAGAACCTCCCCTACATCTCATTGAAAAGAGAAAGCCATAACAAGATCAAAAGGACAGCTACATATTTCTTTAGTGCATCACCGTACATTCTTGGACTTCCAAAAGGAATACTGTATGATGCATGCTATATTAGGAGGAGGCTGAAGGTAGAGTCCAAAGAGTCTTGGTTTGAGACTCAAGAAAGAGCCTCCCTGTGAAACAGGGGTCCGGCCATGTACATTATGGCCTACCCCAGACCCCACGGTGGCAGGAGCCTCTTGTGCTAGGTGCACACTAGCATATTAAATTTAATTGGCAATTACTAATAAAGTGGATTTCACCATTAATCATTCACAAGTACAATTATTTTTTATTGAGCTGTTCAACATAATGCAATACCGTATCTTACAGTATTTATTATTTACATGATAAAAATATAAAAAGTTGACTACACATTTGTTTTTTAATTTTATCTTTTGATGACAAGGTAAACATTGATCACTCACCATAAAAACCAAAGACCTCTTAATTTTTCTTGTTGAAAATAATCATATATTTTCCTTATTTTCCCTGATTTTTCAGTCTTCAGGATTTAATTCACAATATCGACAAACATAATTAAAATATTTGTGGATCCTTAAGGTCGAGAAACAAGTATTAGTTGGTAGGCCAGACTATTAAATTTTATGGACCAACTACCATTATTATAGGTTGTTACTTTCAAAAAGATCCGACGAAGGCATACAGACAGGAGATAACCTTCGAAGAAGGAAGATTAGAGGTGAATATACATGTCCAAGAGGCTGTGACAAAGAAGAAACTGCATGACATTTTTTCCTCAACTGCAATTTCGCAAGAAGGATTTGATTCCTCTGTCCCCTCGTCTACCGTCCGCCGTTGCTTGAGCAGCTCTATATACCAGATTGGCTAAAAGGACTCTTACACAGTAAGCCAACAGATAAATGGGAGGCTCGAAAATTTATCAGCTTAAATTTCTTTCTCATTTGGGAGCTATGGCTAGCTCGAAACGATATTCTCTGTAAGTTGGGTAACAGGTCTCCAATGGAGGTTGTGAATCGAGCCCTAGCACATTACGAAAATTCTTGAAGGTTCACGGTCTTGACGCAATGAGTCCTGCACAGGTTACAAAGCTTACAAGAAATTCGTATCATTTACCTCCCATACCATCAGACTAGAAACTTGCTTTGTGTGATGCTGCATTTAGGCATCGAACAAGACAAATGGACCTGGGCTTCGTGGTCTATAGTGCTGATGGGCTCGTTCTTAAGACGGTCTCAAAAAATGAATCCTTTGGCTCAGCAATAGTTGGTGAAGCCTTGGCTCTAAGAACAGCCATGTTAGACACCCTGGGAGAATGTTTTGAAAAAGTTCTATTCACCTCTGATTGTGCTGAGCTGATCAAGTTCCTTCACCTCTGATTGGGGAGAAGTCTGGCTATATCCTCATATTCTATTCTTGTAAAAAAATTATAATTCCTTCTTCAACTCCAAATATGAAGCATACTTCTTCTTCTTTTTTAATTTTTTTTATAGAAAATTCTGTATCTCCATGCCAATTAGTTGCTGAACCTGTTAATAGTCAATGGTCTGAAATTGCTACTTTGTTGTCTGAATTCCAGTATTGATCTAGTACTTATCTCTGCATAAAATCCAGTTTTCCATCTCTATCAAGTTCTATTCACCTCTGATTGTGCTGAGCTGATCAAGTTCTTCAGCAACCAGCCCATCTTGTTAATTTAGAGCTGGCCCCTATCATTGTGGATATCAACACATTAAAGTCCTATATTTTGGATTATAAGTTTGTTGTAATTCCTAGATCGGGCAACGCTATTGCTCATGACCTAGCCCGGAAGGCAGTGTCGATTAAAGGCTCGACATTTTGGCCTCTCTCTTCTCCTTGGTTGAGTTCTTCAACCTTGGCTTTTGCCCTAAATTAATGAAGATTCTCCCCAAAAAAAATACTCTAAAAAAGAAACAAAAATTCGTTGGGAATTGTGTACAGCAAAGAATTGTGCACAACAGATGATATTTTTCCATATTCATTCTGATTTTCTTTCGATTCGACCAAAGTGTCAATCACAAAGGCTAATATTACAATTAAACGTACGTGAAGAGCTTTCTTCACCCAAAAAGAATGTGAGTAGCTTTTATGCAAAAAAAAATTGGGTGGAATATTTTGGGAAAAGTTCTAACCCCTTTTTTTGGTAAGGGAAATGTTCTAACGTTTTTTTTTTTTTTTTTTTTTCATTTGGGTAGAAGGAAAGGTCGAAAATACCCATCCGTCAGTCAAAGAATCCTTCCCTTAGCATGAAACATAAAAAGCTGGATTTCCATGGGTCATCATACAGGTCCTCATTTTATCATTTTATTCGGAATCAAACTGGATCCGGATAATATTACAATCCAATTGCGAGGCTTAAGCAATTTGGCCATTTCATCATCAACAAGCAAATTAGTAAATGAACAATAGATTAAACCCAAATTAAAAAATAAATAAAAACCCAAGAAATGAGTACAAGAAAATGTGACAAAGCTTGTTTGTGCATTATAACATCTCATTAGCACAACAGATCACTTCTCTGGGCTTCAGAGGTGCATTTTAAGAATGTTCATGCACTTGGACCAGTTCTTGTATTAATATAGTCTTTATCCAACTCTAAACTGGGTTTACTCTATCAAGCACAATATGACAATGCTGTAAAATACCTTATGCCAAGCTCAATCCTGGTATCAGAAATGTAGTGCAGTCTTTAAGGTAACCAGTGACTTCAATCTTTCTCCTTCCTTCAGTTCCTCAGAATCCTGATTGACCAACAAATTTTAAGGGTTTGACATCGCTTGGAGAAGTTTCTGTGGCAACCCAAATCTTCTTCAAACCCTTCTAATTGACGAGAAGACGGTACAACAAGAGATTAAATTCTTGGGCTTCAACAGATGAAAGTACATTGCCGCTACGAGCATGACATTTTCTAACTCCATCATGATTCTCTGAACTATCCATTTCACTGCACATGGATGTAAAAAATGAACTAACAGGAAAGAGTTAGATTTAGAAAAAGTGCACTGTTACTTGCTTGCAGTCAAGGTAAAGGACAAAACAAATCTGGGAGAATAAGAATCTTCTCAGGAACTAAAGCTTGTGTTGCCAAATCTGAAGATCTTACCTTGATTTTGAAACTTCCATTAGGCTTTTCTGCTGGATGCACAACCAACGTGTAACTGATTGCTACTTAAAATCTTGTTCTCTGCCTAGCTCTCATTCTGGGAAAGGAAACTAAATCTGAATGTAATTCTACCCCAACATTTCTTTTAACCTGCATTTATAGTTAATGAGAAATTTTATGCAGAATACTTCATCTTCTAATAAATGTAGTTCCTGAGGTAACAAATGGGGCTTGAGGAGATGGAGGAGGGGAAGGCACCAGAAAAGTGTGGAATTCCAGTGATAAAATCCAAAGAATTTGCACCATTTCATAACAAACAGTTAGCAAAGTCATTAAAATTCCAGGAATGAGCAAAATACTGCCCAACCATACATATCCAATTCCAAATGTACTAAATAGTTTAGCAAATCACACTCTTTGGTAAATGAACATGTATGAGCATCACCATTTGAAAAGTCACATTTCAATTCTAGGATATGGGCATTCTACCATTAACTTTTTCACATTATCTTTTGCATTAAAAAGAAAATTTTGATGTTCAGATATGTTAGCATGCACAAATCTTCAGTTTGCTCCCACCTTCCATTTTCTGTTATGGCAGCAATTTATGAAATTGATTCTTCTCAAGCATAAAATTAACACTTAACCACATTAGCAATCTATTCAACTTTGCATTCTTCAAGGCAAGTTACAACAAGTTAAATTTAAACTATCTTTGAGAAGGCAATAGGGGTGTCCACAAGGTGTCAGTGCAAACAGAAGAAAACATCAGCTCTTTCCAAGTAGCCACAATTTGAATTCCACCATAATGATATACCAAGAATTTAAAAAAGAGAACTTATCAAAATATATTTTGAAAAATAAAATAAAAAAGAACACCTTGATTGATCTGGTGCACATTAAGATAGTATAGTGATTCACCATGAATCCATGCTGAATTTGTTTGAGATAGCTCCTATCCAGGCTCTGTCTCGGTCACTGTATGCATAACTCATGCTAGAAGCCAATAGGATGAACCCCCCAACATTTTCCTTTGTCTCATCAATACCTAGTTTAGGAGTTCCAAGCACTGGTTGTACAAGAAGAGATTGAGTTCCTCTCGGAAGCATCTCTGAAAATGCAGAATCTGCAATCACTATTTAATAACATCTTATTAGCTAAGGGGGTAACATCTGGTATTAGCCCCCCGGAAGCAGTCTGAAAATGCAGGCTGCAACCACGTAATAACATCTTATAGGTAAACTACTGCCAGAGTAGCTGAGACTCATCAATCAGCATAAAATCGAGTTCTGGTCACCCAGGTAATTAGCCTGGAATATTTTTGTTTTTGGACTACACCTTCTAACAGAAAAACAAGTAAATCCCATACATAATGACCATATCAACTAACCAACTATAACATCATCTAGATTGGGCTTCCGAGACCTCTATATGAAAAGATCTCTCACTTCACAAAAACAAAGGATCCAAGTGTCAAGCTCAGGTGATTCCCCACTTGGGAACAATTAAACTATGGTTTCAAAAGCAGAATTACAAGGTCAAAAGGAACAATGCAAGTTCTTGGCTGTCCCAGCTCAAAATAGAAAAAGTAAGCAAAGACTACCAAAAAAAATAGTGAGATGTGAATATCTTGCATATTCTAGCAAAGAAAGCATGCTACATCTCCAGATTTTACTTTCTCTCCAAGCATTTCAATCCCAGTTGATATTGCAGGTAGAATATAGTGATAGAATGCACATTTGGCAACATCTGGCAGCTGTCATTGTGAGGTTATTTTGTTCTTTGCGAATAGAACATATGCAGAATCACCAGTTTTTTGGAATAGAATTTGCAGAGCTGTTTTACCAAAAAAACCAAGGAATTTGCAGAGCTAGAAAGGACCTGCTTCTCATACAGAGAAGAGAAGCAGTTCTGATATGAAATGTGAACAGACAGAAACCAAAAGATATTTTAAGAACAACCTCAGTTTTATGGGCTGGAAGACTTATGCAGTTCATAGAAGATTTTAAAAAATAAAAAAGTATTCAGAAGCCAAATGCTCTTGGATTGGCAGTTGAATAGGAGAGTTCTCCTTCATATTTAGTGTAATCTATCATTTTGAGGTCATGAGGACTTTATGAATTGATATAAACTATGGCATGCATCTCTGAGGAGAGTGGAAAATCTTCCTCCCTTGCATGTGCCTAGCACCTAGGGAATAGTATAACCATTAGAAGATCCAATTTAAACTTTTAAAAAAGAATCCTACAGTGTTCCATGGGTGGAATCACATTAATGGAACAAAAAAGTTGCCAAGCATGCCAAGAGTATCCCCTATATTTTGAAGAACCCTATAAACTGGCACCAATACTCCAAATTACAGAGACTTCCCGAAAACATATGTTTATTGTGAGAGAATCATTCAAACATGCTTTACCCCAAAAAAATTATCCAACATGCCACTGTAGAACAACTTGTAATTTCTGTTTTGATGTATAATCAAATATGTTAAAGAAAAAATAACTCAGGAGAGAACACTAGCACAATCCAATGGGAGCCATACTTGCTTATGCTTGAACAATTACGAGAAGGTTTGAACTCTACCCGAGGTCCGTGGAAAATAGAGTGTGTCCTTTAGATCAGAAAAGCCAATTTGTTGAATCTTAATCTCAAACCAGTCAAGATCACTAGCTTTTGATACATCTTCAGGTGCTCCCCAATAGCCACGCACACACAAAGCATCTCCAACAGATATAAGCTGGAAAAAAGGGGAAAAAACAACAACAAATTTAAATGGGTAGGTTCTACATGAAACCACTGGTCAAAATATCAATAACAATCAAATAGTAATGCTTGAACCAAGACCATCAAGAGTCCATGTTATTCATAAATTCTTAGATAAAACAACCAAGTCTGTCAAAAAGGCAGCAGTCATGTGTAAATCATTCTCAATTTGGAAGGTGTTGGGTTAGGATAATACCACCGACATGGTGTTTGTATTGCGCAGCATAATGTATGTTGCCCATGCTAAATCTTCCTTTTGTATGTCTGAGAGATTCTCAGACATTATAAATATCTGCTTGTTGCCTTCAGGTAGAGTTGACTGATCTGCCAGAGTAGCACCCTGCATGAAGTCCAAGCTTTCAGTTGCCCATTGGTGGTAAATCAAATTTCTAACATTTGAGGTAAGAAAAGTCTCTGCAACCTCAGTGGAGTTCTGAGAAGTGGGAGATCAATCTGGCATTCCAGTTTACAAAATAGATTACATCATACTTCTCTGATCCATTTTTTCTAAGTCAATAACCTGAACCAACAGAACATAGATTTGAATTTTCAAGGAGTCACTTGTTGGGCATCCCATGTATGTCCTACACAACAACCATTATGTTTAACATCCCATAAGTTCTTCAACCACCAATATTAACTATTCAGTTCCCCAATTCCCCATATAGATCCCCTTAAACTTCATGGCAGGAACCCCACATTGTTATAGGACATCAATAACCCAATCACTTATCAGTGTCTGTGTCCTACCTACATTGCTCAGAATGTGCTCCTTATGGATCATAAACACAAAACCTAGAAAATAGGATGGAGAACATTTATTGTGGGTCATAAGCATGTATATTTTTTCAGATTTCCTGCAATTGAGGGAAAATATAAACAACAGAAAGAGAAAGAAAGCCACGTCTAAACTCCTGAAAGGAGAAATAATGAGTCATACCTATTGAAAGATGTTCCCATGCTGAAGGGGTAAAATCTGATTTTTGTTGCCAAAATTATGGTTCAAAGTAATGACTGAGATTTCATGAAGGATTTCAACCAAAATATCACAGGTTTTGCAAAATTTTCGGTCTTGTCGCTTCATAGAAAAGCATAGTTCCCAATAGTAATGGTGCAAAAAAAATTTTCCATCATGAGAGTCTCAAGTAGTTTCTCCAAATAAAGGGGTGAAAACTCCAAAAAAATCCACCATACTTTGCATTTTTTGCCAAATTACCTAAGAAGGCATAATAAGTATTTCTTTAAAAAAAAATTTGTTATGTTGTGACCTGAATTCTTGTACCTAACTTCCACAATGGACTAGCATCGACATATTTTGGGTGGCAACCTAAATGACTTGATTTGGGAGATCTGCGATAGAAGCAAAGACTTGGACCAATAGCCCATCACTGTTCTCGGTTTATGGTGAAGGTGAAGGGGCATAGTGATGCGATCGAATGGATCGATGCGTTTACCCGATTAAAGTGTGTGTGTGTACATATATATATATATATATACACACACACACATAATATATACCTTATGTTCACCTACAAAGTTATTGAGAGATTTGGGATTTTTTTCTTAGGGTTTTGGATTAGAGTTTCTGTCATGTCATTGTGGCAATTGGTTGAGAGATCACCATTCTTTTCTTCTTCTACATAATGGAAAGTTCTTCTTCTCCACCTATGGACTTAATAAATTGCATTGCTATGTGAACCATGTAAAATCTCTGTATTCTTTTCATTTTGTTTCTAGTTCAGTTCGTCATTTCTTGGTGTTTGCTCTAACAAAAACCCTCCACCTTAAGTTCCCCATCATACAACATGAAACTCACTCCGTTCTCCTCCACAAACAGTGAGATACTAAATGGTTCCAATCACAGTGCTACACAACAAGCAATATCAAGGAAATTTTGGGTACGCACCTAACAGGAGAAACCCCCAAGAAAGGAAAATAAAAAAGAATCGTTCTTTTGATTCATGATGTTAAATACCTTTGTAGACTCATTCAATCCAACAAAAATTCCAGTGTATAATATTGCCTTTTGGGTAGCAAGAGGGAAAAATGTGAAGCAGATTTAGTTTATAATATACCTTCAGAAATTTTCCCAAGTAGGGAAGGGCAACCGAGAATGCCGCCAGAGAAACACCAAGGGCTTCCGATCTCTGCACAACAACAGTAAGAACCCAAGACCAACTACAATCAACTAAATGATTAACAGAAACCGCTCAAAACATTCACCAATTCCAGACTGAACAAGAAAATATTATTATTATCTTACTAACTGCGCCGCAGTGATGTATGACCCCGATCCCACAAAATGATTTAAGAAAAGCAGCGAACCGAAACCGTAGCCAATCCATCTGGGTAGGTAGGATTCGTCAAACCCAGGAATTCCTAAAACCCAAACAACAAAACCTACAACAATAAGAATCGTCGGAGCTGGCTTCCAATTTCCAGGTAAAGTAGATAAAATCTGTACCCACCAAGTGTAAAACGAAGAACTGAAAGGTTTAACTGTTGCTTTTGTTCTTCGGAATCTCCCAGACGAGCAGAGACTGTTGGATCCTTCTTTCTTCTAGTTCTTTTCGTACTTGCAGCAAAGCTGTTCTTAGCGCGAGGTCTTGGCAGCAAACTTAACGGAATTAACGGATTTAAAGAGACACTCCCCATCTCCCCCACCTGTTGTGGATAGTGAAGCGATGTCTTGCGCTGTGCCTTACTCATACCTGGTGCGAGCACCTGACCTCCCGAGTCCCGAGCCATAAACCGCTGAAAGACTGAACCAAGTAGATTACCCAAAACGGTTCAAACCAACCCCTATTGGATCAAAAATCAACCAATTGACACCCTAATATAGCCTAATGTCACGATACTTGAATAATCCTCAATTATTAAGCTCGGGTAGATGTACCCAAAAAAAAAAAAATTGTACTCCCCAGCATAGTGATGATAGCCTGTATATAGAGACAGTAAAACCATTAAAGTTTTGGATTCGAACATTCATTCCTTTACATCTTCTCCACCCCCACTCCCTCTCGAATTTAATCTCAACCCTTAGATATTATATTGAACATATATCACACATCCATAATAAAAAAATTAACAGGATAAGAATTCCCCTCCATATTTTAGGCCTATGAGCCCCAACCTTGGTGACCAATCTGATGATAATATAAATAAAATTATTAATCTTGACAAGTTTCAAATTGCTTTTGAACAAAAAAAAAAAAGTTTTCATTTTTAGTTTATTCTCTCTTACATCATACGATCATACTACTATTAAAATAGCATGAACTAGTCATATTTTATCATACTACTATTATAAAAATATGAACTCAAGGGACGTGACTACATTTCGTTTCTCTCCAATGCATCTCTATATTCAATCAATTAGACCTTTGTATTAGTAATAAAGATGTCTATAATGATCAATTAAAATTCTTGAAATTATTTGAATCAATTTAATTCTCAAAATTTCCTTTTCTTGTTTTTCAAATAAACCATTAACAACTAAAGGAATATGAAGAGTCTCTCTCAATCATAGTATCATACTATCATACTACTATTATAAAAGTATGAACTCAAGGGACCTGCAGCCAAGGTACGCAATATTGGCGAAATTCAACGATATTTCGCTGAATTTTGATGGTTTCGGTTCATGGTGAACTGAAACCAAGAGTGAACTGCGAACTGGCGAGACCTCGCTGAGATATCGGCGATATCTTGCCATTTGATCGTCGAATCGGCAATTTTTCATGAAATTTCATGTTCTTCGCTGTTGGATGAGGAATCACAATTAGAGACTCCGTTAACTCACTGGAGACCCTTCGATCTTAACTTTCGTCTTTCTCCTTGCCTTGTTCGTGATGCTTTTTGGCTATGGGAAGTCGGAGATTGGAGAACCCTATCTCAATGATATCTCACCATTTTATTGTCGAATCAGCGATTTTTCATGAAATTCCATGTTCTTTGATGCCGGATGAGGAATCACAATCAGAGACTCCGTCAACTCGTAGGAGACCCTTCAATCTTAACTTACGTCTTTCTTCTTGCCTTGTTTGTGATGGTTTTTCGCCATGGGAATCTAGAGATCGGAGAACCCAAAAGTAGGTAAAGCCAAAAGTAGTTCATTGCCGGCTTCGGTGATTTCAGAATCTGTGTAGAGAGAAGTGTAGACGTGCCAAACACGACTCCGAAGGTTTGTTGTTTCATCTCTGATCTCATCGTGGAATAGAAACGCCCTGTTGCGAGGCTGCGATTCTGCGTCTGCAAGAAAAAATGAGAAGAACTAAAGAAATGAAAGAATGAGGAATGACTAGCTTTTTAAATTAAAAATAAAAAGTAAAAAAAAATCAAACATTACGTTGGGCTTTTGTAACTACACACATGGTTGTGTGGTAAGTTGGGTAACTCATAAATCAATTAATGAGGATTGAGGGATGACATGCTTGCCTCACTCTTCTTTTTGTCAAAAAAGTTGACCCCACCTTTTAATTTGGCGGTTTGGGTTCATGGTGAACTGAAACCGACTCCGAACCTCGACATGACGAGACATCGCTGAGATATTTGCGATATCTCGATATTTATCGTTAGTTATCGTGATATATCACAATATATCGGTAAAATATCGATATTTTGCCAATTTCTTGCGATTTTTAGGCAATTTCTTTCGCGATTCTACAGTTAAATCTTTAGGATCAATGGACAATTTTACCAATTATGTCCCAATGATTCAATACTCAAAAGTTAATGTGCTAAATGTGATTAGGGAGGATAATCTATATAAAATAATTTATGAAAATAATTCAAATTAAGAAGACATTTTATAGTAAAATCTTCAAGATTAATGAGCAATCTTACCAATTATATTCTAGAGATTTAAGCCTCAAAAGTCATCGTGCCAAATGTGGTTAAGGTAGAGTATGTAAATAAAATAATTTATGGAAACAATTTAAGTTATGAAGAGATTTTGTAATAGAATCTTCAAGGTGAATAGGTGATCATTTCAATTATGTCCAAATGATTTAGGCCTCCGAAGGTAACATGTTAAATATGACTAGGAAGGAAAATTTAAATAGAAGAATTTATAGAAAATAATTCAAATTTACCAAATATTGGCATCAAATTAGAATATGCACCAAATTTGGACTCAAAATGATCAAAAATACCTTTGAAATGGGAGTCCAAAACTAGCTATTTTTGGGCCGAGATTTCGCCATATAGCCCAGGCGATATCTAGCGATATTTCGCACCTTGGTAGAAGCATGGTCCGACATGTCGGTCCATGTCGCCGTGTCGGACCATGGTGACACGGTGACTCGGGCTACATGTCGCCAGATGTTAGCCGACTTTTGGCAGGGGTTCGATGGCCCCTGTTTCGAAGGGTATTTCAGGTCATTTTGACCTGAAATTTGACGTGTAACCTAGTTTGAGGCCAATAAACACATTGAGAGTGTTATTTTGACCTAAAACATGCATCACCTAATCTAATTAGCAGATATCCGGCTATATGCGGGCAAAATTGGAAGTTTGGAAAATTCATATAAACTAATGTAAATATGTAAACAGAAAACAAATACACAACTAGTAAATAGATGTACTAAAGTTTACAATTCATTATACAATTATGTTGAGTATGGCTCATGCTTCACGTATTGTTGTCGACGGACATGGGGTCCCATGTCACTTTGGCAAAAATCGAACGAAAAATCCCCGAAAAACGAATGAAACACTGTTATATATGCAAATGTAGCGATATATTTACACCTGTGTCGGCGATATATCGCTAATATATTGTAAATATCGTGTCGTTGAGGGGAGTCGTGTCGCCCCCAACGACATGGCGATATATCGCCCTATGTCACCAACACAGTGTACCATGGGTAGAAGACTAGAGAACTGAAGTGGCGGCGGACCCTGCCGGAGTGCCGGGTAACGCTGCTCCCCGCGATATCAAAAGATTCAAGTCAGCAATAGACCTATGATAGTCTGATACATAAAACCGCAAGCAAGCGTTGGTGGCTTTCATCAGAATCTCACCCTCTCCCAGTCTTCATCTTCACGGAAGGTAAAACCATCATAAGACCGAAAATGGAAGCTGGTGGAATTGTTATCAGCATTAAGGTTCGAAACCCTAAAACTTCAACTCTATCATCATATTTATGTCTGTACCGCAGTTTTTCTTTGTGGTCAATGAAGAAGGACCCAGCACTCGAGTCTGCTCTTTCTCGGAACCGTCGTTGTATCGTGAACAACCAGATTAAGAACATTATTCTTCCATGCCCAAACCAGGTCGCTCCAAGTCCAGTTCATCCAGAAGAAATTCAAGTCACTTGATCGACAGGGTAAAGCTCTCAATTGGCTCATGAAGTACCCATGTTGCTTCGAAGTAGTCTATCGCGAGAATGATGAACTGTATTGCCGATTAACGAAACGGATGATGTCTTTGGTGGAAGAGGAAGAATCCGTAAAAGATCAACAGGAATCAGTGGCCGTAGAGAGATTAGCAAAACTGTTGATGACGAGCTTGCGGAGGAAGCTCAATGTAGTGAAGTTTAGTGAAATGCAGAGAAATTTTGATCGAGTATAAAAACATTGGCATGCAAGATTATTTTATAATAATTGGTCTATGACTCTAAACTTGGTCTTGGGTTATTTCTTGCTGTTATTACAAAATTTTAGGGCTCCTCATGGCCTCTATGGGGAGGAGATTAGCCTACAATCCCCCATTTTCATAGACCCCATTGCTTATTCCTCATTTTAATTCCAAATCCAATCGTTCCTAACTCCAAACTTCACCAAACTTAAGTTATACATGGAAGAAGAACATTCAGAGATATACCTAATTTGAAGGTTTATTGTAGATTTCCCAACAGTTCTTGGAGTTCTAGCATTGGATTAAATCTCCTTTATGTACAACCTCCCTTTCTCCTTTATTCAAGCTTTTAAATGCCTCTAAAATATATTAGGGATTTAACAAAGATTTTAGGGAAACCTCTACGGGCACTTGGGTCATTTTGGATATGTTTTTATGCATAAGTTTCAAATCAATAATCAGCAAATTGATTGTCGGGGAACAATCAACTGCCCAATCAGCTGACCCTTGTTTGATAGTGGTAGAATTTCACCGATGCTGACTGTTTGAACCATAAATCTCTTAATACTCATTCAAATGACTTGATTCTTTTTGCATTAGTTTATAGACTTAAAGAGATTCATTTCATTTGAAAAATGCTTGGTCTAATTTCATCTCTAACTTCCCCAAATATGGATTTGAGATTTGTTGTTGTACTACCAGCAAGGTATTCGATCCCTCCCATCTTTTGGAATATAGCTTCATTATCACTAGCCCAATTGATTCGATACTTTTTTGCATTGCTCTCTAGACATAAAGAGCTTTATTTTATGTGAAGGACACTTGGTCTAATCCTTTTATAGCATTTCGTAACTTGAGTTGGAAATCTGTTGTTTTGTTGTCAATAGGGAATTTGTTTGTTCAATGTCTTTGAGTCCTTGAGTCTGGGATTAGAAATTTAGGTAGGGGTATTATACAAATTACTATTTAATTTTAAATTTTTTGATAACTAAACCAATATACTAAAAGCATTTGTTAAATCTCTAAATGTGTAGCACCGTCTTAACATCTTAGTCTACAACTTATTAACTATTATTGACAGACGAATGTTTCATGTCTTTGTAACTTAACAAAACAAGAGTACTTTTAAAATGTTATTTTCTCATCCTACAATGGCACTAATAAAAGTCAATTTTTCATTACCTTTATTACCAATCTAAATTTCAAAATCTACTACTCAATATATTGTATATAGTAGACTTTTTAAAAGGAGGGAAAAGAGCCAGAATTAAAATCAATGATGATTGAGTTTGAAAAACAAGAAAAACAATATATTTATAAAGTTTAATTATATATAAAAAATTATCACTAATAAATATCAAGCTCCAAGAATTATTATGTACAGTCGTCACAAAATTTTATAACAAGAATTTTCCATACAGTATCACCAACGTTTAAATAAAAATACGTTTAAATAAAAATGAAACTATTAGAAGTCATTATATGCTCTTGAGAAGTCTCATATATATTGAAAAATAATAGGTAACGGCAAAATCTCCAATGAATTAAGAGTGTAAACAAATAATGTCCACAATTTATAAGGAGAACTGGTGTATATATGAATAATAAGTCATTCTATTAATCTTATTCTATTTGTTAACAAAAAAAACTATCCTAATCCAATCTACAAAAACTCATAATTTTTCATAATTTTAATCTTTAATAGAAAATAGTAGGGATAATTATTGTTGTCCCCCTGTACTATAGATTAATTACTAAAAGGACCCTGCTCTTTATGAAATTATTGTTGTCCCCGTCGTTCTAACAATGTTAAGAGACCATTACAATTGAATGTTTAATATCTATTTTGTCCTTCTAAAATTAAAAAAATCAAAACACAGTACTATCTTCATTTAAAAAAAAAACCATATCAAATACCAATTTTTCTAAGTAAAATATATTCCTAAAATAAAAAATGCGAAGTTAAATAGTAAATAAATGAAACCTAATGGAAGTGGAAACTTCCTAAAATTGATAACATTAAATTAGAAAGTAAATAACAAAAACTTAAAATGACACCAAATTAAAAAGTATATATAAAAAAGATAAAAATAAAAATAAGGAGCTATCAAATTAGGGTTAATTTTTTCCCTATTACTAAGGTAATAATGTTTAATATAAAGTGTAGATAAATAGAATAAAACCTTACGGTTGTTTTGGAATTTTTAAACAAATAAAACTTAACTAACATAGTTTAATGGTGGGGGACAACTGTAATTACATGTAAAGTCTAAGGTTGGATTAGTAATTTCAAAAAGTATAGATGATAAAGTAGTAATTAAACTATAATACAGGGGGGACAACAGTAATTATCCCAATATAGTAACTATTTTGTCTTCGCAAAATCCAAATTAAGTGTTGCTAAAACAACAATTAGAAGGCATTTTAATTATGAGCAATAGTCATGTAATTTTGCATGCAATATTGTTATAAGTACAAATTAAGTTTAGTATCGTCTCCCTATGCATTGTTTCCTTTCTTTACCTCACGTTATCATTCTAATTGTAAGCTACGAGAATAATATGAAAATGAATTTTAACAATAAATTTTCGAATGCAAAGACTGAAACATTGGAGAAAACTAATTGTAAGTATATATTAAACATAAAAATTTTAGATTAGTTTTTATTTTTTAACCATAAAATTGATCATAGGCCCTTCAAATATTTTTCATGTTTAAATCATACAGTTTTTTATTATTATTATTATTATTATTATTATTATTATTATTATTATTATTATTATTATTATTATTATTATATTACATTTTGCAAAGAAAAAACACATATATTTCTAAAGGTAGATATAAGCATTCTTATAATGCTTGAGATGTTGTTGATTAAGGGAACAAATACAACAAGATTTGCCTCTAGTTCAGTTGAATCTATCACAACATAAATGTGACTTAATATGTCAACAAGCCCATTCAGGGAATTTGAGTAAATCTCATCTCTTATGAAGTCAATAAATTTTTCTTTCTTACTGCTTGTGGTTGCATTCTAAACAAACATCTACATGCACAGAAAATATAGATATATCAATAAATTTTGCCGTTATCTTGATACAAATTACACAAACATATGCTCATTCTGTATTATTGGGCCTGTTTGGTTACATGAATCTAGAGATTTCAAATCTCTGGATTCCTGAATCGGAGAATTATACCCGTTTGGTTGTAAAAATCTCTAGATTCATGAAATCTAGAGATTCACCTTTTTACACTAAAAACGTGAATCTGTAGATTTATGGGTAAAGGGTGAAATCCAGAGATTTCAAAAAAGCTATACATTTACACATTTACCAAAATCACGTCGATCAAATAGTTTTTTAGGATGAATCCACAGATTTCATTCCACAACCAAACATTTAATTTTATAAATTATGACTCCATAGATTTGAAATCTCTAGACTCATGTAACCAAACAGGCCCTAAATTCACCATATAAATTCTCAAACATTTGTAAGTCTTTATTTTCCTTACTGCTAATATTATTCAAGGCTTTTTAGAAAATGTACATTTCAATATATAACGTGCACTATTTTGGATATTATTCTTTATTTGAAGTAGCCTACTCTATCTCATATAAGGGCGGACTTCCCAAAACACCAAGAGGACTTGGCCCTCTCTGAATTTTTAGAATTTCTCATGTAGTCCTATTTTTATGTGTAATGTCAAATCTTGCCCTCCTCCTCCCATTTTTTGCAACTTCCCACTCCTCCATTTCTTAAAATTTCCTCTATGGCCCTCTTTCCATGTGTAAAAAATCAGTACTTTACCCCCCCCCCCCCCAATGTTAAATATTGGGTCCATCCCAGGTCTCAAAACCTGATTTTAGACTAAGCATTAGTCAAAGATAATCCTTAAGGCCGTGTTTGGTTCAGCAATTCCCTTGAATCCGCTTCAGAGTCATGTTTCTATAGAATCATGATTCTGTGGAATTAGGTCTGTAAGATCATATTCGTCGTAAAAAATTTGTTTGGTTCTCCTAAATCTGACAAGTGAATCTGTCTAAAAAATCATTTGGTTACCTTGATTCTGAAAGTGAATCTGTCTGAAAAACTGTTTGGTTACCTTGATTCTATGTTCCAACGTCATAAAAAAAATTGTTTGGTTACCTTGATTCTATGAGTGTCCTTCTGACCGGCGGTCTTGAAAATGGCGTTTACAGCTTACCAGTATCGCACTCCTCTCCTGCTGCTTCTGTGTTGGATGATGGTGTTCTTGCTTTGTCTGCGGTTCAAGCTACACCGGATATATGGCATAAACGTTTTGGGCACATTAATTTTCAAATTGTGCAGAGGTTGATTGGTCAGTTTAATCTTCCTTCTTTGGGTTGTAAATCTCATCATATCTGTCAACCATGTCAACTTGCAAAGGCTCATAAGCTCCCTTTTGAATCCTGTCATACCCACACCACTGCACCTTCGCAATTGATATTTTTTGATCTTTGGGGTCCTGCCGTTGAAATCATTGCAGAGGGTTATCGATATTATGTAGCTTTTGTTGACGATTTCACAAGGTTTACCTGGATATTTTTAATCACTCAGAAGTTAGATGCGTTACATGTATTTCAGACTTTTAAACGGATGGTTGAAAACATGTTTTCTACCAAAATTAAGAATTTTCAATCAGATTGGGGTGGTGAATACAAGAGTTTCTCCAAAATTTTGCAAGATTGTGGTATAGTTCATCACTTGAGTTGCCCTCATACCTCCGAACAAAATGGCAAGGTGGAAAGACGTCATCGTCAAATTGTTGAGATGGGTTTGGCCATGTTATCTCAGGTTGGTATGCCTTTAAATTTTGGGGTGATGCTTTTAGTGCAGCTGTTTTTACTATGAATCGTCTTTCTACCCGTGTTCTTGGCTACGAGTCTCCCTTCTTTCGTGTATTTCATCATCATCCTAACTATCATTTTCTTCGCATTTTTTGGTGTCGCTGTTTTCCCCTATTGCGCCCTTACAATTCTCATAAACTTGATTACCGTTCTTCACCCTGTTTGATTATTGGTTATAGTCCACGACATGACGGCTATAAATGTTTTGATCCTGTAACTAACAAAACAATTATTTCTCGTCATGTTATTTTTTACGAACAAATTTTCCATTTTCACTGTTCTTCTTTCTCATATCCGGCGATGGCAGTTTCCTCGTCATGTTATTCTCTGTTAATGCCTAATAGTCTTTTTGGTTCTCCTTTTGTATCTAATAAGTCTTTAATGGGTAATGGGCCTCCTAATATGGGTAATAGGTCTGATAGTATGGAAAATGGGCCTCTTGATATGGGTAATAGGTCTGATGCTATAGGAAATGGGCCTCTTGATATGGGTGATAGATCTGATGCTATAGGAAATGGGCCTCTTGATATGGGTAATAGGTCTACTCCTATAGGAAATGGGCATCTTGATATGGGTAATGGGTCTCATTCTATTTCTCCTTCATCTCCTAGTTTTGCGAATTTTTCTATTGCTCCCATTTTACCTTCTCATGTTGGTCGTACACATTCATCTCCTTGTTAGCAGCATAGAGAACTCTTTTTTCTTTTCAGGCACAGGGGTTACTAGAGCTCTTTTTGTGTGATCTTGAGTTACTGAGATATATCTGGACGAGGGTAATGGCACAAGAACAACAATTGGTATCAGAGCACAACCCAATTGATATCAGAGCAATCGGTATCAGAGGACACAGGACATGGCGACCCAAGAATAGCAATCGGTAGCGTCTGAGACACAGGACATGGCGAACCCATGCCAAAAAAACTCTGCCATAAGAGGACATGACCGGCATGGGTTGGGACAAAATCTTTCATAGACAGCTAGAAATGGACAAAAGGAAAATTACCGAACTATAAGATCAAACGTTAACCCAAAAAGACAATATAAGATCAAATAATTGAGTACAATTTCCATGAATCAATACTATTAGACAAAATAGAGAACAAAAACATAGTGAGGGAAAAAAATTATCGATAAATAACAGCCAGCAAAAATTAAAATGAACCATTCTCTTTGCAGAGTTATCAATTGAAATGAGAACCAATAAGCCACACAGACCAAATTGCATAAATTTTAAGCAATACACGGAATCCTTGAAGTTAAAGTTCCCCACAACCCCAAAAAAGGTAAAACAAGAAATATTAAAAGAAACTAAGCAAAAATCAAGAATAAAGACTAAGAAATATTTCGTTAATGAAGATGGTCCCAGATTGCTATTCTCTTGAAGAGGCTAAAAAGAAAACCTGGCAACAAACGTAGCCACGCAGCCTCCATGAACCCCAGTATTGTTCTTGGGGCCGTTGTTGTAATGCATGGTATCCAGGAAGAAAACAATGTTAACCACCATTATAGACGGAATTAACCAAAGGAACCATTTATCGTTTGTGCTATTTTGGTAATGCGAAGGATAAACGTTCATCCTGTTGTCGGCATCTCTGGTTTCCTGGGTTGCCATATATCATCTGTTTCTTCCACAAATGCTAGCAATTGTATCTCAGTAACTCAAAAGTAGAAATTAACGAAACAAAAAGAGCTCCTCGTAAAGGAATGGCGTAAAAATGAAATCTATTATTTCCGGTACTACAAATAGGCAGACTTGAGGGGGTGAAGAGATTCGGTTGATAGATATGAACTCTTCAAATCCAGGAATTGAAAGGAAAAAAAGGCAGAAAAAAAATATGTGGCCCCATGTGTCAAACCACTATTCAAGTATTCATGAACCAGAGCCAAAATCTGAAGGGACGCAGAAGATTCTTGTAGCAACCAAGACACTCTGGACTCTACCTTCAGCCTCCTTCTAATATAGCATGTATCCCTTTCGGAAGACCAAAAAGGTATGTGTTGATGCACTAAAGAAATATGCTGCTGTTCTTTTGAGATTGGTGTAAGGATTTAATTGCAGGAAATCTTGTGAACCTTGCAGATCAAGTTTATCCACCTTCCTTGTCATTGTAGAATGACTCTGGGTCTAATCCTAATTGAGTGCATCAGTACATAGGAGCGAACTTGAAAAGTGAGCAATCAATGCGCATCGACCGAGATTTGGATCTCGACAAGTTTTCACCACCTGCGAAATGGTGTAAAAAACAAAAAGAGCTCCTCGTAAAGGAATGGTGTAAAAAAATTTATCGTGAAGCAAAGCAAACAAGATTGCTCTGATACCAAACTATGAATGAAATCTACTCGAAAACCTGTCGAGATCCTGTTAGGAAGTGTCAATCGGTCTACACCGAGAACAAGTCCCGTAGCTAAATTGACAATTGTCATGAACAAATCTAACGAGAATACAAATACCTGCATCAAGCCCTTCACAAATCTTAATTTAGTGCATCAGTACAAATGAGTGAACTTGAAAAATGCGCATTCAATGCGCATCGACCAAGATTTGGATCTCGACAGGTTTTCACCATCTGCGAAATGATGTAAAAAACAAAAAGAGCTAATCGTAAAAAAATGGTGTAAAAAAATTTCTCGTGAAGCAATTCAAACAAGATTGCTCTGATACCAAACTATGAATGAAATCTACTCAAAAACCTGTCGAGATCCTGTTAAGAAGTGCCAATCGGTCTACACCAGGAACAAGTCCCGTGGCTAAATTGACAATTGTCATTAACAAATCTGACGATAATACAAATACTTGCATCAAGCCCTTCACAAATCTTAATTTAGTGCATCAGTACAAAGGAGCGAACTTGAAAAGTGCGCATTCAATGCGCATCGACCGAGAGTTTGGATCTTGACAGGTTTTCACCACCTGCGAAATGGTGTAAAAAACAAAAAGAGCTAATCGTAAAAGAATGGTGTAAAAAAATTTCTCATGAAGCAAAGCTAACAAGATTGCTCTGATACCAAACTATGAATGAAATTTACTTGAAAACCTGTTATTTTGACGAATAGCTTTTCCCTTTTCGCTGTTCTTCTTTCTCATCTCCGGCGACGGCAGTTTCCCCGTCATGTTATCCTCTGTTAATGCCTAATAGTCTTTTTGATTCTTCTTTTGTATCCAATAAGTCTTTAATGGTCAATGGACATCATGTATGGAGACTTCTCTCCTGTATCTGGCTCCACTCGAGTGTTGTTCATCTGCTAATGAACACATACAGTTCTGCTTTTGCTGGGATTGAACCCAACCAACAATTTGGTTTTGGTAAGATTTTCTAGCGTTAGAATTGTGTTATTTTTTTAAATGTAGTAGATCAGTTGCTTTGGTCTAATATTCTAAGTTGAGCACTTATTTCTAGTAAATTTGACAGTGCGAATTGGGGTCATCTATCTCATATCAGGAGTTGGAGGAAGCATTTTTTCCACCCTTTTTATTACCAAGAGCGTCTCTAGTGGTGCCTCTGGTACTGTGTTTGGACTCCTTGGAGCAATTATTTCAGAAACTGTTGTTAACTGGACACATTATAGAGACAAGGTAACACTCTTAATGTCTTGCTTCTGAATGGCAAGGAAAAAGAAAAATCTTGCACTATTCTATAATTGATAATCAAGGTTTGGCTTTATGCAGGGATTTATGAAAGGCTTGCTGCAGGTATTTGTATTCTCATTAGATTTATTCATGACAATTGTCAACTTAGCCACGGGACTTGTTCCCGGTGTAGACCGATTGGCACCTATCGGTGGATTCCTAACAGGAATCCTCCTTGGTTTCATCCTACTGCTCCGACCTTAGCCTGGCTGGGTGGAGTGGGCCAATGGTGAAGCCGAAGTTAGTGAAGTTTCTAAATACAACCCATACCAAAAAAATTTGCAGCGAGTCTTACAAATCTTACTCACTGTTAGGTAAGTTCTATTAATTGAAATATAAATAATTCTTTGTTGTTTGTAAATATTTCTACTGAGTTAAATTAAAATTTGAATGACATTGCATTGTTTCAGTGATGATTTGGGATTTCTCATTTACTTCATTGTTTTAACATTTGCAGTTTCTCCATTGCGCTGGGAATGATATTTTTTGGTGTTAATGCGTATGAAAAATGCCATTGGTGTCACTATTTTGACTGTGCCCCTACTTTAAACTGGATTTGTGGGAGTTATTAAAATTTCATGTGGCACTTCTTCACTGTGTATACGAACTCATGTATTTGAAGAGTATGGACTCCCTTCCTGTATCTCCTTAGACATTGAACAGTCAGCTATCCATAACCTAGACTGGGCTCTTCATCTTTAGTGGTTGAAGACGCATTTACTTTGTGATTTTAGCTCTATTATCTTTTGTTGTGTACCTTGTATCAGTGACATTGACTATAGGTTACATTAAAGGGTTTAAGTTAGATTTAGATGAACTTGATCTGCAAGGTTCTCAAGATTTCCTGCAACTAAATACTTAGACCAATCTCAGGTGAGATGACGTTTGTCACTGGATATCCATGTTGAAGGGAGGCAGCTAGTAAAAAAATTTAAGAACAACAATCGGTATCAGAGCACAACTCAATCGGTATCAGAGCACAACCCAATTGGTATCAGAACACAACATAAATGGTACATGAACACAACCCAATCGGTATCAGAGCAATCAGTAACAACAATCGGTATCAGAGGACACAAGACATGGCTACCCAAGATCAGAAAAGCATGGTTGTTTTTACTTTTACTGTTGTTATTTTACAGCCTTGTAGGGAAGATGATTAAAAGGCATCTGCGGCCCTCCTTAACTTGGGTGGTCCTTTTTATCTCGAATCATGGGGTGTTCCTTAATTTTAAATACCCAATCTCTGGTGTCAATGATTATTCCTACAAATGTAGTTTTTGTTTGGATCCTTATGTTTTTGCCTTCTTTGTTTTGGTCTAATACTCTAAGTTGAGCACTCACTTCTGATACAATTTGGCAGTGCGTATTCGGGTCGTCTACCTCATCAGGTGTTGGAGGAAGCATTTTTTCCACCATTTTTATTACTAGTAGCGTCTCTAGTGGTGCCTTTGGGATTGTGTTTGGACTCCTTAGAGCCATTATTTTAGAAACTGTTACTAACTTGACACATTATATAGACAAGGTAGGGGTGTCAATTTTTAACCCAAACCGTTAAAATTGGACCGAACCGGCCTGTTATAGCCGGAACCGGCCCGAACCGATCCTTAATGGGCCGTAATTGGGCTGAGGGTCCTCAGCCCGAACGGTTTCAGGCTGACCCGGCCCAGCCCGTTGTGCGACCCCGTCAGCCCGTTAGTCGTTTATATAAATAAAATTAAAAATTAATGTAATTAAATTTTTTTTTGTATTGTTTAAATGTAATTAATGATCCATGAATTTTGGTGTTTGAGACTCGAGTTTGAATAGTTGAGAGTTGAGTGTTAACACATTTAACGGTTTAAGTTTTAAGTTTTAACTTTTTATTTCAAATTTCATTTAGTTTTATTATTTTAAAATTTAAAAGTCTTAATTGATAACTCTTAAGTCTTAATCTTAATCGTTAACTTTTTAATTTTCAAATTTCATTTAGTTTTATTATTTTAAAATTTAAAAGTCTTAATTGATAACTCTTAACTCTTAAGTCTTAATCTTAATCGTTGACGCTGTTTCACCGTCTACACATGATATAAAAATTTAAATTCTTTATTTTTTGAGGGTGGAGGGTGGTTTGCATCAAGCTAATGCCATCACTTATTGTTGGATCTACTTTGAGTCTTCATCCTCTATCTTTTGTAGTTTTGTGTGTGAGAAATTAGGATTTGGAGTTGAGGAAAAAAAAAATTTAATATTGATTTTTATTTAGTCCAAACCGTTAGCCTAACCGAATCCAATCCATTAGGCCAAACCGTTAGTCAACCCGAACCCAAACCGCACCAAACCGAAACCGCACCGAAACCGTTATCTTTTAAATGGGTTGGTTTGGGCTGGGGGTTTTTCAGCCCGAAACCGCTCAAAACCGCACCGTTGACACCCCTAAGACAAGGTAACACTCCTAGTGTCCCGCTTCTGAATGGCAAGGAAAAAGAAAAATCTTACACTATTCTATAATTGATAATCAAGGTTGGCTTTATGCAGCGATTTGTGAAGGGCTTGATGCAGGTATTTGTATTCTCGTCAAATTTGTTCATGACAATTGTCAACTTAGCCACGGGACTTGTTCCCGGTGTAGACCGATTGACACCTATCAGTGGATTCCTAACAGGTATCTTCCTTGGTTTTATCCTACTGCTCCAACCTTAGCCTGGCTAGGTGGAGTAGGCCAATGGTCAAGTCAAAGTTAGTGAAGAATCTAAATACAACCCATACCAAAAAAATTTGCGACAGGTCTCACAAATCTTACTCACTGTTGGGTAAGTTCTACTAATTGAAATATAAGTAATTCTTTGTTGTTTGTAAATATTTCTGCTTGGTTAAACTAAAACGTGAATGACATTGCATTGTGTCAGTGATGATTTGAGATTTGTTAGGTTTTTTATTAAAATCTATATTATCTATATATTAAGTTTCAAAATTAGCTTTTGCATTTCTTTTATTTAATTGTTTTGTTTGTGTGTGGGACCCTTGAGGTAAGGGTGGTAATGAGGCACCATGAGTAAAGGAGGCCCTTCATGACCTTGGTTATGAGGCTCTTCATGACATTGGTCATGGGTCTTAAAGGTCTTGATCATGGTGATGAGGTGGACTTACTTGAATGGTGGAATTACTCAAATTCTAACTCTTGACATTCATTTCTCATTTCAACTTCAAGACCATTCATGGCCATTACCATGAGTGGGGGTTAAGGTCTTTGAATGGGTTAAATCCTATTCATTCCAAAGAAGTGAATATGAGAGTTACTTTCCCAAGTAGTGGGGATGTTAGGTCAAGGGGGTTTATTCACATTAGTGGAGGAGGGATAAACCATTGATTCTCCATTAGTGGAGAATTGATTCTCCCCTTGTGAGGAGGTGTGGTTTGGGCCTATATAAACCCAACCCTTCCTTGCATATTGTGTGGAATAGAGACACTCCTCACTCACACTATTTGTTTTACAAAGTTCATTTCTATCTTGAGTTGTCTAAGTGTTGTGCTTTAGCTTTTGGCTCCTTGAAGGGACTAGAAGAACTACCTCATCTTCTAGTTGGAGGTTGCTTTATCTTGGAGGTGGTGGTGCGAAGAACCCTTGGTAGTAGGGTGCATCAATTACCTTAAAAACAGCATCAAGGTGTGACTCAACCTCATCGATCGGTGGTTCGTTCGGTTGCAACTTCAAGCTCTCCGGATTTGCTAAAGACGATCTTCATCTCTCAATTGTATTGCGATTTCATCTTTGTATGTTTGAAGAATTTGTAATACAATTACCCCAACAAGATTTCTCATTTACTTCAGCTGTTAAATTCAAAACTGATTCTCATTGTTTTGGTGTTAACATTTGCAGTTTCTTCATTGCGTTGGGAATGATATTTTTTTGCGTTAATGCGTATGAGAAATGCCATTGGTGTCACTATTTTGACTATGTCCCTACTTTAAACTGGAGTTGTGGGAGTAACTGAAATTTCATGTGGCACTTCTTCGCTGTGTATATGAACTCATGTGATTTGAAGAGTATGGACTTCCTTCCTGTATCTCCCTGGACATTGAACAAATTGTTTCATGCTACTCTTTAAAGACAAATGTATACTAAAGGGAGTGCATCACAATTATATTGTATTCTTTCTGTTGACCTTTTAGACCTGTAGCATTCTTCATTGTTATTGTTTTGAAACTCAACATGTTCACAAGCAGATGAATAACACCTGAATGGAGCTAGATACTAGAAAAAAAAAAGTCTCCATACTGATGTCCATTGATCACTTTTTTCCATTCAAGTCCTCCCAAGTAATCCAGTCTAACAAAGTACAGGAAACACGAAGATTAGTGTTGTTTTATTTCATTTATTTATCTTGGTTACAAGGACAATTCAATACACTTAAAACATAAATTTTATAGCTCATGGAACTATACTTTTCAACAATTATCTTAGGATGTCCTTGAAATTTTTCCAAAAGAAATCATGCATACTAAATGAACAAAGTAGTTATAAATTACCAAGGAAAAATAAGAAAGAAATGAAGCACTCTTAATACGCCTCACCTAATTAGCATTTTAATAAACAACACGATTTCAAACATTTATTTGTGTTCACTTAATTCATTTGTATTCACTACTTCACATATATAGTTCGAAATATTATTTGCCTTCATAATACATCCAACAACCTTATATCTAATGGTGACCTACGTGGGATGGATTTATCTGATTGAGAGCCAAATCAAACCTAATTTTGACAAGTTTTACCAGATGTTCGAACTCTATAGATAGAGTATTATGATATATATTTGTAATTTTGTACATGAATCAGAAAATTGATTAATTACCATGTTTTTTTTAGAAATTAATTATCATTCCATATATGTAAGATATACTACTCCCCTTCTCTGTTTGGTATTTTTCTATATACCTTCGTATATGGTGACTCGTGCATATGCACGTGGAAGTTTACTAGTCTAGCAAATGGATATAATAAACACTTCAAGAATTTCAAAATTTCTCATTGTCTTGGGTTATCATTCACTTCCATAGATATCCTAGCTACATTCGCTGAAGATCATCATTAAATTATGTGCTAAATGCCATCTCATTGTTCTTTCCAAGCTTTACTCTTGGAAGTCTTCGCAGGCTTTATGCTACTACCAAGGAGGAAGAGTATGATAGGAAGAACAGTGGCAATGTAATAAACACTCCCATATGAAGCAAGTGTCTCATGCATGCTCAAGAACTGGGGGTCAAGCAAAGAATTATTAGGAAGAAACACTATTCAAAGTCAATATTAAACTAAACTATTCAAAGTCGACACTAAACTAAAGAACATAATAATAAAAGAAAAAAAGTTACAACATTAATAAGGAATGCAAGCCATCCCACAAATTGATTCACCCAGTAGAGTGCAACATGAAAAAAAGTTACAGCATTAGTAAGGAATACAAGCCATGGCATCACATGACCAATATTTTTGCAGATAACAATGTTGAGTTGTAAATACCAATAAAGTGGCAGCCAATCGTTGCTATTGCTTCAATTCAACTATTCAATGTAGAGCAAATTGCATTGGCACCCCCAAAATGGAGGCTTTAAAGCATTGATACCCCACTTTATATTTGAAAAATAGCAAAGTGTACTCGCACCTCAAAATGAAGGCCTTTAAACACTGACACCCCACTTTATGTTTAAAAAACACATAGACCCCAAAATTAGATTTTCATTGGATATATTTGTCAAATTTATCACTGAAAACCTTTCAGACACTATTTATTATAGCGGTATTTTTGAAAATAAACAGTAATTTAACTGTTTTCAGTGATAAATTTGACAAATACATCCAATGAAAATCCAATTTTGGGGTCTCTATGCTTTTTAAACATAAAATGGGGTGTCAGTCTTTAAAGGTCTCTATTTTGGGGTGCCAATGCAATTTTCTCTTAAAAAAAAGAAAGAAAATGCATCATGAAATTACCCCTTTAACCAAATTACTCAACAAGCAAAGGTAACTAAAGCAAGCAAATTTTCTTTTGTGCTTCATGCAAAGCCTCTTCTTTCAATATCCCATCATTGTAATTAAATGCTCCTGAGATGACTTTTGAGTGTCAACACCATCAAAGCTCCTATATTGGGAAAGATGAGAGCAGTGATTCAGCATTAAACCATATTCCTCTCCCTCTTGGCAGAGGTTGGGGGGAAGGCTTGGAACTCTGTTTTGATGCAGCCCAATGGGTCCACATTCCTCCATACATCTCTTCCTATATTCCAGGATTTAGGTTCTAACCATGTAATCTATCCAGAGAGGAGAGTCATACCATATTAGCTCTATATCCAGAAGCCCTCAAGTCATTGCAGTTATCAGAGCACAAGCATTAGAACATACTTTCGAGCTTATGTACTGCATCATGATTTTGGGAGTCATACAAGAACAAGCACTCTATATATCTGAATTATAATGTGGACTTCTGTATGATATATTCAGTGAGTATATAGAAAACTTTTTACAGCTTTACAACCTAAAATGGTGTTAGCTATATCAAGAGATCACAACAGAGTTTTAATAGTGGCCTCATCTATTAGTTGAACGGCAAATCATGATCCTTGAGTAATATTACTTAATTATTAATTTCGGGTAAATGTGCTTTTAGCACGACTCCAGATCGGATAGAGGTCTGTGTTCTTCTTACATTTTTACACTACACGTTAAAAAGAGGGGCCTTTTGTTCTTATAAGACTTCAGTCGTCTAACTCCGAGTTTCAAGTTTTTTGTGTTTTTTATCGTTCTTTTCTATGATTTTTCATTCTTACCAAAACAATTTGCTTGCATTTATTTTCAAAACCTGCAATTGCTGAAGAGAATGCAATCTAAAGACCGAGCCTGTGATGCTGAAATATGCTCTGGCTATTTTGATAAGTTTGCAGAAAATGGAAAAACAACAACAAAAATAGCAACGTTTTTGGTTTACTCCCATTTTGTGAATTTCATTTGAAATTAGGAGTAAGTAATTGTAATGTTCTAACTTTTTAAACTTGAAAAAAAAAATTTTTTTTGGTTTTTGTACAAAGGCGCTTTATATATAGGAAAATTGGGAATGGGGACATTACATATGCCGTCGGTAAGGATTGAATCCACAATCTCTCCATTGAGAGGTGAGTTCTCAACCACTTCACTATCCTTCCATTTTAAACTTGAAAAGTTAACTACCCATTTTATGAACCATTAGATATTATATTAACAGGTGTCAAAAACTATGTCTACGCATACCATTGGATTACATATATTCAACCAATTCCCTCTGTGTTCTACTTCTACCACGTTCACAGGAGACATGGATTTTCGAATGCTTTTGTAGCAAATTTCAGAAACAACAATCTTTATTCCTGTCCAACATGCAAGTTTACTTGCAATTCGATTCCTATCGAAACTCATTTAGAGAAAGATTAATGAAAGTAAGGACATGGATGTGTAACTAGGTGAAAAACCGATTAGCCCTTCACCAAACCGAATCGCAATTTGGGCATCCGAACCGTGATTGTTTGTCATTTTTACATTTTTATTATAAATTTCTAATTCCGACGACCCCGCCGCGTCCGTCCGTATCCTATTTTGAAAAATGTTTACTCTCACCGAACCCGATCCGACTTCTTAGTGGATGGTCACGGATACGCCAATGGAGGTGTTAATGGAGGGTAAGCCAACCATTCTTGGGCCCCCCCGTGCACCTGGGGGTAAGCCCCCGGCCCCATCCATGGTTTTTTCCTTTTCAATGGTCAATTGTTTGTTAAACAATGGGATTTTGCCCGATTATTGTCTACATAATGAATCTCCATGGGATGAGAAAGACAGACCAAGGAAGTTGGAATTTTTCCCATGAATGCATTATGAGAAAGTCATATCTTCTCTAAGGACACCATAGAGGAGAATCAGATAGAATCTCACCAAAAAACCCCTAGTATGCCTTTGATAACATTTTCATTTTGAGAGGCCAGTTCTTATGCGAAATTATTTTTTAATATTTTTGTGCTAAAAGAACATTCTTTGTTTCGAAATTGGCATTTGAGAAATCCGTTCTGAAAATATTTTTAGAACACTATTAGAATAATTTGGTGTTTGATAATTTGTTCTAAGATTTCAATTTGAACCAATTTTATCACTTTCCTTCTGCTATTTGGTAAAACATGTTTTTTACATTCTGCTAAAGACTTTATTTAGAATACTTTATCGACTAATCTGTTCTTAAAGAACAAAAGAACAAACCATTTTAAAAAACGCTTTCAACTTGTTCTTCCGTCCCCAATAACACAAAGAACATGAAAACGTTACCAAACACGCCCCTAGAATTTTTCCAGTTTTCCTAACAAAACCGTGCCCAATAGCAAAATCCCCGATTGAAGGAAGAGTCTTCACCGTCTCTCACACTTGAACGGCGTCTCTGCAAATCGCTGTGGAAGGCTTCTGGTCTCTGGATTTCTCGCCTAGAAGAGGGACTCGAACTAAACTTCCGCCCTTGTAAGCTGGTATGGACAGTCAACTTAAACACATCATTATTTAGGGCAATTTTAGTGTCAAGCTTTTAAATTAGTTCTTTGGTTTTGATTTTAGATTAACCTTTTAAGTTCAGAGTTCGACTACTGTTTATTGTTGGGTTACCATTTGAACCCTAAAAGGTTTCCTTCCATCAAATTATTTGGTTACTATTTGAATCCGCAAGATTTCCTGGCATCAAATTCTGTTTTCATTGAGTTTATGTTTCTTAACTCATAGTTGGATCTTCTGTTACCTGAATTCTGTTCCTCAGACTCAATTCATTGAGGTCGTATTCTACTCGTTGGCGAGATTGTTTGATTAAAGTTTTTTGCACGTCTATTTATTCCTGTTTGCTTTTTGGTTCTCTCAAATCTGATTTATCGCCTATAATTCGGGTTGCAAGCTGATCTCCCACTGATTCTCATTAGTTTAAGGCGAGTGCATTGCTGATTTATCTGGTGTTGTAAAAGTAGAATTAGGATAACTAGAAAACTATTAAAAGAACTAACCCGAAGCTACCAATGGTCATATAGAGGGAAAATCAAATATTGTTGGGGCTGTCGATCTTGGAGTTCATGTCTTGGCAGACGGAAGAAAAAAAATCTCTGGGGGCGATATTTGATTGGGGTTAAGCTTGTGAGGACAGTGGTGCCACTACCATGTAGGTGGTGATATTGGAATCTGAAGTAGTTAATTTTCTTGGCTTTCCTAATTGAATTCTCTTTCACTTGTAGGTTGACACTGTTGCTGAAGGATGGAACTAAAGAAATTAGATCACATGGCTGCTTCATCCAGTAAACATGAGGTTGCCGAGAGTGATAAGGATGAATATTCATCCGAAGAGGTTAGTGAAACAACTTGATCTTCTATGGTATTATGCTGTAATGTCTCTACCCCCATCCTGCAAAAGAAAAATAAAATAAAAGTGCAGTAGTATTCTGTTCCAGATTGTGGACCAGCACTCCCATGTGTTAAGCTCGCTCTTCCTTGAAACATGGAAGCAGTTGAGGTTTCTTCTATGAGAGATACTCATGGGAATGGTGGTGTAGGCCACAATCCTAGACACAGCTCTTTTTCTTGAAGTAAAATAAAAAGAAAATGAATTTGGTACAGAAGGGCTTATTGGTGGTTGCTTCCGCAGGAGGAAGAGATAGAACGTGAGCTCGCTGATTTCTCATTTGAAGAGCTGCAGAAGGCACGCTGTAATGGCTTTCAGTCCGTGTATGAGAAACCCAATCTAGATAAGAAGGTTGGGCGTGCAAACAAGAACAGGTATATTTGTATAGTGTACTTTGTCTCAACTGCCCCCCTCCCCGCCGGCCCCCCCCCCCCCCCCAAAAAAAAAAAAAAAAAAAAAATAAAATTCTTTTTTCCTTTCGTTATTGGGTTATATGTACTTATTTAACAATTAATGAAGGCCAATGGAGATCAGCAGTAAGAAGCCAGTGGGTCGGTTTAGGGAGGTTATTCAAGTTCCCAAAAAGGTGAGTGTTATTTTCTTTTTCTCCTTGGTATTTTGATGTTGTTATAACTGAAGTGGTTACTGGTTATAGAAGAAGCCATAAAAGGTTCTTATGCCCTTTAAACAAATGCTATAGATGCATTTTTGTAATTTAATTGCTTGGTGGTATCAAGTGCCGATTATCTTGAACAGCAGCGTGGTGCATGTCAATGGTGAAAGATAATGTTTGAAATGGAATCAAACCTTACTAAAGGGTAGATACTTGTAAATTTCTCTTCCCTAATTTTATTAGGTTTATTAGCTTGTAATTAGGATCTTTCATACCTCCATTGATGGGAGGGTTAGTGTCATGTTTAATTAGATCTTGTACATTCCAATTAGGACATGACTTTTGATACAGCCCCTATCTGTACCTCCATGATGGAATGAATAAAGTAGAATTTGATTGCATTGAGCAAACTTGGCTGTTGCCTTCTCTGTGAGAGATTGCTTCTGATGTTTCTAGTCCATTTGTTGATTATGCATAGTGCTTAAATTTCCAAATGCCCGTTTTCCTGGTAGTTGAAGTCCAGGAAGAGTTTTTGGTGTTAGGTGCTTAAAATTGTAATTCTTATTGTGGCTGTGGGATTAGCCTTCGACTGAGGATCTGCCCTACAAGCTGCTGCCTTTGGAGACTGTAATCCGGAGAGGAGAGATAGCATTCTCATCACCTTTCGTTTCCCTTTAGTGTCTGTTTTCTTGGAGCCCCAAGAACCAATGGATCTACCTTCATGAACAAAACCTGCCACTTCATTAAACCTTGGATCTCTTCTAACCCTTAGATTCTGCCCAGACTTCAACCACAGGCTCCCCATAAACCCCCACCCTTGATGCATGGTTGCTGTCCTGTTAGTCATTGAAAATTCCAGGAAAAAAAAAAATTCCTTGTTGAGATTGATTTTTCAAAACTTCCATTCCATCTAAGAACCTAGATCTACACCTTTGTATCCATTGGGTTTCTACCGAACTCTAAAAATCTCTCTTTTCATCATCAGCAACATATCCTTAAAGCCATCAATCAAACAAAAGTACTGAAACCCTTATTTGGAATATCCTAGTTTCTGCTTTGTACAAGCTAATCCCATCAGAATTTGAATAGATGTCGTGGTCTATTCCCACAGATTGTGTTGCCCTGTTCATTGTGCTCTTGAAGAGGAGTGTTACAGCAAGAAAAGCTTGTTAGGAAGACCCATTCTCATTCATAGTACCCAACTTTTTAAGAGGTTGGTAGTTTCCTTCCTTCATGCCTATTGGTCTGGGGCTGTCAGATACTCATGACTCTCTGAAGATTTGACACACTTTCAAAGGCCTTATGTTGACCAGGTTTGTGTCTCCTTTCACTGGACTGATGGGCAGCAGTAAGAAGTCTTTGTATTATAGGAAGCTACTTTCTAATATATGCCCTTGTTTATAACTTACAATCAGCTTACTCTGTTAGGTGAGATATTTGGCAGGGTCCTATAACCAGTCCAATTCTGAAGTTGAATTACTTATAGGGTCATGTGAGATCTTAATAGCTACTAAATATGACCTTGAATTTCTATTTTAGACTGCTGGTGATCTGAAGCTTGTGTCATTTGGATTTCATTGGGCTTGATATATGTTATTCCCTACATGAGTGGCTGTTTTGTTGTTAATTAAATGGTGAGTTGCTGTGTTGATGTGAAGTTATGGCAAGGTAACCTAGTGAATATTCTGTTGACTTGTCGATTAATTGTGGTATCCAAACTTTTGGTCTTTTGAACTCACCAATGTTGGAATGTTTTTAGATTGAATCCACCACATGAGTGGTAATTTCCCTTTGTCTCAACTCAGTTACTTTGCTTAACAAGCTAAGATTTCAACCAAGTCTTGTTTAACAAAACGAGATCACTGCACATTGCAGTGAAAACAATTATGTTAGCAGTGAGAAAAATATCCCACCCCTGAATCATGCCTTACCATTGCTTCTTGTTATTAGTTGGGAGGTGTTTTAGAACCAAAACCCTCTCGTCAAATGGTCCTTGAAAGGTAAGATGTTAAGTGCTTCCTCTCTTAATGGGCTTTAGGGTGAGTAAGGCTTGGAAAGCAGGGAGAGAGGACCACCATATCCAAAGCATAAGATTGGATTTGTAAGGGCTTCTAGGTGACCCAAAGTGGGGGTAGGGTGCCAAGGGTCCAAGGTATCAGCCAGTTGGCCAAAAATTGTCTACCAACATGGTTGATGAGGAGCCATTGGGAAAAATTTTCCTGGATGGCTCAATGATGGGCCTGCTGCATATTTCTTCAATTATGAGTGCAGTGATAGCAATCTCTAGTCCCCAACCATATATATATAATCGAATTTAGATCCACATGCTTCATGTGATAGCCTCATCAATTGGCTGATGGATGAAATAAAATAAAATACTAGTTGAATGGGTGGCACCTGCGAACTGATGAATCTGCAAACCTGCTGTTGGAGTTGGCTGAGTGACAGTGATACAATTGTTGATGTGAACAGATTTTGCCTCCTGGTAGAAACCCTAAATGGGCCACAACATGGCTCTACGAAGCCTCCCTAGGCTGGCTGAACCCTCTAAGAGGGGTATTTTGGCCATTTTCTGCCTAGTTAGTTGTTGGAAATTAATTCCAGTTTAATTCCAGAGTCCAGTTTGGTTAGGAAGCTTGTTTTCAGTTGGTAGTTGAGTTAAAAGTTGAGTCCTTAGTCCCTTAAAACTCTAGCCCATGTGACAATTAAAGACAAGAATTTAGCTTCTGCTTATTAGAGTTTTAAGTTGTTTGAACATTTATGTCAGCATGTGTCCATTAGGGACTGTTAAGGCCCTGGGATGACGCCATGTGGAGGAGAGAGAGTATTAGGGTTAGTTGAGGGATAATAAATAGAGGGGAAATTGAGTGGAGAGGGCATCAAATGTTATGTGAGTGGGTTTTGGGCAGCCATAGGCTGAGGGGCACCATGAGGTGTTGGGGGTGACTAGCACGATTAAAACTAGCTTTATCCTTGTTATTTCTTGTATTTTCGTATTGAATTTTAGAGTGAATAGAAGGTTCTTATTAGGGACCCTCAGATGTTATGATTTTATTTCGATGGTTGAGATTATGCGGTGCGATTCTAATCTATAAAGGAATCCCACTTAGTGTTAGAGTCAATAAATAAGAGCCTACTATTTCTTTGTAAGATAAGTCCAGATTATTGAAATTTGATTATGGGAAACAAGTCCTCGTTCTCTTTGGGAGGGCCACGATGGATATTTAGCTCTTGAGATTTAATTACAGCAGTACATCTTCAAGTCCAGCAACCATTCCTTCTCAACAGCGGCTTCACCAAGTAAACACCTTAGCCCCCCCCCCCCTCTTCACCCCTTCTTCCCTACCAATGCAAGGATCCCCCACCCCCTGCCCCTTCGTCTGCAGCCCCTCCCCAGCCCCACCTCCTTTAGACATACCAGCTCCCTCCCCTCCCTCCCTATGACATCCTGACCCTTCCGCAGCCCCTCCCCTGTTGTGTGCAAGCCCGAGGAACCCTCCCCTCTGCTCTCCAACCCTCTCACCCTCTCTCCCTGTCTCTTCTTTCTTACTGCAGCAGTTGAGTCCCTCCCACATTAAGTCCCTAATCCCCACCCCCTTTCCTTCCTAATTGGATTGCATATCACCCCTCTACCCCATCCCTACCTCTAATTCTATAAAAAACATAAAACCCTAACACTTCCAAAAATTCTGCACATCATCTTCTTCATTAAAAATTCTGCAATTCATCTTCAACCCCTAGACCTAAACCCTAGTTCGACCTAAACCCTCACCACACTGTAAAACCATTAAAACTAAATCTGAAATTACGAAAACGGCAACAACAGTCCCAGTCCCCCCTCTAGTTTAAACCCTAATATCCTGGTCCAAATCTTACTGTTAGTTTTCAGATTTGAAACTATTTTACAGCAAGGCCCAAGTCTAAAACCCATAGTCCCCTTTACCTCAAGCTTGGCCAAACCCCTTTAGGCCTTGCTGTCATGAGCCCTAAACCCAGTCTTAAACACTTCATAAATCAGTCTTATTTGCTGAAGATTCTGGGCAGGCCTTAGTTTTAGGGAAAATCCACAAAAACCCTAACCCTAAAACTGAGTTTATATCAATTGTATTGGACCTTGAGCAGTCACCGTCCTCCTATAGTCCTATGGCACTGGTAGTGGCAGTGTCAGTGGCGGTGTTGCTGCTTTCTTATACACCTGCTGCTATGTCATTGGCTGAATTAATTCCCCTCTTCTCTTTTTTCATCCCTGTTTCGACCGTCTCTTTCCATTCCTCAAGAGTTTTTGTTTGGGTGCCCTAAATGGTCAAATATAGAAGTTTTATAACACTTACCTCTCTTGAAAATATTTTCAATATTTATTTTGTAAAAGGCAATGCCTGAGGTTGAATTTATTGTAGTATTATTATCACTTTTGCTGATCTCAACTAAAGCCTGGTTTTGGTCCTTTTTGAAGCCATTATTTTCAAGCATTAAAAAAAACTTATTCTGATCCCTTGGATAGAATTTACTGCATCAAAGTTATGTGCGATAGGCTACCTTATGGTGCAGATGTCTGTAAAATTACCATGTAAAGGTTTGTGATTTTCTAAATGTTGATTGAATTTTTCATGGCATTTGTTTCCATTGTAATTATGTTGGTTTCATTTTCTAAGACCCTCAAACAATACTTTGCACAACACTAGTTGGAGAATAGCATGTTGTTGTGAGATGGTATTTATGGTAGTTAGATTTTTTCCCCTTGACCGGTTATCTTTTGCGCCTCTTATGGGTTTACTATATTGTAATAAGCAAATTAGATTTTCACCTAACGTGGTCTATATATATTTTTTTTCTCCCAAAATGCAGGTCATACGTGACCCAAGGTTTGAATCATTGAGCGGGACTCTTGATGTAGATGGGTAATCTCTCTCTCTCTCTCTCTCTCTCTCTCTCTCTCTCTCTCTCTCTCTCTCTCTCTCTCTCTCTCTCTCTCTCACGCACGCACACACACTCACTCACATTACCTTTTCTGTCTTGATCTACTTAGATATTGCAGATTTTCTGTAGTTCCAGAATTCATATCAAATGTGAAAGCTTGATAACTGTTTTATGCTTCTTGTCATGATATTCTAATAAATTTTTGTGCCTTGCAGTTAATAGTTAATTGTTGATTTCTGTTGCATCTCCTTTAATTGTTCATCTTGAAGTTAGGATATTATTGAGCTTTCTCTGGTGGTTCGCATGTTAGATTTCTATTAATTTTCTCTCTTTTTTATTTTTATTTATTTTTTCGTGGGGGTCTGGACTGATGTGTTATTTTAGTTGATTTGATTTGTCAGCCCCTTCTCAGGGATATTTATCGCAGATACCTACGTATTCTTTAAGCTGCTCTGGTTATTAAATTATTATTACCTAACCAAAATTTGACGACAGAAATTTCTTGTATTATACTGTCATCATTTTTTTTGGTTGGGTTGGTTTTTCTGGGTGTTGTTCCCACCCGCCGTGGGGGTGTGTGTGTGGTGTGGTTGGTTTCACTTTTAGCCCCTTCTCAGGTTTATTATCAATTATTACAGTAATGCCATCAGATCTTTGAACTGTTACGGTAGCTGAAATATCAATACTGAATAAAATTTGATAATTGAATTTTTCTTTGTTCTATCACTTTCCAATTTGTATAGTGTTTTTCCAATCTGATCGGAGGGGAAGGTTCCATGTAACCCACCTATTTTAGGTGGCTGATTTCCATCAAACATCAGTTATTATATTATACATTTTACTGTGATCTTAACTTAGTTCGGAATTGACTCGTTTGCTTTCATGGTTTTTAAGGTTCAGGAAGAGATACAGTTTCTTATATGAGACTCAACTTCCTGTTGAGAGAGAGGTAAATAAGGAGCTTGTTTACACGACGTTTTCATTTTTTGATCCCTTCTGCTGCCGAATTTAATCATCTTTACATTCTGGGTTTTTACAGGAACTACAGAAGTTAATAAAGAAATCAAAAGATCCAAAAGATATTGAAGAGTTAAAGCGTAGAATTTCTTGGATTGTAAGTGGTCACATGTTTGGAGAGAACCTCCACAATAATTGCTGTAGCAGATTTAGGGAATGCCTTGGCTCAGCTTAAAATCGATAATGGGTGCACCAACCTTCTCTCATTGCCTTGCGTGTTGGCTGGGATTAGTTGGATTGCTCCTTCATCATTTGACAGGCTCCCAAATAAATGGATCTTATTTTACTCTCCCCTATTTTGTATGGTTTGATTGGAATTATGTGATGACATTTCTTCCTGACCTTGTGTCTTTTAATTATCAGGACAAAAATCTAAAGACTCAATCAGCAAAAGATATAGATGCCCAGATCCTTAGTGAACACAAGAAAAAAGAGAGAGAAGCAACAAAGCAAGGGAAACGCCCATATTACCTCAAGCAATGTAATGTTTAGCAAACTATTCTATCTTCTTGCAGACGGCTTACAGTAAACCTGACCGAGTTAATGGTTTTGCAGCGGAAATACGAGAGCAGAGGCTTATTCAGAAATACAACAATCTCAAAGTATGTACATATCTTTCAGAACATTGGGGAGAGGGACACATTTGTCTTGAAAACAGATTTTGTGGTATGGATCCATTAGTGTGGTTGTTCCCTCATGAATGTCATGTTTGATATGCAGGAAACAGGCAAGCTTGAATCCTTTATTGAGAAAAAAAGGAGGAAAAATGCTTCGAAGGACCATCGTTTTGTGCCATATCGACGTTCCGACAAGAACGAGTAACACAGCTAATGTTTCCAAGCATCTCTTGTTACTGAAGGGTCTTTTCTTGCCCCCATGGAGGAATCACATGATTTTGTTCCTCTTTTAGTCTCTGTTTCTTCTTCTCAATTTTGGTTAAATAACTTTCAAAGGCAAATGGGTAAAATATGTAGAGAAGTATTAATTAATTAGGAAAAATGCTGTATGTTTGTGAATCTGCAATCTAACAGGGGACTTGGGTCAATACCAAATCAGTTCTGAGGAAGGTAGGATGTTGGGGTTGTATTTTTGGTCAAATAGTGTTGCTCATCAAGATTCGAATCTGCAAGGGTTGAATTTGTGTAATTTTCGCTAAAAGGAGATTTATGGGTCATTTAGGGCTTTCTTGGATCCTCTGCCAATACGTGCAGCTGTGAAGTTCAACAAGTAGTTTTGGGGGGGAGGGAAGGAAGGGGAAAAAAAAAAAAAAAAAAAAGGAAAGGGGGGGGGAAAAAAAAAACACAAACCCCCCCCCCCCCCCCCCCCCAAAACACAAAAAAAAAAAGAAAAAAAGCCCCCCCCCCCCCCCCCCTCCCGTGACTTTGACATGAGATGATGAATGTATCACATAATGAGGGATGATGTGTTATGGATTTTAGATACACATGCATGTATCATACTATCATGTATGTGTGGAATGGATAACATGGAGACAAGGATCCATATAGGCATCATCTTTTTCTGATATTAGGTTTTTTTTTTTGGGGGGGGGGGAATTGGTAGTTTTATGTTAAGGGTGGGGAATATTACTTACTATCAGAGAGAGTCGAATTTGTGATTTCTTCATCAAGTATTTATTGGTTTTTGTTAATTAAGCACCTTTTATTGGTGATATTTGTAATTTTTATTATTGGGGTTTTGAATAATTTGTATTCTCATTGTTTTGTGTTGCTTTCTGTGCTCAGTCCAACTGTTGGATCCACACGTCGATTTGAGGTGTAATTTTTTTTTATCTGACGGTTGTAATTTTATCCAAGATGGAGGGCAATGTAGAACACTAGATGCTTAATCCACTAGAAGCTCGGATATTTTCAAAATCATCTATTCAATGTGTCGTAGATATTTTAGCAAAACCTTAAAACTGAATTTATTACATTTACGTTTCTTGTCAATGGTAGGATAGTTGAGCGGTTAACAACCCAAATTCTCATGGGGAAGTCTTGGGTTCACACCCATTCGGAGCATATATATTAGTAATATCAACCTACCCACATAATATCAACTCGCCAACTCAAAAAAAAAAAAAAAATTATTGCCTTTCTAACCTCGGATGCACGTTTGACAAGGCATTCACTATTTTTGGATCAACTTTAGCGGAGCACTACACTATACTACTATCCGTCGATATTTAGTTTTGATGTTACATTTGTTTCCTTAGGAGACAGAAGATGATGATCGTGATGTGGTTATTCAAATTGGGAGATATTATTATAAATTAAAATTTGAGTAATTTTTATTTGGACTCGCTCAGGTTTGACCCAAATTCATCTTTAATTAAAAATAAATAACAGTTTTTATTTGTTTTCTCCGTGATATTTTGAAAAATCAACTTAAAAGATATCTCCATTTTTATAATAATAATATTAATATTAGATTTAAAAATTTTGATAATAATTTATTATTATTATATTTAATGATTATCATAATAATTATGTTACTTCGCGAGGTTCTCCTTAAAGTAGTCTCAAAAAACATAAGATATCTTATTGTTCAGATCAATTCACAAGGCAGTGTCTCTTCTTTCGTCATCTGAAGTTAGATGGGAGAGATTGGTCTCCTATCTGATATTTTGCATCTTAAATTATAATTTTTTGAATTTTGTGTTTATTACTAGGAATGGTAATACTACGATTGACCACTTGGCCCAAAAGGCCGGGCTCATGTGCATATGACAGTCTTGGCCATACTCCACTCCCTAGCCTGGCTCTTGGACTTATGTCAGTTCAATGCCTTGTATACTTCTCCTCTCAGTTAAAAAGAAAGAAGATTTAGAAAAATTATCGCGATCATCCAAGTTAAGAAAAAAGTTTCTCCATGAAATGGGGCAAAGGCTACTTGCATTACTATTGTAGCCCTTATGAGTTAATGGCACCCTACAATGGAGAAAACTAGTGGCTGCTGGTCCAAGTTGGGAAATAGGCTATCCATGAAAATAATATAAAAATACATGCATCATTATCCCTATTTGGACCACACGATGGTAGAAATCTCTATGTACATCAAAATTGATGTAGGTCTCATTCAAATTTAATAGTTGTATGAATACAATTTGACTTGTTCATGTATAACCCACAAATATTTTTCTATTTTCGTTCTACATGTGTATCATGATTCACTTTGTTGTATTCTCATTTATAGCACATGTTTTTGTTGAGTCAAACATTCAAACATCGATACCGATTAGCATTTCAACTCAAATCAACATTCTTTTACCGAGTGTTAGCCACCTAGGCACTGCAATTGATCAACAAAAGAACCAAAGCCATAAAAAACCACTGATTGATGGATCCAATCAATATTAGCATCCATCTCATATTGTCATCAACGTTAATGGTCATAGAAGTTGTCCTTATCATACGATATTCCACCTTATACTCAATTTCCTTCTTGATAAGTAGAAAATAGTTCTCGATCGGATCGAACCACGGTCAGTTCATTCATCCCAATCAAGACCAGTTTGAGAATTGAACCTAGAGGTATCATAAACTTGAAGGAGCCCGACGGTTATAGAAGGAGATGTGATCCCGTCAAACTCAGGATAGACGATCATGTTCTGTATGAAAACTATAACTAACTCGGATTGAGGGAGAAAAAACCTATGATTAGACAACTACAAATGAAACTTGTGAATAAACCCAACGGTCGAAAATATGAGCCATAAACGCTATATAAACTAGAGTATAACACAAAGGAAATGTAACTGAATCGTTCCTCTCCATTTTCACCTTTCAATTAAGCTTTGCAACTAGTTAGAGCTCTATGGTAGTGCCCTCATTGACTTAGCCTTCGGAGTTGGTTTCCCGACCATCGAGTCAGCCCATATCTAACATTGTTTTGCAGGAATTTCAGGGCTGATCCATTTTTAGACGCATCACTTCCTATCATTTCATTACCTAAGTATTGGAAAGTTTATCATTTTCTATCAAAATTCAAAAACCCATGCACAAATTGTAGATTTCAATTTGTATATCCTCTTTTATATTGTTATATAGAAGCCAGACTTAAATCATTGGAGAATCCTTCATCACTAGCTTATAGTTATGAAGCGACTAGTCTAAAGCTCAAAGATTCTCTAGGTTGGTTCTTAAAGTGTCATATGCTTCATTGTACAAGTACAGGACTTTGATTAACCTAAACTCTGTAGATTCCTTAGGTGTTGGTTCTTAAAGTATCCTATGCTTTATTGTATAAGTACAAGAATCAGACTCAATTATGGAAGGAGGACTAGAGACTTCTTCCATCAGCAAAAAAGCTAAGATTGATTTTTAGATAAAAAGGTAAATAACAAAGACAAGTAGGCCATGGCCAATCAAATCCCTTGATAAGGTGCTCCCATAACATACCCATGCATGCATCATCTAATGTATGACATGGTATGGTATGGTATGAGGTAGTGATGTCATGAGTGATGGACGAGTCATAAGCATGACTATGACTCATAACAATACCATCTAGATGATCTGATTATCAGTATTGTTAAATCCGCAAATCCCAAAGGTTGGAAGTCGGTGAGGTTTTCATTTTAATTAATAATAATTAGAGATAATTAATATTCTTAATCATCCCATAATTAAAAAAATAATAAAAATTATAATTAATAAACCCTAAAGCTGGATCACAGACCCAAAGAAACCATAGAAAATTGAATGAGTAATGATGTACAAAGGCTCGCACTGGCAGGAGCCACACGAGTGGTTGTTTGCATTATCTTCCAATCCTACGTGGCAAATCCAACGGTTACTCGTCGTTCATATCGAAACACGCCCCGAAATCTAGTTTATTATTATTTTCTTTCCTTTCTGAAGAAACCCAATACCTATCTAAATCTGAGGATTCCAAAAAGAGGAACTGACCAATAGGAAATCAACACGTACCTGGAACGCGCATGCTGCTGGATCGTACCCACCGTTAGATTTATCTAGGAAGATGTGACCGAGTAATCTCATGACACGTGTTCTTCGGTTTACGGCGTATAGGCGGTTTCGCATTGTGTTGTTGACTGGTGCAGCCGGTTACGATGTCGCTGCAATTCCCGCGAAGTATATAATCAGCTTCGTCGTACTCCGGGAGCCATGGCGGTTTCCGAAGTAACTGAGACGATTGGCTTAGTCCAGCTCGACTTTGAGGGTTAGGATTTAAATTTTCCTTTTCTCCTCCTTCTTTTCTCTCATTCTGTAATTTTAATTTGGATTTCGATTTTTTCTGTATCTGAATTTTGGTTTAAACTAATTCATTCGGCAGTGAGAATTTGTGTTCTTAATTATTTGTTTGTGTTTCGGTGATTTGCTGTTTTTTTTCCACTTTGATCTTTTAGTTTCTTATTATTTTCTGGGATTAGCTTGTGATTTGATCAATGGGATTTACAGCTTCAGTTAGATTAGAATTTTTGAAGTTTCATGTTTGATTTTGCAGTGGTTGATTTCTGGTTATTGAGTCTGATTTTTCTCGAATTTTGAATTCTTTTAAGAAGCTGAGACTGAAGCGCTTGGATGATGATGAATTTCTGAATTTTTATTCAGCAAAAGAATGTGAGATCGCTCAACAGTTGTTCGAGTAGAGTAATTTCTGTTTTTAAAGTTTCTTTGATTTCGTTCTTTTCGGAGGTCTCTTAAGTGGAATAAAATTAGGGTTTTATTTGCATTGCGAACTTTTAGCTTGGGCATCTGTTCTGGTTTCTTTCTTCACGTATCTTGGGTTTTTATTACTCGGACTAGGTAGCTTTTAGTCTTTCGCTTTGTCTTGTTTTCTTGTTCGCTTTCTTCACTATCCGTTACAGCTACTGTGTTTACTCCTTTCAGTGTCTTTGGTTATTAACTTTACTCTCCTTGCAGAGAACTTGAGAACTGGGTGGACTATTGTACTCTCGAAACAGTTGTCGGATTTGACCTCATAGATTCACTCCCATCTCTTTGGGGATCCACCAAGTCAGAGATAGGTGATAGTGGATCTGTCTCCACTTTCGCTGAAGAGCACCTCTTCCGTGATTTTGTGTTGAATTTACGTTGTGTTCTGGGAGTTCTTCAATAAGGCTTCGTCCGTTAATTATTCGCGAGGGTTTTTAGGGCTGGCTTTGGACAGTTACTTGGATTCCGGCCAGCAGTCTGGGGTGCCCCCAGTGGTACCGTCGAGGGTGGCTGGAGGCCCAAGCCAGTCATCCTCGAACTCTGGCATCTTTTATCAAGGAGATGGAAACCCTCACGTCCCACTAAACTCATACTTGAACTCAGCAAATTCGATTTCAGCAGGCCGTTCGAATTTGGTTCCCATCTCTGGGGACATGAATCGGACCGTCTTAAACAGCACAGCAAACTCCGGTCCAAGCGTTGGGGCAAGTTCATTGGTTACAGACGCTAATTCTGCACTTTCAGGTGGTCCTCACTTGCAGAGAAGTGCAAGTATAAACACAGAGTACCTGCGTGTCCCTGCATCGCCGATGTCGTTCTCTTCTATAGGAATTTCAGGTTCTTCCGTGATTGATGGATCGTCAATTGTTCAGCAGAGCTCTCATCAAGAGCAGGGATCACAACACGTACAACAGAGGCAGCCTCAGCAAAGGACTTCCTCAGCTACATCCCAGCCCACCACTCAAACGGGCCCAGTTTCTGTTCCTACTGGCCCTCAGTTATCCAACTCCTTAGCTCAGGAACCAAATAATTTATCCCAGATTCATAAGAAACCCAGACTTGATAACAGACAAGAGGATATGTTCCAGCAACAAGTTCTTCAACAGTTATTGCAAAGACCAGACACAATGCAGTTACAAGGTCACAATCCTCAATTACAAGCTATGATTCAGCAGCAGAGAATGCGACAGCAGCAGCAGCAGCAACAACAATTTTTGCAGACTCTGCCACAGATGCAGAGAGCCCATATGCAACAGCAGCAGCAGCAACAGCAGCAGCAGCAGCAGATGAGGCAACATCTTCAACAACAGGGCTTGCAGCCTGTGAAGCGCCCATATGAGAATGGCATATGTGCCCGTAGACTAATGCAGTACATATATCATCATCGTCATAGGCCATCTGTAAGTTGGTGTTGCCTGTGATATATAGGTTAAAGAGCTATGAAGCTGCATTTAGCTGTCTCAGTATTAATAATTGTCTGTTTTTGTCATGTTGGCAATTAAGCCATTGCACTATATGGAAAGTGCAACTCTCTTATACGTTACTTCTCTCCCAGGATAATAGCATAATCTATTGGAGGAAATTCGTTACAGAATATTTTGCTCCTCGTTCTAAGAAAAGATGGTGTTTGTCCTTATATGATAATGTTGGACATCATGCACTTGGAGTTTTCCCCCAGGCAGCCATGGTCAGTTTTTTGTGCCATCAATATATTCTTTCTACCAGTAACGGGTATTATTACTTTTTTATTAGCAATAAACATTAATGTTTTCCATCTGAATTACTTTCAGATCTGCTTTTTCCCCCTTCCATATATATCCTTGTAATTATTCTATGCATACGTTCATAAATATGCCCTCTTCTTCTTCCTTATTGGATTAGAATTATTTTACTTGTTCCAGGATGCGTGGCACTGTGACATTTGTGGCGCTAAATCCGGAAGGGGCTTCGGTAAGTGAAGAAGCACTATCTTATTAATAAAGTTCGGATTCATGTATTTCATGTTCTCTGACCACAAAATGTTACAGTTTCACAATTTCATGTACTTCCAGAACCTTCTGTCCTACTCTTATTACCAATAACGCTTGGATTATAATGTGTATATTTCTCCATTTTAAGTTTTCTGCTTAAATTTATTGGGCTCGTTATTAGTGATCAATGCTCTTGGCAATTCCATAATTTTTAACATTAAATCAATTACGCTCTACCATGTTCATGTCCCACAGCATAGTACGAGAACTCTGTGATATCCCTTTTCCTTTTTTATAGTAAAAAATTTCCCCTAGAGATTTCGAGATCAACTGCCTTGCAACTTAATATCTTGGTATCTCAGCCAAATTTGGTATATCATGGAATTTTATTGTAGTTTTAAGCTTCCCACGCAAATCTGGCTTTGATTTTGATGCTTTAGTTTTAACTAAAATAAAGTGCACCAACTCAGCAAGAACTTGGTCTAACTTGGTTTTATTTTTGATTTTAATGGTCTGGTGTGACAAATGCAACCCTTTCTGTCTGAGAGTCCTTAGTTGCATTTAGAAAGTTAAACTTGATTACATATTATTCAGGTTTTCACACAAGGGGGCCTCCTCTACAAGAAGTTGGAAACTTAGATACCCTCAAACCTCAGTGTAATATTTCTTGCAGCTGGTTTGTTCCATTTGGTCAGATCTCCCAAGATCTCACAAATATTTCTGTTTTTTCCATTTAACGAGACGAGAGAATTTGATTAGCACATCGGTCTGAAGTTCAGACTCTTGAGTTGTTACTTTGATAGTTGGATTATCATTTATACTTTGTAATTTGAACTATAAACATGTATATAAGGGTGTCAATTGCGTACCGAAACCGTTTGATCATACCAAATCGCGCCGTCTAAAACCACACCGTACCACACAGTTCAAAATTTGGTATGGTACATACCGAAACCAAATTTCTTCGGTACGGTTCCGGTACTCATAATGTCGGTATGTACCGAAACCGTACCGAATTCGTATTGTACCAAATTAAGGGATATAAATGTAATTTTACAATTAAAACACTTCACCTTTACCCTATCCTTAATTCCCTGTTTCAGTTTTTCGTTTTTTGCTTTATTCTTTTTCTTAGATTTACTTGCTTTGTCTCTATTAATTAGATTTACTTGTTTTGTCTCTATTAATATCTGATTCTATCGATTGTTTGATCGCAATTTCATTAGCATCTTAATGAACTAATAACAAAAGTGGCATGGGTTCGTTTATACCAAAATTTGTCCCACACTCGATACCATGTTTAAACCGTTTTCCCAAACCTATTTAATACCGAACTGTTTTTGCAAATACCAAAACCATACCATACCGTGTAAATTCGGTATGGTACAGTTCTGGTTTCGGTATTCAAAGTTGGTACCGTACTTAAACCGTACCGACTTACCGAAACTGTACCGATTGACACCCTTACATGTATACTGTTTAGACTTGTTTGAATTTTGAACTTTGAGCATTAATGACTAGGTATATTTTTTGGGTACAATAGGCTATTTTAAGGTTTCACTCCAGCATAGTGGTTTCCCTGTTGGGGACCAAAGTGGAACCCATATTTATACTTATCATTTTTTTTTCTTCATAAATATGATGTCACCACTTTGTTTAATAGGCTGGACAGCAAGTTTCAGCCCCAACTGAACCCTTTACCCTTGAGTTGGAGCCTCAAGTTTGGGGGGGGGGGGGGGAATTCCACCAACTTGGGAAGATCTTGTCAAGATCTCAAGGTAGCTCTCTGTTTTAGTTGGTGACATGGGCCTCGGGATAGAAATCTTGAACCAGACTATTGGAAGGGATTTTCTTGTTGACGCCCCTTCAGGTGTCAAATAGTTTGTATCCATATTCTTTTACATCTTTATGTTTGTGGATTTGAAGGTGGCATGATCGTATTTTCTAGTGTCACAGCCATATAGGGGTGAAATTTGGTAGAGAGGTAGAATCAAGGTCTCCTGCTCGGTTTCAATTGTGTCTGTTACTGACTATGGATTTGAAGGTGTCCCTATTGCATTTCAAAGTGCTGAGTCTCGCTTCATCCATATAGGGGTGCAATTTGTAGAGAGGTAAACCCATTGTGTCTTTCTCAGTGGTTAAGTTTGTCCAATTAAGTTTACCATGGATTACAAATGGGTGCTTCGACATACATGGGATGGTAAATTGATTGAGCTAGAGCCTTAAATTGGTATCTAACCCATCAACACTTTGAGATATCCAGTTTTCGTTGCCTTGGCAAGGTGTTTGATGGAGGAGCAATTCTTTGGATCAGTTGAAACCTTTGAGGAATCCATATGAAGATGGGTGATAGATAAATGAATTTATAAACTTTTATCTTTTTTTATTTTATTAGGCTAGTTAGCGATCAAATGAGGTACTCCTGTTGATTTTTCCTAAGTTTGATTACTGCTGGTTGTGTTTCTTAACCAAAGTTTGAAGGTGTCCTCTTGTCATCCCTATTCCCTCATTCCATGATTCTCTTGCCTCTGTACTTATTCTATTACTTTCCATTAATGCCCCTTTACATCTACCTTATTCTAGTTTGCCCTGATTTTACAATCTGTCCCTATGATTCTGCCTGGACAAGCCTTCAAGTCCCATCACTTCTTAGTTACAAATATCACCTTGAATTATCCAAAACTGATATATTGCCAGATTACCACTGGCTATTAGATTTGAGGTACTTGTTAATTGGTTGGGTGCACAAGTGATCCAAAATGTGTTGTTGGACATGCACCAGTAACCCATCCACAATACGAAATGTGAGATACCAAAACATGTCTGGACTCAACATTCTTCAGTCTATATTAGAACATGATGGTCACTTGAAAAACCAAATGTCTGATATCTGATGCCTCAATGAAGTCTGCTTTCTTATTCCAAGGTTGATCATGGTGATCTCCATCATAGCTCTTGAAACATCATAAATCACCCTCAAAGAAATGTGAGATAATCCCTCCTTGGTTACAAAGTTGAGCCCTAGCTGAACTTCCAAAGTGCCACTTTGAGTGAATGTCCCCCTCCAATATATAGACTGAAGAACCTAGAATTTGAAAAACCTAGAATTCCCTTGGGTTCAGGAATTTCGAATTAGCATCCATCAAAAGTTTGCATCTCAAAATCCATAGGAGTAAGCATTGAAAGCAATTATTGCAAATATTGGAGGAATAATTGGCTTTCAATCTCTAAAAGTTAACCAGAAGACCTCCATAAAAAAATAATGTTTTGTACTTGTGGGCCCTAACTGTGGCTCCCTGAATGATTACCTGGGTTACATATTATCAAAAGGATCTGACAGTATGGTTGTGCGGTAGGTTTTACAATTCCAGCGATTGGTTCTCCAATGAGATCCGTCCTTGACCTGTGTCTGCCTTTTTGTGGTTTTCTTCCTTGTCTCAGTGCCTAGTGATGTTTAATGCCTTCACTATGTGCTGCATGACAGTACATGGATTAGTCAACATGATAGAGGTCCATAAAAGCACACTAGTGCAATTTCAGCTTAAAATGAGTAGAGGGCATACCCAGCACTAAGGCTCCTGCTACTAGGATGTGGAGGGTCATCGTATTGCCCATTCTTCTGGTTGTTGTTTGTGAAGAGGACCTTTATTTTGGTTATAATGTGCTATTATGAAGGAAAGTGATGGAGATCCACTAGCCCACTTTTTTTTTCTTGTGGGTTTGTGCCTTTTTTTTTTTGGGGGGGGGGGGGGGGGTGTTACTTTGTGGAGAGCGGATTAACCTGGTATTTTTATATGTATTTGTCCTGATGAAGTCTTGGTTTTGTATGGTAGGCAGTAAGTTATATTAATCGGGGGGAGGGGGTGTTACTTTGTGGAGAGCAGATTAACCTGGTATTTTTATATGTATTTGTCCTGATGAAGTCTTGGTTTTGTATGGTAGGCAGTAAGTTGTATTAATCTGGTTCATATAGCTGATGGGGCTGAAAATTGTTAACTCCAACAATCATCTTGCAATCACCTGAAGTCTATTCATATGAATCTAGAGAAGCAGCCCTATTATTATTATTATTTAGAAAAAGGAGATCCAGTTGGTGAGTGGAGAAAGAAATGCTAGAAGTTTAAGAAGTCAATATTCTTCTGACATCAAGAATATTTTCTCAATTCTTCAGTTTTGATGAAATGGATTTAGTTCTTTCTGGTGGTTATTTTTACATTTGAATGAAGTGCATTCTGTAGTACATGAAATTGATAATCATCCATTCAGAGTAAGATAAACTTGTTAAGACCATCATATATGTATACAAGTATGCGTGTGAAATCGGTACTAAGCGTCACTTGCCTGTTGTCTTTATTGAACTGTTTTATGTTAGAAAAATAACTACCTTAGTTAATTTAATAGTAAAGGGGCATGGTATTTCCACAAAGAACATTACAAAGGCCAAAAGACAGCACAAATCAGCGTGCTTCCTGAGGCTTCTCTATCAACATTGTACTTTAACATTTCATTCACATGCTCTAGTTATGTTTGGGTCTGAATGTATTACAAAAGACACTAATGGGCCCACCAAATATGAAAATTATCTTCTAGGTTCTGGTTGTGCTGCATCAGACACTTTGTATTTGTATTCAACTTTGGTGGTAGATATTTTTCTTTCTTTGTCTCACTTCTATTCATATTTGGAACAGAGGCAACTTTCGATGTTCTCCCCCGGCTTAATAAAATCAAGTTTGACAGTGGTGTTATCGACGAACTTTTGTTTGTGGACCTGCCACGTGAATGTAGGTTTCCTTCAGGACTGATGATGCTGGAGTATGGGAAAGCAGTTCAAGAGAGTGTTTATGAGCAACTTCGTGTAGTTCGTGAGGGCCAACTTCGTATAATATTCACTCCTGACCTGAAAGTAAGGACATTATGTGCGTAGCATGGTAATGGGTTTCATTCTTAATTTCATATTGTTTGATCTCTTACAGTTGTGACTTTCCCTTATATAGATATTGTCCTGGGAATTCTGTGCACGGCGTCACGAGGAACTTTTGCCTCGTAGACTGGTAACACCACAGGTACTTGCCTTTGTTCTTTAGATTTTGCATTTACTTGCCTCCACAATCTTCTTAAAGGTACATGAAAGCTAGAAAGCTTTGGCTGGCTTAGTAACTTTTTTAGTAGTTTTCTAAGGCCAGATAATGTAGCCTTGGATTGATGGGTTTGACCAATGGCTATTTTGCCAACATTTTTATTAAAAGAAACTAAAGGAAAACTGTACCGACTGAGGCTTTTGGCCTTAAGGGTTTCAAGCATTTGTTATGAGGGGACTGTCTAGGGTTCATATGAATCAAATGTGAATGGGGCTTTAAAGGACTAATTTGCAGGCTAGGGTAAAGGTCTGGTAGTGGTTACTAAGATGGGGTTGGTTGAGGCAACATAGGAGAGGCTGGTCAAAGGAATTTGAAGGAGAATTAAGAGATGGGATGTAAATTGACTCCAGTTTCTGTAGGGGTGATGGTCTCCTTAGAAGGATGAGGTTTCTGATTGTTAAAAACTTAGGAAAACAGAAGTTGCACATTTTAGGCTTGTTAGGTTAGAGTTATCAGGTTTACGCTGGTTTGATGGAGCTTCAATAGGGATCGAGTGGAGGGGTTATGGGGGTAGTCTAGGGTTGAAATGAGGGTTGGAGTTGATGGTCATATCTGCTGATGATGTGAACCAGACCCAGGGCCACTCCAGGGGCCGAAACAGGGCCTAGGGTGGCAGCACAAAGGGCATTTCAGTAATTTGTATGAACAAAAATTGCACAAAGGGAATTTTGGTAATTTTGGTAATTTTGAGTGGCCTCAGCGAGTCCAGTAAGGGTTAGTTGGATTCAGCAGGCTGGTAGGAGTCCCTACTTCTGTTCTGGTGTTTGATTTAGTTTTGGTCAAGTTAAGAAAAACTCCTAGTCAGGTTAGGAGTCAAATTTGAGAAGGATTCCTTTAGTGGTAGTCCAAATTCTACTGGAGACTAGTCTTACTCTTGTTTTGCAATTTGAATCATTCTAGTTTGAGTCATGCGAGAGTCCTTAGTAGAATGGGACTCATAAGTAAGATATAAATCCTAGTTTGAATTGCTTTCGAATTTAGAGTCTAGTATGAATCCTTTAGTGTAAGGCTCTAAATATAGCCCTTTACTTGTAAACAAGACAGCTTATAAATTATTTAATAGACTTTGTAGGAAAAATTGATTTTGGGTCATGGATTTCCCGGGAGAAGGCCTGCGGCTGCTAGTGTTTCTTATTTTCTGCACTTATCAAGTTCCCTCTCCTTTGCAAGTACTTAAATCTGCCACTCCTGCCTCTACCCTTGCTATTCTCTTCTCTCCCATCAGAGACTTCTTTTCCCGCTGCCGAGCCTGTGGCAGCCCTTTCCTCTTTCCCCTAACCCTAGTTCTTCTGTTCCCCAATTCCCCATCCCCCAACCCCAATCTCCCATCACAGCCCTAGGTCAATACCCCCCCCCCCCTTTTCCTTCCCTAAGCCTCCCTATTGCACCTTCCCCTTTCCCCTCTTTTCTCTCTCTTGCGGCAGCCATAATTCTTCCCCAAAGTCTAAACCCTAGGTCTCCCCTCCCCTCTACCCCATCCCAATCCCTTTTGGCACAATTACACCCTCCCCTTTCTTAACTTTTGATCCCCATTCTCATCCCTAGATTCTCCTCAAAGCCCTAAAATTTCTGCACTTTATCTTCTTCCCCAAAATCCTAGTAACCCTAACCTTCTATCTTCTAGATCTCTCAAACCCTCTCAGTTGACCCCTCTTCTACATTCGACCCTAACCCTAGCCACTCCCTAGAAACCCTAAAACTAAAAACCCTAAATTTTCCCAAACCCTAGAACCTAAAGAGTGTCAATTCTGAAATAAAATTACAGCAAGGTTCAGGTTTGAAATTCCATAGACCTAGCCCTTCTAACACTAGCTGAACCTAGCTTGGCCCTTTTCCAAATCCTAGATCCTTCAAAAACAACCCCTACCTCATAACTGCAGAGTTCAAGGAACCCTAATTTACTGCTTAATTCTATCTAATTGATCCTGAACACTGGCCCTCAATTTGAGGGTTACATCAGCTGAATTGCAGGTTTGAGAGGTAGGGTGAGTGGGATAGGAGAAGGGGCAGGGTTGTAGTTTTGGTGGTGAGAATAAAAGGAAATTTGGGGGGGGGGGGATGTTGGGTATGGTATTATAAATCTCCTTATATGTGATGGAATATTATGTGAGGACTGCTTCCAGAGTCAGCATAGGAGTTGGGATTTGATCACCTTAAGTACCTAAAAGGATACTCCTGGACTTTGAACCACTGGGGGGAAGTCAACTCATAGCAACTCTCCACTTAAAAGAACTCTCAGTGGTTTGCACAGAAAAATGACATACACTTGGAACTTGTTATTCTTCCCCGTGGTTGGGGTATTGTTAAAGGGCTTACCACCCTTGCGATGGGTGTTAGTCACTAAAAATTGAAGTCTAACCCATATTTTTACCAAAACATCTCTCAAACAAGTGTTGGTTGCATTACTTGAGGCCTACCTACAAAGAAGTTGGTTACTATTGGGCTAGTGAAGTGGCATGAATGTCAAAATAAGGCCAAGTTATCCTATCCCAATTCGGTGGGGTTTTAGCAGTGCCCCAGCCCCCAGGAAACTTAGACTAGGCCTGGGTTTCTGAAACCAGCCTAACCTGGCTCTGTTGCACCTGTTGACAGTGCAATCATAAGGTTTTTGTTTTCTGAGTAGAGATTAGTGTTGACAGGCTCCTTCCCCCCTGGAGCATGTGCAGAGACTTGCCAGTGGGGCTAATATATAATTCCTGATGATAACAGTAAAGTTGGTCAAACTGTCCTTAATATAGTGGATATAAAGGGTCCCCATTTTTGGGATGGGGCTGGTCTTAGCAGACTGATTCCTTGAAAATCATTCTTAAGCTTTTAAGATGGGAGTCAGGTATCAATTTTGGTTTCTGCTTGGGAGTTTTTAGGCTTTTTATAGTTCATATTTCCTATGATTTCAATATTTTGCTATCAAGTGGTTACTGATTTGTGCCAGAGTGAGATCGCTTGAATCATCAACTTTGTTTCAATTTGTTTTTCATTGGTCAAGAGCATCTCATATACTGTTAGTTGGTTCTTTCTTATCGGGGGCGGGGTGAACGGGGAACAGAGGCCCTATTTTCTTCTTTGGTTTCACACATTTTGCACTCAGCCATTTAAACGAATTGCATTCTGCAATTAGTGGTGCAACCAATATCCAGCAGTAGAGATGAGTTCTTACTCTGTTTCATATGTTGAAAGCAGAAATTCTGCAGTAAATCAACTGATGATTTGGAGTTTGAATGTATTCTTTCTCATAGATGAGTCATTTGACACTCGTGATCTTGCAAATTGACATATTTCTTCATGTTCGCAGGTGAACCAGTTGCTACAGGTTGCACAGAAATATCAAAATAGCGTTGCTGATAGTGGATCTGCTGGACTGTCAGCTGAGGCTCTCCAAACAAACTGCAATATGTGAGTCCCGACCCCCTGCTTCTTCATTTTTCTTTGTTTGTTGGGGCCTGGAAGTTTCCTTCCTATGGTGTTCTACTTGATTATCTTCTTCTGTCTGTTGGAACGTATCGCATCTTTTGATGATTTTCATCCCAAAGTCTACAAACGTAAGACAAGAATCGGAGTATGACAAACCCCATTCAGGATCAAAAGAAATCGAAAAAAGGGTACCCAAAGAGAATAGATCTCAAAAGAAATCTCAACTTTTCTTTGAAACCTCAGGTAGGGTTGTCTCTGCTGATTTGGTTGATGGAGATGTACCCTGACCATAGTTGTCACATGTCTAGGTATGAGAATCTAATAGATCAACGCGACTATCTGTTTTGACTATAAATTCCAAATTTTGTAGCATTCTTCAACTTAAGCTGAGTTTTGGAATCAAGAACCGATGGACTGGTGAAAGAGGGGGGGGGGGCAGTGGGCAAGGGAATGGGAAAAAGGTGGTGTGGAAATCTCACCGATCCTAGCCTAGGATTTCCACAAAGGCCCAACTAAGATTTTATTAATCAAATCCGTGTGCAATGCTTTTAGACCCTCAAAAGTCATAGAAGACTCAAAAATAAACTTCGACAGTAAAATAGAATGACCTAATCCCATCTTTAACCAATAATATAATCTAAATTGGCTAGGAATCTGAAATAATAAAGGAAATAGACTCAAAATATGACTCTAGTTCAAGTATTGAAGTAGCCATGTTTTCCTGTTCTCAAAATAATAATAGGGATAATTACTATTGGCCCCCTGTACTTTGATTTTATTACTATTGTATCCCCTGTACTTTTCAAAATTACTAATCCAACATTTAACTTTGTCTACAATTACTATTGCCCCCCTACTGTTAAGTTCCGTTAGTTTACTGATGATGTGGCATCTTTATATTTTCTCAAAAACCTCAAAATATCCTTATACTTATCTCTTTACTTATTTACCATTTTGTCAAGTTACAGTAGTACCCTTAATTAATTGTGGAGAAAAAAGTAACTATAATCCGTTTTATTCTAAAAAAAAACACTAAATAAAGAAAGAATGATTGAATAAAATTCAAATAGAAACCGAAGATGAAGGAAAATCGAATTCAACTAAAATTGGAAATTGAATATCACCTAAAATATTTTCAAAATAAATAAAGTTTAGTGAAGTTGGGAAACCAAATTGGATTTGGATTTTTCTCATTTCTTTAATTCAAAATAAATGAATTCAAAATAAATGAAGTGTAGTGAAGGTGGGAAAACAAATCGGATTTGGATTTTTCCTATTTCTTTAATTCAAAATAAATGAATTAAAAATAAATGAAGTTTAGTGAAGGTGGGAAACCAATTTGGAGTTTATTCATTAATTCAAAATAAATAAAGTTTACGGTAAAATTGACATTTAATTTGGTTTTTATTAATGGGGTAGCATCGTCTTTTGATTTATTAATTTTAATGAAGGGCAAATTAGACATTACATATTCAAACTTAACGGCTACTTAACACCGTTATAAGGAAGGGGGGCAAAAGTAATTTTGTAAAAAACAGGGTTTTATTAGTAATAAAATCAAACTACAGGGGGCAACAGTAATTATCCCATAATAATAATAATAAATTCCATTTTCTGAATTCTACTTGTATTTTAGAGTAATTAGAGTGCCCAATTACAAATATCCCATGGGATCAAAGTTCCCATATGTATATATCCCAAGTCCCAACACACAAAGCTTATTTCAAATAAAACAGCTGTTAAGTGATTTGTCTATGTCATTTACTTTATACTCTTTTTGGGGTTAACATTTACTTTATACACTCACATTCAGTGGATTAGCTATTCTTCTTATCTAGAGCAATGTGTGAATGATGCATGATAATTTTCTTCTCTTTTTTTGTCTCTCTTTTTTTTTTTTTGAAGGGTGGGGGTGGGGTGGGGGAAGGGAGAGGGTTGGGGGCCTAACCCGAGGATAGGTAGTATGAACCCTAGCTTCAGGTAACACTTCTAACAAGATCACATGCATCACAAAAATAGGTGAACATCGAACAAGGTCAGGAGTGAACCTTATCAAATTTTATGCAAATTCAGGTTAACCATAAGATGATGTGTGATAATAAAAAAGTATCTGCCTTGGTGATGAAGTGGAAGTCTGAGTGATGCCTTTGGTTAAGCAAGAAAACATCTGCTTTGGTCACCAATGTGTCATGCTGGTCGTAAGTGGCACCTTGATTTGTCTTGAAATCAAACCAGTATGCTTTATTTGCAATTCCCCCCCCCCCTTGTTTTTTTGCCGGGGGGGGTTGGAGGGTTAGGGTAGATCTGTTTCTTAGTTTTTTATTTTTCCCCCTCTATTCGTTTTCTTTTCATTTCAAAATATGAAAATGGGATTTACTTCACTACTATAATTATGTTTAGGTTATTATGCTTGTTTCTTTCATTATTTTAGTTTTGTGGTCAATGTATTATGTGCATAGCTTGCATGGACTTTGTTACATTCAAGGTGTCACGACCCCAGTTTCATAGGCTTGGTGGGGCCCACATTATGGACATTTAACTAGGGCACGTGACAGTTCCTTCCTTTATCAACCTGTTTATAAACTACTACAACAAAATACTAAACTAAACATTCTCAAGAACAAACAAACAACCTGTTTGACAGTTTGACTCATAAACATATGTACACAGTGTAAAGCCATGTTATGTTTACATTTGACCTTTCAACAGTGTCTAGTAAAGTATATACGATCTTAAAAGAAATATATACATTCACAGTTAAGTTAAACCAACATCAGTTGCAACAAAAAGAAAAAGGTTTCTATCTTCAACTTTAAAGGTACTATCAGGTGGCATTACCCTTGCCCTTATCACGTATCTAAGGACCTGTCAACATTTTCAATAATGAGCTTTGCCGCCCAGTAAGCAATATAGACAACCATGTAAGTAAGTCAGGCAATTCATCATTCATCAATTATCACATCAAAGTCACATAACATTATGCATTTCAATTTTCTTTTCATTTATTTTCCTTTCTGTTATCTGACATTATAGTCTTAAGCCTAGGCAAATTTAGAGGATATACATTTCTCTTCACCACCGAAGTGGCTTCTGTCCCTTCACCACCGAAGTGGTTTCTAGGCACAAGGCCTTGCCATCGGCACAAACTCATTCTTTTCACTTTTCAGTCTTGCTTCATGCCTTCCCATTTGGGTACATTAAGCACCAGGATTTACAGAAGCCATTACATTTTCATTTCTTTTTCTTTTACTCTTTTCATATTCAATTCAGCATTGCGTTACCATGCTCAGTCTATCTCAATGTATCTTTTTCATTTCAATCATCATTCAGTTTCATCTGAACACAGTTCATGCAATTCAATCATTTAAATATGAGAGCATGATAATTTACATTTAACATGCATAAGCGTCCTTTCAAATTCATGATTAACAATTCAAGAATACTATCAACATTCCAATTCAAACAGTTCAATCAAGTCATTAATCTGTCATCCAATCCCAGCATTTTTGTTCAATACACAAAGACATATATCATGCACTTTCCATAATTTGCATCAACAAATAAATAAAATAGATTTCATGTCATCATGTGAATGCTACATGTCTACTAAAGGGAATCACCCACTTAACATACATAGGTTGATCAATATCACTTACTTGTTCCTGTTCCATGCGTGTGTGTCTTGACCCTGGTTCCGTTAAAATCCGCTCTTCCTCCTGTACCCCGAATAATTACTGGCTATTTCGAATACGCGGGAACCAACGGGAGATTTTCCCCTTTTATTTAATTTTCTCTCTCCTCTCTCCTCTCTCCTCTCTCCTCCCGGTCTTCCTCTCTTTGCTCTCTTGTCTTCCTCTTCTCTCTCTTCTCCTCCCCACTCTTTCTCTCTCCTCTAGGCCTTTAATGGCTTCTCTACACTTTCTCTATTTCTCTCTGATTTTGCATTCATTACTTCACTTCCACTTCTCCACTCCTCTCTTATCTACATTTTTAATTCTATCTCTCCCTTATTCTCCTCTTTTAATGGCTGTTTCTCCTCTCCTCTTGTTCTCTTTCTCTCTCTTATGCTCTATACTTTCTTCTCTCTCCTCTTTCACCCTTTAATGGCTCCTATACTGAAGTCTTTCTCCTTTCTTCTGTTTCTCTTACTTCTATTATGTTTACATGCAAAAACTACCTTTCACATTTTAATATTAACTTTTTCATTCAATTCCTCTTCCCTCTCATACCCTAAAACCTAACATATAATATATGATTAACAGCTCATGCATTTATGCATGCTCCCTTTCATGAGAAAAGTACCACGTAGGTGGGAGAGAGAGGGAGGTGTCATTGTCTCCTTCTCTCTCTCTTAATCTTTTGCCATGATATAACATATGTAATATATATAATATATTATTTAATATTTAATATATATATATATATATATTATATACATGTATAAAATGTATTATGTATACACATGTAGATTTAATTATATAGTGGGCTTCTTCATGGGCTTATGGGTCTGCTCTATTATCTTACGTAGGACCCACTCTTGATGTGCTAATATTAGTACCTCCGGGTTCAAAAAATTATGTTGATCATTTCCTCGTTTTCAGTTCAATCTAATTCCACTGTTGTGGACCCACAAACGATGTCTAACCTCGACCAAAATGTGAATTGGAATCTAGCCTCATTTGAGCTATTCTTTAACTACACTCAAATCATTTGATTAAACCATCAAACCAACCATCATAATCTTTTAATAATCTTAAAGACTGACACATTCACACACAATAATAAAATAATAATATAAGAAGATGCGGGGCATCACACAAGGAGTGGCTTCATGGTTATTGTACAAGTTAGTGTGGTTTGTTATATTCATGGTATTGGTCTGATGGGGGTTAGCTTTATGGAGTAACAAGTAGAAAGTGGCACGTAGGCAGGAGTTATTGGAAAGATTAGCAGAGTTGTGGGCTATAAGAGCCACGTGGTACTACTTAAGAGATGAAGGAAACAAAAGTAGATGTAATGATGCAAACCCAGGTTTAGGGTTAGACTTCAGGATCTTCTAATTAAATTCCAGCACTCAACTGGGGTTTATGGAGGCTTTGGCTAAGGGTTTTAGGGGTTATAAGGCTGCTGGTGTGATTTCAGGTCTGAAATGAAGTAGGAATTCAACTTAGATATGGAAATTCCAGTCCTTGACCAACTAGGACTCAATTGATGTTAGGGTTTTGGGAATGGGTTTTGGCTGGATAGGGTTGCTGGTTCTAATATTCAAAACTGTTTTCTATAGATGTTCTTCAACCAGAACCAGATGTGATGATTAATGCTTAAGAAATTTCAGAATCTGAATTTCTGGAAATTCTGAAAATTTTGCAATCCAAGGAAGAAGATGAATTGCAGGTTTTTGTTTAAACTCCACATAAGGCTGGATTGGGGGAAATAAGATTAGGAATAGGTTCTAGGCTTAAGGGCGACCAAGGAAAAAGGGTTCAATTGAGGCTGGGAATATGGGTTTCCTATTAGGGTTAGGACTGTAAACTTGGGGAAGAAGAAGAGGATGGGAGATGGCTTCTAGGGGTTAGGGAAGGGCTGGAATTTGCAGAGAATTAAAGGGAGAGATTGGGAAGGGCTGCAGACTGAAGAGGGGAATGTTAAGGGCTGGGGTGGGGGGCTTAGTACTTGGTTGATGAACTGCAGGAACTTCAGTTGAATGCTTTAAACAGTGAGTGAATGTCTTGAAAGTTGGAAGAAACAAAACACCAAGCCAGCTGCAGGGTCTCCTCCAAGGATCCCTGCGACTGCCCAAGTCAATATTCAGACTCTATTTTCATTCAATCAATCAAATCTCCAAATAACTTACACTAGAAAGGCTTTTTATAGCTTGAAACAAAGGAGGTGGACTCTAATAAGGAAACTTCGTTGCTAAGCAACCCAAACTTACTAGACTAACACCTAGAAGTTAGGACTCCTTATTAGGAAATAACTATTTCCTAACTTACAACTCAATGACCCTTAATAGAAGGAAACAACACTCACTCAATCACCAAGACTCCAATTTATAAAATAAAATCAAATTAAAAAAACAGAATCAATTCTGAACTAACCCTACTAAATAGACTCGATTCTAGGGGAGACATTGACTATGTACATGATGGATGACGTTTAATTTAATGTATCCGAGACACCATCACTCGATCTACACCGTGACGGTGTCGAATTTAATTATTTGAAACTGACTAAATATTTGCTGTGATTATTTAAAAATTGAAAAAAAAAACCCAATTATTATATTATACTTATATATAATTATGATGTGGCTATTATGACTGCTCTTATATTTTTTTTAATGTAATTGATAAATTAATAATGATTAAAAAAATAGTTTTAAAAAGCCAAAAATTTCTAGAATTCGAGAATAATTTAGGATATGCTTTATTTTTGTTTACGGCTTATTATTAGAGTTTTGGTAATGCTTTTTAAGATATGATGTACTTTTCATACTTGTCAGAACGGACATGCATGTCTCTCAAGTGGTAACATATGAATGAGTACTATTCACTGTTGTTTTTTTATAATGCTAAATACATCCTCCACTGTGTTATTTATGCTTTATATAGGATGTATGCAAAAACCCTTCAAAATAAGGGCCAAAGCCACCCATTGAAATTTCCTGGAAGAAGTGCCAAGTTTTGGCCGAGATGGTCGAAATTTCCCTAACATTTCGGTTTCAAGGCTGGCCGAAGTAGGCCTCAAAACTGGGAGTTCGAACCTTGTTTATAATTCACCAGGGCAGGACATGTGTGGATAATGGGACAGCCAACACTAACTTTTCTCCACTACTAAGAATAGTATATCAAAAGCATTTCTTCAGTTGTATTTAATTGTGATGTTATAATTCACTAGTGCATGACGTATGTATTCCATTTTCTGTGTGATCATGTTATTTATTTTTGGGGTCTCTAAATATATTCACATGGACACTGTTGGTAAATTAGGACTTAATTCAATACATAACTTGTTCTCTTATGAATATTGGTTGCCACTATTTCTTCCTCTAGCACATTCCTCCCCTCAAAGCTCAGAGTGATTTTAATGATTTGCAGTTGCCAAGTGGTGAAGTTTGATATTTACCTGTCTAAAGGGGCTTTGTATTTTGCCTATTTAATTTGCATTTCTCCATAATATATCTGTTTGTTCACATGTATGTCATGCTGGTGTGTTTGCGTCTATGCATCGCATACAGTTGCCGTATTTGCATCTATGCATTGCCTATTGCTTGTATGTTAATTCCTAGGGACATTGTTGATTTAGATGGTTGAAGTATGACGGTGGACCTGAATCTGATGTTGCGTCTGACTCTCTCTCTCTCTTTCTCTATTTTTTTTCCCACTTTTTCTAGGCATAGGGATTCAGTTTTCTCTGTAGACATGAATCTGATGTTGAGTCTTTGCTTTCTTCTTTCCTCTTCTTTTTCTACTTTCAAAATGCTAGGTTTCTGACAGCTGGGCGCCAGCTAGCAAGGAATTTGGAGTTACAGTCACTTAATGACTTGGGATTTTCGAAAAGATATGTTCGGTGCTTGCAGGTATACCTTTTGTTGTTGTTGTTTTTTTTTTTTTTTGTTTTTCCTTTCTCCCTGCACACCTTTTTTTGTCCCCCCCCCCCCCCCCTCATTCACTCTGATATATTCACGTTCTGTCTTGTCTTTGTTTGCAGATAGCTGAAGTTGTAAATAGTATGAAAGACTTGATAGATTTCGGACGGGAGCGAAGTATTGGACCCATTGGTAAGTTGCCTGCTACTACTGTTACTCCTCTAATTCACCCCTGCGTGCCCACACGCACACCCACCCACGCATGCACACTAAAATAGCCCCACAACCCCAAAAAGAAAAAGGAGAGGAAAAGAAAAGCAACATTAAGCAAAAACTCTGGGTGGCAAATTGGCTTTCTTCTATCTCTGATCATACTTCAAATACTTTCCTTCTGTGACAGTTGTAAATTAGTCAAGTGAGGTAATGTCCTAGCATTTGACTACAGATGAGTGATTAGATCCTCAACAAATATTTGGTTGATTGTGATTGCCTATATTCGGACTTTCTGAATATTCTTGAAATTAGGTGTTTATAAGTAGTTGTCATTCTCTTTCCTATCTGAAAGATGACCGTATTTGCAGAGAGCTTGAAGACCTATCCTAGACAGTCTGCTGCAGCCAAGTTGCAGATGCAGAAGATGCAGGAAATGGAGCAGGTAGCAAGTGCTCAAGGGCTGCCCACTGACCGTAACACACTCAGTAAGCTAATGACAATGCATCCTAATTTGTTGAGCAATCATCCAAATGGTAACCACATGGTTGGTGGTGCCGGAGTCTTGAACAGTTCAGCACCGTCTGCTGTTGCCATGAGCAATTACCAGAACTTGCTGAGACAGAACTCTTTGAATTCGAACTCAAACATGCTTCAACCGGAAGCTCCATCTGCTTTCAGTGGCTCCAGCCAAGCACAGTCATCACCATTCCAAGGTCCTGGATCTCTACCACCGGTGTCCATGCAGAATGTTCCCGGTAATGGCTTGGGAAACCCAAATCCCCATCAGCAGCAACAGCCATCACTAAATGCTAGTAGCAATCAAATCATCCAACAGAACCATCCTCAGTCTTCTCAGGGAAACCAGAACTTACCACACCACATGATCCAGCAGCTGTTGCAGGAGATGAGTAATAATGGCTCTGGGGTACAACAGCAGCAGCAGCAGCCGCTTCAGTCACAGCCACCATTACAGCAGCATCAACAGCAACAACACAAGGCATATAGTGGGCAGAATGCAAATGGGAATGTGGTGGAGGATGTATTCAATAGCTTCAATGGAACTGCTGCAAGTGGGGGCATGCAAATGCGCACTGTAGGGGGCACAGGTATGGTCAGTAATGGGTTAGGAGGGTTTGGGAACAACTCTGTTGCTGCTGCCAATGCATCTGCTGGTGCTATGGGTATGGCTCCAAAACGGAATAGCAGTTTCAAGGCTGCCTCTAACAGCAACTATACAGGTGGGGTTGGTGGAAATGGGAACGATAATAGCTTTAATCAGAGATCAAGTGATTTGCCACAAAATCTTCATCTGTCAGAAATGGTTCAGGATATCTCTAACGAGTTTACGGATAATGGGATATTTAACAGTGACCCTGGGGACATTGGCTATGACTGGAAGGCTTGAGTGTGACTGACCGACTGACCAAGTGATACTTATTGGCTGTAGTGATCCATTGTGGAGGCAACTCTATCCTGGCAAAGAAGCGCTTTTGTACAGAAACCTGATAATCGTGCTTTTTGTACTTCTAGCTTTTCGTTTCTCTTTTTTATCCTCGCTTTTGGGTAAAGGATTTTTCTTTTTTAAAACGAACAGAGTATTGCTGGGATTTTAGCTGTCTAGTATGTTAGGTTGGCAGTTTTGAGGTTTGCCATTTCTGGGAAGTGTAATCTATTCCTCCAGTGAAATACTATATATCATACGGGTCCAATTCCACCTCTCTCTCTCTCCTTTAATTTGTGCAAATTTTTTGAGGAAGGGAAACTGGAAAGAGCAGTCATTTCCGGTGTTTTTGTTAATTTGGTTATGCATTCAACGGCAGTTTGGGAAGCTGACCTATTTGAAATCTCTTTGATCTATGGTCATGTGTCTCTCGTTTCAGATCATACACAAACCAGCACTTTCGGACCCGATTCAAGAGCAATTACTTTAGCCTTGAGGCAACCAAAAACGTGTTCAAACTTCAATACGGACTAGTAGACAAAACTCCAGGGAGGTTCATACGCAGTCCCCAGTCATTCCCAGTTATGTAGGATCTCCAATCAAAACTCGCTAGAAATGATTTCTAACACCTTTCTTGCACTTGAGTTTGATCAATCGGTGTTCATTTAGGCTAAGTTCTATACAGATAAGCTAGTGAAGGAGAACCCTAGGGCCAGCAATCTTGGTTGATGGCAAAAAATGATATCCAAACTAAATCTTCACAATAACTCAGCAAGAATTGTAGCGATGCATCATTGATTGAACCTTTCCAAATCTTAGCAAATCATGATTAAACTTGCATATATATTTGACGATCAGAATATGCACAACTGGGTAAACTAATTCGTAGTTATTGTTTTCATGGTCTCCAAATATTGGGTTAATTCCGAGCTCCACCTAATAGCTCTTTCAAGAAAATGAGAAGAAAAAGAAAAAAACACAGAAATGAAGTGCTAACCCACGAATAACTCCCCTCTTAATACAAACAGAAGAGGGGGAGTCTGCAGTAAGGGCGCACTGCCAGGAAAAGAAGAAAGGATGGGGGGGGGGGGGGGTCTAAGGAACTCTTTCCGCATATTTCTTGTTTAGACAGCTCTTTGCACCATCAAGAATGTAGATTCCAAAAGTATTAGTCAGAGCCCAAACGCTTTCTAAGAAAAATTAAAAAAGAGAACATTAGCCAAGAATAGCTTCTACGACAGCAAAGGAACCACTTGTTCCTATAATTACAGTTGGGTGCTTCCATGGGCAAGTTCGAGGACCATAGTCCAGATCCACCAAGCAGAACCTTGCAATACCTGATGCATATCTATGCAACCAGCTCTAATCTGATTCATCTCCTCCATCTGCAGCAACATCCCCCAGCAATGTATTGATTATCATTTGCTCCGAACCCCTTACACCTCTGTGCATTAACCTTAAGTCCTGCAGCTGCAGGCCTGTGGGCGCGCTGGATCCACCCTGAGATGATCTTGTAGGACACATGCAACAGTCAATATTCCGGTAATACTTCAGTATGCACCTTGCCGACTTCCCAGGGTTATCAATGATTTCAACATCAAATGTAGGTGAGAGTGGGCGACCAACAACATTAACATGGGAAACACTGTTAACAAACCAGAAGCCAGAAGCCATAAACAAATATTAGCCATAATCTCATAGTTCAGTTGAAGCAAAAAATCAACTAAAGGGAACAGAATCACCTACCTGGCTGATGGGGCATTTCTGAAATGGATTCTAAGTAGTGCTATGTAGGAGGATAATGAGACATTCCCACAGATATCTTGAGTCAAGTTTCAGACTCAAACAAGATTATACAACTACACAAGCATACCATCCTATGAATTGGCATCTTCCCATTCTCTAGTCCAGGATATGCAAATGCTTTATTTTGCCACTAGGACAATCCTTAAGGCAAGCCAAACACTTGACATGAAGCAGGGCCTATGGATTTACCCATCCAAAAATAGGTCATATCAGACCTGCCACGTGGCAGTATTTGTATGCAACTTGGGAGGTATCCGCAAGAATGGCAAGACAAGAGAAACCATTCCCCAATAAAGAATCTGTTTACCAACTTCTATGCCCCACTGATGAAAATACATCGTGCACATCTTATGAGCAGATAACTTTTACACCAATGTGAAGAGAAACAACTGTATGAAAATGGATATTTGCCCCGTACTTTTACAGACAAATCACCTTCCTGCAGTACAAAATGGAATGCAGGGATTTTGCAGAGGCCTAGCATATATTCTCAAGGTCCATGATCCAGTATCACTTGGCTGGTTGGACAAGCATGATAGGCTTCAGAGATCTAGACCCAAAAAGGAATGGCACAATTTTGGTCCAAGGTTGAATCAGAAAAGTTGTTTCGTATTTATTATTTTATTTGTTTTGGATTGACCTACGTAGGAGCTTGTTAATGTTAGAAATTGAGTTATTTTTTTGTAATCCCACTAGGATATTTGTTATTTTCTTCTTTAAACAGATGCTTGTGACGCAACAATCGGGAGAGTGAACCAAATGGAAATTTGAGTTTTGAGTTTTTTCTTGAGTGCATGCTCATGCTATACCATCCCCATACAGTATCCCCGGACTGGTTGGAACAGCATGTTACGCCTTGGAGACCTAAAAGCCCAAAAATGATCGGTCCAACAACAGCTGGAATGAGTTAATTTACTCACTATTTATTATCTCAGTATTTCATTTGTTTTGGATTACCTACTTAGGTGATGAGTTAGAACTGGAGTTGCAAGTTATTTTTAGTTTCGTAATCCAACTAAAATTTGTTATGCTTGTAACTAGCCATATGGAGAAGTAAACTGAATAGATATCTGAAGTTTTTTCTCTTGAGTACATGCTTCAGCAATGCCTTCCCCTTCACCCTGCTGCTACACTTTGCTGGCTGGAGCAGAATGCTAGGCTTTGGACACCAAACCCAAAAAGAACTCTTCCAATGGTTTTTGGCCCAAAAATGGTTGGAATTAGTTAATGTATTCTTATGTTCTCTGGGCTACTTATGTAGGAGTCAAGTTACAATTAAAATATGAGTCTTCAGTAATCTTCAATTTTGTAGTCTAACTAGGATATTTGTTATTTTCCTCTTTAGATACGTGATTGTAACTGATGTAGAACCTGGGAAAGACTAAACCAGCTTCAACTGGACCAGCTGAACCAGGTCAATTCAGCCCAGCTAGTCTAATAGGAGGACAAGGAAGCCAAAACACTGTTCACGTGAACAGATAACTGGATTCATAATCCCCTTTTGGGTTCTTAATGAGAACACTATAATGAAATTCTGTGATGCCAATTTTTGTCCTAAGAGTTTATGCTCTGTATGTGATGTGAAAAAGGGTTCACCCCCTGGCCAAAACCCTGGAGTGGGCCCCAAGGCCACTCCAAAGTGGTGCACCTATGGTTGGCCGAACCCTCCAAGAGGGGGTATTATCATCAATTTCAGACCTAATTATCAGCTGGAATTTTATTTCAGTGTTTTATTCTTAGTTTTCAGGAGTCTTGTTTTGTTTAGAAGTCTTGGTTTGATTTGTGAGTTGAGTTCTTGAGCCCTTAAGACTCTTTCTTTAAAGCAAGACTCTTATCTCAAGAAGAAAGGTAAAGTCTTTTAATTGTGTAGCTGAGATTAAATGTGAGGGAGATCCTAAATTATAAAGGATTCCCAAGGTAGATCACAAGTCTTTTTCGTGTAGGCCATAATTAGCCTTCATTGAAATTTTAAGTCTGGATTAATAAAATTATTGAAAAACTGCAGGGACCTTGTGGGTTATCTTCTGCTATCTTCATCAATTCAATCCTGAGGTTCCAGCAAAGTCCAGCAAATCTTCCTCCTAATTCTGCACACAAGTAACATCACCTCCCTACCCCTTCCCCTTCAATCACAGCAACCTCAGTCCCCTTCCTCACCTCTCAAACCCATCACATAACCCTCCCTGTCCCTCTCCTTGTCTGTGCAACTGAGAAAACCCCTCCCCCTTGCTGCTGCACCCTTGAGAGCACCCTCCCCTACCCCCTGCGACACTCCCCCATCCCTCCCTCACCTCTCCCCTACCCTGAGGTTCCCACATTCCCTCTCTTCTCTTCATCGCACTCCCTTCCACCCACTTTTTCTGACTTGCACCAGATCTGAAACAAGAAAGAAAAAGAAAGAAAAGGAAAAGACAATAAAGAAAGAAAAGAAGAAGAAAAAGATTCAAAAAATTGCCCAAGATCCATCCAAGAATCCACCAATATCTTATCCAAATCTTTCCCATATTCCTAAAACCTTTCTTTTCAGCTCTACTGTAATTTTGGGAATCTCAAACCAGCCCATAGAGATTTTGTTAAAAACTCTAACTTTTCCCTATCAACTTATAGGATCGCAATTTAATCTCTGTCCTTCCCTACAATTCCCATCTAGATCAAGACAACCCACATCAATCCTACAAGCTTCCTGCAACTTCCTCAGAGATTCAAAGACAACCCATAATATCTTAGACCTATTTGCTGGAAGATTCTGGGCAAACCCTCAATTTTAGGGAAAACATCCTTGGATCCCTACCCCAAAAATGGGGTTTGCATCAAATATATTTATGTAATTGGTTGTTCACAGCCCATTAATAATGAAATATTGAATTGATTTTACCCAAAAAAGTAGAGGAAAAGAAATATTGAATTGATGAATATTTTGTCCTTAGAGCATGAAGGTCCCCTTCACCATTTTGAGTGATAACAAGGGCTAAGGCCTTGCTGTTGAGAGCTAAACACCAATGTTGGGGAACTTAGCTGAGAGTGCTGAATACCCTATGCTTGTACTTTCCTATTTTCTATTATATTGCTGCTGCTGCTCCTCTGTTCAAGTTCCATTTTGCTAAAGAACAATGACGTCGTTGCTTAGTGAACAAGGCCACTCTTGAATTATTTGTTGTAACTGTTGAACTTAAAGAACCATTCAACCTGAGAACAGCCGCTATCAAGTTGCTGCTGGTCCCCCATTTAAACCTGGTGAGTGATTGAGAATTGGACTGATAAACCTTCCTCCCCTTAACCAATCCACCACCTTATTCCACTATTAGATCCATAAGTTGCCACCTCCATATCTCTCAATCCAACAATTGGAATCAGACAAAACTTACAATAGTTGTTAGCCATCATACAAGCTTTAAACTAAACAGTTCAATCACACCTTTGAGTACTGCATTGGTTCAGACCCTAATATACTAAACTCTTGTTCTAGGTCTATTTCTCTGGTTTTGTGGGTTAATTAGGGTTAGATCATCCTTGGTCTTAGCTTTACATTAATAACCCAACAACAGGGAGTGTCAATTGAGAAAAACCCTGAGTTTCCTCCCCTCCCCCCTCTTTTCTTTTATAAGAGGGTGCTTGTGCAATATCTTCCCCTACACCTGCAAATTTCCCTTCTCAGTACAGGACTTCCATTAGTCAGTTTCAGGGTGATGTGAACACAAAAAAGAGGTCCAGCAGAAGCCACAAGAGGACCTAGCGCATCCCACTAGGGGTATTTTTGTCCTTTTTTGCCTTTTATTCTGTTATTTGGTTGAGTGTTTCAGCTGGGTTTCTAATCTGATTACAGAATTCCAATTAGTTTCTTCTTTCGGTCAGAGTTGTCTACTCTAACAAGGAGTCCAAGTCTAAGTCAGGTCTTTTGAATTTGATCTTATTTTGGAGTCTTGTAAAAGCTATATATTCCCATGCCTACCACAGAAGAAATCAGTTTTGATGAATAAAATTTTGAGAATATTACAGCCAAGGAGGTATTGGCAGGGTTCCTTTGAGGGGGACCATGTGGTTGTCTAGGTTTCTAATTTTCAGTCTTCTCAATTCAGTTCTGCAAATTCCGGCATTTATCTTCAGCATTCAACCACATATCCAGCAAGAATCTTCACTCTTGCATCTACAAATATCAGCTCAGATCATTCCAAGGTAAGTCCAGCACCCTTACAACCTATCGCAGCTCTCCCTTCCCCTGTTCTGCTCCTGTGCAAGACAGAATCCCCACCCCCTGCCTTTGTAAACCACCTGGACCCCTTCCCTACCCTGCACAGACCCCTAACCCCCTTCCCCACCCTCCTATGACCCTCAACCTATTCCCAAACTCCCCCAGCCCCTGCGGTAACCCCTATAACCCTTCCCCAGCCTCTTGCTCCCCTGTTTCTTGTGGCAGATCAGAAAAGAAAGAAAAACCAGAAAGGACCCAAAAAAAAAAAAGGGGGGGAAGAAGAAGAAGAAAAGAAAAAAAAGAAAAAGGATTTGGAAAAGTTCTCAAAGATCACCCAAGAAAAGGATTTGGAAAAGTTTTCAAAGATCACCCAAGATTCCCCATTCAACCAAACCTTCAACTATTTCCTTCTCACCCATAAGGTTTTGGAAAGACCCTAACCCTCTTGGATCCCTTAGATCTCCAAAATTTACCCAAGTAGAGATTCTCATGGCCAATCAAAACCATCCAACCCAAATCCAAAACCCTAAATTTTCCCAAGACTGGAAAGTTCTGAAATTTCATATGCCCGTTCAATCCCCAAAAGTGATTATTTTTTAACAGGAAGTACAGACAACTAATGGGAAGAGAGTTTATTAGGTTAACCAAAGACAGCTTGCATTTTACCACAAATTTCTCACTCTACTACCTCCTGCCAACCACCACCACAGCAAGAACAACCAGAACAGACAAAAAAGGAAAGGAAAGCTTGTGATATGAACTAGTGCATCAGATTTTGAAACCATGCTTTAGAATTTAAGACATGAGTCCTGCCATTATCTGAACTCATGGTGTGCAGAAAAGCAAAATAGTGTTTCCATTTTCTTCTCTCTGTCAGCATAGATAACGTCTGAGTTGACTAGTCACCCAATCAAGCATCAGAGTTCATTCTAGTTAAAATTGCAGTTGTATATGACAAACAAAAAGAGAAGTCTCAGTCAGGTTACCTACCATATATAGAATAAATTGTCTGTTTCTTGTCTCTGGACCCTACCCAGTAGCTCAACCTGCAGAATACCACCAATACAAAGTACTGGCTCTGGTAGCTTGAACTTCTGCAAACAATTTTCCTGTTTTTATTGAAGTACCATCAGCAATTAGAATTTAGATAAATTAAATTAATAGTGACTCAAACACTACAGCACTCCGTTGGAAGCTAAAAGGCCCAGCAAAGGGCACTTACTATTAGTTGAAAGAAGAAACACGAACTGTTTGTCATGTAAAGTACAGCACAGTTATCGATAGGAAAAAAAATATATTAAATAATAGAATCTACAAAACAAAATGAATGCTTGTTGTCCTCACTGCCCTTGTGATTACAAAAACAGAAGCAACAATTAAATCCATTCCAGGACACTGGGAATATTATAAAAACACAAGGGCACGTTTGTTGTTCAAAATGCACCACATATGGAAATATCCATAGACAGTTCTACTTTACTTCGACTCCAACCACTGCAGGGCCTGGGGAGGGTCACAAGCTATACAACCATAACCCTCTTTGAAAGAGGATGGGTTTGCAGATTGTTATCCTTAAAAATTTTCCATTTTTATCTATCGAAAAATGAAATGATTTCCTAAAATGCTTTTCAGCATCCAAAATGAAGATGCAATGATGCAGTTAAGATTGTTGCCAATTTGCCCTATTGGGTGAATTTTGCCTCAGAATTTATTGTGACCACAGTTGGATTCTATAGGCCTTCAGGCTTCCTTTTTCTGGTCTCTTATGTAATGGAACTAATTTATAAGCCCAGAAAGTTGAGATAATGCTAGTAAATATGATTAATAGTTAAATTGTTTGAGTTAAACCAGAATACTACCAGACAAATTTTTATTTTGAGTTTATTTACTTCATTTTAGTCTTCTAAAATGATAAGGAGTTATTTTGACATGGGAATTTCAGAAATCTCTGATAGCCTCAAATGTACAAGGGTCAATTAACCAAGGTCTTTTAAGTTCGAATAAACTTTTAATGGGTAAAAGATAGGTCTTCTTGAGGTGTACAGGATGCCTCAGGATGCCTAAGGAATGACCTTAAATGGAGTAGCTAAGGTATAGATTGAAATACCCCCCCCCCCACGCAAAAGAAACCAAAAAAATGGAAATGTTCTTTTTAGGGTGGTGGCTTCCAACTGACCTGAGCCATCGGGAACTCTGGTGACACATATGTTGATATGAAGTTGTTTTTAATGTATCTTTGACTGACTGAAGTTCCATCCATGATATCACTCCCTGCTTCCCGTGGTTCCTCAAGATAGCCCATTCGAAATCGCACAGCCTTGGATGAATATATAGGGTCACCATGCTGAAAATATGCTAATCAACAAAATAATACTAATTAATTAAAGAAAAAGGAATACCAGGCCAAAAAAAAAAAGGAAATATCAAGAGAAACCTTGGAATGGTTGTATGCTGATTTCAGTTACAACACACAGCCCAGACACCAATCTATACGTCAATGTCTCAGGCACAGCAGGATCATCTTGTCCTTCACTTGACCAATATGAGGCCCCCTGCTCAATGCGGTCATTGGGTTCCAAGGTGTTGTCAATACTTTCTTCAGGATAATTATCAGTACTGGATGCACAAATGGCCTCTGCAATGCAATCCCTTTTCCTAAGTGATGTGAAGTTGTGCGCTAAAAGAGCATAAACTCGGTGATCCCTCTTCAGACTTGCGCACCCCAAAAACCTATTTGATCCAACTTTGGGAGGCTCTTTGCTTAATTCAACAACATGAGCAACCATGGATATCTCTGGAAACATTCTTAAACACAGGTTCTTGCAGAACTCATTTGCAATAACTGCAAAGAAATTCATAAACACTTCTAAAAATAGTATACCATGAAACAAAACATATATTATAAAAAACTTGAGTTTTTTCTTTTAATTTATTTAATTTGGCAAGTTAACAAGGTTTCTAGATTAAAATCCTACAGACAAATCACAATCCTCAAATCCCATTGGTTGTCAGCAGTAGAAAAGAGTAAACTGATTAAAAGAAAAAAGGTTGAACCTGGTGAAGGCTTCTGCATAATAAGAGTCCAGGGGGGCAGTTTTCCTGATTAGCCTTACCCCAACAATTTTTGCCAAGAGCCTGTTTTGATGCCTTGATCTCAAGCTCAGGCTACAACTAATTGTGAACAAAAGAAACACCTCATTTTCAAACCAACCCCCTCTCCCCCCACCCCCCCCCCCCAAAAAAAAAAAAAAAAAAAACCCACCCACATCAAAAAAAAAGAAAGAGGAGAAGAAGAAGAAGAAAAGACCAGCACAACTGGCTAACGGAGGAAACTAACTTCAAAATCTCCTACAAAACTCTACTTGGATGATTGGATCCCAATTAACTAAAAACCCATCTCTTAATAAATCAAAGCTCCACTAAATTGTTTTATACATATGGCTCTACAAATTACAACGTCCTTGGTTTGACATTTAGGATACAATGTTTATGAGAAATAATAATTTGAGATGGGATGGATATCCTTTTCCTGGGAACTTGAAATGTTCTCAGGTTATTGTGCGAATTGATATTGAAGCTCACTTGCTCTCCACATTCAATTCCTCTACTAGACACAGTTATATCCCAATTACTTGAATAGATGATTTGAATCATAAAAGTGAAAAGTACTATGTAATGACTGATAAGCATGCATGTATAATTATTTATTTGATTTAATTTTCCATATTTAATTAATTAAAAGAGAGCTAATTGAGTATTTTTGTGTCTTTCTCAAGAATAAGGTGATTTTAGTTATTACAGATAATATGGAGCAAAATTAACAAATATATTAGATAGTGATGGATTTTAATCATGGGATTCAATCTTGCTACACGAGAAATCATGAATGCTGAGATCCAACTTAATTAATGCAAGGACAACATGAATCTTAGCCAAATTGGAAACAAGTGGAGGTCCAAGGAACAAAATTGGTAATAAGATCTGAAAATCGTGCAAACAGACCCACCTTGAATATTTTGGGAATATCTCTCTTGTTTGAACTCGCATTGAGGTGATTCAAGATGCTATGTAGAGATAATGAAAATATCTACAACTTTTTAGTTTTGAGTTTTCCCAGAATCTGAACGAATACAGGTCGAATTAATGGATAAAGAAGACGAATTCATTGTGTGCAAGATATATAAAAAGGAGAAGCCAGCCACGGATAGGGAGAAGATGGTGAAGACGGCGAACACGGATCTTCGCTTTAATCTCTCTCTCTCTCTCATTGTGCAAGAAGAAGACCACAACCCTTTCTCTAAATTCCATTATTATTTGTTTTATGAGCTTTGTTATAACAAGTAGCTAGTTCCTTTTCTTTGAGATGTAGATGAACCATTGTTTATTTCATTCATTTGATTGTTCTATGCCTTCTAGTTGATGCTTTTAAATGTGTTTGAGTCTTGCCAAAGATGCTCTATAGCTAAGCAACTAAACGTGCCAACCTTCGGTGAAGGACGATAGTCTGGCAAAGATAAGGTAATTAGCTTTATTGATGAGGTAGTGGTTGATTATACTTCAAACATGCTTATTAATGATCCCTTCCAGCATTACTTGACATTTGGGGAATTTGACCCTATTGAGGAAGTCAACACATTATCGGACTCTTCTACTCCTTTGGAGCAACCACCATTTACAATTAGATTTCTCTACCTCCATTAGCTGCATCTCCCTAACCCTCATCCCACATATCTCCCCCTAAGTTGGAACTTAAACCTCTCCCTTCCAATATAAAGTATGCATTCTTAGGGAAAAATGAAACCTTGCCTATCATTATTTCACCTAGGCAAGAAGACCAACTTTTAGGAGTGCTTTTTGAATTCAAGGCAGCCATTGGCTGGTCCTTAGTTGATCTTAAGGGCATAGACCCTTCTATATGTATGTGTAGAATATATTGTGAGGATGGAACAAAACCCCGGTAGGGATCCTCGAGTCGTTTGAATCCAAACATGAGAGAGGTAGTGAAAAATGAGGTGATTAAATGGTTAGATGCCGAAATTATCTACCCAATCTTTGATAGTGAATGTGTCAGTCCTACTCAGGTTGTCCCTAAGAAATATGGCATTACTGTGGTTCCGAATGACAACGGTGACCTCATCCTAACTTGTACCACTACAGGTTGGCGTGTCTGCATCGATTACCGAAAGTTAAACAAAGTCACCAAAAAGGATCATTTCTCCTTGCCATTTATTGATAGATTCTAAAAAGACTACCCGAGCAAAGACACTATTGTTTTCTTGACGGTTACTCTGGTTACAACAAAGTTCCCATTTCCCTAGTGACCAAGAGAAAACGACCTTCACTTGCCCCTTGGGTACATTTGCATTTAGACACATGCCTCTAGGATTATGTAATGCTCCAGCCACCTTTCAAAGGTGCATGATGGCCATCTTTTCTAATATGGTTGGCCAATCCTTAGGTTTTCATGGATGACTTCTCCGTCTTTGGATCATCCAATGACAAGTGTCTCAACCGGCTATCACAGGTTCTTACAAGATGTGTGGATGCGAACCTTGTTTTAAGTTGGGCAAAGAGCCATTTTATGGTTCAGGAAGGAACTGTCCTTGGTCACATAGTGTCTGCATGTGGTATTGAGGTTGATCCGATCAAGGTTGAGGTTATTACTAAACTACCCCCTCCCACTTCTATTAGGCAGGTCCGATCGTTCTTAGGCCATGCTGGATTCTATAGGCGTTTCATTAAGAACTTCAACTTAATTTCTAGACCCTTGCGTAATTTACTTACAAAGGATGCCCCTTTTATCTTTGATGATAAATGCCTTCATGCTTTCAATACCCTTCAAGATTTCTTGTCTAAAGCACTTATCTTGAAATCACCTGATTGGTATCTCCCTTTCGAGATTATGTGTGATGCTTTTGATTTTGCTCTTAGTGCTATTTTGGGTCAAAAGGTAGATGGGAAGCCATTCTTTATTTACTATGCTAGTAAAACCCTCTCAGATGCTCAGATGAATTATACAACTACTGAGAAGGAATTGCTAGCAGTGGTTTTTGCCCTTGATAAGTTCCGTTCATATAATTTAGGCTCGAAGGTGATTATCTATTCAAATCATACAACCCTTCGGCACCTTCTCGCTAAGCCTGATGCCAAGCCTAGGCTCATCTGCTGGATTCTACTCCTTCAGGAGTTTGACCTGGAGATTAGAGATAATAAAGGCTCAGAGAATGTTGTAGCATATTATTTATTTTGAATTCCTCTTGATTCTAACCCCTTTGAGTTGATTAGTGAGACATTTCCTCATAAGCAATTATTAGTTATATCCTCTACGTCCACTCCTTGGTATGCTTATATTGTTAATTATTTTGTTACGGGAAGGATTCCTTCTAATTGGGATTAGGCATCTAAGGACCGCTTCTTCTCCTCACTTAAGTACTATTACAGAGAAAATCCTAAGCTCTTTCGTTATTGTTCAGACCGAGTCATTCGTCGTTGTGTCACTGAGAGTGAGATTCAGAGTATTTTATCCTTTTGTCATACTCTCGCCTGTGGGGGACACTTTAGTGGTAATAAGACTACAACAAAGGTGTTGCAGAGTGGTTTTTTCTTGCCTACATTGTTTAAAGATGCCCATTCTTTTTGTCGAGCATGTCTTAGATGCCAACAAGTTGGCAATATTTCCCGCAGAGACATGATGCCCCTTAGCCTTATTATTGACGTTGAAGTTTTATGTATGGGGTATTGATTTCATGGGACCTTTTCCTAAATCATTTGGTAATGAATACATACTTGTTACAATTGACTATGTCTCTAAATGGGTAGAAGCTAAAGCAATTAGGACCAATGACCATAAGGTAGTGATCTCCTTCATCTAGAGCCATATTTTTAGCCGTTTCGACTTTCCTAAAGCTATTATTAGTGACAACGGTACTCACTTTAGTCTTGGTGGGTTGGAGCTTTGTTGAAGAAATACTCCATTACCCATAAGGTTGCCACTCCCTACCATCCTCAGACATCTGGTCAAGTGGAGGTTTCTAATCGTGAGATCAAGCGCATCTTAGAAAAGACCGTCAGACCCGACCGCAAGGATTGGTCTATTAGATTAGAGGATGGATTATGGGCTTATCAGACTGCTTATAAAACTCTTATTGGTATGTCACCATACAGTTTAGTCTTTGGTAAAACTTGTCATCTTCCTGTTGAGTTAGAGCATAGGGCATTTTGAGCGATTAAGACATTTAATTTTGATATGTCTGACGCTAGTTCTACTCGCCATCTTCAATTATCTGAATTAGAAGAAATGCATCATAATGTTTATGATGATTCGCGCATTTATAAGGACTGAGCCATAGCTTTTCATGACAAACATATTGATCGGAAGTCCTTTGCACTTGATCAGTGAGTGTGGCTGTTTAATTCTAAATTGCACTTATTTCCTAGTAAGCTTCGATCTCGATGGGATGATCCTTGTGTGATTGTTAAAGTATTTCCCCATGGTGTGGTAGAGATCCGTAACCCACTAAATGGGCAAACCATTATGGTTAATGGCCAACAACTAAAGCCCTATATTGATGGCCAACTTATTGAGGAGTTGGACTTAGAAGACTTGCCTCAAGACTCTTCATGAGTCTCTCACTGAGTCTGGCTAAAGGCTCTAAACTTAGTGCTTTATGGGAGGCAACCCATTTGTTTAGATGCTATTTCTTGTTCTTTTTCTTTTCTTTTTTATGTTTGTTTGTTAGGTTTTACTGTTGCGTGCTTTATCACGATTTCAAACATCGATTACACTCTTTCCTCTACTTGCTTCTATTATTTTCTCCTTTTCCTTTAAATATTGCATGCATTGAGGTCACTACATAATTTAAGTGTGTGTGGAGGGGGTGTCAACTCGAGTAAGACTCGTTGATAGTTGGTAAAGCATTGTCACAAAGATTAAAAGTGCCTAAACTTTTTTTGGCTTTGGTAAGAATTACGTTTTAATTCCTTGCTTAGATACAAAATGAGTGTTTAAGGGTTTTAGAAATCCCATCTGATGTGATGAGCACTCTCTTGAGAGAATAGTAATGGGTTTTACATTTTGAGATTGAGGTTGAATTGGAAAATAGGAACTCCAGTTAGTCCAAAATGTTTGACCATCTAATTGTCTTGTATTGCCTTATGCTTATGGTGACAAGATGAGACCAATTTTAGACAGCTTAAATGTGAATTGAATTGAAGTATAATGTTTAAGAAGAAAAAAAATCCTGCTAAAGTTTAAAGTTTAGACCACCTTCTCAATAACCGGGTCTCGTGTCACCAACATCGTGCATCGCGTCAAACAGTTGGGATGTTTCTGGTTCAGTCTTAGCCTATATCCTAGTTGGCTTGAGTAAGTAAGTTCGAGGGGTGTTCTACACCTAGTCCCTTAAGGCCATCCGGCTTGAGAGTGGCTGACCCAACACTCGTTACATGGGCCATCTAGAAAGCTTAAAAGGCAAGACATTGCACAGACTAGAATTGTGTGCATTAAAGAAATAAGTGAATTAATGTGTTGATAAATGTGAAATGTCTAAGAAGGTCAATATTACTTAGATCCTGAGTTCTTGGTATTACTAAGTACCTAGATTAGTCTTATCTGAGGGTGAACTGGTGGGCTAAAGATAAGAGGAGACTTCTTAATTGAATTGTTTTCCTAGAGCTAGACTCAAGAAGGGGTGTAAAGAGCTTAAGTGTGGGGGTGCCTAAATTCCCTTCAATCTTTAATTGAGTGTCTTTGTCTTGGAATCTATCTTTTTACTCTTACTATTGCCAGAACAATTAGAGAAACACTTAAGAATTTTGTGTGTATATTCTCTACAAACACTCACGACACATAACTCGTCCACAAGGGTAACCTAGGGATTTAAAGGCTTGTTGCACATGCTAAGTGCAACCGTGATTCCTACGAAAGTGAGTTAGGTTTTTCTCTTTATTTATTTTCAGTACTGCTTTTATTGTTTCATTTTGCTCGAGGCCTAGCAAAGAGTTAAGTGTGAGGGAATTTTATAAGCATGCATTTACCATTATTTATTTGATTTAACTTTTCATATTTAAGAGAGCTAATTGAATACTTTTGTGTCTTTTTTAGGAATAAGGTGATTTTAGTTATTACAGATAATATGGAGCAAAATTAACAAATATATTAGATATTGGTGGATTTTAATAATGGGATTCAATCTTGCTACCCAAGAAATCATGAATGCTGAGATCCAACTTAATTAATGCAAGGACAACACGAATCTTAGCCAAATTGGAAACAGATGGAGGTCTAAGGAACAAAATTGGTAATAAGATCTGAAAATCGTGCAAACAAACTCACCTTGAGTATTTTGGGAATATCTCTATTGTCTGAACTCGGATTGAGGTGATTCAATATGCTATCGAAAGATAACGAAATATCTACAACTTTCTAGTTTTGAGTTTTCCCAAAATCTGAACAAATAAAGGTCAAATTAATGGGTAAAGAGGACAAATTCACAAATTCATTGTGTGCGGGATATATATAAAAAGGAGAAGACAGCCACGGATAGGGAGAAGATGGCGAACACGGATCTTGGCTTTCATCTCTCTCTCTCTCATTGCGCAAGAAGAAGACCAACCCTCTCTCTAAATTCCATTATTATTTGTTTTATAAGCTTTGTTATTACGAGTAGCTAGTTCCTTTTATTTGAGATGTAGATGAACCATTGTTTATTTCATTAATTTGATTGTTTTATGCCTTATAGTTGATGCTTTTAATTGTGTTTGAGTCTGGCCAAAGATGCTTTATAGCTAAGCAAACTAAACGTGCCAAGCTTCGGGGAAGGACGATAGTTTGGCAAAGATAAGGCATATCTAAGAAATACCATCTTTTGTTTTGAAGCGTAGAGTTATATCAACTAGTGAAAAGCATTGAGGATTTGAAATCCCAAAGATCCTCACTTATTCATAGTTAAAGTTTTTTGCATTAATTAATAGTTTAATTTCTTCTTTTTTTATTTTATTTAAGTAGAATAAAAATAATTCAAATTTACTTTAAGTCAGGATTTGTAGAATTCAATCTCAGTAACTTAACCTTTTAGTTCCCCGTAGTTCAACCCCGTACTTTCTGCTAACTAGATTAGTTTAAGATTTTATTTTTGATTGGTTAACTACACGATCAATGACCAATATCAGATAGAATACCTAAATGAACTACAATAGAGTTATAGGTTTTTAATACAAATTCAAAACTCTCCTTATACTAGAAAAGTATTCAAGTGTTTTATCATCAGTCTGATGAAATGACAAGTAAAAGCAATCTGGGATGTATACAGTATGTTAGGCCACATGCATTGCCCTTGAAGTATGTTAATGATGCTCTACCAGATATTCAACACCTCCATGCACGCAAAATACATCAAGTGGACATTCTTGTAATAATTGAGAATAAAAACGGATGCAACAGTTAGAAAAAAGCAGGGAAGCACATACTAAAAGCGACTTCAATTACTAATTTGGGCTTGTTTCTTTAAGGCTTCATGCAAGGAGAAGAAAAGGTTAAGTTCAACATCCTCCCCTATGGTTGACTTAGAAGAACATGTTTAAAACCTCAAAAGTGTTTTCAAAAGGCTAATTAAGTTTTAGATAATATCATGATCTTAGACAAAATTTTAGTATAAAAAACAAATTCATGAGAATCCTAAGAAAAAGAAAAAAAAAAGAGAACGACAAAGAAAGAACAAAAAAGTAAAAGGCAGAAAACTGAAAAGTAAGACAGAGAGTCGGCTCTAGTTGACAGTTGAGACTCACTGAATTCATGCCAAGCACGGGAGACAGCACTAGCACGTACTAGATCAGCTGGGTCATCTAGATTCTTGAGAATCAGCATCGACACATCTGATCCAAGCCATGATAGGAAATCACTACAATTCTCCATACCAGGTTAACAAACATAAAACTTCGAAGTAAGAACCAGGAGCCTCCGCGCCACCCAGAACCTGATTGCCAACAATAAGAAGCAGAACGTTACAATTCAACCACTAACCATCCCATTAAATAGCAAAGAAGAAACCCAAGTAAAACAACAGAAATCAGAAAATTGGGGAGATCGATCTCACTCTTCAGTACACGATCAAAAACTTTAATGAAAATTTAACCCTAACAACATGGTAACCAAATATTTCGGATCGAAGTGAAGCAACTAGACGCGGATAACTTATAAGATAGTTGTTTCAATAAACCTCAGATAACCTCACGTTCTGCATCGAAATTTATAAAAGAGTGGATAGAAAATATGCTCGAAGCGACAAGAAGAACATTAAAAAGAAAAGGAGCTTCACCTTTCTACGGCTGGAGTCACAATGAGCAGATCCGAACACTGTAGCACCGAAAGGAAGGGATGTTACAGATTAAAAACTCATAATGGATATTAAAAAATAACATTCCGACAGAGAGATGTGTTCTTGTAGAAATACAGAGACTGAGAGAGAGGGAGCGATTGGTGTTTGTGGAAATGACGCAAAGGCAGTAAAGTGGTGTCACTACTTACCAGTCACCAAAACCGTAACTGCGTAACACTCGCAACCGCAAGGAGAATGCCGTCGAAACGAAATCCTAAAGGACAGCGACTCCACGTTGTTTGCCTTATCTGCCACGAATCGAACACGCTAATAAGCACGCAATGCTCGTCTTCAAACGCTACTTCCGCAGATTATGCATTTCTGAATCAATCTTCTTAGGGGAAACTTTCAGTGCCACGCCGACTTAACATCAAATTAATGTCACCCATGAGTTATGTTAAAAAAATAATAATAATAATAATATTAATAATATTGTCCATTATAAGGATTAGGGGTGTCAACAGGTCGGGTTCGACTGGTTTTGGGCTGAAAAAACACTCGGCCCCAACACAGCTCATTAAGAAAATAATTGTTTATGACTGGTGTGGTTTGAGTTTAAGCTAACTAACGATTTGGACTAACGGTTTAGAATTGGGTTTATTAACTGTTTGGATTCAGGTTTACTAGCGATTTGGATTCAGGTTTACTAACAGTATGTTTTGAGTACCTTGTTGATTGTGGAATTTATCAAAAGCTGTGACCACATATAAGCATTAAGTTCTCTCCAAGTCTCTTATGTTGGGTGTTCAAAATAAAAATAATAATAATAATAAAAAATTTACAAAGAAGTAAAAATTATAAAACTAATTTACAAAGAAAAATGACATCTTGATGAATTTTAGTGGGTTGTCTTTGCTTATTCTTCTCCTCCTTCCTGACACTTGTAAAAATGGATCAAAATAAAGCATTAAAAGATTTTCAAATGATATACACTTGTTAAATATTTATTAAGTTCATTTTCCAAATGGCGAAGGCTTTGACAAGTTTGTTGTTTGCATATTCCAAAGCAAAACAATTAAAGAAAACAAATTGATATTTGAGTTTTTATTTTTATTTTTTATCTTTTACATATAAATTTATATTATTTTATTTATAACAGGCTGGTTCGGGTTTGGGCCAAACGGTTCAAGCTAGCGAGCCACACACGAGCTGGCCCGAACTAGCCCAAACCAGTGTGGGCTGAGGTTATTCAGCCCAAACACAGCCCATTAAACTTTGGTTATGATCGATTCGAGCTATAACGGGCCAGTTCGGATTAGGTTTTAACACCCTTAATAAGGATACATAGTTGTGAGAGATAAAAAGAAGTTAATAGACAATGGGAGGAGAAGGAGAAATGAGTTGAGTGTAAAGTTTTTCATTCAATATTATTTTTATCTTTTTAAAATATAATAATTAACTTGCTTACATCAGTATTTAAGTATGATTTTCTAACGACAAGAAGTGTCTCTCATATATCTTCATCTTATAAGGGGTTACTAATAAATTAAGTAATTCAGGAGGTAACATTAATTTTAAGAATTTATCTTAGAGAGTGCTGTTGAAAATTTCTCATATTTTATTTACTAGTTCTCAGAAGGGGACATGTGTCTTCTGAGAGCCTGTGCAGACTATAGCGGGCTTGGTTTGAAAATTGAGAAACCAATATTGGTGTCACACTGAGGCTGCTACGTATTGACATTAAATGGTATCAGTGGATCTGTTCCAGTCAAAGGTTAAGAAGAAATTTTCAGTCTCGCCCCTTGAGTTAACCCTTAATATTCGTGTCAACACTTAAGTTATCCATTATTAGTTAGAGTGGCATTGAAAATTTATCTAGTTTAAATGATAATTTTTTTTTAAGTGTAAGAGAGTTAGAATTTTGTTTAAGAGAGAATTCGTTCACACTCAAATTAGTGAATGGGAGATGTATATTAATATTATTTGAATTTGAATTACAACTTGTTGATACTTTAACTATAACTCAATCTCTTCTTGATCTGTTCTTCTTGATCTATTGGAGATAAGATCAATCGAGGATAGAGTTAGGCGGTGGAATCGAATTTAAATTTGAATTCAAAGACTTATCATTTAAAAAGAGAGTTTTTTATACATACTAGTAAGGTTACACGTGCAAATGCACGTGGTGATATCTATTTAAAATATTAATTTTGTACAATGAACTATTCAAAATTTACTTTTCGATTACATATTTTCAAAGTTGAATTTGGACAAATTTAATGTTTTTAATGATCAATTTATATTACTATTAGGTGTACTTTGATTATTAATAATTGTTTTGATATTAGTCATCAGATTTTTTTTTCTTCTAATGCATAATTTCAACACTTTGCTAAATGTTGAAATTTTGGTGTACATAACTGGATTCCTCCACATTGCTAGATTTCGAGGTTTTTCTGAAGAAAAAACGATTCAGAGAATTGATAGTAAATAATATAATATTATTAAAAGTATAAAATATGAATTTACACTTTTAGACGTCATTAATTATATCAATATATTTAGAGAAGAAGGCTTTTTGAGAAGTAAAAATGTAACCATGAGTTTTGAGTTCGTGCTTTTATAATAGTAGTATGATAGTATGATTAGGATAGAGATATTACATATGCCATAGAGTGAAACCCACAAACTTTTGCTTTCGTCTACCTAAACGAAGGAAAAAAAAAAAAAATTTAGCCAATTTAAATTTGTATGGAAGATATCGTCCGACACAACACATGTCCCCCAAATATTGTATCCCTATATATGTTTATATTCCTAAGTTTTCATTTTTAATTTTCCCCTGGAGGAGGTGGTTTTTTTTTTTTTTTGGGTTCAAAAAGGGGTCCACCTTTACACGTACGGATAGCATTTTTTTCATGAGCTAGTAGGGATTTTTTAATACATTTTAATATAAAATATTTTTCTTTATTTTAGACATATATTATATAGTAAGTCTCTTATGTCTCAAGTATAATATAATATTAATTGTTTAATAAAAAACTCAATAGTTATTCATTTTGTTTGTTAGTTTTTAGCTTCCTAAGTTGCCTTTTCGTATCAACGTATCAGAGCTTTAATCCCTTCAGGTTTGGAGAGGGTAAACATAGTTTTCATATTACTCAATCATAATACTCAATCATGGATGTTTGTGTTTGGTCAAGCTAAGACACCGGTTGTTTGCAAATGTAGGATGGAAAAAATAAATATATAAGATCTTAGGGCTGCAATTGTGCCGGACTTTTGCAATCTCAAGCCCAAGCCTGTATGTTCCAATCTGAACCCATTTTTGTTTTGGCCCTAGTTCAAGGCTAAGAATTATTGTCCCTGGCCCTAGGCCCTACAGGGTCAAGTCAAGCCCATTTCTGCCCTAATTGGCCCTAATTGGGCCGGGTCAGAATGGGTTGGCCCTAATTAATCCTGACACTAATCCTGACACTAGTCCTGACCCTGATTGGCCCTGATTAGCCTTGTTCCTAGCCCTGATTGACCCTATCTTGACCTTAGCCTTAATTGGTCCTATCTTTGGACCTAAAATATCAAATATAAATTCATAAATAATAATAATAATAAAAGTACCATAAGTAAACTAAAAATAAAATTAATAGAAATATAAGATGATTCAAGCTCATACAAAATGATTAAATAGTCAATAAGTTGATAATGTTGCTTTAAACATAAATAAATTCATACTCCATAATTCTATATTGATCTTTGAAAGTCTTTTATTGCTTTGATGATGGAAATTGAAAACCTCTCCCATTACTTTGGTGATGAAAATTGAAAACCCCTCCCATTGATATCCTTATCCAAAAAAAATAAAAAAAAAAAAAATTCATATTCAAAATTTTGTTAACAAGTAAATTAACAATAATTTAGTATTGATATTTTTTGGTAGTTAAAGAAAAATATATTTTAGTTACAAACATAGCTATCTGTCCTAAGAAAAAACATTTTTTAATTTTTTTTTTAAATATCACATTGGAGGCAAAAGAAAGATGTCAATATTCATAATGAGAAGTTGGGGTGTAGATTTGTTAGATATTAATAGTCTATATAATAGCTTTTATTATTTAAAATATATTATCTCGCCTTAGTCAAAAAAAAAAAATGATTTTTTGGAACTAAAAATGACTTGGTTAGAAAAATAAAAATTATCTTAAAAATAATATAAAAAATAAACTCATAGTCTAATATGATCAAAATGACTGAAGGTTAAAGTCGAGACTTATAGTTATATCAATGTTAATGTGAAGATTAGAGTAAAAATCTAATACATGATCAGGGTCAAATTAACATTAAGACTAGAACTAAAATTGGGGTCAGGATCAGGCCAAAATCAGGTGGATGCTTACTACATTGGTAACGAAAATATAATTTTTTTTTTTAATTTTTTACAAAAGATGATCATGTTTTTAAAATTTGACATGTGTCAAATATTCACCCATGTGGATTATAATTAATTGTTCTCCATATGGGTGGAGGGTCTAGACTCAAATCAGGCCAAAATCATGTGCCTAGATCAAGGCCAAGATTAGGGCCAAGATCATGGTCAAGATCAGGGTCAGAATCATGGTCAAAATCAGAGTCAGAATCAGGGCCAAAATAAGGGCCAGAATCAGGGCTAAGATCATGATCAAAATCAGAGCCAAGATCAGGGTTAAAATAAGGGCAGAATCAGGGCCAAGATTATGCCAAAATTAGGGCCGGGCCGGGATGGGTTGGGTGGGCCAGAGAGTAATCCCAGGCTTGCCCTTGGCCCTAACCCGCCCTTAGGGCCAAAATCTTTAGCCCAAGCCCTATTTGGGCTTAGGGCGGGTCAGGGCTGCCAGGGCCAAACTTGCACCCTTAAGATCTATATGTAAAATAGAGTGAGGGAACAAGAAAGGAAAAGAAAGGATTGTGTAGAAAAGTTTTAAATGTAGGTTCTACTTCGTTATTTTTCATATTTTATTTTTATAAAATCCTTCCTATTTTGTGAGATTTTGAAAAGGGGTGGGTTGGAAAAGTTACCATAACACTTCACAAGTTTTTTTAAATGAAGAAAGTTTATCTACCAACTTTCTCATCCCGATAAATTAAACAAATTACAATTGGAAATTTTATGAAAAAATTAATTTTTTCAAATTTCTTCACCTCTTTTTAACACCCTGCTTCAAATCCAACAAACAAACGGGTGCCTTTTTATTGATGAGATTTGAGATGAGACTGGTGAAATGTTGTAACAACACAACCAATGATTTTGCCTCAATTTTTGTCTGGGTGTACATAGCAGCATAAGTTGCGTAACATTTATCTTATTGCAAGGCGATTGGGAGCGACCATATGGAAGGTTATATTTGCTATTGCTGCTGTTTTTTTGGAGGAGAATATTCTCATTTGTGAGTTACTTGGCATTCGAACTAGGCTTCAAGAAACAATATGAAGTGGGTTCCATAGTGTGGAGGTTTGATCTGACTCTCTCAATGTTGTCCAGATTGTAAATGGTGAGCTCAAGATTCCATGGTATGTTATGGGTGTTGTTGAGGATATTTGGGAGTTGAAGGGTTCATTGGTTCAATCTCGCGCGATTCACCAAGTCCGTGAGACGAATCGGTGCACTGGCATTTTGGCTATAGCTTGATTTTAGTGGCTATGGAGATTTGGTTGGATACGAACGGTTTGCCTTACAAACTTCACAGATTGGTCTATGAAAAAGAGGTCCAAGGTAGACTGTTCTTCCGCTACTAATATTGTAATTCCTGATTATCATATTTATATCATTCTTGCCTTGGTCCAAAAATAAAAATAAGAAAGTAAAAGATAAGCAAAATTCTTATACACTTCCTCTCTCTATGTTCTTATTCACATACATCTTTTATTTACTCTTATTTACTTATCAAAAGTTATACATGTGATTAAAAAAAGGTAAACTATTACTTTTCCTCCTCCTTGGATAGTTTAATATGACCGAATGTTGTCCTCTATTTTAGTGAATTTTCCTTTTTCTAAATAGTTTTTTATCAATTTTTTATATGACCATTTTACCCCCCAAAAGGATAGAAATGACCAGAATGCTCACACTAAAAATTTATATTTTCAAATTTGTACCACCATCAATATTCACCCCTCATGCACACACTCAGAACCTAACTAGCTCGTGAAAACAACAACCCATCGATGGCGGTAAATGTGAAGAAGGTCTTCGTAAGGTTTTGATTTTGGAGAGGATGTATCCAACCCCGAAGAGATACTTGACCATTCTCTCATGCTCAAAATCGCGAGAGCCATGTCTGGTTAAGCAATCCAACACATGGTTGGGCATATAAATATATATATATATATATATATATATATATATGACCTTAAAATCAAGAAACTTGAAAGGGGTTTAGGATCTTCACAAGCTCTCTGGCTGTTCTTCACTTTCCTCTTTTGCAAGGATCATCACCTGCCTTTCTGTTGCAACAATTTTAAACCAGCACCACCAGCAAAGGAAACAAAGGTTGTTAGGGTGTCTAATTGCCTATCAACCTACGAGCTTTTGTGCTATGACGGAGCCTTTGCTGTTCTGATCAAGTTGTCCTGCCTATAAGGAGATTTATTAATTGAGAGCCTGAGATCTGGAGAAACCAAAGGAAAACAAAGTAGAGTATCGCAAAAATATAAGAGGAAGAGATAAAAAAGTGTGAAAAGCAATAAAAGTAAAACTGCTTTGATCCATAAAACAATTGCGCCATGTACATCAGAATCAAAGCCTTTATACAATGCTACAGAGAATAACCACCAGTGGTCGATGAACAAATTTAACATACAGAATGTCGGACACATATATACACATTCCATGCGTTGCTTGCAAGCTCTTTTATCTCCTCTGTGGTTTAAAGTTCCAATAGAGCCCATGCCGTATCTGATTCTCTTCTACTCTTTGGGGCTATTCCCACCATCTATGTGTTTCTGTAAAGGTCAAACGGTATAACCTTTCTAAAGTTTAATCCCGCTTGGGCATATCAAAACTGAATCTATACAGATGCCTCCTTTGGTGTGTGTACAATCGATCTGGGTCATTGAAAACTTGAGTTTTGTGAGTACATTTGGGTTCTCTACAATGAACTCTCCTGCATAATAGTGACTCCAGTGACCTGGTTCATTCAAATAGCACTGTGACTGCATGTGCTGACCATCTGATGTCGATAGCTGGAAACGCACAGGCTTTATGTCCCAACCATGGACATGCTCGGGGTTGCAAATTCGACGGCCAAGTCTCTTGGAGGCCCTTCCCAGCTGAACCCGGAAGAAAAGGCTATATGTTCCCACCGGAAAGCAGAACTCAACTTCACCTCCTACCTCAAACCACCAGATTTGATGAAGGTAAGCCACTGTGCGGAATCTAAAAGCAAAAAAAGCATTCCAAGATCAATTATATTATTTACTTTCATTCACATATACAGAACCTAGAAAACAAGTAACTGGAAAGACTAGAATCAAAGAAAATTTAGAAACACAGATCCATAATTCCAAGAAAAGAAGAAAAATACAAGAAAGGGAATAGCTAAATATCAGTTCATGATACCCAAACCAGCTTTTCTCAACAAGAAGGCAAGAATCTATTATGGTCAGTTTCATAGGCATCCCAAGTCCACTAAAACAAATGGCAGAGAGGAATCCAAATTCCAAGCTAGATGCTAATAATTTATAAAAAGAATCAGAATCAGTTTCATGTTCCCCATCTAGAATTGTTCCTGAAGTATCTGATTCTCATTCCCAGGTATCAAAATGTTCATCCTCTCTAAGAACAAACCACTCCATACGAACTCACCATGTTGATATCTTTGCATTATTAATCTCCCAGCGGAATCTAATCCCATTGACACATCCTAACCTTGCAGCTTGTTTGTCCCTTCTCGTTAACACAACCTATCAATAATACTTGGTATTTTGACTTAGGGTGACCAGAAAACTTGGCAGACATCATTCATAAAGTAGGAAAAACATTACAAAGAATTATTCCCCCTATTATATAGTGACTAAAATAAAAGAATTACTATTCTTTCCAACTGGGTAAAATGAAAACTGTGTTCTTCCCAGTGCCGCTAAGCAGTTTATGAACTACCCCCTGCAATAGACATCCAGCAACCTAGAGGGAATAATTTATCCTTAAACATATTCCAACAGAAGAATTTGTCAAATGACCCATAAAAGTCTAAAAGAGATTGATAGTCAAGATATCTAGAAGTGCTGAATAGCTAGCAAAGCCAGATAATCTCTGAGGTTGGTAATCTTGAACACAAAAATGTTGGATCTGAATGTAAAATTTTCTGCACATAATCATTCTGAATGCAGGCTTACTGCTGAACTAGAAGGGGACAAACGGAGCGTGGAAGTGCTGTGAGAAGGGAACATTCAAGACTTTAACAAAGGGATAGCACCCAAAGGACAACTTCTGGAGACCCTACTACAAGCTATTTGGAAAGCAATAAAGATAGCACAGCTGAAGCAAATACAACTCCAACAAATCTGGTGTGATGAAGTCATGGCAACATATCTGATCCAAGGAAAAGAGATACAAATTTATCCCCTTCTCTATTTCCTATTTTGGCAAATATTCTACCTATAACTACAAAACTCAAGGTATGTAATCTAAGCAAGGATATGGCAAAACTCTGGCTACTTAGTTTAACAAATCATCACATAGGACTTCCCTCTTTAGAGACTATGATTCATGATGGATGTAACTGCAAAACTTTTACCTAATTGAAGTTATCTCTGCCTTATCAAAAAAAAAAAAATCATTCTGAATGCAGGAAGGGTGTTACTTAAACCATAATCGTGTTAAAAAATCAGAAGAGCTAGGGAGGTTGGGAACCTATGAGATTAACTGGATTTCTCTGAAGAAGGATGACATACAAGTAAAAGATACTTTTTTTTTTAGGAGAAATAATATACCCGAATATCGATATCTAATAAATTGTTTTTCCGCAGAGCAAAAAGCATTAATACAGTACCTAGATTCCTCGGTTGGAATGTGATTCCAATATCTCCGATCATCAATCCCAGTGATTCTCAGAGCCTTTGAAGAAATTGATAAGAAAATCCCTCCGGTGCTCGGGTCAAGCCAAGCCTCCTGATCAAAACCAAGATTTCCCAAACTTTAACGAAAATCAGGGCAAAAAACACAGCCGCCATTCAGATTTCGGAGACGAAGGAGGATAAACATACCTTAGAACCACCATCAAATGGATTGGGGTGAGAAAGTCTGGCGTAAATATCTTTCTTACTCAAATTCTCCGGAACCTCATCCAACAGCTTTTCGATCAGATAAGGATAATTAGCAGGCAATTTTAATTCCCAGATGAAATCAGCGGACGAAGCACCACGAAAAGCTCGATTCAACCTTGCGAATTTGCAAATATCAGGCGGATCCAAATACAAAAGAATCGAAGAAACAACACTCTCCGGTATGTCGCCGAGACAAGGCTTCACAAGAGAATCGTGTCCGTCATTTTCTAATGGAAAACCAGAGAATCCAGCCCCCATTAACAGAATAAATAAACCCTAGAAAATTTCCAAAATCTCAAATCCAAGCTCGAAAAATCCACTCTTGAATGAAATCCCTACATTTGATGGGAAGAAATGGCAGAAAAACAAAATAATCGAACCAAGAATTGACGGTGTTGGCGATGGTTTGTGAGTTTTCTCCTTGCTTTCGAACTCATTACTCGTTTGCTCTTATTTCTTCTTGTAAGCTATCAGAGGAGGAGAGAGATAGAGAGATTTGCGGCTTTGCACAAGTTGAGAGCTGGCTTTGATAAGACGCGTAGAGCGTACACTTCCTTTTACGGACAACATGATTAGGTCTCTTGAACCGTCGTGAGATCAGAATAATCTATATAACAGTGAGAATTATTCTACAAGGACAGCTCTGATTGGATTTCTTACATGAGGAAATTACTTCCATCGTTACATGTGATACTTATTTCACTTCCGCCTTCGGATTAAGTGGCTAATGATGTGGAATAGGATTAGGATAAGCCTAATTTTAGTAGTTAATGTGGGTTAGTGAGCTTACACAAATGACATAAATACCCTTCTGTCCTCCCTCCATGAGATGAAGAACACCTGTAATCCTTGGTGTCTGCGGTTACGGTGTACGTACGTGTAGCCTGCCAGGTGTTCTCCGTGTGTACGAATTCGTCTCCGCTGGCGGTTGGCCCTGACAGCACAACAACGTCTAGGAGATCTAATCCTTATTCAAAATTTGATATTTTATCATTCATTTTCTAGTTTATCTATCTCTTGTTAGAAGATATCCCTCATCTACAAGCATTCAAATATCTAAAAAAAAATGCCCTAGTCCACAGCCCATTCTTATCACCACCACTATACACGCTTTGTTGTCCATTTTTGTATAGGCTAGGATGGTATGACTCATCCCCTCATCAACAAAAACCACCCTGACCAAAACCCTTTTTTTTCTTTTCTTCTTTTCTATGTGCAATTCAACATCCAACTTTGTTGACCAAAAAATAACAAAAGTCAAAGTTCGAAAAAAAAAGGTTGTATCCAGTGTATAAGGCTTCCGAGTTTTGAGGGGTGAAAAGTATACAATCTCACCTTTGTTATGATGGAATTGGCATTTCGAGGATAGACAGTAAGTCTCAGAGGTCAGTTAAGTTCTCAGACTTGCTGTTCGTGTAGCAAGATTATCAATGGCTAGAAGTCAAGTCTGATTGTGATCATCTTACCTTTGTTTCTCCGAGAAAACACAATTTGGTTCGCGAAGGAATGTCAGGGCCTACGAATGACTTAGAGGAATCTAATTTAGGCTACTGCTAGGTTCTCTCTGTCTCAACATATTGAAGACTTTGATGTCTTTTAGGAGAAAGGAACAGAAACTCGTGAAGTTGGTTTATGGTGAACTTGTACCATTAATCTATGCTATAGGCTACTAAGAAAAAAAAATAAGAGACGGTGGTAAAAGTATTGAAGAACACGACACTTTTTTTTCATTTTGCTTAGTCGTAGCTAATAATGTGAAACCATTGTACAAGTTCATCATTAATGAACTCCAAGAATTTCTGTTGTTTTCTCCCAAAAGATATCAAAGTCCTCGATACCAAGACGAAGAACCTAGCAATAGCCTGAATCAACTATTTTGGGTCATTCTTAGGCCCTGACACATCTACACAAACCAAATTGTGTTTTCTCGGAGAAACAACCTCTCATTTACCGAATTTGAACTCCTCTTCTATGAAGATCATTAAAACATTTGATATCCTCCATTCGAGACTCATTTTTTCTCTTGTATTTTTATGAGATTGTCGTATAGTTGCGGACACTTTAGCTCAAGATTTTGTTTATCACATGTTTGGCAATTTGACCAATTTTCACTCTTAGCTCAGCGGTATTTGTTTCTTTGAAGCCATTGCTTGTTCACATATTTCCTTATCAGTATTAATATGACAATATCTTTGTTTTTTTGTCTGAATATATGACAATATCAATACTATCAACCGAATAAATAAATAAAAACCATGATTATATCCTTTTAAATTAATTAAACCCTGTTTTCATTTTTTTCTAATGCAAACCCCAGTTTAATCAAGTGTTAATGGTCATGGGGCCTACCCTAATCCAACTCAACATATCCTAATCACTAGTTAATTTAAAATGTGGTACAAATGTCCTCTCTCTGTGGCCATATCACCCTATTTGAGGGAAAAAATGAAACTAATTAAAAACTAACCGACCTTGACCCAATACCTATCAAATCCCCCCCCCCCGTGAAGAGAGCAAACGCCAGGTGACCATTGGTCCTTTTGCATAATATATCTATAAGGGGCCAAGTTTCACCCTCCTTCTCATTCCCCTAGGGCCTACCCTAACCACCTACGTATTGTGTCCTTTGTCATGGGGGGGGGGAAAAAAAAAAGAAGGAGGGGGGGGGGGGGGGGGGGGTGGTCTTTTTCTTTATATCCCGGGGGGCCTTTCCCCCTTTTTCTTTTGGCCCCCTTTTCTATTAAATTCAAAGTGTCCAAATTTCCCTTGCCATTATAAATCAAGTTGTTGGTTAGGTTTATAGCAATAATCAATTCATTAATAATAAAATTAGACCAAACCCATGAAGCCAAGAAAAGAAAGAAACCAATTGTATTTAGTGCACAAGGTTTTTGTTACCATCAACCTAGCTTCCTTGAAGCCAACAAGACTATGACTTCAACTTCATTTGATCTTTTCAATTTTTATGTAGAGATTCTTTTAACCCTCTTTCTATGTTTAAAATATTAGTACTAGCCCTTTGGTCCCCAAATTTTGAAATTTTCCGAGAAAGACTTCTCTGGTCTAAATCAATTATATTTATTGCACAAGGTTTTTGTTACCACCAACGTAGCTTCCCCGAAGCCAAGGGGACTGTGACTTCAACCTCATTCGATTTTTTAAATTTTTATTTGGAGATTCTTTTAACCCTCTTTCTACGTGTGAAATACAAGTACTAGCCATCTGGTCCCCAAATTTTGAAATTTTCCTAGAAAGACTTCTCTGGTATTTTTTTCCATGTATGAAATATTAGCACTTGATCTCCCCGATTGAAGAAACTTTTTAACAATATAAACAATGGGAAAAAAAGTTTAATATCAGTAATTACTCTTGTACTGAACAAATTCGTAAAAATCAAGGCACAAATCAGAACTATATATATTTTTTTGGTAAACAAAAAGAGGGGATGTAGTAGCAGCGACCTAGCGCCCCCGACTGCGCAATGTTCGGACTTTTTATCGAGTGCGACCTATGCAAGCATTAGCCCTGTGCACTACCAGTGTAAGCACTGACCCCATCAGCAGAGCCCCACCGGAGGCCTAGTATAGTCCACAGAAGCCGGTAGCACTCATGCCCAAGCCAAAGAGCACACAACTGTCCAATGCAAGAAACAGAGGAGCAGAGGGGATTCAAACCTGGGACATGAGGTTTACCAAACCACTTGGGAGTGAGCTTGGGACCACTAGACCACCACCCCGGTGGTAATCAGAACTATTTGACTCCCCTAAATGTTGAATCCTGACTCCACCATATTGTAGACTTAGATAGAACTACAAGGCACATTGTCTTACCTTACTTGACAGGGTAATTATTTCTAGATTTGAGTATATAATCACCAAGTCACAATCAATCAATTAAATTACATTACATAATTAAATAATAACTAATTATATTTATGAGGTTGAGACCTTTATTATAAAGAAAAAAGGGGAAACAAACAAAACGGTCAATAAAGCAAAAAGCAACTGTTCTTTGTTTGTGTTATCTTATTTTATTGCTTATTGAAAAAAATGGGTGGAGGAATTTCTTAGTCAGTTCCTAAACCTTTTGTATGAAAGCTATATTTTTTTGGGTAAGATTTGTATGAAATCAGGGGCTTAAGATATACATTATCCATTTCACATTGATGTAACAGGTAATCTCTCGATATTAAAGATTAAAAAAAAACAAATAAACAAAAATTAGAAAAAAAATAACGACCATATGAGTGAGATAAGTCTCTCAAAGAGCTAAACAACAAATCCAAATCAAACGTGTATCCCAGTCATCACCTAAATTGCCCTCGAGAGAAAGAGATTGGTTGACTCTATTGAATCATTAATATGATATATTAAGAATTATAAAAGGGTTTTTTTTAGTTTTAATGATGATATCTCAGTTTTTTCTTGCTATGAAATGATACATATGCCTCTATCAAATAGACATAATGCACATACTTTTTATTGGTATATTGAGACATTGATAATGCTTTTCGATTATTTTTTTATCGTACATTCAAGAAGTGGCTTTACCTTTGAAAACTTACGACTTCTTCACTGAGTATACGATAACAGGACGTCAAAGAAGACCTTTCTTCTCGGAGACTTCGGTAGAAAATTTTCTAATGATCCAAAATTAAGAGGATATCAACAAAAGATTTACATAGAAGGTATTACTCTACTGGAAGGTCCTCATATTATGATTGGAATAGAAATTGTATAAATGTGGGCCACATGATTAGAATATTAGGTGACATAGAAAGATACATTTCCAAGCAATTGGTGGAGATTAGTTCCCATCAAAGTGAAAGTGGATTAGCAGCAAAAATTATAAAAAAGACAATATTGGTTTCCACTTGATTGTAAAGGTCTAATCGATGCCAACAATATCTTGAACTTCCTTGTTTGTTGTTCTGTTTTTGCCAAACCTTTGTGTCGTGCATTATTTATCAACTATGTTTAAATAGATTTTCTTTTTTCATGGGAGACGAAAAGAAAGATAGTTGTGTGGTGCTTATAAGAACATTCAGGTTGGTAGAATGATGAAAACTCATACTTTCGGTGAAAAGATTATGGATTTGACTCTTACGGACAACATTATATAGTACCATCATCCCTTATATATAAAACTCTCTTACTCCCAACCCAAAAAAAAAAAAAAAACTTTTGATTAGTTTTGAGAAAAAAGATATATATATATATATATATATATAGAGTACCAAAAATTTGTTCAAACAAAGCTATCAAACTTGGAACCTCTTCTGAGATTTGGGTTAAATGGTACTTATAGGCTTCAATCAGTAGATGGTTGTGATAAAATGAAGCAATAGATCCACCAGTTGGAGACACCTATGATCATAGAGGTAGGAATGCTTAAGGTTTTGCTTGTAACATGTATGAATTCTTAATCATATTTGGGTTAATCTCAGGAACTAAATAAGATTATCTATCTCAGATTAAATTAGAAGTAACTAGTGTTTTCTTAGCTTCCTCCTCCCCCCAGTCCCCAAGAATGTCTTCTTTGACTCCGATGAATATTGTGCCCTCATGTTGCCCTGAGTCATTTGAGGCATTGGATTGGCATCTTTACCGTAGGTGGTTAAGTTGACAGCACAGCTTGCACGTTTGACCTTATTGGTTTCTCATTTCCTGATCGATACTTTTTTTTTGGGTTAACAAAAAGGGGATGCAGGTAGCGGCAACCTAGCGCCCTCGCATTACGTAATGTTCAAACTTTTTATCGAGTGTGACATATGCAAGTATTAGCTCTGTACACTACCAGTGCAAGCACTGGCCCCGTAGCCCCATCGAAGGCCTAGTATATATAGTCCACAGAAACCAATAGTTCCCATGTCCAGGCCAAAGAGCACACAACTGTCCAATGAGTCAGGATGAAAATAGAAAAAAAAATGAAATAACAAAGTGGCCATTAGAATATATTCTAATGAAACCTTCCAGCCAAAAGAATATACTTGAAAGAACCTTATGTCAAAATCTATATTTGCACTCCAGTTCATGTCATTAACTCCAAAGGCTGTTGCTTCCAAGTCATAATGATTAAAGAATATGTAATTGTTATGAATCTACTTGGTTTTTTTTTATTCTAAATGTCATTATATTAAATATTGATTGAATTTTTTTAGTAAAATGATGATTAGACAATTAAATTAAAAATAATGAGTGACCAAGATAGTGGAAAATGTTGCTTCATCCACGTAAAAGTTTCATCTTATATGATTCAGCATCACACGTTACGCAAAAAGATAGTACGGCAACAATTGTATGCTTATAACACTTTTATTCATCACCTATTAAATATTTAATTTATCTTTTCATCTTTATTTTCATGTTTTCCTAATAGAGTTCGAATCCCCTATCCACCAGGGTAGAGTATAGTGTTCTCCTCATATCTTTTCACTTCATATTTGAGAAGAATTCCAGCTCTCTTCATCTTGTCAATGTTCAAAAGTAGATCCACATCCTTAATTTGTGTTAGAAAGATTTGAAGAAAACAAAATAATCTTTGAACTCATGCATCATACAATTCTCCAAACCCTTCATTGATATATTGTATAGTGATTGAAACATCCATTGTCTTCATATCATTGAATATTAATAGTAAATAAACTAAAATAAAGAAATAATCTTCTACCAAAATAAAAAATAATGAAGTAAATCAAGATAGTCAAATATTTATAAATAAAAAAGCAAATCAGGATAGTCAAGTTTTGTTTCATCCTAGCTTTCTATTTGACATATAAGTGCACTGCTATGCACAACAGAGAGATGTGCACAGCAGAGAATAGAAGTTTCATTTTATTTGATCACGCCATTATAATCTTTTATAAAGAAAAATAAAAAAACAGAAAAGCATGCATCATCATAAATCATAGTTGGAAAGTCTTGGCAAAATGGTTAGAAACATGCTTGAGCACAGCCCATGGCCACTGAAGTTAAAGATACCTTTAGATGAATTGACTCATTTTGCACCATTGATGCTAATGCATGTACACGGAAGAATTACGCTTTCCATAAATTGTATTTGCTTATAAGAAAAGATATATATATATGTATCATTTTAAGGAAAAAGATTAAAGGAGATGTATTTACTACATCGATTAATTGTGGTTAAAATGATATATCCACATGAGACCCATATGGTCGAATAGGTTAAAAAGAAATATAATTACACGAAATTCTAAATGAGAGAGAGACATGTATATATGGTCAGTAAAGTTTTATAATATTTAGGAGAAAAAGAATATCATTTAGGGAACAAAATTTAATTGCCGGGCCGGGAACAGGCCTGCCCGGTCCTTGCACCGGCCTCCGCGGTCGCCGGGGCCTTTTTTTTTGTTGGTGGCCCTCGCTTTCTTTTTTTTTTGTTTTTTCTGTTCCTTTTTTGTTTTTTTCCCCCCCCTTTTTTGCTTTTCTTGTTTTTTTTTTCCCTCCTTTTTCTCCCCTTGCTCCGGCTTCGCGTTTTTTTTTTCCTCTCTCTCCCTCTCTCTCTCTCCCCCCTCCCTTTTTGCTCTTCTTTTTGTTTTTTCTTTCTTTTTCTTTTTTTTTTCTTTTTTTTCTTGTTGTTTTCTCTTCTTCTTTTCCTCCTCGGTCGGCTTGTTTTCTTTGTTTCCTTGTTTTCTTTGTTTGCTTTTCTTTGTTTGCTCGTTTCTCGTTCTTTGTTTTTGTGGGTTCGTTCTGTTTTGTTGTGTTTGGTTGGTTTTTCTTGGTGTTTCTGTTGTTTGTTGTTGTTGTTCGTTCGTTGGGTTGTTCCCGGTCTGGTCTTTTTTTGTCGTTGTGGTTGGTTGGTTGTTTTTCGTTTGTTGGTGGTGTTTTCTGTTTCTCCCCCCCTCGCCCCCCCTTTCTTTGGTCTTCCATTTCCCCTTCCCGGCCGCGGGCGGGCCTTCCTTTTTGCTTGTCCTTTGCGCTTCTTTTCCCCCGGCCGTGGGTGGGCTTTTTTTCCGCTTTTTTGCTGTGTTGTTTTTTTGTTCTTCGATTGCTTGTGGGTTGCGTGGTTGTTGTGTTCTTGTTTCCTTCTGCTTCTTTGGTTGTTCTGGTGGCCTCCCGGGTGATTGTTGCTACATGGGTATCATTTCTAACAAGGAAATGGATGGTCTATTTGTAAATGACTTAATAACCTTGAGGCATTTCAAACACTTATAAACTTCCTTACTCTCTATTGGATGATTCTATAGTCATAGTGGAATACACATAGTCAACCCACAAAAGTTCCGATACTCAAAAGATCCAGAGAAGAAAGCTTCCTTCTCAAGTATTGATGTGCACAGAGAAAGGGAGTTCTTGTTCTCAGCCGACCTCCAAAATCATACACTGCAATAAATTGAAAGGAAATCAACAAAAGACTTAGATGGAAGGTTTTAATCTTCTCAAAGGTCAACCCACAAAAGTTCAGATACTCAAAAGATAGAGAGAAAATTGATCCAGAGAAGAAAGCTTCATTCTCAAGTATTGATGTGCGATAGAGAAAGGGAGTTCTCGTTCTCAGCCGACCTCCAAAATCATATATTGCAATAAATTGAAAGGAAATCAACAAAAGACTTAGATGGAAGGTTTTAATCATCTCAAAGGTCATCATATTATGATCTAAATAGAAATTATGTAAATGTGGGCCACATTATCAGAATATTAGATGGCATAGAAAGATACCTTCCCAAGCAATTGGTGGAGATGAGTTCTCATCAAGGTGAAAGTTGATTAGCAGCAAAAATTATAAAAGAGATCCTATTGGTTTCCACTTGATTATAAAAATTGATTTTCTTTTTCCAATGGAGAAGAAAAGAAACATGGCTAATGAATTGTGTGGTGCTTATAAGAACATTCAGGTATAAAGATAGAAAAACAGCCTTTTGGTTAGTTGTGAAAAAACAAAATAAAATAAAATAAAAATAAATAAATAAATAAATAAATAAATAAATAAATATATATATATATATATATATATATATATATATATATATATATATATATATATATATATAATATATATATATAATATATATATATATATATCTTTTATTATTATTTTTAAATGAATTTTGATATGATGAAAGAGAGTGTCAAAAGAAGAAAGAAAGAGAAAAATAACAAAGTGGCCATTAGAATACAAGAAACCTTACAGCCAAAAGGCTATACTTTGAAGAACCCTAATATTTGCCCCTGTCCATGTCAAAAACTCCATTGCTTCTAAGTCATAATGATTAGAGAATATGTAATTGTTATGTATTCACTTGATTTTTTTATTCTAAATGTCATTATATTAAATATTGATTGGATTTTTTTAGTAAATGATGATTGAATAATTAAATTAAAAAAAAAGAAGATTGACCAAGATAGTAAAAAATATTGCTTCATTCACGTAAAAGTTTAATCTTGTATGAAGCAATGTCACACGTTACGCAAAAAGATAGTACGACAGCAATTGTATAATTAACACTCTAAATCATTACCTATAGAATGTCTAACTTATCTTATCATCTTTTATTTTCATGTTTTACTAATAGAGTTGAATTCCCTATCTGCTAGGATAGAGTATAGTGTTCTCCTCATGTTTTCTCATTATATTTTAAAAAGAATTTCACCTCTGGCTCATCTTGTTAGTGTTTAGAAATGTGTCTCTTTCCTGAATTTGTGGAAGAAAGACATGAAAAGAACAAAATAAGATTTGAATTCATGTATTATACAATTCTGCAAACCCTCATTGATGTAGCGTACATGATTGAATATTAATGGATATATAAACTAAATAAGGAAGTAATCTTCTACTAAAATAAAAGATAATGAAGTAATCAAGATAGTCAACTATTTATCAAAAAAAATCAAGATAGTCAAGTTTGGTTTCATCCCGATGATAGAAGTTTCATTTTTTACCCAAAAAAAAACAAGATAGAAGCTCCGTTTTATTTGAACATGTCATCAGTCTTGGAAAAATTTTCAAAGACATCGCAAAATGTATAGCAAAATCTACAAACACCGGAACAATATATCAAGTTGACCGAAACACTCCAAAATGTTTCATAAAATGGCACAATGATCCATTCTCTTAGTAGATTTCATAAATCATGGTTAGATAATTCATAATTCTTAAACCACCCAGAATGTATTGTGATTTTACAGTAGTACCATTAAAACCATCGTCTCTAATAAAAAAAGTAATGTTCTACCAAAATAAAAGATAATGAAGTAATCAAGATAGTCAAGTTTGGTTTCATCGAAATGATAAAAGTTTCATTTTATTTGAACACACCATTATAATCTTGGAAAATTTTCAGAGACACCCCAAAATGTATAGCAAAATTCTCAAACACCCCAACAATATATTAAGTTGGCAAAAACACCTCAAAATATTTCATAAAATGGCACAATGGTCCATTCTGTTAGTAAATTCCATTAAGTCATGATTAGATAATTCCTAAATTTCCCATAATTTATTATGACTTCACAGTATTACCCTAAACCACAGTCTTTAATCTTTTTAAAATTTTACAACATTGTCCTTATTGGATTTTAATCCTAATTCAATAATCCACAACTGGCTCCGGCGGCATCTGCGGATATCTCATTGGCAGTTGTGTATATCTCGTTGGCCGTTGTGGATAAGGTGGATAACCAGCTACCCCTGCTAGAGGATAGCCACCCTTAGACCCGATTACTACAAACGCAGCTCCAATACCTACAGTCGTTGGATAAGAGGTAAATAGGTTCACTTGCTTTAGAAGCCTGTCGGTGTCGAGCAGAGACTTTCTGGCCGAACTTATATGAGAAATCAGTTGTCCTTAAGCTTTACCACTAGGTTTCTTGACCTGATAACTCAAGTGTTGCATCTTAGATCTGACCCTGGTCCCGAATGAAGTGGATTGACTTCCGATCAATATCCCGACTATGAAGAAGATAAAACTTGCAAGAGAAGTTAGACGCTTGCCTACTAGGATGCCAAGCAACTGCCTCCGATGGCTAAGTCAGTTGGGGATCAGACTAAGATTCCGAGCGAAGCCTGCTTAGAGATTATCCATAAAATGTTCGTGTCCTTACTTGGTGATTTGGACCTTGTTAAATAGTATGCGGGTTACCTTATTTAGACCCGACAGTGTCCTGTATGCTTGCTCGTCCAGCCATAATTGTGGTGAATACCCGATTAATTATTAGTTTCCTTTCGTGTTGGCATGTCCTTTTTAGCCTTGGTGTGAGTAGGCATTCCTTATTAGTTGTATTCAATCGGGATATGTCTGGACCAAATAGACGGGTGTCTGGCCGAGTGGTATTTCGACCTTGTGTGAGTATGTGTCCACACGTGTATCTCATTCGTAACACTAGCCCCCTAGCTTGTGTGATGGTGGTTATCATCGAACGGGATAGTAATAGTTGGGAAAGTGATCGGCTGGATTACCTTACTTTCGTGCCACTCAATGGACATGTGACTGTTGGGCTTCCTAGGTGCTAGCACCAGTTGTGAGCTTACACGTAACCTGATGGGACAGTTAGCCATATTGGCTTTCTTAGGTAACTCAATCTTCTCGTAACCTTGGCCGTTGATTAGGTCGCTTTTCAATCATTCGATTAAGATCGTTTCCACTTCTTTTGGAGGTATAAGTACCCCTTATCTTCTTTGTTGAGAGCACTTCACACATCGCTTTCATTGCTCTCGACAAGCTCACGATTTTGATCCCGATCTCTCTTTGCGTTCGCTTGCCTTCGCACTTTTTCCAATCAGTATATTTCATTCCACCATGGTTAAGAAACGTGGTTTGGGTCCCGATTGGAGATTTAAATTTAATCTACCCAAGAACTCGAGGAAGACGACTCGTCTCGCCCGGGAGGGCTACGCCAGTGAGGGAAATAGTGACCAAACGGGAGCTGTCAACCTCATAGAAGATCGCATCAAGGATCTGCACAAGCAGTCCTCCGAGGACTTCTCTGATCGGTCTCTCGGATACATCCTAATGATGATGACCTGACAGAATATGATGAGGTCCTTAGGTTGGTGAGGAACCTCTCTCAGTTGGGTAGCATGGCAGGTCCCTCGTATGGCTTGGCTGAGGAGGACCCAGACGTAGGTCGTCGGGCTTCTTCCGACTCTAAAGACAAGTCTGCATTACCTTCAACTTCTTTTCCTAGTAATTATTTTATGGTGTCCCTCTTCCTTATGGACATTATGGTATGGGCATGAGTATTCCCTCTAGTAGTTCGTATTATGGGCACTCGCACGATGATTGTTACTATGAACGTGGTCTCTCAGGGTCAAAGTCTGTTGCGGAGTCCATATTTGGTTTGTGGCAGAGAAGCCTATCATCTGCATAGTCATTGGCATCAGTAATACCATCATCAGGCCTACAAGACCTTCTTTGGCCCTATTTTCACTTCCCTCACATGGGAGTTTTCTTGGAGGAGGAAGATAACCGCTATAGAGTTGCAATTCAGGACTGTTTGGACAACTATCAGTATCGAATGAGATTGGATCAATAATTGGAGTCGGATCCACCTAGGCATAATACTCGGTATTGATAGTTTGAGATTTGAGATGATTAGATGACTCTATGTACTTGTATAATGAATTGTAGATTTTAGTATTTCTCTTCACTAGTTGTGTACTTGTGTTCTCTTTGCATGTTTATATGAGTTTTCCAGACTTCTAGTTTTACCTGCATACAGTCAGGTATGTGTCAATCAGGAACATTAGCTTAGGTGATGTTTTAGATCAAAATAACACTCTCAATGTGTTTATTGGCCTTAAAATTAAGCTACACGACAAAATTAAGACCAAAATGACCCCAAATACCCCTCAAAATTGAGGGCCAAATTTTCATCGACACCCCTCCAAATGTGGCCCAAAATTTCGCCCTGTGTCCATGGTGTTGCCAACCACCTTCATTGCAACACAGGGCAAAATTTCGAACCACGCTCCCAAGTCACAAGACTCCTAATTTATTGATCATCAATCAGTACCATTGTCGAACGATTCATTCATTTGTAAATGACTTAATTCCTCTTCCATCAAATGTTAATATGGCTGCTTTAGTTTTCATTTTATGCCATGAACACCTTCTCAACCTGATTTGAAACATATGCTCAATAATATCATCTTTCTTAAGAGACCTTCTAAAGTTATCTTAACCAATTCCACATATGAAGGTTTTACACTACCTGGAGGCTGAAGGTAGGTTACAATTCTTATGATGACACAAGAACCTTTAGGCATTTCAAGCACTTATAAAATTGCTTAGTCTCTATTGGATGATTCTATAGTCATAGTGGAATACACACAATCAACCCACAAGAGTTCAGATACTCAAAAGATCCAGAGAAGAAAGCTTCCTTCTCAAGTATTGATGTGCGACAAAGAAAGGGAGTTTCCATTCTCAGCCGACCTCCAAAATCATACACGGCAAGAAATTGAAAAGAAATCAACAAAAGACTTACATGGAAGGTTTTAATCATCTCAAAGGTCATCCATCATATTATGATCTAAATAGAAATGATGTAAATGTGTGCCACATTATCAGAATATTAGATAGCATAGAAAGATACCTTCCCAAGCAATTGGTGAAGTAGATTAGCAGCAAAAATTATAAAAGAGATCCTATTGGTTTCCACTTGATTTTAAAGGTCTAATCAATGCCAACAATATCTTGAGCTTCCTTGTACTTATTTTGTTTTGGCCAAACCTTGTCCCTTATTTACTAACTATGTTCAAATTGATTTTCTTTATAATTCTCTTTTATTTTTTTATTTTTTAAAATTTTTTTAAAATGAATTTTTTTATGATGAAAGAGAGTGTCAAAATTTGTTTCCTCATAACTGAAAAGAACTAAACAAAGCTATCAAACTTGGAACCCCTTGTGAGATAGGATCTAATGGCATTTGTAGGCTTCAATCAAACTAGAGTCATTTGAGGCATTGGATTGGTATCTTTACCACAAGTGTTAGTTTACATGTTGTCTGACCTTATTGATTTTTTAGGCTGGTTCAAAGGCATTGACTTTTACCCCTTCTAAGGGGAATTTTCTCATTTACTGATCAATGCTTGGTAACCCAGTCAGAATGAGTATAGGAAATATTTTAAATTAACAAAGTGGGCATTACAATACAAAGAAACCTTATAGCCAAAAGGGGTATACTTTGAAGAACCCTAATATTTGCCCATGTCCATGTCAAAAACTCCAAAGGCTGTTGCTTCTAAGTCATAATGATCAGAGAATATGTAATTGTTATCTATCTACTTGATTTTTTTATTCTTAATGTCATTGTATTAAATATTGATTGGATTTTTTTTTTATAAAAATGATGATTGAATAATTAAATTAAAAAATAATGATTGACCAAGATAGTAAAAAATATTGCTTTATTCACGTAAAAGTTTCATCTTGTATGAAGCAACATCACACGTTACGCAAAACGATAGTATGACAACAATTGTATACTTATAACACTCTTAATCATCACCTATAGAATGTCTAATTTATCTTATCATTTTTTATTTTCATGTTTTACTAATAGAGTTGAATTCCCTATCTTCCAGGGTAGAGTATAGTGTTCTTCTCATGTCTTTTCATTACATATTTAAAAAGAATTCTATCACTGGTTCATCTTGTTAGTGTTCAGAAGTGGATCTCTTTCCTAAATTTGTGGAAGAAAGATGTGAAGAGAACAAAATAAGAACTGAACTCATGCATTATAAAATTCTGCAAACCCTCATTGATGTAGTGTATATGATTGAATATTAATGGATATATAAACTAAATAAAGAAGTAATCTTCCACCAAAATAAAAAATAATAAAGTAATCAAGATAGTCAAGTATTTATCAAAAAAAAAAATAATATGGTCAAGTTTGGTTTCATCCCGATGATAAAAGTTTCATTTTTTACTCAAAAAAACAAGATAGAAGTTTCGTTTTATTAGAAACTCATCATCATAATCTTGGGAAATTTTCAAAGACACCGCAAAATGTATAGTAAAATCTACATACACCACAACAATATATCAAGCTGACCGAAACACCCCAAAAATATTTCATAAAATGACACAAGGATCCATTCCATTAGTAGATTTCATTTAGTCATGGTTAGATAATTCATAATATTTTAAATTACCCATAATGTATTGTTAGTTTACGGTATTACACTTTTTATTTCTTTAGCAGAGAGAGATTATAGTGAGTTCCAACGGTCGATACTCTATGTTCCAGAGAAAAACTATAGCAGAGAGAAGAAAGAATCCGAAAGAATCCCAGAAGAGATAAGAACAAGGGAACCTAAGACCTCAATGGGTGGATTTATAAGAGAATAAAAGATGAAATCCTGAAATTTCTTGAAACAACTGTGGCTCCTAATTCACGACATTAAAACCTTCTCAAACCCTAAACCCTAAAGCCTAATTCTGTTAACACCATTGCCGCCATCACCAATTCCCCTGCTTTGGGCCTGATTGAAGGTAAATTTACTACCATTGAGGTGTTGGTCATTCATCCCTTCTAAGGCATCCCTCATTGACTGCTCATAGGGTTTGATAGGAAAGAAAAAATGATACAGGGTATATTGGATTTTGTAAGTTACTTTACTTAGAATAGAATAAAATCATAATTTTTAGTGGAAAAGTACTATTAAATAGATCTGTAAAGTTCGGATACATCACTATCTGAATCTAAAATCCTATTTAGCAAATTCATTATCCGAATTTTGAATCCAGAAGAAATTTAGAGAAGGCATCCAAATTCAAATCCGAAACTTTATTGGATATCCGATAATAATCCGATTCGGTAAATTATTCGATTATTGATCGGTGATTGTCATTTTTTTTTGATTTTCGATTTCCAATTTTCAATTACTAGTTGCTAGCTTTCAATCCGATTATTAGCCCATTTTTTAGAGAAAAGTGTTTAATACTTACAAATTAATTGGATAATTTCCGATTTTCGATTATCCGGTTACCGATTATCCGTATCCGATTATCATCCATTTTCAAAAAAAAAAAAAAAATGTATAATACTTTACTCTATCTGGATAAATTTTTATCCGGATATTATCCGATCCGATATGCAATTATCCAATTCGAATCTTGTTGCTTAGTGGACAGATAAGGATATTTTCCTGTAAAAAAAATTCTGGATACGGGATACCCTTAAATGTAAACGAATGTGAATTCAGAGGCGGATTTCACCTATCCATTTACAAGTCTACTATTAAAGATATATTGGTTTTTCCTAATTCAATTTAGGGATAATTACTATTGCCTCCTATACTATAGTTTAATTGCTACTTTATTTCTTATACTTTTTAAAGTTAATATTCTAACTTTAGACTTTACCAGTAATTATTGTTGCCCCTGCCGTTAAACTCCATTAGTTAAGTAATGACGTGGCAATTTTTATTTATTTAAAAATCTCAAAATAACCCTAAGATTTTATTCTACTTATTTATACTTTATATTAAATCACGAAAAATTAACCCTAATTTGGTATCTCCTTATTTTTTTTTATCTTTTTTATATTTAGTTTTCAATTTGGTGTTTTTTTTTTAAGTTTTTCTTATTTGCTTTCCAATTTGATATTATCAATTTAAAAAAATTGCCAATGGTGGATTAGTAAAGCGGTTAAAAAGCCAAACCTCCCATACTCCCCCCACTCTATATAAAAAATCTTCAGATTCAAAAAATAAAAAATTCCTACTTCTATTAGGTTTTCATTTATTTATTAGCTAATTAGGCGTTACCAATTTTAGGAAGTTCCTTTTCATAGCCAAAAAAAATGATTTAGGTAGTCTTTTTTTGGGAAGTCAAAATATTAAGAATACAACTCTAAAATTGGTAGTTGATTTTTTTTTTTTTTTGTCTAAATGCGGATAATATTGTGTTTTGACTTTTTAATTTTAGAAGGACAAAATAGACATTAAATATACAACTGTAACGGTCTCTTAACATTGTCAGAACTGAGAGAGGGGCAAAAATAATTTCATAAAGAACATGGTCTTTTTAGTAATCAAGCTATAGTACAAGGGGACAACAATAATATCCCTTCAATTTACCATTCTAACGGAAAAGGGGTTGGTTGCAATTTTATGCGACATTTTGGGGGGTGTCTATACCAACTTGATATACTTTTGAGATGTGTATAATTTTTCCTATACATTTTGACATGTTCTTTGAATTTTTTTTAATAATCTTTTATCAAAAAAGGGGAAAAAAAAGAAGCATGCATCATCATAAATCATAGTTGGGAAGTCTTGACAAAATGGTTAAAAACATGCTTGAGCACAGGCCCCTAGCCACTGAAGCTAGAGATACATGCATTTGCTCATTCTAGATAAGTTGACTTACCAACAACAGATCCCGACTTGTGAGGTCTTCTCGGATGGTTACCCTTCTCACTAGTAGGGGAAATTAAGGGAGCTCTTTTCCAGATGAAAGAGAATAAGTCTCCTGGGGTGGATGGGTTTCAAGCGAGGTTCTATCATGAGAACTGAGACATTCTTGGGGAAGATCTGACCTCGAAAATCCAACATTTCTTCAATGGAAGACTATTTGTTAAAGAGTTTTAACAGAACTGTTATTACATTAATCCCCAAAAGGAAAAACCCTTAAGAGGTGAGTCATCTTAGACCTATCAGTCTTTGTACTGTTCCTATAAGATCATAGCTAATTGTTTTCCCAATAGACTTTAAGCCTTCTCGTTCTCACATCAAAAGTGAAATTCAGAGTGCTTTTGTCTATGGGCATGCTATCTTTGACAATATTTTTCTGGCTCATGAATGTCTTCACTTTATAATAAGAAAAAAGTCTAAATCCAAGAAAAGCTACATGGCACTAAAGTTTGATCTGTGCAAAGCTAATGAATAGAATTGACTTTTATAAAGGATTGTCTAAGTTCTCTAGGGTGTAACCCAAGATGGATTCATTGGGTAATATAGTACATCTTCACTGTTGAATTCCAAGTCAAAGTTAATGGCCAGTTGTACGGTAGGATTGTCCCATCAAAGATGTTAAGACAAGGATGCCCACTCAATCCTTACATATTTATTTTGTGTCATGAGATTTTGTCTAGAAGACTCACTTCAATCATAGGAATCCCTAGGCTCCGTGGAATCAAAATATCGGAATCCGCTCAATAAATCAATCACCTTTTCTTCGCGGTTGATTGGATGAGCGGGGAATCCAATCTTAATTGGGCAAATTCTCCAAGAATATAGGGAGGGGTTTGGTCAACATATAAACAATTTTAAATCCTCTGTACTCTTTAGCAAGGATCTTTAGCAAGGATCTCCCACAAGGGCCACAACCAAATCGGGCTTATATTTTGCAGTTATTTGAAAATCTATTGCCACAACCCTCCTTTCCTATGCAATGTTCACTTTCCTCTTGCCAAATGAATGAGCACTAGACTAACGAGGCAGATTAGAACTTTCTGGTGGAAAAACAATTCGAATTCTGGAATTAATTGGGTTAAATGAGAGAAATTATGCCTTCCCAAGAAGAGTGGGGGTCTAGAGTTCAGGGATTTTCACCAATTTAACAGTGTTTTTAGCTAGACAAGGGTGGAGACTTCTAACTCAACCTGATTCCCTTTGGACAAAAACCATGAAGGCCAAGTATTTTTTCTGATGAATCTTTTATGCAAGCCACTGTCCCAAGAAATGCCTCTTGGGGTTGGAAGTATCATAGCAAGGAGAGATGTGCACACTCTTGGGCATATGAAGGGGGTGGGCATTTACTTAGATCCATGGATTCCAGGGAACCCACCTCTAGGCACAACCTCTCAAGTCCCCAATTAGTTCATGATCTTATTCATTGTCTGGGACCCAGGTGGAGGTTTTGTTATGGCCAAATCAACAGCGCGTTATGGAACATCAGCATTGCCAATAGAAATAGAAGCTATCCGGGACTCTTTGTTATAGACAAGTGTCTCTTAGCCTCTCCCATTTTGCAATTTGCAATTTCTTCTGATGGCAAAGTTGCTGTTTTGGCCCTACAAGGGCAAGCTCAGTCTTTAGATTGGGTTAGTAGAGGTATGCTGGAAGATGCAATAAGGCTCAAAACTATATCTCTGTTTGCTCAAGCGTGTTATGTAAACATGTCTGAAAACAGATCAGCGGATTACCTCGCGAGTGGATAAAGTTCAGGTTGAGTCGTGTGCGGTGGTCAGTGACCTCAGTCCCACCTCCTTTCCAGAAGAAGAAGAAGCAGCAGCTAAAAGGATCATGAAAAATCCCTAAATCTATTCACAGAACAAGGGTTCCCATTGTTTTTTCATTATTCGCTCACAAGTCACAAGACTCACAACATAATGATCATTGATCAGCACCATTGTCTGCAAATGACTTAATTCCTCTTCCATCAAAATGTTAATGTGGTTTCTTGGGTTTCCATTTTATGCCATGCACACCTTCCCAACCTAAATTGAAAGCATATGCTCAATAATCACCTTCTAAAGTGATCTTAACCAATTGCACATATGAAGGTTTTACAGTTCCTAGAGGATGGAAGGTAGGTTGCAATTTTTGCAGAGTGAACAAGTGATCCATTATGATGATGATACAAGATCCTTCAGGCATTCAAGCACTTATAAAAATTCCTTACTCTCTCCATTGGATGATTCTAAAGTCAGTGGAATACACAGTCTGAAACCCACAAAAGTTCAGATACTAGAAGGATCCAGAGAAAATTGATCCACTAAAGGTTGAAAGAAACCCACCTAGCTTGTATGCACAACATAGTAAGAAGGTTCAGATGGTACAAAAAGCTTCCTTCTCAAGAATTGATGTACTCCAGAAAAAGGGACTTCCCGATCTCGCCGATCTCCGAAATCATAAACTGCAATAAAATGGAAAGTTTCAAGTTGTAAGTATTGGGGAATTAGGTGGAGCCGAATTCTAGATGAGCTTTGATTTGTATTCCAGTTTAAAAAGCCTAGAGAAGTACAGGCTTGTTCACACCCATGCACACCATATAGGATCAGGCAACCACATAAAACTCCAAAGCCAAACCATAAGAAACTAACTTTGACATTTTTATGGAAAAAAAGAAAGAAGAGAAAGTATTTGACATTATGTATGTGGTGGTTATGAGGTTTACTAAGAGTGATAATACCAATTATATATTTTGCAGATCCTTCTCTCTCTCAATCCTGGTCTGTACTTATGAAATTGTAACAAGAAGCTACAAGCCTAACAATAAACCTGTGTCCAAGAAAGGACTTTGGCCTGCAGACTATAACCTGCGAATTCCACTTCTATGGATTCAGCCAGGATTGATTTTCAGAAATTGCCAAGGTTGTTTTATAAAGAGAATGAGAGGATTAACATATGGTACTACTAATGCATGATGGAATGCAAAATTTGCAGAAAGGATCTAAGAAGTGCAAGAGGCAGGGCCTTCCATGGACCATTTCAAATCCTTCCTTATGTGAAATTAAGGAAATAAAAGAAAACATGCCTTGGAGATTTACATATTATCTTCTTAGGGTGTTTTACAAAGAAAACATGGAGAAAAGATTACTAACCATAAACTTCACTGATAATAAACTTGCTTACAGACATTGGACTTGATTATAGACGTTGAACTGGGGCATGTCATAAAAACTTCTATCACTTCAAGAGTGCTTTTGATTCTTCGAGCCCAAAACATAAGACACATTCCGCTTTTATAGGAGACAGACTCTAGAACTTACAAATTTTGTATAAGAGACAATAAAGAGACAATAAAATTTGATTATACGATGGGGACTGAAAGCGACATCTCCGCTTTTATTTTTTAGGGGACGAAAATATTCTAAATTGTTTACAATATTTACAAAAGTATCCTTAATAACGTAATGGATGTCAATTTCCAGAATCTTCTAACGTCATCTTCTACTCGTGCACTTGTGATGTTGACTTGGGTTGAGGATTGTATAACTAGAATATTCTTCTAGAGGCTCATTAGGGCATCCACATAACATTATGTTATTGTTTTCCTAATTGATTTGCCTCAAGATGGTAACCTATATTTTACTAGCATGATTTTTGCTAGGCATACATATTTCCCTTTGCATGCTCAAGTTGAAGCATCTGGTTTTATACTAGCCAGTCTAGTTTACCAATTAATTTACATCGTTGGTACTATCATGGCTCCTGCTATTGCCTAGATCAGGGGTTAAGGACTAGGATGAGGCTTTACATGGTCGTCCTATGAACCATGTGGTTCTTTAAGGATTGGCAAAAACCATTGTGGTTTTGGTTAGGTCCACAAAAACCAGTTCAAACTTTTATGCCATTAGAGTTGGTCAGAAGATTCTGGAAACCGACATCCATTATGTCATCAATGATTTTTTTGTAAATATTGTAAACAGTTTAGAATATTTCCGACACCTGAAAAATAAAAGCAGAGATGTCGCTTTCAGTCCCTATCGTATAGCTAGATTTTATTGTCTCTTATACAAAATTTGTAAGTTCTAAAGTCGTCTTACGTTTTGGGCACTCGAAGAATAAAAAACACTCTGAAATGATAGAAGTTCTTATGACATGTCCTAGTTCAACGTCTGTAATCAAGTCCAGTGTCTGTAAACAAGTTTATTATCAGTAAAGTTTATGTTAGTAATGTTTTCTCCATATTTTCTTTCTAAAACACTTTTGGAAACCCGAAAGGGAACCCTAAGAAGGTAAGATGTAAGCTCCAAATCCTGTTTTCTTTTATTTCCTTAATTTTGCATAAGGAAGGATTTGAAATGGTCTATGGAAGGCTCTGCCTCCTACATTTCTTAGGCCCTTTTTGCAAATCTTGCATTCGATCGTGCATTAGTAGTACCATCTATTTATCATCTCCTTCTCTTTATAAAAACATCTATCCTTGGCGATTTCTGAAAATCAATCCTGGCTGAATCCATATAAGTGGAATTTGCATGTTATAGTCCGCAAGCCAGAGTCCTTTCTGTTGCCAATATGGCATTTCTTTTACATAAGTTTGTTGTTAGGTCTATAGCTTGTTGTTATAATTTCATGAATAAAGACCAGGCTTGAGAGAGAAGAATCTGGAGGAAAAAAAGAAAAAAAAAGCACACCACCAGTCGCACTAAAACTGGCCCAATCTCTTCGTTATATATACATACATATATATATATATAGGTTCTTGTGCTTCTTGAGTGAACTAAAAAAGAGGCATGGTGGCAAACATGCGCACACAAGAACTCTATAAAGAAAGACCAAAACCCCAAGCTAGAGTCCTAGAATGAGACTTTACAATCCTTTCAGTTGAACAATATGGGTAAAACCATCTTTGCCTCCGCCAAGAGACATGAAAGAGTGAAACAACTGTACTATGGTGATAAATTAGGCCTCTTCCACACTCCAATGCAAATAGTAGGCGCAGGGTTATGTTTTAGTCAGAATTACTCTTCCGTTTTAGAATAGGACTTTGCAATTGACTTTCAGCCTCCCCCCCCCCCCACCCTAAACACACTTTTCTCTCCCAGTATGTAATACCCCATCATGGATGACTAAACCAGATTAATCAATTCTTTTCTTAGTGTAATCGAGGCTCCTACCTTCTCCATTGTGAGACCTTGTCTTTTCAGTGATATCTAGATAGAAGGCTGGTGACTTGCATCCAAATTTGCATGCTTCCTGAATTTGGAACACAAGCTGCTGATTGATGATTGATCTCTTACCTTGAATTTGGCTGTAGAATCAACCTTCAACTGACGGTCTATCCTACAAGCTGCTGACTTTGAAAGACTGCAACCTCTTAAGGAGATCCATTATCCCAATCGCCTGTCTCCCCTTCAATTTTTTTCTTGAAGCCCCAAGAACATCCCAGCGAGAGGCCACTACAGCAAGACCTGCTACTCCAATACACAACCTTTTGAAAGACCCAAGCAAGGTGTATTTTTTGCCAATCTTCTGACACCCCAATCTAAACATTGGGCAACCCCAGTCTTTTGGACCACATCACCACCACCATCAACCTATGACCGTTCCAAAATTCGCCAACATCAAACTCTCAAACCCCTAGATCCAGCCCTTTACTTGTATTTTCGAATTCACCAAGAAACCCTAATTTCAGAGTTGAATCTACATTTACCTAACCAGTAGACCTGTCAAGAACTTGGAGCATCATCCCCATACATCGTCCCTTATGTTTGATCTGAGTTTCTTAGTGATCCAGCCATTGGATCTTTGGTTCTTTATAACCCTATATGCCTACCCTAAAACCTCACAATGTGACTTTTCCCAGGAAATCAACTTTTTCCCGTCCAAACAACCCTGTTATAACCTATTCTTTGCACATCCCCCAATATGAAACAAAGCTTTCTTTCTAGCCATTTCTATAGAGGTCCCAAGTAAAATTTTCTTGAGTCCTCACTATCAATTTTTTAAACCTACCTTATTTTCACCAAATTTGAATTGGTTAGTACACAGACCTTGGATATTGGTCCTCAATCCTACTGAAGCTACATCAGTTACAGGTCAAGTTATTTGGGAAGTCCTTTGGTATATGATAAACTAGGTTAACTATAAGCCAGGCTAAAGTGTTATGAAAAGCATTTGTAACACAATTCAAGAAAGATCAAGAACTCATGCAAGTGCTTCCCAGTTGGGGATAAACTGACCTGCAAGACCTGCCTTAAGTAGTCCATGGGCTGCCATGAATATATTACTAACCTTTAAAGGTTTTACAATAGGGTCAGGAGTGTTAAAGATTTGGAGTACGGCTGTTTTTTTTTTTTGTTTCCTTCCTTATTTTGGTTTTCATTTTTTGAATTCTTTTAGTCTCCTATTGTATCCCAACTCACAAGGGCAGAATAGTACTTTTCTAAAATGTTTTTCATTATAAATTACTGAAGCCTCCAATGAGTACAACAGAAGTTAATCGCAGGAATTCTTCTTTTCTTAAAATCTGCATGTTGACACCACCACCTCCTCTAATCTCTATTCTCTGTTTTTCTGTTCTGAGTTTGATTATAGATCCTGGGATTCTAATAGTAACAATGATGAGCACCATTAAAATAAAACAGTACAGAAGCTAACATCTTCATTACTGGATACCAAATTAAAATTGTTTGTCTTGACCTGGGGGGTTCATGGAGTTCGTATTATCATGTCCAAGTATTTTAGCTTGGTTAAGTTTTACCTATATCTTTCCTATTGTAATAAGATTTTAGGTTTAGCTAAGAGCTTTAATTCTATTTGACTTTGATTGAATAGGTTTTTGACTCACTCTTGGAAGAGTTAACAACTAATAGTCAATTCTCACTGTTATAAATATTTGGGGGCTGGTCATGATAGATGGCTAGACTATGACATAGCCTTCTGCATCCTCCCTATCTCTTTCACCTTCTTCCTCTCTTTTCTCTGGTTTCAGCGGTTTCAGCCTTTGGTTATTTTAGTTCTGGTATTATTTCAAAAGATTGATTATGAGAGCCTGTAAGAGTAGTAGACCTTCAGACTCCTGTGATGTAGACATCACACACTTGTACATGAGTCCAAAACTATCAGGTAGAAAATATTACTAATGGATCCAAGCCTGAAACTAATAGATCGAATCAAGCTCATCATCCAATCCAGAGTTGTGGAATGAAAACTTTGTTGGGGGGGGGGGGCTTAAGAGAGCTAAGGAATGAAGATGTTGAGAAGTAAACAAACCATTATAGGATTGCCAAAGTAGCATCATGATGAACATGGAGTAACATTTGCCAAATGGTACATTCTGTGATTGGGTAAGCAAACTACATGACTCAGGATAACCTTATCTTGGAAAACAAGATGCAACTTAAGACCCCAAATTTCTTGTTCATCACCAAATAAGAGTACGGAAGTCAATGAATAATGATAAATAAGTAATTGTTCAGTCATCACTATTACTGTATAATGGGAACCTATTACATAATAATCTGCAGAGGTATCAACATAGAATTTTTGTTCGGTCAAATATCAACATACTAAGTTGAGCACAGAATGTACTCTAGTCCATTCGTGTTGCATCAGATGTATCTTCATTTACATAGTACAGCTGAGAGGGAACTTCTGAATGAAGCAACACGTATATCTAATCACATTATTAGTCCATTCATGATTCTGAATATAACATGTAACTACAAGAACCACCATGTTGTACGTACCAAATATGATCCACAGTTATTCAGTGTCAGGAGCTATTCCCAGAATCAAGGCCCAAAAACTTCCTCATTGCACACAGGACATGCCTGAAATAAAAGGAGCACCATTCCATAAAATCAGGTTCGTGGAATGAAAGGAATCAACATTCAGCATGAACACTACACAAAAAAATTGACCAGTGAGGTGAGAAGCATCCTGGCTCACACCTTATGATTAGCTTATTACTCATTGGATGGGGAGACCAACCAACAAATTAGATGTACAGGTTGCTTCCTTGCTCCATTGATGGATTGTACATAAAGCAAGAACCAAAATTAAGGTTTGCTGACAATCCCTGGCTACAATCCCAGGGACCCCATAAATAGTACCTGCGACTCCTACTTTTTCCACTTCGCATATGGGCTTTATATTCTCTACGGCGTACTATGAGATGACTGATGACCAATAAATACTTGGACCAAGATCCGGAACTTAATTTTTTCTTTCACTATCAGGAATCAAATTGGGAATTTGTTGCTATTTAAAAAGGATCAGTTTGAAAATTTGAACCAGATTCCATTTAAAATGCACTAATATTTTACACGAGTAAAAGGAAACTATAAGGATATGCAAAACTTACTGGGACAATATTTTAGACCAACAATAGTGAAAATCAACAACCAGAGTAGCTTCTAAGAAAAAATTACCCATATAGGACTATATTAATATATCAACATCCTGTTGTCATCAATTGAAAAACTGTGATGACATTAGAATGTAGACCATCCACTGCTTGAATAATTAAAAAAAAATATATATATATATATATATATATATATATAAAGATATAAAATTTGTTCAAATCAGAAAAAGTAACTCGAGTGGCTGGGCTTCCTGTTGGACAACCTAATAATACACCTTCCAACATCAACGCCCCCCCCCGGGGCCCCACCCCCCCAAAATTTATTTTTTTTATTCTCAGTGCCAATGTTCCGTTAAACTAATTTCAAGCATGGCCCATATGTCGTACCATTGGTTTCTTTAAACTTGAGGTGAGATTATTAATGAATGAAAATAGTTATCCACCACTTTAAATCCCAGTTCCTATCCTCACCCAGGCAAAATTTCAGGTTCTTTTGGTTATTGATATAAAGCAATCATAACCAAGATAAATTGTCTAAGATATTTGGTTTGAATGGTTAAGACCTAGTATGGCAAATGGTTTGGTTGAGTTGGTGCTTTTAGATTATTTTTGAAGGAAAGACACTTCTTCAGTCTTCTCAATTAAGGAAAGGCATTATTTAGTCCCTCGATTGATGGGGAATCATCAGACAATCAATTTTTTTTTTTGACACTTCCTAATACCAAAACTGCAAATAGTTCATCTTTTTATTGGAAAAAAGTTTAGTAAACATTTAAGAGATAAACATGTAATCTACATTGACCTGATGGGCAATGGCTCCAACAAACAAACCCAATGCTCCTCTAACGTTGGCTTGGGCTTCAAAGGCTAGTTCACTTTAGCTCATACTCCATCTTTCTTTTTCTTCTTCTTTTTTTTTCTTTTTCCTATGCTTGGTCTTAAAAATCTCATGTGTATATGTATTAACTTTATCTGAATAACAGTTTATTTTGGCCAAAATAAGATCAGTTGCAGTACCAATTAAGTGATCCAAGATTCTCTCAACCTCTTTCCTTTATCATATAGTTTCAGGCTACTTGAAATGGCAACAATTCTTCAGAATTTGGCTTGGGTTACAATATGTGTAAGTCAACCTGACTGAGGCAACAAACGCTACTTTTGAGACAGGATTGAGTTGACCCAACATAATTATCATTTGAAACAGTAACACATCCAAGTATAGATGTGATTAATGGAATGAAAAACATATTGGCTTTTGACACATACTCCCTTGGTTGGATCACAAGTTCAAACTTGCATACAGTCTGGGTCTTCGAGATTGTAAAAAGCTTTGGGATTTTGTGATCTAACTGCTCCGGCACGTTTAGAGGGATGATCCCAGTTGGTATAGCATGCCGCACTGGTATGACTTGTATTGCCAAGATAGAATAATAGTAAAAGAAAGCGCTCACATAATCAATGTGTCCTATACCTTACTCTGCTTCAACCACCGAGTGATGCATTTTGAATGATATTGGTGTTGGCATGGCAAGATAATCAACTCATCACGATTTTTGTATTCCATGTAACAGATCACACACCTGCAAGTACCAAACTGTCAAAACAAGAAAAGAAATTTCTCAAGTAACATCAACAATGAACCCAAAAATGGGAAGAAAAAAGAAAAAAGAACTTAAAAATAGAATCTGTAAAACTTTTTGATGTAGGGAAAAAACATGAAGAAAAGAAGCCAAAAACTGTTTACGTGAACAGTGTCAGAAGGTTCAGTGGGCCCAAGACCAGTAAGTACTTGATACTACTTCCTAAGTTTATATTTTCTTTAAGTCAGAGTAAGTTGCAAGGTTAGGTTTCTAATTCCCAACTTAGTGGTTTCTATTCTTCTGCAACTTGAGGTGCAAGATAAGCCCTCTATATATATTATAAAGGCCCCCCACAGATGATTTGTTAAGTTGAGCAGCAAGTTGCCTAGAGCAAAGAATATTCTTGTGGTTAAACTGAGTGACCATGAAAGGTTGAGAGGCCTAGCTGGGGAGAACCAGACTCATTGGGCTTAGAGAGAATCAAAATCTGGTATGATTGAGACGAGGGAAAGACAAAGTTGATGAGAAAAGGCTGCAAGTGAAAAACAGAGGAGAGTACTGAAATGGAGCACAGTGACAATGGTGCTTCCTGACTTGCTTTAAGAACTTGACTCTGGCAATGTTGTATGGCTAAAGATAGTTGAAAGGAAGATAACTAGATAACTAGAGTTTTAGTAGTGTCCCACCCAAAGCCATTCGATAAACTCTCAAGTATTTTCATTGGGGAATCTTTGTCCGAAAATTTTAGAATTACTATTCTTGCTGAGAGAAGGACATCTACTTATAAGCTAACCCATCAAGACAAAACCAATAACAATGCTTGATGCTTACTTGACATTAACTATAACTTCCACCTGACTCACCTAACTTTTAACTAGTAGCCTCCTTTTGACAACAAAACTTCATTTATTGACAAAACTTCCACCAATATCCTATTGCCACTCACGTGATATGTGCTCTAATATTACAAAATTAAAACAACACGTATAAGTCAAACTTCCATCAAGTATGGGCTACGGCCTTGGTGAAGGGTCTAGGTCAAGCCTATCAAGATCAATAACATTTGGATTAGGTCACTTATTGTATTGTGTAGTCAAAAAAAAAAAACTTTCTGAAAAATACTGTTTAGGCCTTCTTGATGGTAGGTTGTTGGCTGGAACAGCTGAACGCTCTGCATCAACTCTCCCTATGTGAAAAACATTTCCCTAAAACAATATGTCAATGTTCTTGAAATCGTCTACGTAGATCCATGTGAGTTTTGTTGGCTGATGACTCTTCCATTTGATAACTTATGACAATGCCTGCCATGGCAAGTCAAAACATGGGTCATCCACCACATCTTCAAAGTGTTCTCTGACCAGAGCTTTAAATTATGGAAGATGAATGTAATGCTTGACGTTAGCTTTACTCAACTGATTGCACATGTAAAGTGATGTAGGACAACCCTAGAGACTAGGGCATTCTACAAAGAAACAGAATCCTAAGCTAATTAAGACACTAGGGGAGATTAGGGGAGGGGTTTGCATCACACATGTTCAAACCAAGAATAGAAATTTACTACAGATATAATTTCAGCAATAAGAAATATAAATAGCAAGCATATTTCTAATCCAAAGACTCAAGATGAACAAACCGAATCAAGTTTATTCAATCCACACAACTAGTCAAGAGGAGGGGAGAATGGGGCCTTGAATTCACAGTAAATAAAACATTTTCAGCAACACATAATATGCTTTAGTCCAATTCCAATAGGGGCAAAAATACATAAACAATGTTAACCTCAACTCAAACCAAGACTAACCTAACCCAAACACAAAAGAAACCAAGGTAACAAACCTGAAATAATATAAACCAGCAGCAAGTAATAGTAAGCCAGTGAGGTAGCAACAGAGAAAATAACAAGGCAGAATGGTGGGGGAGAAAGGAGAAGAGGGCAAGAAGAAAAACCCAAGTGATTGCAGAAAATTCTTTACTTCAGCAACACCTAAGACAGAGGAAAGAAAAGAACAACAGGAAAAGAAATTCTGAGCAAAGGGGACTATCGTGGGGAAGTAAGGGAGCAGAGGGACTGAGGGAGAAGGGAGAATGAAGACTAAATAGCAGAGAAATATTCTGCCCTAGGGAAGAAGAGAACAAAAAATAGGGAAGAGAGGGGAAGGAAAAACCCAGCGGCAGAACTGGGCTGCTGTGAGATCTTTCAGAGACAAAAAAAAATTTATTGGAGAAGAAACAAGGTTTTTTTCAGAGGAAAAAAAAAAAGTAGAACTAGATAGAGGGGCGAGGGAATTTTCTACAAAAGAAACAGCAGCAAAGAAGAAGAAAACTTACCAAAGGGGAGGAGGAAAGCTCACGCCTAGAAAGAGAAGGTACTGGTTCAATCCTTTTTTTTCCCCTTTTCTTTTCTGGTTTCATGCCATCGATCCTTGCGGGTCTTTAGTAAAAATCCAAACGGTGTGAGGGTGGAAAACCAAAGGAACGAGATTTCGTTGGGAAATCTGCGAAGGTGGGCCCGGGAGCCCACGGAAGTTTCGTGATGGGGGGGGGGGGGACGGTTTTCCCCCCACCCTTTAACTTAATTCTCAAGTGTCAGATTCCAAATAAAAAACCCTCTTACTTTTATCACACGCAATCCCAATTTCCTCTTTTGAAAATTTTAAAATATACTCTTTACTCAAGGAACGAAAAGTCATATCATATAAGTCACACGTTACACTTCATTATTACACACCCTGCAAAGTAAAATTTAAAAATTAATAAAATAAGATGAAATATCCTGCAAAAACGTCTCAATCAATGCTCATGTTTAGTTTAATATTTTTTTTATCTTTTTACTTTTAGAATCTGTGGTTCTCCATAAACCAAGTATGTTGCTCAATGTAAAAACCAAAAACATAAAAACTTATTTGAACTTCAGAGTTCAGAATTTAGACTTGAGAGATGACACCTTGTGTGTGATGGTTCAGAAGAAAAAGGCACAATGCATTTTGAGATGTTTGCATTTTCTTCATTTTGTTGCAGGGATGAAGTTTGGTGTTTTGGGACGAGCTCCGGCGAAGTTCTACTTGCAACTTGCAAGTAAGACAATAACAAGAAACAGAACCGAGCACAGGTTTCACCAGATTTTGGCGATCGGCGGCGACTACCAGATTTCTTTTCCTTTCTTTCTTTCTTCTTCTCTTTCAACGGCCATTTTCTTGTGATTTGCTGGAAAATCCAGATTTCCTTCCCTTTCTTTCTTTCTTTTCCTCTTTCATCGGCCATTTTCTTGTGATTAAATCGACGATTTTCCGGCGATATTTAACTAATCTCGTTTCGCCCCCTGGTTTCGGTTTGCCGGGTTTAAGGGATTGACAGCTTTGGAAAGTTCCAGAAAAATGCCGCAGGTATGGGAGAAGAGAATGAAATTACCACTTGTCAAAGAGAATGAAAGAGGTTTGCTGCTGCTGTGAATGAAAATTGAATGAAGAAAGCATCAAACAAGGTTGCTGCACTCCGACTACTTAAACCTCCTTGACTCTTGATTTTCAGCAATTTTTATTGATCTCAAAAGCTGATTTGTTTCAATTCAGGGCCTTGAATATATGGCCAAATAAGAAAGACTCCTAATAGAACTCAATACCAGCGAGTTCTATTCTAGAAAGACCTAGGACCTAATCTCTAACTCAAACTCCTACTTAACTAATTACAATTTGAATTCAAATAAACAAAAAAGACTGTCAACTACTAGGACTCCTTTAATTAATAGAAGTCCGACCTAACTAAAACTCTTTAAACAGAAGTGGTTAAATTTTAGAAAATGAAATACCCCTAGGTGGTGGGCATGAAGGGGCTGCTGCCTAGTGCTTCTTGCAGCCACTACCAGGGGGGCAGTTTGTGATTTATGGGGCCAAGTGAATAGGTCATTTGGGCTAACTCCGAGCACAAGCGTAGATGGAGTGGGGAAAATGATTCAGTTGCTGAACTATTGTAATCAAATTCAGCAATATCAAGAATGGAAATCTGCATCTTCTTATAATAATTCACTAAGTAATGCAAAAGAGTGTACTTGAATCTAGCACCAGATTATGGGTGGAAGGCCATTGAGAATTTTAATTACGTAATGTCTTCAACCAAAGTATCTCCAGCTCATAAACTTGCCATCTCTATTTGAAACAGTAGAGTGTGGTATTCCTTAGAAGTGAACAACTTTGAAGAAGAGTATAGCAGTATATTGTGTGGCAAAGGTTTCACAGCACAAAATGAAGTGTGCCATCTAGGTGAAAGGTCAGCTATTCAAGTCTATTGCAAACGTTGGAGAGTTGATTTGGTGTAGCCAACAGCCCACCATCAAGAAGGCCCGATGGCCATTCCACCAAGAAGTATTTCCAATTGAAGGCCTAGACCCTAGTTTAGCCCACAATTCAGCCCAAGACCCAACCCAACACTCTCGACTATGTCCCTAGCCTAGGCCATAAGTGGCACTTTATGCAAACTGCACCAATGTGTCTACATGCCTAGTAAGATTAGCACATGTGTATGTATGAGTGGCAGGTAGATACTTGGTGGAAGCATCATCAATAAAGAAGACCCCTTGTCAACAAAGAAGCTCCATGACAAATATTGAGTATGGGAATTCGGTCAATATTTAAGTATGTGGTAGATGGGAGTTAGTTAAACGTTGTTGACTGCATCAGTAGTGTTGTCTTGATGGGTTAGCTTATGAATAAATGAAAATCTCTTAAGAAGGAAGAATAACAATTCCAAAATTTTCAGAGTACATCTCTCATAATAATACTTGTGAGCTTATTAAGTGTCCTTGAGTGAACTCATAAAGTGGGACACAACTAAAACTAGTGGTCTAGCTATCTTCCTTTCAACTCTAATCAACTATCTTCAACCACACATCACCTCAATGAAGTTTTCAAGCAAGTTAGCAACTGTCATTGTTATTGCACTCTATCTCAATATCTTTCAATATCTTCCCTTCTTTTTTTACTGTAGCCTTTGGTTGCAGACCTACAAGGCTGCCATGGTAGAATGAAGGATGAAGAGAAACTAAAGTTACTGTGGTAGCAGATAGAGAAGGTAAAGAGGTTACTGAAACTTGAAGGGGACAGACGAAGCGGATCATAGGTATGTCAAGATGAAGAGAATAGATGGGAGCCTAGAGTCCCACTGGTTGGCTGGTTGCCCCACCACAAGACTCTCACCTAGCCTTACATAATAACTCACAAGTAATCTCATAAGAGAAGAAAGCTTTGATAATTCTTGAATTGTTGTGCTTCTTGAAAGAAGCCCATCTTATTTATAGGCTAACCCACTAGACAACGAACTACTACAAAGTACACAACATTTATTCAACTACCACCTAGTTTCCCCAAACCTTTGACAATGAGTTTCCCCTTGAAAATGGGGCCTCTTTTATTGACAAACTCCCATCAACTAGCTACCCACCATTCATACATAACATGTGCTTAATAATAGAAAAACACAAAAGTCAAACACGGGCCAAGTCTACCATTTGGGCTAGGATTGGTCCTTTGTTGAGGGCCCAGGCCAACTTGTTACTTGCACTGGGCTTTAAACTTGAGTTGGACTCTGCACCTGAACTCGGGCTAGGCATTTATTCGAGTAATGTATTGATCAGGCATCTTTGATGGTGGGCTCTGACTTGAACCAGCTGGATGCTCTGCATCAGTCTTTCCTCCTTCTAACACTCCCATCAACCATGGGCTTTTCCTAATCTCCATTATACCAGATTTTAATTTTTAACCTTAGTAGCCTTTAGGATCTGAGCCTGTTACCCTTCCTTGCAGACAAACTTCCGAAAGCCATATTCCAACTACCAGTGCTCCATATGCTGAGACCTTTTGAGGGTTGGCTTGCCCCTCTAGAATGCCACTCACCTCAGTTTCAGTCTTAACTATTGGTTAGATTGCTCTGCAGGCCACCATCTTCCAATTCCATTTCAACTTCATATGTCGCAGTCATTCCAGTGACTAGTTTGGCCTGCAGCACCATAGTTACTAATTTTCGAGTTGCTACCGTATCTCTTGATTTAACCATCAGAAGTCAGATAGGCTTTCAGTAGTATATCTTCTCCATCATACAAGCAACACTCAATCAGGGTTGAGAGCCATTCTGCCATCCAATTTGGTTTTTCTTACTCTTAAAGTCAGTGATTTTGATTTGTAGCTATTTTGATGTTTTGCTGCAATCAATCCTAACGTAGAATGGTTCTTAGCTGATTTTCTTCATTATTTTTCATTTCAAAAGTAGTGAAATTAATATGTGCATCCACACACACCCACGCACACTCTTCACAGGACACGGTCCTAGTCTCCTAAATGCCAACCACTGACTGCCCCTGAAAGTCATAAGCTTCAAATTTCTTGACTTTTGGAAGGTAATTTTGCAGGCAGCAGAAAGGGATGGGTACAGTTAACATAGGATGGCCCTATTATTTGAGGCAAGCTAGTTGCTGAAGCAATATCCCCTGCAATTGAAATATCAACATGCTGAGCAAAGCCCCAGAGGAACCACATGCTCAAACACACCAAGGATGTGGTGATGCTTCAAGCACAAGATTCTTAACATGTTACATGAGACATATGTAAAATGTTTACCTTGACAGTCAGGTTGCTCCAGTGCGACCAACTGGCTGCAGGGTTGAATTAAGGGAACAGCATGTCCAGAAAGCAGGGGTAAGGCTGTGACACAATGACCCTCAATAGACCTCTGTAGTAATGGAATGGCCTTTGGGATTCTCCAACACAAAGAAGTGATTTATTTCCCATTGAATGAGCTGAAAGAGCTAAAGGTAGGTCCAAAGAAACTACAGAGGAGGTTGTGAGGAAAGACGAGTAGATTTTAACTAGATCCTTGTATGGCTTTGAATAGAGCTAATTGAAAAAATAAGATACATACAGCCGACAACATTTAATTGGGTTAAGGCTGAATTGTCGTTGAAAACATATGGCTAAGTCTTTTGGTTACTGGTTATAACAAGATTATAACCTCACTTTTCTCCTTCATTCTCAAAAGTTATTTTCTAAAGGGTACAAAAAAGATTTCACAAAAATTTGAAGGCAGTCATCATGTCATTCTTGGAAACTGTATACCAATTCATAGGGCCAAAGGATTTGAACCTTCCCTAACATCATGACTAAAACAATAATGATTTTGACCAGAAGTGGATTAAGTAGCATAGATCTTAAGAATATAAAAATGAAGGGAGTTGATTCTTTACATCAAAAGAGACAGGGTGAAAGGATTTAAGTTAATAATGAAAGCAAAAACACCATGCAAAATGGGCTAAAAGGAAAGAGATTTGTTCCTTACTCCTCTTTTTTGTCCTTTTTTGAGAAGAGCCCCCCTGTTTTATACTTAGATGTTGGCAAAAATGAGATAAGTTCTTCAGACAATCCTCTACTGGCAGTGCCAATAGCATCTCCAAGAGATTGCAATTCCTGAGACGTGAAAATTATAAATCAATAGCACATACAGAAAAAAGGGATATTGGATAAGCATTGACATTTGATAGAGATGAACACCTAAATCCACTGTAACTGGTAATATTAATAGTAAAAGAATGCAAATGATACCATACCAGAAAATTTTGAGCAGAAGCCAGAAATTTGCCTTTTAGGTGTGTTTCCCCTCATTATGTCAGTGGCTAAGTGACCAACAGTGTGTCCTTTTGATGGAAAAAGGGGGTGGAGCAGTTAAACGTTTGGACCCATGTGAAGAGGGTGAAAGGAAGGAAAAACAAAGTGGAAGTTAAATTGTTGGGTTCCACAATCAAACAGTAAGGTTAACTTTATTTTCAATACAAAATCCCACCACTTTGGGTGGGACTTTTTTAAGACATGGGGTGGGGAATAGTCATTACCACCTCAATAGGCAAGCTCCTTAATTTATGGAACCCTATATCTCCAATCTGCCAGCCTACTTAACCAAACAAACTCACATAGTGGCATTTAGTGGGAAAAGGTACACTATGCGTCTAAGCCTAACCCTTTTCACCTTTCTTCAGTTCTCCACCAACAAAGCTTCTAAGCAAATCAGAACAGGAAGCAGATTGAGGTGTGAAACATTGAAACTCATAGATCCATGAATTTGTATCTACTCTATTGACACAAACAACTTTGAAATAGTTGCTTTAGAGGGGGCCAAGGGGCATAATTATTGTGAAAAAATTACAATAGATACTATCATACTAAAAGTATTTTGTTTTACAAAGCGTACAAGTTTTTGGCAAGAGAAAAAACAAATTGGGTGGGTGGGGCGGCGAGAGGGTCTTTATATATACCAGATTTGGAGGTGTGCGTGGAGTCACATGGGAAAGTGAAACCACACCCACATGGCTAGTTTTTTGCGCAATTGGTGGCGTGCGTGAAATTTTACAAGAAATTTATAAGTAAGTAATTACAGGAAGATTAAAGAATATACAGATGTTAATCTAGATGCATGCAATGCAAAAGGTAGAGGCAACACTGTAGGCATGCCATTTCAAATCCTTCATCTACGAAATTAAAATAAAAAAATAATAAAAAAAAAATAAAACCCATCTGATCTCACATTCTTACCTTGCTTGGGTTCCCGAAAGGATTAAAGATGACTTGAGACAATAACTTACCATAAAAAATTATCTTTATTAAACAAAGGAGGAAATACAAGAAAGCATACAAAGGAGAGGCACCATTCTTGGACAAACTTCTTCAAAGATCTTCAAGTTCTAAAGTGAGTATGAGGTTCACGTAAGGTGCCTTCTTTATAATAGTTATATCTATTCATAGGCAAGTGCTATGCACTATGCCTTATTACACATGTCATTCTTACAAGCAAAGTTACAATAAAGGACTAAAGGACATTTTTTAAGGGACTATAATACCTTTAGTCCTTAATTAATATTTACATTATTATTCTTTGAGGTGTCACTTCAATTATTTAAGGAGATGATTCCATCTAATACCCTCTACGCATGCAGTTGTATGATCTGCTGAGGACCGTAGATTTGGTATTTCTTCAAGAACCGCCTCGTGGCATTGCACGTAGCATGAAACTATTGTTTTCCACATTGGTTTGGTTCAGGAGATTAACCCATATTTTACAGGTAGGGTTTTTGCCTGGCATACTTTTATCCTTAGCATACTCAAGTGAGACAAACACTATGTTTTATAACCCGTGTTCAGGGTTAGCTGGTTTTATACTAGTCTAGCCTAGTTTACCCAATATTTTACATGTTTGATATTAGCATGAATCATGTTGTAGTCTGAATCAAGGGTTAAAGATAATTATGTGATTTTACATGGTTGTCCTATGAACCATGTGATCCTTTATGGATTGGGCCAAAATCATAGTGGTTTTGTTAAGGTCTACAAAAACCATCCCTAAGAGGAATTTAGCATTTAGGTGTGAGACGACACCCAAACTCCAAAATTCAAAGGATATGGCACTCTCAAAGAAGCCACCATGCAGGCTAAGCTCATTCTTGGCCCAAATTACTACATTGACCCGAAACTTAGGGCAACACCGCCAGCACAACCTTCTTTCACTACAATGGCTCAGAGAAGATTGTTCTGTGACCATTGTGAAAATATGAAGAAAAAGAATACGATGAAGAACTCATCTCCAGAGCAACTAGAATCAACTACCTTAACAAGGAAAATGCTAAAAAAGAACGAGCTCTTTAACAAGCCAAGTATGATCAAGATACACCAAGAAAAGTTGGAGCTCCACAAACAGATCAAAGAACATGAGGAGGCTCTAGACAAAATAAAGCAAAGACTTTAAAATACATTTGGAAGCTGTAGGACTGAACTAGCTCCAGAACCATTAGAGTTCCTTTAAAGCTTCAAAGAAGGTATCATAGGCAAAATCCAAAATATGCTACAATCACACGTAAGCAATGGTGGACCCATAAACCCACAAACATCATCACAACCACACATCATGCCACCTCCAGAAGATGTTGAATTTGAGGTGATCAAAAGAAGGAAAGGAAAAGACAAGGAGAAAAATCTCCTTGATATGTAGATTCTCATCATAGGGTGATTTCCTTACCATCCGTCTCACACCCAAATGACGTTAAACTTAGGAATGGTTTTTGTAAACCTTAACAAAACCACAAGGATTTTGGCCCAATCCATAAAGGACCACATGGTTCATAGGACAACCATGTAAAATCACATAATTGTCCTAAACCCTTGATCCGGACTACAACAAGATTCATGCTAATACCAAACATGTAAAATATTTGGTAAACTAGGCCAGACTAGTATAAAACCGGCTAACCCTGAACACGGGTTATAAAACATAAAACATAGTGTTTGTCTCACTTGAGTATGCTAAGGATAAAAGTATGCCAGGCAAAAACCTTATCTGTAAAATATGGGTTAATCTCCTGAACCAAACCAATGTGGAAAATAATAGTTTCATGCTACGTGCAATGCCACGAGGCGGTTCTTGAAGAAATACAAAATCTACGGTCCTCAGAAGATCATACAACTGCATGCGTAGAGGGTATTAGATGGAATCATCTCCTTAAATAATTGAAGTGACACCTTAAAAGACAAGAATGTAAATACTAGTTAAGGACTAAAGGTATTACAGTCCCCTAAAAAATGTCCCTTAGTCCTTTATTGTAACTTTGTTTGTAAGAATGACATGTGTAATAAGGCATAATGCATAGCACTTGCCTATAAATAGATGTAACTATTGTAAAGAAAGCACCTTACGTGAACCTCATTCTCACTTTAGAACTTGAAGATCTTTGAAAAAGTTTGTCCAAGAATGGTGCCTCTCCTTTGTATGCTTTCTTGTATTTCTTCCTTTGTTTAATAAAGATAATCTTCTTATGGTAAGTTATTGTCTTATATCTTCTTTAAGTCTTCTTTAATCTTTTCGGGAACCCGAAAGGAAATCCAAGCAAGGTAAAGATGTGAGATCAGATGGTCTGTTCTCCATTTTTTTTTAATCTTAATTTCATAGAGAAAGGATTTGAGATGGCATGCCTACAGTCGTGCATCTACCATCTCCTAGGCCCCTCTATACCTTTTTGCATTGCATGCATCTAGATTAGCATCTGTATATTCTTTAATCTTCCTTGTAGATTTCTTGTAAAAATTCATGCACGCCACCAGTCGTGCAAAAAACTTGTCATGTGGGTGTGGTTTCACTTTCCCACATAACTCCACGCCTACCTCCTCCAATATAAGTGTGTGGGTGACATAGCGCGTATGCGAGAGCCACACACGGGCGGGAGCGTGAATGAATCGTTTAGTCTCCTCACCGTAGACCTCGTGATTTTTTTTATTTTATTTTTTTTACCACAGTGTGTGTGTGTGTGAAGATTCCTTCGGTGATTAATAGAACGGAATCTGCCTGAAGGATGTGAGGGTTAAGTGACCAAATAGACTATGTGGTGACGCTTTAAATTATCAAGTCATAAAAGCTTCAAATCCTCAGATTTGATTTAACTTCTGTTACTCAAAATCCATCGGTGGTACCATCACATGCCTTTTCGATTCTAATTTAAGAACTTTATAGAATCAAGATGCTCAGCCACTACCTACGTTGCCCTTACGCACAAAGCTAGCGGGACTTACTTGCAGGACTTTTGGACCGACACATCAGATCTCTATATTGTTCAAAAATCAGCCAGTACTCAGGCCTTATAGGAGGAATTTTATGCCCAGATTTATCCTTATAACAGAAATTAGAACTTCATCTTTAGCTTTTAAAGGTTAAAACTTGATAAAAACATAGATCAGTGGAAATAAATACAAGAAACAGAATTTACAGATGCAACTATTGCTATTGATGCATGAAGTGCAAAAATTCGTAGAGGGGCCTAGGAGAGATGATAGAAGCACAACTGTAGGCTTTCATCATCAAATCCTTCATCTACTAAATTAAAAAACAAAATAAAAAGAAATAGAAACAGGCCAAGAAACTACATCTCAATTACTCAGGGTTCCCTTTCGGGTTCCCGAAAACTGTAAATAAACTAAGTAGGAAAAGAAGTACTAACCATTGTGAAGAAGATTGTTCACTATATCATAAGCAAAAGTACTACAAAGGCAGAGGTGGAGGTTCCTTGCTAACCATTACAGAAAATAAAAACTAAAACCTCAGTTCACTCTTACAGAAGATTCATCCTTTCTTTCCTTTCGTCTTTTCTCTCTCTTTCTCTCTTCAAGATGTCTCTTCTTTTCTCTTTTCCGGATTCTCTCAAATGAGCCCGAGGTTGGTTTATAAAAAGAAACTAAAGAGAAAAAGACAAAAATAAAAAAGCAATAGTAACTACATTATCGATGTATTACTATTTTTTGTGACATATCACTATTTGCCGACACTTCTTTCATTGTGCACATGTAGATACTTTTGACTTTTCATGAATAATGGTGATGTCTATTATTCATTCTTTGTCTTTTCATTGTTTTACTGTTTCTAGACAATTTTGTCCTTCTTCTTTTTGAGAAAATCCCAATATGTCCTACAACTGTTCATCTTGTGTTGACGTAGGGATCATTATGCGTGGAATATTCCATTGTTGTAGTGTTCTTTTAGAGTCTCATCAAGGCATTCCATGTGAATAGTAAATTCACTGTTTTCCTCATTGATTTGACTCAGTGTGTTAACTCGATTTTATCCAGCAGGGTTTTTACTGGGTTGGTTTTTATATAGGGAATGACAACCCATTAAAACATTGGGATATAGCTAAACCTATATGTAAATTAGATATCATTAATAATGAAATGAAAATAGATACTGGACAAGCTAAGTATACACCAAACAAGATAATTAAGGATTTGAAATACACATGAAAGAATTAATAAAATATAAATTAGTTCAAAAATCAAATTCAAGACATTTTAGTGCCGCCTTTATAGTAAATAACCATGGTGAACAAATTAGAGGTAAAACTAGAATGGTAATAAATTATAAGAGATTGAATGATAATACACATGAAGATTCGTATAAAATACATGAACGAGATTATTTGCTAAGTTATATACAAGACAGTACAATTTTTAGCAAATTTGATTGTAAATCAAGTTTTTACCAAATAAAAATGCATAAATAATCAATTGAATGGACAGCATTCTCAACAACCTTAGGACATTTTGAATGGTTAGTAATGTCATTTGGATTGAAAAATGCTCCATCTGTTTTTCAAAGACGAATGGACGAAATATTTCTTAAACATAGGAAATTTGCTATAGTATATATTGATGATATCTTAATCGATAGCAAAAATTCCCAAGAACATATAAGCCATTTGAAAATAATATTTGCAAAATTTTATGAATAATGGAATAATAATCTCAAAGAAGAAAATGGAATTAGGAAAACAATATATAAAATTTTTAGGAATGGAATTAGGCAATGGAACAGTAAAATTACAACCACATATTGCCACCAAAATAAAAGAATTTCCTGATAAATTAACATCAATCACACAAATAAGGTCATTTTTAGGATTAACTAATCAAGCTAGACCATTTATACAAAATTTAGGAAAATACTTAGGACCTTTATACCATAAAACATCACCAAATGGAGAACATTGATGGAATAATCAGGATATTATACTAGTACAAAAAATCAAAACTCTTTTCAACAACATACCCCCATTGAGGTTTACCCACTGACAGAGATTACCGAATAATAGAAACCGATGGTTGCGAAGATGGATGGGGAGCCATTCTAAAAATAAAACCATCAAAACAACATCCTAAATCTACTGAAGAAATCAGTAGGTACAATTCAGGAAAATTCAATATAAAAACATTAACTTCTTTTGAATATGAAATTGAGGCCTTATTAAAAGGACTTGATTGCATGAAAATATTTTTAACAAATAGACCATTCACAATTAGAACGGATTGTGAAGCCATAGTAAAAGCATACCAAAATTTGAATGAGCAAAAAACACAGCACAGAAGATGGGTAATTTTAAGAAATCACGTTTATAATAGAGGTTTTAAAATAAAAATAGAGCACATAAAGGGCACAGACAACAAAACGGCAGATTTATTATCTCGTTTACATCAAATCTTACAAGACCTTGGATAATTTTGCAGGAGGACGATATGCTTCGAGAACTCATACAGCGAAGCCGTACAACTCCTGAACAACCCTCTACATCTTCAAATCCCACATCTCCACTTTTAATAACCCCTGCTCACCTTATGAATAATTTTTCTCCTCAAACCAGAAGATTGCCTTCTAGTTTCCAAAGAACACCCAACAGTTTTAATACCAAAACACAATCTCCATCTGGTCAAAATACCTTTCCTTCTTCCTCACAAAGAATACCTACCCCTGAGACCATCCAAATTGGTCGACATATTTTGCTCAGAAATACGAACATAAAATTTGAAAATTACAATGAATACATGATAAATGATGAAGAACAAATTTGTTTCGATAACATCTAGCAAATGGCGAACAAGAGTTTCTCTCAGCAAAAAATAGCACTTGGATTCTCCAATGCTATACACGCAGCAGCCCTCTTGTATGATCAATTGCGAACAAAAAAGGGAAAATCAAAGTTTTATGTAGTTTTCCAAGGAATTACAACGCGAATATTCATGAATTGGGAAGATGTCATAGATGCCACAAAAGGACATGAACAACCATTTTTCAAAGGATATGAAACTCTCGAACAAGCACAAATATTTGCAAAACAAATGCTCGGAGCTGATTATTATATGGATCCCAAATTAAGATCCGCTCCTTCACAACAACCCTCTTTTGCAAATATGGCACAGAGGAAAATATCATGTACACAATGTGAACAAATGCAGAAAAAGAACAAAGCTCTACTGGATCAAATTGCTAGTAGCACTTTGCGTATAAATACCCTCAACAATGAAAATGCTGCAAAAGACAGAACCATACAAAGGCTGGAAGCTCATAACAAAAGTCTTTTAGCAGATTTACAAATGTTCAAAGCACAAGTTGCTCCATCATCTGGAGATACAAGAATAACCTCATCTCCCACATCCGAAACAAAAGCTAAGCCATCAAACAATACAAGCACAACCATGGCTGCATTCAAGGAAGAAATATTAGGAGATGTCAAAAATTATCTCCAACAACAATTTGCACAATTTAGCGGAAGCTATTGTGGGCCCATAAACCCACAGGACGAACAAGAAAGAACATTGTCCCCACAAGAAGATTCTGAATACAAAACTATAAGACGGCAACGCAACAAAGGCAAGTCACCGTCAACATCTCAAAATCTACTCGAAATGTAGATTGAATAAAGGGGTGATTCCCTCACCATCCGTTTCACAGCCATATAACGTAAAACTAAGGCATGGTTTTAGTGGACCTTAGCAAAACCACTAAAATTTTGGCCCCAATCTATAAAGGACCACATGGTTCATCAGACGACCGTGTAAAACCACATTTGTCTGTAACCCCGTGAGTTGGGAAAGAATAGACTCCATGGTAATACCAACCATGAAAAATATTTGGTAAACTTTGTTGGATAGTAAAAACCAACCTAGTAAAAATCCTGCTAGATAAAATCGGATTAACACATTGAGTCAATTCAATGAGGAAAACAGTGAATTTACTATTCACATGCAATGCCTCAATGAGACTCTAGAAGAACACTACAACAACTGAATATTCCACGCATAATGATCCCTACGTCAACACAAGATGAACAGTTGCAGGACATATTGGGATTTTCTCAAAAAGAAGAAAGACAAAATTGTCTAGAAACAGTAAAACAATGAAAAGACAAAGAATGAATAGTAGACATCACCACTATTCATGAAAAGTGAAAGTATCTACATGTGCACATGAAGAAGTGTCAGCAAATAGTGATATGTCACAAAGAATAGTAATACATCGATAATGTAGTTACTATTGCTTTTTTATTTTTGTCTTTTTCTCTTTAGTTTCTTTCTTATAAACAAACCTCGGGCTCATTTGAGAGAATCCGGAAAAGAGAAAAGAAGAGACATCTTGAAGAGAGAAAGAAAGAGAAAAGACGAAAGGGAAGAAATGATGAATCTTCTGTAAGAGTGAACTGAGGTTTTAGTTTTTATTTTCTGTAATGGTTAGCAAGGAACCTCCACATCTACCTTTGTAATACTTTTGCTTATGATATAGTGAACAACCTTCTTCACAATGGTTAGTATTTCTTTTCCTACTTAGTTTATTTACAGTTTTCGGGAACCCGAAAGGGAACCCTGAGTAATTGAGATGTAGTTTCTTGGCTTGTTTCTACTTCTTTTTATTTTGTTCTTTAATTTAGTAGATGAAAGGATTTGAGGATGAAAGCCTATAGTCGTGCTTTTAACATCTCTCCTAGGCCCCTTTACGAATTTTTGCACTTCATGCATCAATAGCAATAGTTGCATCTGTAAATTCTGTTTCTTGTATTTATTTCTGCTAATCTCTATTTTTATCAAGTTTTAACCTTTAAAAGCTAAAAATGAAGTTCTAATTTCTTTTATAAGGATAAATCTGGGCATAAAATCCCTCCTATAAGGCCCGAGTATTGGCTGATTTTTGAACAATACAAAGATCTGATGTGCCGGTCCTAAAGTCCTGCAAGTAAGTCCCGTTAGCTGTGTGCGTAAGGGCAGCGTAGATAGTGGCTGGGCATCTTGATTCTGTAAAGTTCTTAAATTATAATCGAAAAGGCATGTGATGGTGCCACCGAAGGATTTTGAGTAACAAAAGTTAAATCAAATATGAGGATTTGAAGCTTTTATGACTTTATAATTTAAAGTGTCACCACATAGTCCATCTGAAGATTGACCCTCACATCCTTAATAGAAACCCAATTCTATTAATCACCGAAGGAATCTTCATACACACTGTGGTATATATAAAATAAAATAAAATAAAAAATTTTAAAAAAATCACGAGGTCTACGGTGAGGAGACTAAACGATTCGTTCGCTCTCGCCCGTGTGTGACTCTCGCATATGTGCTATGTCACCCACGCACTTATATTGGTATCATAATATATATATATATATATATATATATATATATATATATATATATATATTCTTCTTTTTTTCTTTTTTTTTTTTTTTTTTTTTTTTTGGGAGGGTTTGAAGTTAAATTTTTCAAGGAATAATGATAACATTGACAAAAGCGGCAAGTTTGACAGGGCACGCAAACCACGGATACTGCGAGTTCACAGATTACATAAATGATTTGGACGTAATTTTCATAACCATCGGGACATAAATATATATATATATATATATATATATATATATATATATATATATATATATATATATTTTTTTTTTTTTTTGGAGGGTTTGAAAGTTAAATTTTTCAAGGAATAATGATAACATTGATAGAAAGACAGCAGACAAGTTTGACAAGGGCACCATCAAACCAACGAGATACATGCTTCAGAGTTCTACAAGATTACAATAAAATGACTTTGTGACGTAAATTTTCTATAACCATACGAGGACATGTGTCTTCCTTACACAATTGCAAGTATTTACTTGAGTCATGCCAATCAAATGAATCACCTGACATTGAGTTGGTAAGCCTAAAATTATGTCCACAAGGCCAAGTCACTATGCAACTAATCTTAGTACCAATTTAGGCTGACAATGTGTCAATATCACATAAACAGTATAAAATAGCTGTGAAAAGACTAGCAATATGTTCATTGATTGTTGATAAATGGGGCTAATGCATGATATATAAACGAGGATGAATTATGCAACAACAGACTGACCTCATATGTCATGTTATCTGGATCAATGTTGTCCTGTCTCACAACCTAAATTTTGACGAAATATCTTAGGATCACACCCCAGAAATAAAAATGATAAAGTTTAAGAAAACAATTATATATACCTGGGAAGAAGTGCTTGTGGAATTGACCTCTCGGTTAACCCCAGAACTTGGAGCTGTGGCTGTTTGTACATCATTCATTTAGAAGCACGAATAAATGCATAGACAATTGTCGCACACACACACACTCACTCATATTTAGAATGTCAGTTTATGATCATTTGTTCAAGGTTCAACACAAATATGCTATCAAAGAGTCGAAGGGGCATAATAGTAGGGAGGAACTTTCACTTGACATTTGTTCAGATGAAAAAAAGATTATTAGTTAAAACCAGCAATTAACAACATAAAATTGGCATCCAGAAAACGCATGAACAAGAGGAATGTATCAACCATAATTGTAAAACTTGACATAAAGGTGAACTCACAAGCAAGAGATTGATGGGTCAAAGCTCGTAACTACAAGATATAACTTATAAAGTAGTTTTTTTCTGGAAGTAATCTTCTGATACCTGCTTCAGTTCCAGTTGTTTCACTAAGGGAGGAAATGAGTAACTGATTCTCCAGCTCTTGCAAGCTTAAAGCTAAAGTTTCGTCAAATGCCAATTGTGATTCAACATCTTCAATGGGTGAAGATTCAGTCTCTTTTTCCAAATCCCGTCTCTCAGTACTACTTTGGCCTTGATTCACATTAGAGCCACCACTTGCAGAAGCTGTAGCCCTGTAATTCCCATTACTCTCTCGGAGTGACCGGTACACAGTTTCCTGAAGCATAATCAGGCATGAATCTAGATCAAATCTATCTTAAAGAAAGTTATAAGTCCCTTATCATCAGTTTGAGTTTGAGAAGAACTGGTACAAGATCCTCGCCCACCTGATCTTGAAGAACCTCTTGAAGAGAGAGATCACCCATCTCAAGAAATCCTTCGAAATCCTCTTCGATTCTGCCAGGCACACCAGTATTAACGTAGTGGACTTCAACTTGCCGCCTTCCAGTCGTCTCAAAGATGGCCATCCTGGCGATACCTCACCAATTAGGGATATTGCGGAAGTCCTGTGATCCGCCTAGTTGGAGGTTTAAGCACCAAAATGAATCAGGAGTACAACATCATAAGACCTTTAAATAAGATTGAAAAAGAGAGAAAATCATGAAAAAGCATCAGAAGCTAAATCACCCCCAACCAATAGTAGGGTTCTGGTTTCCATGAAGAACATGAATTCGAAGAGAAAATCATGAAAATTGCAACAGAAATAAATAAAAATACAAGATCAAGAAACAGGCTTGAGAAAAGAAAAACCAGAAAATTTGAAATTTTCGAAATGGGTTGTTCAATAATTAAGCCCTGTTACAGAAGACATAAATGACAGTAAGTTACCTTGCTCGGATGAAAATAATGGAAGGAGAGAGGCACCCACCCGGCTTGGAACCAGTTCAAGCAGTGAAGTAGCGAGTGATGAGTGGCTCCCAACTGTACATATAGACTGACTGAGGGCGGTGGTGGTGATGGGGACGAGAGTGTGGGGCCGTTTGTGGAAATTTCCACAACACGCAACAATCCCTTCCACGTTCAAGTATTCAATCCGATCTTCTTCGGTCTCGCCTGCCCCTTTTACCCGTAAAGCTTTCCATGCTTTTTAACGCGCAGCCCTAGGCCCCCAAGCAATTTCGAAAAGCTCAAAAGCAAATATTCCGTAGAAAAATGCCTCACTTAACCCTTTCTACCCATGAAGCTTAGGCGGCAAATGCGTCACTTACCCCTTTTATTTTTATCTTAAAAGGCTGGGTTTATTTGTCAAGATCCGGTGGAAAAAATATAAATGAGCCCATGTGTAATAGGATACTTACATTAGGAATATAAACGGATCGGATTCAGATCGAATAGTAGTAATACCATATCTTCATCTTATTATATTCGAACAGATTCGGATAATATCTTATTGGTTTTCTAACTAATTCAGTCAGATTCGGATGATAATCGGATAGTTATTTTCTTAAATAGATTCTTCTAAATGTGAATAAATACATGTTAAATACAAGTTTTCAAGTACCTATTTACATCTTTATCATATTTATTGTAAGGACTAGGTTTGAAAAGATTTTTATTGAAAAAATGAAGAAGAAAAAAATTACTCAGCACGTGTATTAATCTCTCAAACATGATGGATAAAATTAAAAAGATTAAAATTCCTCTTAAGCTCCCTAATCTCCATGACCAAGTCGATAACCCTCCAAGATGTAGAGAAATGTCCTTGTATTGATTGGATTGCCACCATTAAATCTAACCGAATTTTAATTCGGTCGAAGCCCATGTTTATTGTGGTCTCCAACCCATGCTTGATAGCAAATAGTTCCAAATGGGTAATACTATCCTCAAGAATCCCACTTGTCGGTGCAAAAATAATCATGCTATGTTGATTCCGAGCTATGGATCCATATCCACCAATATTTTATCTACAAGATCCATCACAATTGATAGCAATCCAGTTTAGTGTCAGCCTTGATCATCTAAGACAAATGGCCTTAGGTATGTGGAAGGTGACTGGAAGGTGTCATCAAGTAAAGAAGTTCCTATCTTAGAAAAGTAGTCACATATCACTCGTTAAAAAAATTATAAAAATAAGAAAAATAAATCTAAATTAGTAATTTAATCGGATAACTTTATCGGATGGATAATAATCGGTAAGAAAGGGATATACCATATCCACATCCTACTAGTAATCAGACGGATTCGGATAATCCTAAACGGATGCGGATGCGAATTCGGAAGCGGATTTCGGTTATCCATTTACACCCCTAAATAGAATGAGGGAGAAAGAAAAATAATAAAATGATTATGTAGAAAAGTGTTAGATATGGGTCCCACTTTTTAGTTTTTTAGATTTTTTTTCATAAAATTTCTCGAATTTTGTGGAATTTTGAAAAGGCATAGAGTGGAAAAGTTTGCTTGCCACTTCACCTGAAAGTTTACTTCTAACTTTCTCATCTTAAGCCACCAAACAAACTATACTTTTAGAATTTAATGAAAAATATATGTTTTTTCAAAAAAATTTCCATCAATTTTTTCACACCCTTACCTTCATTCTTGTTGTAAGACGGTTGAGGAATCCGCAAATATACTTGAACGCTTGTTCTCACATCGTCAATGAGTTGACGCCAAATATACTTCTTTAATGTATTTAGCCCCCGTTTGTGCTCGGGTTGTCTTCACCCCAAGATCCCCCCTTAGGTTGCCCCCTATGTTTTGGGTCTGTTATGTTCATTGCTTGCACATAGAGAGCGGAAGGAGGAGGAATCTTACTTATAATAACTCGTGGGTTTTGGCTTCAGCTTGGGGGGGTGGTCTCTCTCTTTGTGGGGTCCTTCCTCCTCCCTCAGGGTCCTTCCGCCTCTCCGGGGTGCCTCTCTGGCTCCCCGTCCCGCGGGCTTTCCGTGGCCCTGCGTGCCTTCCGGTCGCTCCGCCCTGGGCTTCCTGGGCCCATGCATGGGCATTTCGGTCGTCCCGCCCTGGGCTTTTATAATGGGCCCTGTTGGGTCTTCCGGATTGCCCAAGTCCCGTCATCTGTATTTTTTTATTAATATATTTTATATTCTGGCGGGCCCGGTTCAGTTCGGTTCGTGTTGCCTTATATCTGGCTCTTCTTTATACCATTATTATTCCTCTCCTCGTGGGCTTCCTGTATGCTTCGTATCCATATTTTTTAACATATTTACAGCAATTCTAGCAAACAAACACACCCTAAAGTTTTCATCATTTTTAGCTCATGCAAAAATACGAAAATGCCTGCCAAACAAATCGCTTTTTTACTTTATTTTTTCAGCTGCTTCGTCGGGATTAAATAGACGGGTTGTTTTGTAACCACAGATTTTGGGAGGGGTAATGTGGGACCTACTGTAAATTAATTTTATTTTAAATTGTTTTATTAATTGTATATAAATTATGTGATAAAAAAACGTTAAAAGTCAAAAAATATAGGGTAATTTTCATCTTGGACCCCGAGGTTTGGTCTATGTCATTTTTAGTCCAAAAAAACTAAAACTTTGCATCTGCATCCCCTGTAGTATAGAGAAAGTCAATTTAAAGACAAATTATCACTTTAATGACAAATTTACCCTTTTTTTAATTTAAACAAAAAACATAGGAAATAAAAATGAAAAAAAAAAATTTAAGTTAATATTCATTTGTGATTTTCGAAATCCAGTTATTCAGAACTGTAGCAAAACACCACAAAGCAACCGTCTAAGAACATCAAACACTTTGAATGTTTATTCATTCAACTCATTTAACTTTGAATCCTTGCTTAAAGCTCTCTTGCTTCACGGGCTCTTTGGAAACTCGTAGTGGAAACAAGATTCAAGGATTTGAAAAGGTATTTTCATTAAGTGATGAGAATTCGAGTAAGGGAAACCCTAGTTTTGAAGAATTATTTCGTTGCGTGAGGTTGGGGCGATTGAGAACCATGGCTAGTCGAGATGTTGTGAGCAATCATTGGGGATTTGGGAGGTGTTGTTGGATGTGCCATTCCGTCATGGAAAATAGGGACTCTATGGTTGGAATACCAAACACTTCTCTTCATCTTCGCGCTGTAGTATTTATGACCTTAAACATTGGTTCATGGCAAAGCGATAGAAGACAATCGGACGTGAAGAAATATGTGATTCCATGGCTCGATAAGACTCTTTGGAGAAGACAAATCAAACTTCCGACAATAAGGATGTGATTCTATGGCTGAGGGTTAAGAAAACTTCACGAGGTTCAAGGGCATGATGTTTGATCTTAAACAACTCTTTTGATTTCGAATGGCATGATGTTTGCTTTTACAAATCTTTTGATTTTGAATGGCATGATGTTTGATCTTAAACAACTCTTTTGATTTCGAATGCTAACAATCGTATTTCTGGTTCAAATTTTGATTTGAATATTTTTTTCATTTGTTTTCTCCATGTTTTGTTTAAATTTAAAAAAAGAATAAGGGCAAATTTGTATAGGTGTTATTTGTCTTTAATTGACTTTTTCTATAGTATGGGGCGATCGTTTGTTTTTTGACTAATGCATGGCCACCTCTTATTACATATATATATGTATGGAAAAATCCAGCTTCATCAGATTCAAATGAAAAACAACTATGAACTCAGGATTCTTCTCTACCGGTTGGAGAAATCTAGTGTGTGGAAGATTTGATGTTTAATCTTCTCCCATGGCGCAGCCGCCTTTTCTGAAGTTGTGGATAAGACCTCTCCCCCCAAAAAAAATATAAAACCTAGACTCTTAATATTAAAATGACTTATTTCTAACGTGATTTTCTAATATTGCTACAAAAGCGGTCAATGGTCAGAATTATGTGGGGTTACCCCGGTATATCTTTGTACATATACTTAAGTCATAAATGAAGTACCTTTTCTTGTATTGTCATAAAAAAAAGTTAAAAACAAATAAAAAAAACTATGGCTTTTTTTTTTTTCTTCTTCAAAATAATATTCAATTACAAAAATATCTGGATGTGGCTCTAAGTTCTGAGTCCGGACGCCCCCGCGGCGACCCCGCGGGGGCCCGTTTGGAAAACACAAAAAAGAAAAATTACATTCCCGTGGGCCCCACGTGTGGGCAGCCTGCTACCCCGACGGGGTGAGGATCCAGATTCCTAAGTTCTCTGGTTGTTGAAATTTTTTTTTTTCGTTAGATGGTTGTTGAAACTTTGAAAGCTTGGACTGAAGGAGATAGGAAGTCCAATAGGGGCACTATGAGCCTCTGAGGCCCATGAAGTTATTGGGGGCCTGCAAGTGAACAATGCGTTGGGCAAATGGTCATTGAATGCCATGCCATGAATTGACACATTTTCAAGGAGAGAATAAATGTCTTGATTACAATGGGCAGGAAAAGAAAGGAAGGATTCAAAAGGGGGATGTATGAGTAAATGATTTAAATGATTAAAAGAAATGACAGATTCGATGGTGCGCCCGACTAAGACCTTCCAATACTTAGAAATTTCTTGTGAATTTTTTCTATTGAAAGGCTTTGGTATGCCCAACTAAGACCTTCCAACACTTCAAAAATTCTTGTGATTTTTTTTTAAGGAAAGGCTTCTTTTCGCCTGACTAAGACCTTCCAAACGCTTATAAAAATTCTTGTGAATAAGACCTTAGAATGCTTCAAACTACTTACATAAGTCAAACTAAAAAGATAACGTTCATAATAATTGGATGATCGAGAAGTAAAGAAAATCAATTTGTATTTATATAAAAAGTTATAAAATAAATAACTAAAAGAAGGAAGAAGAAAGAAAAGGATGAAATATGGAACGTAGTCGGCCAAAACTTACAAAAGATCAAAAGAAAAATAAGATCAAAGTTGCTTGATAGTAGGGTTTTGAGCTTGGTTCTGAGGAGGCTCGGGATCAGGAAAGGCAAGAGGTGAGTAGCTCAAATAGCCTTCAATGTTCGGATCCTCCGGGGAATAATCGACCTTTCGAAGAGTCCATTCGAGGGCCTCGGGTTCAAGTCTTCATACACCTCAGTGTGACACACCTCTTGGTATGGTTTGGTGTCAAACGAGGGATTCTGCCTTAGGATGGATCTCCAAACCTCATTCTGCCCATCGTAGTAAGCCATTGCATTATAGTTGATCATCAAGTTGCAAAAGGGCTTACCGTTGAGGTATTTATGAACTCAAGCATTGCGGACGTTCGATGGAAGGTGTTTGGGCTCGGAAGGGTAGCATGATCTTGCAACTCGTCCCTTTCCTTTGCTAGGCCCTTGACCTTGGCGTCAGACTCCGAGAGAGTCTTCTGAAGCCTCACAACCTCTCATTCCAGCTCCCCGATTCTGCCTGTAGCAGCCATGAGCTCCTCCCCAGCCTTTCGGAGGTTGGAACTCTTCTCCCAGAGACCTCATTCTCCTTGGCCACCATTTCCTCTTCCTGGCACATGGCTTGAACGCTAAGACACCCGACCCAAAGCAATCCCTCCATCTACCCATGGAAGGCGTTCGCATTCACCTTGTAGCTCGGTGGTGGTGCTTTTACTGACTTAACTTTCAAATGTGGCTTCTTGACTACCGAGTGGGCCCACATCTAACATTGTTTTGTAGGAATCCGAGGGTTGACCCACATCTTCTTTTTTTCTAACAATAAATTGCCTTTCTCCTTCTAAACCTGTGGGCTGTTAGCTGCTTGGGAAGAAATAAAAGGGTTGTTTTATAGCGACATATTTTGGGAGGGGCCATGTAAGACATGCTATGAATGAGGTTTCATTTATAAATTATTTAATTAATTTTAGATGTAACCATATAAAATGTGTGATAGAAAAGAGTCAAGATAGCACATAGTACTCAAAATTAAAGTATAAAAGAAACAAAATTATAGACATGTTTATATATAGTGGTGGCAGCCTCTTGTTTAGAGTTAGTAAGATACATGACATCTTAGTTTCAAATCTCTGTCTCTCCATGCCATTTCTCCCCTCGTTCCCATCTCCTAGGCTGATAACCCTAGTCATTATGATGGGTTAGATTTAACAAAATAAAGAAAATAAAAGAAGAAGAAAAAGGAATGGGAAAATCCAACTTAATCAGATTCAAATGAAAAACAACTATGGGCTCATGATCCTTCTCTACTGACTGGAGAAATGTAGTGTGTGGAGGACATGGTGCTTAATCTTCTCCCTAAGCCTATCACAACTGTTTGGCCTGTAGACCATACGCCTCTCCTTTTGAAAGTTGTGAATAAAGTATTGCCAAAAAAAAATATACAAAATATAAAGTACTCTAAATATTTAAAATGACTTTCTAATTCTAACTTGGTTTTCTAATATTGCTACGAAAGCAGTCAACGGTCAGAATTATATAATATGGAATAATGTAACCCTAATAAATCTTTGTACATGTGCTTCACTTTTAAATAAAGCACCTCTTCTCGTCTTGTCGGAATAAAAAAATTTAAAACTATCAGCTTTTTTTTTTCTTCTCCCGAAATAATATACAATTACAAAAACAAGGGATTCACATCCTCTGTAATTCCTTTCCCTACAATTCCCTGTAATTCTCTCACAGCATTTAAGTAATCCAATGGTTACCCCAACAAATTAGAGTTTAAATAAAATTCAAATTTAAACTCTAATTTGTTGGGTAACCATTGGATTACTTAAATGCCACATGGCACAATCCTATGAGAGAATTACAGGGAATTGTAGGGAAAGGAATTACAGAGGATGTGAATCCAAAAACAAGTGTATGTCGCTCCTAAATTGTCTGTTTGTTGAAACTTGAAAGCTTGGACTAAATAAGAGAGGAATTCCAATGGGGCATCATGAGCCTTGAGCCCATGAAGTTATTGGGGCTTACAAGTGAACGATACATGGTTTAGGCATTGGGCAGATGTGTTAAGATTAGAGCGATCAATCAAACACAATCAAATAGAAAACAAGGAAGAAGGAGACATGAATTTTACCCTGGTTCACCTCAATGAGAAGCTATGTCTAACATTAGGTTTTTCACTATATTCTTCTCGAAAACAATTACATACAATGTTCTGTTACAAGAGAATATATACATGCGCTTATAAACCCTACACCACAACTAATCATGGGCTCAACCCAAACTGTAAAGAAACTTCGATGCCCACAGAAACATGAATCATTTTTAGGATTAGAACAATCAATCGCACACAATTGAATACAAAACAAGGAAGAATAAGACATGGATTTACCCTGGTTCACCTCACTATATTCTTCTTGAAAACAACTACATACAATGATTTGTTACAAGAGAATATACATAGGCACTTAAAAACTACACCATAGCTATTCATGGACTCAAGTCCAAACTGTAAAGAAACTCTGAGGCTCACAAAAACATAGACCCTCTACAGGCTATGAGGGCGCTGCCTCCACATCCCTGCCGGAGCAGCCTCCCCGAATTCCTATGTCTATCGACAACACAATATGAAGCATAAGTCATACTCAATTATCATTGGATGTCATGCCAGACCCATTTTCAAAGAGAGAATAGACGAAAGAATTATTATAAAAATCTCTAATGGTCCTCAAATGTCATTGATGTTATATAGATCACCTTATCACTCACATCGTGCATTCACGCCCTACGTGGTGCTGAACTCCATCTCTGAAATGAAATCTTCCATATGATCACCTCTCAGGTGTAGATGAGATACGAAGAACACAAAAAGAAGAAGAAGAACAAGTACCGAGATATCCCGGGTCAGTACGGAAACGTGGAGCCACGACATGAAAGTGCTGACAGAGTAGTAGCAGAAATTCAAGCAAGAAGCTATTATTTAATTCAATTGAAGCAAAAGAAATACCAGATGTTAGCTGGCGCCACGGAGGAGGACAAAGAGAAGAGCCTTCCTGGGTGTTAAGCGGGAGTAGTTAGAAACTAATCCACTTGGAGAGGAATAATTGAAGGTTAATTAAAGTTCCTCGTGAACAGAGAGAAGGATCCAAGATCAGTAATTTGATATTTAACTCAAATGACAAGACTTGGATTAACCTAATCTTCAACTCATTATATGGATTTAAACAACAACAATTGGCCTTACTAGTTGTCCTAGAGAGCGCAGCTCAACTCCAATCACGGTGAGTTTTACACTAAATACATTGGTTTATAATGAGTTGACTTCATGTTAAAACTTTGGTCAAAAGACAATGTCTTGTAGAAGCAGGTGTAATTTAAGAGACTGCACATTTGGATTTGTAGATTTTCTTTTCTAATAGGAAGAGATTAGTACTCCCTTCACACATTTCTATTATAAAATTAAGAGTAAGGCCCACTAGAGGGATTAATCTCCTATTTTTCTTGTCAGAATGAAGTAGACTCCCTCTTAATGTATGCTAGAAATATGTGAGGAAAGCACAAATCTTATTCTTCCAAAGAAGAAGGTCTCAACTAACGTTGTTGTGCGTTCTTAGGATCTACACAACAAATGATATTTTTCTTAGGATTAATAAGTCTGGATCACTTGCTCATTAAGGGAGAACATTGTGTTCTCCTAACGCTTCCCAACCACACAATTCATCCATAATGAAAACTCATCTATTCTTTCAAAAAATATTTTTTTGCAATTTATGTGGTAATCAAACTAGTTATAAGGACTAGGGTTTTATAGATCTATTGAATGAGAAATGAGAAGTTCGAACCCAAGACCTTCTTAATCTTACTCTTTTTCTTATCAAAGAGTCAATGCTTTTATATGCTCCTATTGACACCTACATCCCTAAGGGGGCGTACTTTCCTCGAGTTTGAATCATGTGCCCATGTTGAAAAAGGAGAATAATTCCACACAATATACATTATAGGGGACTTAGCCTTGCCAGTGGAGCTTCCGATGGTGTGGTCTTCTATCAATCTTTGGTTCAATTAATTTTCTAGCATTGATGCTAATGCTTGTAAAATCTCTTTGGTTCAAAAAATTTCTGTTTTGTCGGACTACAAAGCTCCCTCTGAGGATGTAATCGAGTGTGAGCAAGCTAGCCCTAATGAATCTCAGATACCAAAAAAAAATTCTATTCTACCAAATATATATATTATATATATAAACCCACCTTTAAGATGATCGACTATGAGTAGGTGATTCTATCCAGCCCTAGAATTCTCTATAAACTTACCATTGAATGTTGTTTAGTTGATAATGATCGACACTTCTTATTGAAGGGGTCACAAATTCGACACTTGATATATATAATAGTCCCCCTAATATAAAAACTACCTATTTCAAATAATAATAATAAAAAAAATCCCGTCTAAACTTGATTTGAGTCCATTAGATGAAAGACTTTCCATATATATATATGATGAATACAAGAGCATGTGAGTGTTGATATATGTATAACTAGTTAATATATTTTATATATTTTTTTGGTAGGACTAGTCAATATTTCAAATGGTCGCAATTACTTAAATATTCAACTGTCAAAAGATTTCAGTCCCACCCATGGTTTGAGGGATCAAATGGAATCTAATGAAAATTTGCATTATTCATGTTCGATTGACATTTATTTTTGGCCGCTGTTTCCTTCTTTTTAGTAAATAAATAATTGAAGACCAATTAAAATTGTATACCTCTTTCAGCAAAGCTAAATCATTCCATTGAGTCAAAGCTCAAAAATTCCAAATTTTCATTTTCAAAATTTTTACAATTCTTTATTCACAATTATAAATTATAAAGTTATAAGAATTTCATATTTGAATTTCCCCTAGGTAATAAATTTCATGTCTAATTTTGAATACTTAAATCATGATTTCTTGAATTAGAGTAGATACCCATAAGAGTGCAAATTTGGCTCTGGTGATCCATGAGCCCGAAAATGGTATGGAATTAAAATTTTGATTTTGAAGTCAGGTCAAGGATTAGTGCTTGTCTTACTTTTTCTTTATGTTTTGACATTGATTAAAAAATATATATAAAATCAACTTGTATAGAGACAGAAAAAATGAAAGATTATCTAGTTACTTTGTTTTAGGGCTAATGTTATCTATATTTATGAGCACTAAAGCTAAGGCTAAGGTCAAAATACGAAATAGGGCAAAACAGGAAGACAAATAAAGCAAACCTATCTCGATCTTGTCCACCTATAGACAATCAAGATGGAATTGGGGCTTGACTTGATCTGTCAGAATTTAAGGTCAACGACAATAATTTTTAGCCCTGAATGATTAGAACATAAATGAACTTAGCTAAAAGTATTAAGAACTTAAATTAAATTTTGATGAATCCAACCCAACTGTTTTTGTTGCAATGCTAAATAGAGCTGTAACAGGGGCAGACTGGACCAGGCTTTTGCAATTCCAAGTCTAGCCCCATATATTCTAATCTAAACCCATTCCTGCCCTGACCCTAATTATGGACCAATGATTTTTGTCCCTAATCATAAGCCCTACAGGCCAAGTCAAACCCATTCTCGATCTGATTGACTCTGTCCCTAGCATTGGTTGACCCTATCCCTGGCCCAAGCTCTGATTGGCCCTATATTTGGTTATGTCCCTAGTCCTGATTGGCCTTGTCCCTGACCTTGATTGATATTGTCTCTGAACCTAATTGACCCTCTACTTGGCCTTGGCCATGATTTGTCATATCCTTATCCATGTTTCTAAGTCATTGGGATCAAGTATCAGGGCCAAAATCAGGTCCAGGTTCAGGGCAAAAAATCAGGACAGATCGAGACAGGCCCTGCGTGCAAAAGAGTAATCCCAAGCCTGCCCTTGACCTTAGTCAGAACCAAAATATTTTGACCATAATCTGCCTCAAGGCCAAAATCTTGAACTCAAGACCTATTAGGGCTCAGGATGGATTTAAGATGGGTTAAGGCCGTCAGGACCAAACTTGTACCCTTAACACTAAATGTCCACATTAAAACATTAGATGAAGATTTACCAAAAAAAAAAAAACATTAGATGAAGCTAGGTAGTCTAACATCGAAATAATCCTAATGTGTATGGATTGGTATTGATCAGAAACTTTTACCAGCAAAGAAAAAAAAAAGCATTGATCCGAAACATTTTCTTAGCCAATGCAATGATGATACCAAAACCCCTATTTACACATACAGTACACTAGTACAGTGATGAAAAAACAGAAAAAAAAAAAAAAAAAGGAACAAAACAAGCAAAGAAGTAACTGGAGAAGAGTAAAGGAAGAAAATCCAACAGAAAAAAGCTTAGCTTTGTCGGACGGGGATGAACTTAGCACGTTTCAGAAGATGGCTTCACAACAGCACGTCAAGGATCTTCCACCTTTTTAGTTTCCACAGTTTTCTCTGTCTCAGAGAGTTGCTCGGAGTAGTGGGGGCCACATAAAGACAAATGAATGGCCGGGCTAGTGGGGTCCACTTCAATAGTACGATCCCTGCCGTATGCTTTGCTTTGACGTCCGGTTTCCGTTATCCATTCTCCGTACCCCCAAAATAATGTGTGGGACCACCAGGACTCCGTAACCAACTGTCCTACCAGATCACCACCCAACACTTTGACTTTTGACTCTTATTATTTCTATTTATCACAATAAAAAAAAAATTAAAAAAAAACTCTTATTATATTTTTTCGGAAAAAAAAATCTCTTATTTATTTATTCACTCGCACCCGGATTATGGCTTAACTGGTCGATTGGGTCTGGCCTGAGCTTAGCTAAGGTGGAGTTGCCTTGTCCAGTTATCATCACCACCTGATAATTCTATAAATAATAATTTAATAACAAAACCATAAATCTGTGTATTAATAATATATATTTTTTATTATATTGCCTATTGCCCTATCACCATAAGTCATAAACTAAGAAATTATACTCTAATTAGCTTTGATTTATTGATTAGTAAGCCAACCCCAAAATATTCCAAATCTTGGAATTACATTTGTTTAAAATGAAAAATTTAGTATTTAATGATCTTGAGATATTTTCAGAGCATACTTAGTATCCTCTAGGGGACGAAGTTTTAACAATGTCGATTGGTCCTGATACTTTGACACGTTCGAATCTTATCTGTGTTGCATTCACGTGAAATGACCTTGTTATCCTTTGTTTTTCCATAGCTAATTGCTTAGCAAAGGCCACTGAGTCAATCAAGATGAATTGACCAAGTCATTAACCAATTACAATCACTCATAGAACCCTAAATCCACGGTTTCTGTATACATCTTATCCTCTACAGTCTTCTCATTATCTGGGGAGTTAGAATTCGAGATACGTTCTCCCCATACATTTTTTCTATCGTACACTAAAAGATGAGACCTGCTGCTAAGAATTAACAAAAACAAATTAGAGGTGGGCCTCACCCTGGTTTGAGACGTTTATCTAGGAGAACAATTGAGAAAAAAAAAGGTATGATTATTTATTTTCTTAAGAGAATAATTTGGATATAAATTAATTGATATGATTTATTTGGAGTTCATGAAATGCATGCTACCCCAAATCCACCTAAGTTGTATCCAAATTTAGGTCAACGCGGCCATTCTATTGCTCCTTTTATATGAGTTACACTTTCCTCTTTCTCACAATTCACAGAAACGCTTTCTAGTTTTGTAGGTGTGAATCAGTTTAATCTCCATATGGTTTAGCTAACTCAGAAACCCAGAAACCCATCTCCTTCTCCCCTGCTTCCGTCTCTGTTTTTTGTTTTTTTTTTGGGGGGGGGGAGAACGGAGGTGATCGGCCATGGCAGGTCCTTACTACCCATATGTCTCTGCTTCATCAAAACCATTCTTCTCACCAAACTGGCAGAAATCCAATCTCTTCCGTCTAGCCATAGTTACCCTTCTCTGCACAATTTCATATTTTCTCGGAATCTGGCAACACAGAGGTGGAATCCCTACCTTCTCTAGCCTTGACAATTCGGTCCCCTGCACTGAAACCCAGACCAAAAGCTTCGCCAAAACTCTAGATTTCTCAACCCACCACGCCGCCGAGGATTCTCCGACGACGACGGTTACGAAACATTACCCACCTTGTGACATCAAATACAGCGAATACACACCATGTGAAGATACCCAGAGATCATTAAAGTTCGATAGAGATAGACTGACTTACAGAGAGAGACACTGCCCCAAAAGAGGAGAATTGCTCAAATGCCGTGTGCCGGCGCCGTATGGTTACAAGTATCCGTTTCAATGGCCGATGAGTCGAGAATATTCGTGGTATGCGAATGTGCCTCACAAGGAATTGACGGTGGAGAAGGCAAATCAAAACTGGATTCAATTCAAAGGAGATCGATTCAAGTTCCCTGGTGGTGGTACCATGTTTCCTCGCGGCGCTGATGCGTATATCGATAATATCGGCGAGTTAATTAATCTCAAAGATGGTTCCATTAGAACCGCCATTGATACTGGTTGTGGGGTAAGTTTCTAATATCTTCATTAATGGTTTCCTTACTCTGTTTCTCGATTCTCTCCCCTGTTGACTATTTTGAGACCTGGGTATTCTTGGGCTTGGTGTCAACTGGGTAGAAGTAGAAGCTTCTGCTCTTTTTGGGATTGGTTTTCAATCCGATTCGAAAAACCCTTCTGAGTTATGAAAATTTAGACTTAATGGAGGTCTAATTATCAAAATTCGCAGTGGATAGAAATGGTTGAATCATTCTGATCTTTTCTGGGTTGTCATCTTCTTCTTTAGCTAAGGAATGGTTGAATCAGTTGTGCCTGGGTTGTCACCTTCTTCTTTAGCTATACGTTTCTCTAATTGGATGGATAGAGAATCGCAGAAAGACGAAATGAGAAGTTTCCTTTTACTTAGAAAATATGATTCTTTGTGTAATATTTACTTAACTATTTTATTCTCTCCCGAATCCCATTGTAAATTAAAAATATTTAGAGGGGTACTTTGGTAATAGTGATGAACTAGATTCCAATCTTACAGTCAGAGAAACCTCTTGAAACTGCGTCGCCGTCACTATTTTCCTCTTGGAAACCGCGAGAAAGTTCTTGTTTTATTATCTCTTATACTTATTTATTGATTTTTATTTTTTAATTTTATTTTAGATTCCTTTGCTAGGAAAGTAAATTTTATCTCTCCTTTCTCCCTAATCTTTTAAAATAGTTAAAATACTTTTTAATTTTTCTTTTTTAATCGATTATATTGACTTCTAATTTTTTTATTAATTTTTTCTTTGCAAGTTTTACATATTCTCTAATTTTCTCTAATTCTTCAGTTATTATTGAGACTTAATTTTAAGAATCTATTAGATTCAGTTCTTAATCAAATTCTTATTATGAACCTTAGATAATTAGTTGACTACAAAATTATCTAGGTCTTGGAGGTAAAAAGCCAGAGAAGCATACTTTTGGAGTATCAGGAAAAAAAAAAGTCGGACTTAATTTTTTATTTGCAAAAAGTCTGGTTCTCATAATGATTTTTTGAGCTCAACCCGAGTAGTATGTTTACTTCTGCTAGGTCTTGAAGGTAAAAAAATTTCTATAAAAAAAAAAATATAATAAATTTTTATCAAGAAAAAAAAAGAGAAAAAAAAAGTGATAAAAAAAGAAAAAACTAACTTCAACTTTTTTGGTAGAAATTACTTTAATTGATTAAAGATAAAAATAAAAACTAATCACATTATTAAAATATTAGGGACGAAAAGAGGTAAGAATTCAACTTTTTGACATGTATAGAAAATTTTTTGATAGGAGAATAAAAGTAAATAAAGAATAAGTATAAAGTGGATGTAGAAATTAAAAAAATAATAAAAAATAGAGAAGATAAAAATCTGGGTTTTCCTGCAAAATTAATTAAATGAAAAATGGATCTGTGGTGACATTTCCCGGACATCATCTGAGCATTGAACGGAAAACATTTGCAGGTTGCAAGCTGGGGAGCTTATCTTCTATCGCGTAACATCTTGACGATGTCATTTGCACCAAGGGACACCCATGAAGCTCAGGTTCAGTTCGCACTCGAGCGAGGAGTTCCAGCGTTGATTGGAGTAATGGCTTCCATTAGATTGCCTTATCCATCTAGGTCCTTCGACATGGCTCATTGCTCTCGCTGTCTCATCCCATGGGGTCAATATGGTAGTCATCTCTTTCTCTGTTTTCCATTTTCCATTTTCCATTATCAGATTCTTGTTCTTCATTGATTTCTCATTTGTCTTTCCCTAAATTTGGGTTTTGATTCAAACTTGCAGATGGGCTGTACTTGATTGAAGTGGATCGAGTTCTTCGCCCTGGTGGTTACTGGATTCTGTCAGGGCCACCGATCAACTGGGAAAGGCACTGGAAAGGTTGGCAGAGAACACAAGATGATCTTCAAGCTGAACAATCTCAGATTGAAGCTGTAGCTAAGAGCCTTTGTTGGAAAAAATTAACCCAGAAGGGCGACATTGCTATCTGGCAGAAACCCATTAGCCATATCCATTGCAAAAACAATCGCAAGGTCGCCGGGAAACCCCAATTCTGCAAATCGTCACAAAACCCCGACAAGGCTTGGTATGTATTCTGCTGTTGATGCAAATCTAACCCATCTTACCAATCATGCTTGATGCTTAAATGGTTACTTATAAAGCTGCAATTTCGATATAGGTACACGAAATTGGAAACTTGCATAACCCCATTGCCAGAAGTTTCTGAGAGTAACGAAGTCGCCGGAGGTCAACTGGCTAAATGGCCAGAGAGGTTGAATGCTCTTCCTCCAAGGATTAGCAGCGGAAGCGTGGCCGGAATCACAGAAGAGATTTTCAGAAGAGACACAGAACTGTGGAATAGAAGGGTTGGATATTATAAAGCTGTAAACAATCAGCTTGGGCAGAAAGGAAGTTGCCGTAACTTGTTGGATATGAATGCTTACTTGGGAGGATTTGCAGCTGCACTTGCTGCTGCTGATGATCCTGTATGGGTCATGAACATTGTTCCTGTAGAGGCGAAGATCGATACACTTGGAATCATCTATGAACGTGGATTAATAGGAACATATCAAAGCTGGTAAGCTTTATGCCTCTTGTAGGAGCACTACCCATTTGTAGAAACTCTTCTTTGATTTCCATGGGTAAAAAAATCTTCTCTTTTTGCCATAAATTTGCAGGTGTGAAGCCATGTCTACTTACCCAAGAACATATGATGTCATTCATGCTGATTCAATCTTCAGTATGTACGAGAATGAGAATAGGTAATTAAATCAACAACTGAAATCTCTTTTCAACTCTGACTTGATAAGGAAATTTGAATGCATCTGAAATTAGTCAAATACGGATTGGATAATCCCCTGTATATTCATTTAGTATACGTTTATCTTATGTGTTGCAGATGTGAAGCAGATGATATAATTTTGGAGATGGATAGAATACTTAGACCTGAAGGTTCAGTTATTATCAGAGATGATGTGGATATTATAGTGAAGGTGAAGACTATTTTGGATGGAATGAATTGGGATAGTCATATAGTTGATCATGAAGATGGCCCCCATGAAAGGGTGAAGCTCTTATTTGCACAGAAGTTATACTGGACAGCACCTCACTCTGCAGATCAGGACCCTAATACAGATTCTTAGATTTTACAACAAAAGAAAAGATTTCTTTCTCTTTTCTTCCATTGTTTTTTTTGTAGCGTTAATTCATTGTTGACAAATTCTTCCAAATCTCTGTTTTAGTCAAAATCATGATTACCGGATAGGCTTCAAATGGAGACTTGTACATGGTTCAGGAATGGAGGTGGCCCAACTCACTAACACTGGCTCACTAGCTTGGACCAAATTTCTAAAAATTACCAGGAGATTATTTGGATTTCAACCGTTCCCCCTCTTTTTTTCTTTCTGGGTGTATGTTTTCTAGATTAAATTCTTTTTTGATGCAAATAAAACAATTTGAGGAGTTCCTTTAACAGTGAAATTAAAGGTAGTTACTTACATGATCAAGCTATGTAAATTTGTTGTCGTATCACATGGATTGTCGATAAGAAATTAGTAAACTTTCTTTAAACTTAGTTCATTGTGCAATACATCTTGGATCAGAAATAGTCTTCTGGAACTGGTTGTTTTTGTTTACTGCATGGTCTGGTAACGTTGCTGTGGATTCCTTATCTAGATTGGCCATATCAATAGTTGAGTCGTGTTGAATTTAATTGGCTTAACTATGGTGAAAGGAAGGAAATGTAGAGGCTAGATTAGGTCTCTCGACCCCGGTCTGATTCTGGCTTATAGTGGATTAGGGCAGGTTTAGAATGTATGGGTCAAAGTTGCATCCCTAACTGATAGGAAATCAAGTGTAGTGGATTCACCCACTGGAGAAAGAAAGAAAAAAATAATGGAATGTAATGAAAAGATCTTTTGGAGCCATCTAAGTTTAAGTAGAGGTCCTTTCCACCTGGTCGGGTGGACCATATATGATGAGTATGGGAGGATGGGTGGGTGGGCTACCTAGGTGGAGAGGATTTGGACTAGTCTAGGTATGGATTGCACCACTGTTTGCTGTTGGCTCCAAGGCTGGGGGGTAAAGAAGAAGGGTTAATGATTCAGATTGGCAGCCAGAACTGAAGAAACCCAATCAAACTATTTTTACATTAATCCAACAACCTTACATGATAAACATTACGTTCTCATTTTCTTTATGAGTGGAGCATTGCAACTCCAAAGCCATGATAGTTGGTTATGTCTTCCTAAGCTGACACTAACCCATGCTGGTGTTGGTAGCTGCCGGTTTGAATTCCACACATATCAGGCTTTATGTAATTAAAAAAAAAAAAAGACAAAAATTCTTACTTTTGCTTGCATGGAAGTGTGCTGAGAGCGCCGCTAGGGGGGGGCTATATTGAGGATGTGTTTTTAGCATAACAGTAACCTCTTATGTAAAGGCAGTAAGACCAAGATCTCACGAAAAGAAACCTGCCCAAATAAAACTGACGCCAGGTTCAACCAAATGAGCAGAATTAGAGGTAAATCACTAAGTGCTCCTTCACAAATTAGCCCCAAAATTCCAACACATATGGTTCGATTTCAGACCCATTTCCAAATTAGACTCCAGTACAACCTCAGCCAAATGGTGGATTGGATCAGGCTCATCAAGATTACTTAAGAGCCTGTTTGGTTACATGAATTCAGAGATTTGAAATTCTGGATTCACAAATGAGAGATTTATATCTATTTGGTTGTGTGAATCCCTAGATTTATGAAATCTAGAAATTCACCTTTATACACTAAAACATTAATATGTAGATTTATGTGTATGAGGTGAAATCCGGAGATTTCACCCCTACTATATAAGCGTTAAACATTTGAACCATGGCTCCATAAATGTTTTTGCAAGATCAATCTATAGATTTCATTTCAAAGAATTCAGGCTAACCAAACAGTTAATTTTATAAACCATGACTCCATAGATTTGAAATCTCTAGATTTTTTAAATCTCCTAACTCAAGTAACCAAACAGGCCCTAAGGTGATTACTGTGATCTCATGACTTTGACTGACTTCCCTGGCTCAGTGAGCCTCTCTGTGATTGCTCACGGACCTAGAAAATTGCTCTCAGGCAAGATCCACAATATACCAATACTAATGTCATCAGAGATTCCAAAGACTTCTCCACAATGAAAACAACACAGTTTCAACCACAAGTTACTGAGGAATACATTACAAGTTATCTGGAGTCTAATCCAAAAAAAGATATGCAACTCAGACATCATACAAACAATTACCAATTACAAAATATATAAACTACAAAAACCAAGTCACCATAGTTTCAAACTCGTTTTCTCAACTGAACCAAATGCTTCATGAGGATGGATAGAAAAATTCCTGGAAACACTATTGAGAACTCGAGTAGTACAAGTTGGGATTTGGCAGATCTCATTTAGTTACCAAACTACAAGCAGAATAGCATCTTAAAACACAATGCCTTTTCTGCTGGGGGATCACAAAAAGTATTGAGTGGCTGGTAAACATATGATACAAAAGGGTTGATCAAAATCTCCGCCAAACCAGTCGTTTCAATGAGATTCAGTTGATTTCTTTCTGAGAGTCCTATCATGGTTCAGCATGGCACCTATGCTTTCAACCACCAAAATAATCTGCAAAAGTTATTCAGGTTTCACTGAGAGGAGAAAGCATGATTGTAATAAAACTTAAAAGATTGTAATAAAACTGAAAAAATAAAAATAATTAAATTACATAAGAGACATATAAGAATCATCCTGTCCAATGGTTCTCCCACCCCTACCTCCTTCCCAGTTACACTCTTTGGGCACCTGGCGATCTAATGCTACAACTCCATTTTGCTAAAGACTGGTGGTGTGAAGTCTGAACCCCAGGAGCTTTTCCAACTAAACCAACTTGTATGGTTGGGATATAGAAGAATGTATAGAAAATACAGATTTGAGGGAAGATTTCCTTTGCTTTTTGAGGGAAAAAAAATTAAAAATAACAATGATAATGAAATTCAATTCCCCCAACTATGAACTATCAGTAATAGCTGCCTTGGTGCAGCTGCGTGGTTGGAATTATCAAACCATGCAAGACTGAATTTGCAAGGATCACTAGGGGGCAAAACAGGACATGCCCAGTGCACGATGCTTGTGTGGTTAAATGTAAACAACCATACCCCTGTTTCCAGCTCTTGATCTCCCTTCCAAGCCTTGAGCAAGGATCACTAGAAATAGAGTGGCTAATGTCATGTTCATGTATGAACTTAAAAAATCCACAGAGAAGATTTACCTGCAGGCATGCATAAGCAATTCCAGTAGCAAAGTAAAAGTTGGCGTTTCCAGTACCCTGCATATTTCATCAATGTTCAAGGATTTCAGAGAGGTATCCTTCCTCCATGGAAAGAATTGAATAGGTTGAGAAGAGAAATATGAGTACCCTCCAAATCCATAGGTTGTGCATTACAGGACTGAGAAGAGAAACTCCAATGTATCCACAGAACAGGAAGAAAGAGAATTGCATGTCTGAATGTCAAATGAGTCAGGAAACTAGCAGGTCAACACATCACACCACATGAAAGACTTAGAGATCCAACTTAGGCTTTACCTGCTAATTCATTAATAAATAAGCCCAGCAGCCCCAGGTACAGAGCTGAATCTCCCACCTAATTCATTTTAAAGAGGATCAGATTCATACTTCCTATACATGAATTATAAATATATAAAAAAAAGCTAGAAGCACCTTATGAGTTAACTTATTCTTAACCCTTTGATATCCCATAACATTTGCCGCAATAGGACAAGAGTTAATAATTGAGACTTCCCTATGGATTAGTTAAAAAGTATCAAAATAATGCAGTTAACATCAACATATCCAGCAACAAATGAACCAGAAAGGATTTCAATGCACACCAAATTATCATGCATTGATTCAACCTCCAAATGATGAATGGGTTTCCAACAGCCAAGCTGCAGACACATGCATGACTGCAGGTACTCATATTAGTAGGCTAGATGGAAAAACACTGTTTTTCACATGAGATTATGACTCATCAACCCCATTTTTCCAACAATAATGTTTACAAAGAAAAGAGGGCAAATGCCTAAAGTGACATGGGTGTTTTCACGTTCTCCAGCAAGATGCAACAGAAAAGGAAGCTCTTCTGTCTTCCAGTTTCAAAAGCATTCCTCCCTCTTCACTCCATTCTTTCAATTTATTTAATCATTACCTTCGTTATAATTTGTGCCTAGATTTATAAAGAGCTCCTTGTTTATTCTTCTCTTCTCATGGTGGAAAACACTAAATACCACCACAATTGTCAAGGTGACAAGGTGATGCTAGGCAATAGAGGGCAACGAAAACCAAGGCGACACCAAGCAAGGCGACAAAGTGACAAGCCTAGGAGGACACTTTGACAACCTTGAATACCACATCGAAGTTCTCTAGCAATCAAGTAAAAAATTGCTGCAAAACAGATTACTAAGGTGATACTGACTAACTAATGCATGCCCTTCCATTATGTAATAAAATCCCATTTATTTTAAAATTTAAGTTTTTGTAGTACCTCATCATCACTTCATCAGTTCCTATGAAGTCTGTGTCGTCTGCCAAAGGAGCAAGCAAATGCTAGTCCTGGCAGCCTTCACCTAGCGTAAGCATGGAGCATATTTAAACTGCTGCCAGGGATAATTGTACTTGCTTCTGGAATCATGTTGTTCTAACTTGATCTTAATGTGATATATTGATAGCCAAAGCCAACAATGTCGATCACCAAGCGTGTATCAATTTTTGAGTTATTTTGGATTGCATAATTCTCTCTAACAACCTCTATTCATTGTACACTACTACCTTATTTGAACTAGTGTAAATATTTTCAATCTTTTATAATACCAACGACTCTTTACCACAAAGGTAGGCACTCACATTACAACTCTAACATGGTTGCCAAGGCGATAATGTGACAAAGGTCTTTGGGGCCTATGGAAGCACCATGGAGATTAGGCAGAGCGTTTTGGTGTACATCCTTTTAATACAGCAACTTTGTGTGGCACAATTAGCAGATGGCCCTCCAACTCCAGGTCTCTTAGACTTAATTGGGAGAGGCATTTGCTTCGATGTTTCAGCTAGACTTCAGTCCTTTCCCCATCCCCCAGTTCGTGACACCTCAAGGAACAGAACTATTTAGGGATGGGGTGGGAAAGGTGTGGAAAGCCTACGGTCAGGACTCAGGGAAGGCAGGTGTGGAAGCTTGCGGTTAGGGAGGGACAGGGGTAGGGGAATCTTGTGGGGGTTCTCGATTGGATCTTGAAGAATTCTTGGATCTAGGAATTCTTCAAGATCCTTGATTCTTTCTTCTTCTTTTCTTTTCTTCAAAATAAGAATAAGAATAAGAAGACAAGGCTGGAGCCAGACCAGGCTCAGCCCGAGGCCTAAACCTTGGCCTTGCCATAGCCTACTCATGGTCAGAATTCCCAGCCCCAAACCTGCATTAGGATTAGGTTTCTCAACCCAGGTCCCTTTCCCCTCCCCCCCCCCGGGGCATTAGGTTGTTTTCCCCCGCCCCCCCGGGGGGGCCCGCCTGCAACCCAGGTCCTGGGCCCCCCCCCCGGGGGGGCCCGCCCCCCCCCCGCAAAAAAGCTAAGTCTAGGATTCATTCACTATCTTGTCCCAACAACAATCAACTTTTTATAGGAACTTTTCACGCAGTAAGCTGCTAATAATCACAAAACGGTGATTGACAATCATAGACTACTCATAAAGTCAAATCCATTGCAAACTCTCTCGTTGCCAACAATGACTGTCTTCAAGACTTGAATTTCATTGGGTATTACTCTCAAATGGCCTTGGTCTGGACTATACCACCTTCATCATCATTATTGAGAATATCAACCCACCCATAACATTTACTGATTTATGTGTTAAGCTTTTCATAAACATCTCAGCCAAGCATATTGTAATCATGAACTCATTACAGCCAACATCATTCACATGCTCCTCGGCCCTCGCTACTGAGACCAACCCTCAAAATAAACTAGAACTTATATCCTCCATTCCTCAGTACCAACCGAACTCCCCCAAACCCTATTTCCATTCAGCAAGACCTACTAACCATGGCCACTGTCCGGGTTATGAACATCCTCAAAATCCCAACAAGCAGCCCTATACGCCACAAACAATGCACAGATCAAATGCCAAGATATGTGCAAAGCTTGGTCACCCAGAAAGTAAATGCTCCTACTGGTACCCACAAAGCCACAACAGGAACCCTTCTCCCTCTAACCCTCCATATGCTGGCTTTTGTACATATCGATTAAACCAATTCCCACCACCAAATAGTGATGTGCAATGGATACTACACACCATGGTTTAAGACCTCAGTCTCGACAGTGATCTTGGTCCCTAAAAAACCCGATGTCTCGACAAACAACAACAACAATAAGCCTTGTTCCAACTAAATGGGGTCGGCTACATGCATTCCTCCCATCACAGCCCTAGGAGAACTCCCCCACCATTGCAGCCCCTTCGTTCCCCATCCCCTATAAGTACAGCAACTTCCTAACCCACCCCCACCTCCCTTGGGCCCATTGCAATCACCCCTGCCCATCCCCTGTTCTGTGCAAGGCAGAACCTCCATTGCCAGACCACCGCAGGCCCTAGATCCCCTTCCCCCTGCTGTCTCAGACTCCTAACCATCCTCCCCACCCTCCAGCAATTCCTTTGGGTCATCATTCCCCCAACAATCCCAGGCCCTGCAAGTCCTCCAAAATCCCTTCTCTCTCTCTCTCTCTCTCTCTGGGTTCTCTGTTTCTGGTGGAAAAACAGAAAACAGGAAGAAAAAAAATTCATAAGAAAGAAAAAAGAAAGGAGAAGAAGAAGAAAAGAAGCAGAAAAAAAAATCAAGAGAGTCTTCAAGATCCTTCTCATATGGACCCTTCCCTAATTTTTTCCCTCCAATCCATATCCATCTTTTCCAGAGTCCAAAAATTATTTAGCTTTCTTTCTACCAATCCTTGGCATTTCAAAATATTTTTACCTTATTTGTGGGAAGATTCTGGATAAATCTTCTCAAGAAAACCTAACCCTAGAATTGGATTTATATCAGCACTCCAGAGCAATGCACGAAACTCTATAATGAGGGGGACTACACTTCTATCAATTTTATAATGGGGTCAATACTGTACATATGTTTGACAACTGCACATCATCATCTTTGTATCTCCCATTCAAGAATATTCAACATATGGCGTTGAACTTCCACGACAGTCTTCATGGCATTAGATGCGGTAATGCATGTAAGAAACCTCAGTTTTGATAACTTGCATAATTTCAAACTTCTAGTTATAGTGCATTTATGTTAAATTATTTGTTTAACCGTTTATGCATGTTAGAATAACTATTTATCAGACATATCTACTGTTTTTTACTCAAATTAGACAATTTTTATATGTACTGTGACCATTTCCATTCAATTTTGCACCCATCGATACATATCTGCGATATGATATGATGTGATAAGATATGAAAGCTCTCTTAAAATCACCTAACCAATACATTACTGATATATGATACTTTAAATCTTGGTTGAAAGGCAGGTCATTTTGAGCCAACTGCTCCTCCCAAATTTGGGAAGCCACATAGATTGCTTTTTTGAAAGAACTAACCAGAGGAAAATCTCTGTAATGGAGGGAAAGAACTGACATAACGGTCAGAAAACACCAAGGGCAAGCATGAGCCCAACTCCAGAAAGCCAACTAAATGTTACAATGAAGCTGTCAGTACATGCTGGCGACATGTGCAAGTTGAGGAGGGTGAATTAGTCATTACATAGTAGCCAAGGTTCAAAGACCTTTCCTGAACAAACCTCTTGACCTCTGTTAGCAAATATGCGTAACCCTATTTGTCAGTTTTAAAACGTTTGGCCCTATGGTTTCCAAACATGCAGGAAAAAAGGTAAACAACAAGCCTTAATGTTTTATGACCTTAAACTTGTCGAAACAAAAGCATAATTGGCCCTATATCTCTCTCAAACTCTAATTGACCTGATTTTTTACCGATGTAAAAATGAATTAAAAGGACTAGATTTCTCATGATATCACGTTCAACTGAAGATCAATCTACAAAGCCCGAAATTAAGTTGCAAACTGATGCATCTACTGAAGAAGGGTTTTGAAAACAACGAATCTCAACTCCAACTAAATATACATCATAAATGTATTGGCTATCTTGACAACCAGCAACACCATAGACAAGCCATGTTGCTCTTTGGACATTATGGAGTATGAATGGGGAACTAATATCTAATGATACTAGATGACATGTCTTGGAGCTTATAGTAGCTGGTGGAATACATTTGGATTAAATTTGGATGTTATTTCTGTTTTGAACATTAGAAGCAACATGTTTCAAATAAAGCACCTTGACTCACATGACAATGTCATTTATATGGGGTTTATTTCTCTCTCTAAATGTTTAGCATCCCTAGGGTCAGTTTTCTTGTACATCCTCACGTATTGAGATGGCCAACATTCTTGAGTTTTCTGAGTTGTTAAATTTCTGAACCATGATACCTGCAAAAACAAAATCTTCAGGTGGCAGCTACAAGAAGCCCAGTAAAAAAGATTGGTCCAAGTCAAATTCTCAAGGATATTTGACCAAATGCTTCACATTGAGCATCATAATGCATGAATATTAGCTCAGGCTTCAACGTTTGGAGTTTGGACCTTTACCACTATTATGGTGATCCAAATACTCCAATGATAAGCTTGAGGACGAGTTCTTTCTAGTGGAGGAGAATGATGTCATTTTTCACTACACCTCCATGTCCAACATCTTTTTCCTCAATCATCTCCAATTTCCTTTTTCCCCCCTTTTCCCCAAGAGCTCTCACAGCTCTTTCTTTCCCCACACCTTTCAATGTATCTTCTTCTCCTTTAACCATACGTTTGTTTATTTCAAAGAGGCATTCTTGGAATAAATTCCAACCTGGAGAACTATTGAGCCCTCATGAGAGTTGAGTGAGTCCCCAAGTTATCTATCTTGCATGCTTATTGCCTGTAACTGAAATACTTCTAATTTCCTTTTCATATTTCTATAATCTTTGCCATTTGAACTGGGGCTACATCTGTAAGGTTTCTGTGACCTTTCGGGTTTGTCTTTACTAGGGCTAAATCATAAAGGCTTCTCCAATCTTTCAGGTCTGTCTTTCCAGTTAAAATTCCTTTAGTTATACACAGGTTGACCACTAAAGCAAATGAATGAATGAACTTGTCAGAAAGGATAGCAAGTTGTTGATAACTCCTTAACCAATGTATGTCAAACTCTCACAAATGCCCAAGAGAGTCAGGGATTTCAGATGAATCAAACTGAGATGTCTTCTAGCAATATGTTGCAGGAGAAATGTTTAATATCAGACTGGCTGGGTTAAGGAATAAAAACATATTCCATAATTGAAACAGAAGATAGAGGAAACATACCGATGGATAAGATTTAAGCATTGAAGATATCAAAATGTATGCAAAAGCCAGAAAGCACGGCCGGTGGTTGAGTCGTACAGCCAATGGCAATATCATAAACAAAATATTCACATGGAAAACCATTATAAAGAAACTTCTGAAGAAGTTGAAAACTTCCGCAAAGAAGTACCTGCATCCAGTTACATGGATGAGCATATAAGGTGCAACAGGCAAAATGATACATCGGATTTACAACTACCCACAGAAAAGCATTTCCAGCTCACCATAAGACACCAATATTTGGGGAAAGATCTTCCACAGTTAAAATAAAGCCATGTGTTCTGCAACATCAAGCCACAATGTAGACATTATAGGTTAGAAATGGTTTATTAAATTATTTCAACATCAACAATTTGTGATCAACAACCAAAAACATGAACAAAATAATACATGAATTGACATCCCTTTTAGACAACACAGTAAACAGGAAAACCATGCGCCCATGCTGGAAAATTGTGACAACAGTTTTTACAATTTGAATTTTATTTACAAGCTAAAGTTTAAAAGTCCAGTCACTGGCCTCAGAAGTAAGAACTCAATAACTGGTCATGACCCCCATCCCACAGCTAACAGTGTTACCGTGTTAGATCTTATATTCACCAGCCATTAGAGAAAACATCCAAAGCCTACTAATTTCAATTAAAACCACACTCCAGCCTAACTACTGAGTTAAATCCATTTTTAGACCCTAGTTCAACTTCAGACCTAGTCCTCACTTCCCCATAGTGACTTCCTAATTCTCACTTACATGACTTTCACAACAGCAGCTCAAATCATGCTGCTTATAGGCATGGTATAAATTTCAGTCAAAGTTACCAAAATTTCAACCGAAATAAACAGAAAATTTGAAAATGAAACAAAATTCCATTTATTTCCCTAAAGTCCATGTTTTGGCCAAAATCTGGAATTTCAGTCAAACTGGTCAAAATTTCGGTACTGATAAGTTTCAGCCGAAATGACACTTTTGCAGGTTATAAAATCACATGTTTCGGACAAAAACACCTTCTTTATCCAGTTTCACCTCTCCAGATTTCGCCCATTTAAAAAAAAAAAAAAATTCAGTTTTTCTTGCTTTCATCCCTCATTTCACCTAATTTGTGGAACTCCATTTCATTCAAACACTAGATTTGGTCCTCTAATGGTGGGTTTTCTCAAATCTTGCAAGGTGAGTAACCAACTTTCCCTTTTTTTAATTTGTGTCTTAAATCTACTTAAATTGCTTCCAACTTTAAGTATGTTTACCAATGATTTGTGGTGTCAAAATTAAAATTTGGTTTTCCTAGTATTTTTCTGTTATTAAAAATTATTTTGTAAATTATGTATATTGCAAAAAATGTATGTATAGATGTAAGAGCTTCAAATTAATGTATGTAAGAGTAAGACACCATATTGTTGTGATGGTGTTGAATCAAATTTTTTGTTGTTAATTATCTATTTTATTATTTGAAAGATATTAAAATAATTTTTTAAAAAATATTTAAATATAAAAAATGGAAAATTAAATATAGACCCCTTGTGTTTGCAATCAATTATATCCACTACCCTTGAAAAAAATCAATTACAAATGCCCCCTTACTGCTTCTGTAGAGCTATCCATTTATAGCTTTCAATTCTTAACAGTAAGGGGGCATCTGTAACTGATTTTTTCCCAAGAGTAATAGATATAATTGATTGCAAACATAGGGGTTCTATATGTAATTTGATTTTGATCATAAAAAAATACTCATTAATTCATGTTTTATATTTAAATATAGGAAAGTATTAGTGGAAGGATGTATGTAATTTTTGGAGCATGTTGTGGAGCTTTTCAATATACTTAATGTGTATTTTACACACTTTTAAATTATTAAAATATCAAAAAATACTAATTGATTTTGGTTTTATATTTAAAAATATGAGATTATTATTAGAAGCATGTATGTATTTTTTTTTTAGCATATTGTGGAGTTTTTTAAGATATTTAATGTGTATTTCTTATATCGGCACTCTCTTTCAAAGATGTCAAACATAGCTTGGCAACACGGGAGGCCACTAACAGCTAATAGGAAGAAGAGTGAGTGTAATTATTGCATGAAACAAATAAAAGGAGGTGGGGCCACTAGATTGAAAGTTCATATAGTTGGGGGAGATAAAAAATGTCACAAGATGCACCAGGTGCCCTCAAAGGTGAAGAAGCCAATGGCACAATACTTGGCTACTGGAAAACAAAAGAGGAAAGAGGATAACATAAAGGGAGGAGTTCAAGGATGCTTGTCTAGATGACCTCCTTAATCTGAAAGAGCAGGACTTTGATCTAAAGGAGCCAGGAGAGTATGGATGTGAGACTGATGAGACTACACACATATAAGGAGGGCGATGATGATGAGTAGGGAGCAAGCGAGGATTGATGAGACAAGGAGGTAGCAAAGAGCTATGGGTTGTGGGTCCTCTAGAGAGTCAGCAAATATAAAAGGCATAGATAGCTCCCACATCCCTATGAGGAGGAGTCAGAGTGTGAGGAAGGATATTCCTATCCCACGGGCCCCAACCCAAGGCCAAGCTTCATCAACACATACTACAGATCTGGATCTTAAGATTCTTCGTAATGATTCGGCGTTATTTAGGAGGTCGAGCAAAAGCAAAGCAAAAGAAGTTAAAACACTTGTGGGGGAGTGCAAAGAAGAAAGTGGGGATGGCTTTCTCCAGGCTATGTACCAAAGCATTTTAGTGCATACCATGGTGGGAGATCTCACGAGATATCTCGCTAAATGAGCCCAACAAGACGAGGGAAGAGGCAAGATGGGAGATCTTGCCACAACATCTCACCCTCGCGAGATCTCGCCATTAGCCACATGCTATATGGGGTTTAAAACCCCTTTCTCATGCGAGAGGTAGATCTAGCCTCTCTCTCATTGCAACTCTCCAATCTTGCCAGAAAATCAATTTTTGGCTAGAATTTTTTGGGATTCAACTAGATTTCAACTTCCAAACATCCTTAATACATCTAAAATATTAGATTATCATCATTCAAGCCTATTTCAACTGAATCTTCAACAAAGGTAAGATTTTCCCCTAAATTTGAATTTTTTTAAATAGAATGTTCTACAATGGGTGTGTGAGTCTAGTATAAATATATGTTGATCTACTAGCTTTGATCTACACTTTCATGGAAACAAATTTAATTTTCCTGCTATTAATTTATTTTTTGAATTATCGTATTTAAAAAATATAATATCTAAAAGATTAAAAATATATGTATATAAAAAAATACTTATGATATGAAAAATATAAAAAAAAAAAAAAAAAAGAGCCCCCCCCCCCCCCCCCCCGGGGGGGGGGGCCCCGGGGGGGCCCCCCTTTTTTGAATGTGATTATCACTTATGTTAAACTACATTGAGAGGGCTACAACCCCATGTAGTCATATTTTGATTATCATGCTTGCTGTATTTTTTTATTTATTTATTAAAGTTTTAGTTAAAATATTATTATTATTATTATTATTATTATTATTATTATTAAATGATGCTCATATTATGTAGTTTGTTTTAAAAATACAAACATATCTGTTTGAGCATTGTATATATGTTATCTTAGAACAAAGTGTGTTTTGTTGTTTTTTAAATTGTTTTTACATGTTTTTAATTATCTAAAAATTATTCTAATGATTATTTAGGAACATTAATGTATGTATTTCAATGTTGTAGACTTGTAGCTTAAATGGCAACTAGAGGGAGTGGTGGCATTGGCAGTGGAAGTCAAGACATTATTTGGCAACATGAGGATCCACTAACTGCCGACAAGAAAAAATCCTGATGCAAGTATTGCCTTAACACCTTGAATTCTGGTGGTTCAACTAGATTAAAGCAAAACTTGGCTGGTGGCTATAAAGATGTTGCCAAGTGTCCCAAGGTTCCTTATGAAGTTCAAAAAGCAATTGCAACAACTTTAAAGGGAGGGGGACAAAGAAATGATGAGATGGCACAAAAGCAAAGGGAATTTGAGGATACAATGCTGTGTAGACCTTTTGTTGACGTTGATGAGAAGTCAGATGACGATGAGGAGAGGAGGAGACGTATGGGTATTAAGTCACAGGCCGAGTGGAGACAGATAAAGGTTGCATTGGAAGCTAGCAGAAAATCCTTACATTTTAAGAATGTGAGGCAATATGAACAGATAAGAGGAGCAAGTGGTTCAAGGTCAGGGGCATCCATGCCACCTAGACATAGTTTTCATGGAAGTGGGGTAAGTGAGAAGACTGAAAGGAAGAGGAAGACTACACATTATGATGCCACATTTGACCAAAACCCCTCCCTCTTCAGGCATCAAGACACCTATCAAATAAGCATTCCATATATGTTTGCTAGAGGTAGAGAAGGTAGTAGGGAGAAGGAAGCTAAGTTGGCGTTAGCAAATTCATGCTCTACAACAACATTGCAACCAATGTAGCCAAAACACCATACTAGGGGATAATTAATGCAATTGCTAAGGCAGGTGTAGGGGTTAAAGGCCCAACAGCTTGGGAAGTAATGAATAAATATTTACCAAAGGTGAATGCAGGAGATGGAGGAATACATTGAAGGAAAGATGGACAACATATGGTATTACTGTGATGGCTGATGGATGGACTAGTCCTACTAGACAGTCCATCATTAATTTTATGCTGAGTTGTAATGAGAAGACATCCTTCCTTAAGTTAGTGGATGCCTCAGATAAAATCAAAGATGTTGATACCTTTACAAGCTTCTTAGGCAGGTGATCCTTGAGGTACGGAGGTTGGGCCAAGCAATGTTGTCCAAATTGTCATAGATAACGGTGCTAACTTCAAGAAAACTGGTGAAATATTGATGAAGAAGAAGAGCAGTAGGATCCACCTCTTTTGGACACCATGTACAACACATTTGATTGATTTTATGTTAAAAGACTTAGGAAGAGAAAGTCAACCAATGTTGTCATTGACAAGGCTAAAAGGGTCAGTAATTTTATTTATAACCATGGTTATGTGCTAAAGATGATGAGAAACCACTGTAAGGGTGATCTAGTTAGACCTGGATTGACTAGATTCGCCACCAACTATATAGCTCTGAAAAGCTCCCAAAAGAAAGTGGTGGATCTACAACACATGTTTGCAAGTGAGGAGTGGTTTAATTGGCGTGGATCTAGCCATCTTGATGCAGTAGTAGTCCAACAAACCATTGTTGATGATTCCTTTTGGAGGCAACTAAAAAGGATAGTGGGCATTTAGAGCCTATTGTGTTTGTTTCAAGGATGGTGGATTCGGAGAAGAAGCCCATAATGCCTCACGTATATGCTGCCCTCCAACAAATGAAAGAGTTGGTTAGAGTTGTTGGCCCCGGCTCCTTCAAATCCTACAAGAGGATCATCAATGATGGATGGGAGATGCACTTGATGCATCATTTGCACTTGGCTGGTGAGTCACTTATAACTTTAAGTTTTTTGTTGTATACTTTAATATACATTGTAAATTTGTTATAACTTGTAATTTATAAACAAGTAAACAACCAAATCATTAATCAAATTTTTTATTTCCAAAATACAAGCTTACTACCTCAACCCAAAGTACCATTACAAGAATGATTTGGGGCTTAATGTAAGGTTAATGAATGCGGCGCAAGATGTGGTGGAGAAGCTTGTGCCAAATCCCGTCATGCAGGGGACAATTAATGGAGTGGTGAGGAAAATTATTCAATTGTTTCTTCAACTTCTTGCATTAGTGCATATACATTAGTAAAAATACAATAATTGAACAATTGGTATACATATCAGGAAGTTCAAGGATGCCTCTAGAGCTTTGGAAAGCCTTCTGCGGTTGCAACTAGGCAAAAAAAAATGATTCTAGTTAATAATCCATTACTATAACTCTATAAGTGATAATTGATCAGTCCAAAAGACTACAACCTATAAGTTATATAAGTATTAAAATTTACTTGCCTAATGCATTCTTATATTTGGTTATGCAGTTGATTGATGGGTGTTATATAGAACTAGTTCGCCAAATCTCAGGGACATAGCAATTAAAGTACTCTCACATACTTGCTCACCCTCTGGTTGCGAGAGTAATAAGATGGCTACTTATGAACAAGGTTGCTAACGATGTACCAGGTGAATCATAAGGAAAGCACCATTGTTATAGAGACTTGTAAAGGACTATGGATGTTAAGGGTGTCAATTGGGTACCAAACCACGCCGTCTAAAATTGCAATGTTCAAAATTCGGTACGATACATACCAAAACCAAATTTTGAAATTCAATACGATACGGTACCGGTTTTAGGTACTCAAACTGTCGGTATGTACCGAATTGGTACCATATCAAATTAAGGGATATAAATGTAATTTTACAATTAAAACAATTTACCTTTACTCTACCCCTAATTCCTTGTTTCAGTCTTTCATTTCGTCCCTTCACTCCTCTTCTACTCTACGAGAGGCGGAGCGTCGGAGCCCAGAGAGAGAGTTCTACTTATAGTTTATTTCCCCTTTTCTTGCCATCTGAAGCCACACACAAGATTTGTAGTCGACTAGTCAAGATTTTCTTCATTGTTGACGCCTTAACGGGTTCGATCATTGATGGTTACAGATAGACGATCTTTCCTTTTGTTTTAAGTCCTCAATCATTATTTATATATATATATATCTATATACATCTATAGTCTAGTTTCTACAGTTCTACCCATTGTTTTTTCAATATCTATATTTGCATCTATAGAATGTGACTCTATACCTTTTACAATGCTAAATCTATGTGGACAATGCTATATACTATTGACATATTTTACCTTCCAAATGACAAATTGGGTAAAGGATGTTTATTGCTTAGTGATGGACGTTCTAAAAGGAATTGATGATGCTTCTATAAACCAAAATTCTAAGCCAACTTGTCTATCTATAAGAACATCCTTAACAATGATCCTACAAACTTCAATCCTTTTTATTGAAACATAATGGAGAAACATCCTGAAAACTACTCTTCCCTGCTCATAAATGTCTACTCTATTTTTGCCCTAAGAACCCGTCTAAAATTAAGATCTTTTGCATCGATTTGGATGATTCTAAATTAGAATTATTATTAAATTAACATGGGCTAGTTTGTTTCGTTGCTTATTGCTTCATATCAATCTTAAGCATCAAAAAGGAAGAATCTACCTACGCGATCGCTCTTCTTTTCATGCTTCTATCGAAGCTTGGAGAGATTTATATTTATAAGTTTTTGTTAATTAAATTTACTTGCTTTGTCTCTGTTAATAATATTTACTTTCATTAGGATCTTACCGAACTAATAACAAAAGTGGCATGGATGCTTTCATACCAAAATTGTACCGCACTAGATTCCATGTTTAAACCGTTTTCCCACACCACTTTAATATCGAAACCATACAACATTTTTGCAAATACCGAAATCGTACCATACTATGTAAATTTGGTATGATACGGTTTTGGTTTTTGGTATTCAAAGTAGGTACCATACCGAATTACCAAAATCGAACCAATTGACACCCTTAATGGATGTAGGAGGACCTACAAAAGTATAAGTTTGCTAGAATTAAGAACATCGTGGGAAACGCAAGGGAGAAGAAATATTAAGCTCTGAAAAATACGCTAAACACTAAGGAAAGGGAAAAAGTTGTTCAAAGATAGCTTAAATGAGAGATGGAAAGAGTAGAGATCTCAAAAATATTAGATGTATAAAAAGCAAAGATTGTTAAGTACTTGATCCAAAGCATCTAGCTAGTCCAAGTTACAACCTACCAAGTATTCTTGGATGAAGGCCCAAACAAGTTCAAACCACAGTCCAACTAGGTTTAAGGCCCAATACAAGTAATGAGTTGGCCTGAACCCTTGACAAAGGTCCAATCCTAGTCCAAATGATAGATGTGGTCCAAGTTGAACTTTTGTGTTTTGTTATTATTAAGCAAAGGGGGGGGGGGGGGGGGGGGGGGGGGGGGGGGGGGGGGGGGGGGGGGGGGGGGGGGGGGGGGGGGGGGGGGGGGGGGGCCTTTTTTTTTTTGTTATTTATGGGTATAAGTAGTTTAGTTGGTGGGAGTTTGTCAATGAAACAAGCCCCATTTTCAAAGAGGCGACTCATTGTAGGTTAGGTGAGTTAGATGGTAGTTCAGTAAATGCTATGGACTTTGTAGTTGTCTATTTTCTAGTGGGTTAGCCTATAAATAAGATGAGTTTCTCTCCAAAAGCACAACAATTCAAGGATTATTTAAGTTTTCCTCTCGTATAAGACTATTTGTAAGTTTATCAAGTGTTGACTGGCATTTTGATGGAACATGAACATAAACCATTTGCTTTTTTTCAATTTTCTAACCAATGGTTTGTTTGCTAGAGAGAAAAAGCCTAGGAAAAATAAATATGTGGGACCTACATATAGTGGGGTGGGGTAGTAGAAAAGAAAAGGAAAGGATTTTGTGGTCCCACATTTATCATATCCCTCACTCTCCCAAAAAATCCCACTTTGAAAGGGAGTGGGGTGGGAAAAGTTGGGTGCCATGTCAGCAAATAGAGTTCCTTAAATCAAGGAAGTTTGGTTGTTGACTTTCCCACCCCATTGAACCAAACAAACCATGCTTTGGAATTCTGTGAAAAAACTTTACTTTTTCCACCCCTTTTTTCCCACCCCACTTCAAATTCTTTCAAACAAATGATACCTAATGGACCATAAAAAACCTGGTCAAGAAAATCCATTAGCTTCCTTTGTCAAGGCGAGAAAATCTTGATAAGCATCAACCGCTAATGGCAGCAGGAAGGTCACTTAATGCTTTATTATTTCCAGAGCAAATTATATAAACACCATGAGTTTGCAAACTATGCATTTACACCCCTGGAATTTGTTCTATTACAAACATCCCCTGTGCCAGACAACAACTATTCTTAAAATAAAAGGGCATATCTACCTTTGCTGAATGTTCTTATATATGAGAAAAAAATTGAAAAAGATACTTAAAAATCAGTCATGGTTGTTCTTTGCTCTCCCCTCTTCATTCTTCTTCTTCTTCTTCTTCTTCTTCTTCTTTTCTTTTCTATTTCCTTGAAAGTTGAAGCAAGTTTGAGGGTAAAGGAGGGTAGTTAAGGAATTTTAAAAATATAATAGATGCTAAGTCATCAGAACAACACAACCAATAAGTCTTTGTCCCAACTAAATGGGGTCAACTATATGGATTCTTGCATTTCAATCAGCTCTATTTTATGTTATACTAGATACAAGGCCTAAATTATGTATGTCCTTTCCCACCACTTCTCTTAAGGTTACCTTAGGTTTGCCCTTAGTTCTTCAAGTTCCTTCAATCTAAATTGAAATCATTCGCTGTAAAGGGGCATTTAAAGGCCTCTAGTAAATGTCTCACCGTGCCACCTCAATCAACATTCTTGTAACTTATTCATTTCTCAGAACCACTCCTAGACCAGCTCTAATATGGTCATTCCTTGACTACTTTCTTCTGCTCATCCATCTCAGCATCCTCATTTCTATTAAACCGACTTTATCTTTATGATGTTTTTTAATAGTCCAACGCTCTTCAAAAGAACCCATTGGTCGGCCCTCGCCGTTGTTCCCGTCAACCCTGGTTTCTGGGCGGCGGGGGTTGCCCCTGCCCCGTCGGTCCGCCTGCCGTCTGTTTTGGGCAGAGGCTTTGGTGGCCTGCGGGTTCTCCCGGCGGGTTTGGGGGGTGCGGTGGTGGCCTGTTGTTTCTTTGGCTGGCTTTGGTGGTGGCCCTTTGTTGCTTGTTGCGCTCCTCCTCTTGGGCCCGGTGCGGTGGCCGCCGCCCCCGGGCCTGTCGTCTTGTTTTGCCTTCTCTTTGTTCTCCCCGGTCTTCGCCCGTTCCTCGTTCGCCCTTCCCCCTGCCCTGTCCTCTTTCGTTCCGGGTCCTTTTGGCTTTGTTTTGCTCTCGCCCACACTCCGCACTATACAATATTCTAAGAGCAAGGATGCATTTAGTATATAGTTTGAAACACTGGGAATGTAAACATAACAGAATAAATTCCAGGTGGTGTGAACATAATAGTTAGCACATTCAGCGTCTGTAGATGTAATTTGCTCTTACTTCTATATTAAGAACACTGCATACCCACCCCCACCCCAAAACCCCACACACAAAATCAGAAAAACAAGAACTCAAAGAGGAGCAACCCCATATAACAAACAATTCAGTTAAAGTTAGCTCACAAAACAAAGGAAATTGGTCAGGTCCATGGAACAAGCCTACAATGCAGAAACCTTGACAAAATAAACTAGATTGTCTATTATATCCAAGGAATAGATGGTAGGTGTAAGTATGTAAGTGACCTTTTCAGCATTTCCCAGAGTCCCCCATACTGTTTAAGGGAGAAGCTGCAGAGAACTAATACATAAACTGACCAGATAACTGCCCAGAATATGAAATGCAAGACTGGTTTCCACATGAAAGGTCGAACTGTGAACTTCCTGTGAGTCATCACTTTATTGCCTTGATATAAGCTTGGATCTGAGGGGACATTTTCATCTGTACCAAATTTCCCTTTCAGGAACAACTTCTTTGGAGGAGCATCAGGACCATAACCGTACTAAAAGAATCACCTGGGGAAAATTTAACAAATTATCAGGAATCCAATTGCAAGTGACTACACCAAATCTTTAATTTTAAGGCTAAGGGGAACTGGAGAAATGGTGCTCACCGGTATTATTAGGATAGCAGGATAAAGAGACAAATGCATTGAAATAACCCACCCAAATGCTGCCAAGGGAGCCAAACCTGTGATCGATCACAAACCCTAGTGGTCAATGTGTGATAAAAAAGTTGTCTGGGAAAAGGATAAAGGGAAACAACTACCAGTAAATGATCATAGGCATAATATTTATGTAACAGTATTGTGCATGTGAAAAGAAATATAAAAATAACATTCAGAACTTGGAAGTTGGAAAAGTTATGCCACACTCTACACATTTTAAATAAAATAAATAAAAAAGAGCAGATTTTATAATATCAAGCACCAGCATTGTATTTATCAAGTACACTAGTAACTCCAACTTTTACGACTGACAGTTTGACACCTAAAAGAAAGAATACCTCTTTCACAGAAGTCTCCTTCCTTTAGTTGGGATTCTTTGAAAACTGCCATTTTTTTTAGCCTTTTCTATTTCTAATACAAAAATCACTTATGAAAAGGAAAAGAAAAGAGAGAGAGAGAGAGAGAGAGAGAGAGAGAGAGAGAGAGAGAGAGAGAAATTTCTCATGCAGAAAGTAATGCCAGTTCATCAATTTTACACAACAAAAGGAGGAGGAAGAAAGCTGGGCATCAACAAATACAATGTTTTACAAAGCATAGCATGGCCAGGGGGCAGAGGGAGAACAAATTTAAAAGGGTCAAAGTGAAAAAAAAGAAAACATATTAGGAAACAAATAAACTGCCTCTTCGCAGCAATGGAAGCAATCCATGTAACATTACTTATAACAACCACAAAATCACAATGGCAGCGTAGACATACTTGGAAAAGTTCAGTAGCTTCTTACGTGAACATGCTCCATAAAGAGTCAAGACTATCATCAGGTTTTCAATGGGAGATGTGGAATATCCCACACAAGTAATTATCGTTAAAGGATTCCACAAGTATACAAGAGCAGCAATATCTCCAGCAGAAAGAATCTCTGAAAATAATACAGATGGCACCAATCATCATCAGCTAATGAACACTAGACTGAAACCAAATCCAATGGTGAAAACTAAGAAGAACTTCACACAAACAAAAATACATCACTGACACTTTATACACAAAGATCCAGGTACAAAAGTTCAAGAGAATAAACATTACAGGCAAGAGTCTGGATCACCTCCCCCTTGGGCCCTGACGCTTTTTCACTTCACATTGTGTGGGGCCCACGTCTGAATATAATAAAATAATTCATAGGTCCAGTGGGCCCCACACAATGTCCGGTGAAAAAAGCATCAGGAGAGCACTTTGAGGAAGCTGATCTGGACTCTACAGGAATTAGTTGTTTATCAGCATATAGCAAAAACTATGGGAAAGCGGTCAACGGAAGAAGAAAAAAGAAATGCCGAGAAAACCAAGCTATCCAATCAGGTTGGGAGAGGTAGGGGCAAGAGTAAAATATAAATGTGGACAGAAAGAAAAAGAAGCAACAGTTAAGAAATAGGTCATATATCTATTTGGCTTCCTTTTGACAGATCTTCAAGGCAGGTTACCCAGATTTCTCTGCTAGGGTGGCATTTAGAACCACGGCCAATTGTATATTCCAACCAGCCATCATGATAGAGGTCTTTGGACTGGAAGTGTATTCCCCAGTTTCTCTCCTTGGACTATTTATCATCAAAGTCCTATATTTTTATCCATTTTGTAAAAATGCACTCTAAATGATTTTGACACTAACCAGATGTAGCAACTTTTAGGGCTTTCAAACTCTGTTTATATGCCAGCAGAAGATTCTGACCAGTTGCACGGATAAGCATTGCAGTAACAAAATCTGCTATCACAAACAGCAAACTGTATACAAAGTGTTGACATTAACAGTTCAACAAAGAAAAGGTTAACAAATGTCAATTAAATAGAAATCATAAAACACTTTGATGAGGAAATGAACATACTAACTTGCATTCAAGTAAACAAATAGAACAATAATAACAACAACAAGCCCTGTCCCAACTAAGTGTGGTCAGCTACATGGATTTGCCTTCTAATCAGCTTTGTTGAGGCCATACTAGATACAACTATACAAGGCCTAACCTATCCATATCCTTTCTCACCAATTCTTTTAAGGTTATCTTAGGTTTGTCCCTAGTTCTTTTAATTCCAATCTAGATTAAATAGCTTCTCCATACAGGGGCATTTAAAGGCCCCCATTGAACGTGGTCATACCACCTCAAACAATTTTCTTGTAGCTTATCATTTGTCTGAGCTAATCCCAGACCGGCTTTAATATGATCATTCATTATCTTATCATTTCTAGTTTTGCCACTCATCCATCTTAGCATCCTCATTTCTACTACACTGAGTTTATCTACATGATTCTTTATAGCTCAACACTCTGCACCATACATCACAACTCGTGTATGACAGTCCTATAAAATTTTGCTTTGAGCTTTAAAGGAATATATTGATCACATGGGACCCCAGATGCACCTCTCCACTTCATCCACCCTATTTTAATGCTTTGGGAGACATCGTCCACTAACTCATATTTTCTCATATTTTTTTATTTATGATTGAGCCAAGTACCTAAAATAATAGCTTTAAAGGATCTCCTCATCATCCGCCTAATCACAACTATGAACACATCAATGTGTGAAATTTTAGGGCATAAAGCATGTATTTCACACACTTAGAATAGACTTAGAATAGAGTTATCTTGGGTTTTTTGTTGTTCTTTTGTAGGTTTTAGGAATTTTTGTGAGCTTAGAGAATATTCTAGATAATCAGGTGTAGTACATGCAAATTTACATGTAAAGTAGTCCAATTTATTTTTGCAATTGTGAAGAGGCTTAATTTTAAGCATGAAGGGTCAGAAGTGGATCGAAATGCAAGTTTGGACTAGATCGTATCATTCCAAGGATATTTTGGGCATTGAAAGAAAGCAATTATGATCAGATGTTGAGATTTCTTTAGAATTTTATTTTTTCCTTGAAAAAGAGAGAAATGCCAAGTTGCCCACAAGCAATAGAGATTGAGATTCCCTCTCCTCATATGAGCTAATCTCCTTCCTATTCTTCCATACTATCCCAAGATTCTGTGAAGCCTTTCATTTTATTATAATCTAATTACTTATAACATAATACATTAGATTTTTATTTCTTCCCTAAATTTTCTCTCTCTCTCTTCCCATCTTCTTCTTTTTCCCTAAGCATAAGCGAAAAGAGTAAAGGAAATAAATAAATAAAAAAGAAGAATGTGAATTTGTGTAGGTAAGAGAGGGGGAAGAGAGAAAGAGAAAGTAAAAATGGAAAATGGTCAACAAGGTTTTGAGGGGGAAAAATAATAAAGGAAAAATGAAAGGTAGAAAGAGACAGAAAGAGAATTCATGGAAGAAATGAAAATCTAGTATATTATGATACACTTAATTAGGATAAAATAAAATAAAAGGCTTCACAGAATCTTAGGATAATAGGAACTAGGAAGAATAATAAGAAGACAAATTCATATAAGAAGAGGGAGTCTCAATCTTGATTGCTTGTGAACCCCATGCATATACTTGGCATTTCTTTCTTTTCCAACAAAAAAATTCTAAATCTCAGCCTATGCCGAAAATATCTTTGGAATGATGATTTGTGTCAAACATGCATTTTGATCCACTTTCGGCCTAATATGTTTAAAATTGATCCCTCTTCACAATTGCGAAATTAAACTGGAGTCATTAGACTACTTTACATGTAAAATTGCATGTATTGCATCCAAAAATCCCAAATATTCTTTTAGCTCCCAAAAAATCTTAAAATTGGGGGGGGGGGGGGAGAAAAAAAGAGAGGCTTAAGGTAGCTCTATTCTAACTTCTTAGTGTGTAGAATGCATACTTTTATCAGTTTATGCACTCCCGAATATTCTCTAAGCTCCCAAAAAATATTAAAACTTGGGGGGGGGGGGGGGGAAGGCTTAAGGTAGCTCTATTCTAAGTGTGTAGAATGCATGCTTTTATGCCCCAAGATTTTGCACATAAATATACTCATTAAAAACCAACGTCACATACTAGATATTCAATCTTCACTCTACTTAGTTTAAAGCCTTTTGATTCCAAAGTTGCTCTCATGATTTAAACTTGGTATTAATCCCTACTTGTGCCTCATTTATCAAAACAAAAGCATAAACCAAGAAACGTCATCCAGTGTCTTTGGTTAATTCCTCCATTAAGAGTTCAACCTAGAGCTTCTTATAGTCGACTTGTACATTCTAGTGTTTGGAGACCAAGCATTGGAGAATAGCTATCACAACCGGTTGATTGGTGGTCGACCGGGTGCATTGACTGTTAGGTTTGAAGACCAACCAAGAGCTCTTTACGGTATGTAGTGTGAGCTCTCTGAAATGCTAGCGGTTGGTCATGCTAAAGTGCCAATCAATCGACCAACACTCAAACCTATTGCCATAGCCTTTCAAGGATAGTCATACACTTATACCCCTAGGGACTGATTAATAGTCCTCTTTGCCCATATATTTGCTTTCTTACAATGCTTAACTTAAAGTGTACATGATTTTACAAGTGGCACTTTTCTAAACTATGTACGTGGTCCTTAAGTAAAGGCTTCACTTCATTCTTTGAGTCTTGAGCTTGTGTATGTATGTGGCAATGTCCATCCCATGGTCTTCTACACCTTGAGTCCTAGGGTCTTCCTTTCATAAACTTTGGATTAACCTCCGTGCAATATACGCTCTCTACTTGGATTTGGCTTTATACTTGAGTATGCCTATTTTTGCACACACAAGCAGATCATTAGCTTATAATTAAATGTGTTTGCTATCATCAAAACACTTCAAGGATAGTTGAGTCAATTCCCAATTCATTACCCAAAGGGCAATTAAGTTAATTCCTTAACAAGCCTTGGGACCTACATGCCAGAGTGAAAGAACTATGTAAATGTTTTGAGTACCTATTTAGTAAAATTTTCTTAACATAATGATGATTATCAAAAGAACAAATTGCCACTTCATGGTCCAAATTCAATAAGCTTATCACAGAGCCCACTTTATCACATGGAAAAATGAAGTGGTCATTTCCATTGTTGGATAGACAGTGAACCGTCTGGATTGGCCACTTGCCAAATTTCACACTCAAAATTCAAACTAATAGCTCTTTGTATATTCGCATGCATCCTCACGTATGTCAACCATCAATATGCACTCTTCCACAATTCTTGACTTGCAAATCTTTGTTTTGCCACTCAGAGAACTCCATTTGGGTTAAAACTTGACATCGCAAACTGTCCACAAAATTTAGACCCCACCCAACATGGCACGTGGTAATTTTTTGGGTTGACTAGATCACCATTTTCTAATCACACCAACCAGATATCTATTGCCTACATCCCCTAATTTCCTTTTACTTGTTACCAGAGGGTTAAAGTTATTGAGTCATCACTCATATGACAAGGAGACTACTATTTTAGAAAACCAATTTGGATTTATACTAGGCAAATCATATATGAGGGCAACCTACTTATCAAGGAGACTAATAAAAAGATATACATAAGGCAAGAAAGGTCTTCATTTGGTATTTACAAACTTAGAAAAAGCCTACAGCAGAGCCATAGAGAGCTAATTTTGGGAATACTATAGAGGAGAGAAGGGTGTCTAGTTTATATGTATAATTAATTAAAGATATATATGCTGATTTGTTGAATAGTGTTAGAATGGTGGCATGCCAAGGTAGTGATCTCCATCAGGTACATATGCCTTAAGCCCTTACCTATATAAGCTAATCATGTAACTAAAAACATTCAAGACGAGATACCTGCATGTTTGATCTATGCAGAGGATAATGATATAATTTTTTTGTGAGCCAACAGCAGGGTTAATCCCAAAGTGAAACTATAGAGATCTGCCTTGGAATCCAAATGCCTATAATTAGCAGCATTAAGACTGAATATATGGTGTGTACAATAAATAGCTCTGGGATGGATTATGAAGGAGCGAATATTGATAGAAAGGAGTCTAGGAGACCCTCCAAAATAATCACTTTAGGTATTTGGGTTCAATGGTATACAAGGAGGAAGACATAATTATGAATGTAGCAAGGTGGATGAAGTGGAGAGAAGCAACTAGATTCTGTGTGATAAACTAATCCTCAAAGGAAATTTTTTAGGACTGTCCTTGGGCCAGCTATGCTATATGGGGCTAAACGATGGACTATGAATAAGCGTCATACAAATAATTGGTGTTGCAAAGACGAGGATGTTGAAATAGATGTGTGAGAAAACTAGAAATATCTTACTAGAGCTGGGTTGGGAGAGCTCTGGTACATGATAGCTTGGAAAGAGTCATTTGAGGTGGTTTTGTCATGTCCAATGGAGGCCCTTGGACGCTGCCCCAGTTCAGAACAGTGACCTAATCCTGATTGAGGAAAAAGGACCCGAGGAAGGCCAAAGATAAACCCTAGGAGAAATAGTGAAGGAAAGCTTACTTTGCTTTGGGCTGGTTCCTTGTATGACCTCTAATATAGCTGAATAGAAATCAGAGATACATGCAGAAGGCCCCTTTTAATTGGATTTGGATGATGTGGTATTGCCCTCCATGTTCCCACTCCTAATTGAGACCTAAGGCAGAACGTCAGGATGTTATGAAATGGTTCATAGTAATTGATACCCTAGAGTTTTATGTTGTATGTTGATGTTTTATGCTGCATCCCCTTATATCATTGCCAGACTGAGCATTAGAGAAAAGTCATTCCTATGAAAATACATTCTTGAAATCCTTGTTTTCAGTATTTGAACAAACTCTAGTTAAAACTTAAACGTGAGAAAGAGGAAATTTTGGTTTGTTTGGATGTTATTGAGAGTGTTTCGTTTACTTTCTGTATTTTTCCCCAGGGAATCTTCATAAACCAATCATCAATAATGAACCAAAGGAAATGAAAGACTCAACTTTACTCTCTCAGCAGGAGCAACACAACATCAATTGAGTTTCTATGTTCTTTTTCAGTCCATGTTTCTTGGATTGGGTGGGGTGGGGTTTTAGAAAGATTATGAGGAGGACATCCACCAACATCTCATAAAACCAGACAAACCATAGGGGTGAAGCCTCTCAGACTAAAGTCGACATGTTGCCGAATAGCACACGCTAATCATTTCCCAAATGACAAGACCAATTCAAATGAATAATGTACAAACCGTAAACCAGCTTACAGGTTGAATCCGCTTAAAACATGTACAAACAGCCAAAACAATATGCACTTCCCACTAAGGGTATATATCAACTAGAACTTAAAAGATCAAAAACACAAGAAGCAAATTAGTTTGTCACCTGCAAATAAGATGACTAGGTTGCCCTTCAATTCTGCGTCACCCAAGAGGAAGAAAAGTCAAATGAATCATACTCAAAAACTAAATCGTCAACACTCCATAAGATACAGCACAAAAACTACTCAAAGCCGTGAACGAGAGAAGCTATTTGGGCACCTCTTAAAAATTAAAGGCCCAAGAGTGAACAGCAGCAGCGGAGAACCATGGTACATTGATCCTGCAGAAGACAGCCCAATCACTCTGTTAGTCCATTGGATCCAATCAAACAAAGAAAGAGAAGTGTAATCGAGCACTAGAGCGAAGGAAGCAAACCTGCGTAAGGGGACATCGATGATTGCTTCAACCAGTAACCTTCAGCCACTGCAGAACAGTGAAATCCACACATTCTGGATTAAAATTTGACGACGGGGCTAGGGATTGGAGCTCAGCAACAACCAAAAACAATGTCGAAATGTTACAGGAAATGGAAAGAATGAAAGAAAGAGAGATTACATCGACGGAGACTAGTGAGAGGTGTGGCGACTTCAGGACGAGAAGCCAAGTTGAGGTTCTTGGGGAAATATATGAGAAGGAGCCGAAAGAAGAGTGATGCAATTACCCAAACCCAGAACGACTTCTTCTGCGCCATCTGAAGCACCTCCTTGACGAATCCACAATGAATTTCACTTCTGAAAACTAAGATGGAGAAACATTTGAATAAAGGAACTAGGTTGAAGATCGACTACTGTGAGTGTTACACTGTGACCGTAATTCGGGCGACCTGCAAGTCAGCAACTACGCAAGGTAGGAATAATCCCTCAATTTGATTTTTCTTTTTCTTTATTTTTCTATTGCTATGTAAAACGCAATTTTGTTGAATTATTTTCCCTCAACGGCAGGGGTGTGAATAATGGGTTCAAAGCCACGATGGAACCGAATGGAACCGAATAGGGGTGTAAATGGATCGGATTCAGATCGGGTAGTGGTAATATCATATTCACATCCTATTATATTCGGACAGATTTGGATAATATCCTATTAGTTTTTGGACGGATTTTGTCAAATTTGGATGATAATCAAATAGTTATTTTCTTAAGTAGATTCTTCTAAATGGACATGAATGTAGATTGAATACAAGTTTTCAATTACCTGTTTACATCCTTACCTTTTTATTTGTGAGGGTTATCTATGAAATTTAAGAATTTAACAACTTTTGTAACTATTTTAGTAGAAAATTTAAAAAAATAGTTCATATCATAGGTAAAAAATTTATTAAAAAAATAATAATAAATCTAAATAAGTAACTTAATCGGATAATTTTATTGAACGGATAATAATCGGTAAAAAGGGGTAAATCATATCCGCATCCTATTAGTAATCGGACAAATTTGGATGCGAATTCGAAAACAGATTACGGTTATCTATTTACACCCTTAGAAACGAGTGGTCGAAGTTGAAATATGACCTCTCATTTTGCATATATTTTTTTCTATTACAGGTAGTATGTTTCAAAAAGTTAGAAAGAAAAAAAAAAAACATAGGAAACGAGTACTTGAGATTTCTACCTCGACCACTCATTCTATCCTCCATTGTACACAGCTCAATGGCAACTAAAGTTCTATCCGTCAATAATGGGCGTCGGGTCGAGCTAGCCTCGAATCCTAACTCTACCTTGTAGACTCAGATTGAAACCCAAACCCTACCTTATTAGGGTTTCTTTAAACCAGGCTTGTCTTAATTAACCTTGATAGAGTCGGGTAGGGTTGGGTTAATCTTAATTAATTCTGCTAGAGTCAAATTGGCCCTGATTTACCCTAACCCTAATCTTAAATTTTATCCATTCTAAAATGTCAATTTAATAGTTTAACACACACAGATTTATTTTGTTGTTTATAAAAAATGGGTTTTAATATGGTTAAACCATTATACATTGGAAACAAACCCATTATTTGCAAACAAAGGCATTGCGAGTCTAAATCATAAATCACTTGTACTTATATTGCAAAATAAAAATTTTAAAACATAATAATACTTGATAACTTGAAATTTTCGAATATAATTCATAACTATGTTTCTTCAGAAATTTCAAATCATTCCAATATATAAAAAGCTATGATCATACATCTAAAGTTATCAATAGAGAAGATGTCGGATTGTTTATGATATCTTATACTAAGAAAGAGTAATAGAAAAATGGAGGAAACAAGATGAACATACCATATGAATATAATTGTAATTAAATTAAACTAATGCAAGGTCACATAGGGTTGGGTTGGCCCAAGGACTAAAACAAACTCAACCCTACCCTATCAGGGTTGATTAATTTGTAACCCAAGCCTACTCTTTGTTCTAGGTTCAAGAAGATTTTAGACCTATTTTGGTTAATAGGATTTTATTGACACCCCTACTCTACGGCATACAAGCGTAAAGAAGTCTTGACTTATATTTTTTATGAAGACCAATCTGGTTAAGCTAGAAGTTTCTGGGCTTGTTTCAAGGTCTAAATGCACTTAATTAGATTGTCAAAAAGACAAATACAATTGTTAGATGGATGCAGGAACTTTCAAATCATTGGTTTTGGGTCCCAAACTGTTAAAGAAGTGTTGTCCTAGGACATTTTTAGGTTAAGGCTTTAATCCTATTTTGTGGAGATCTATGGGGCTTGTAGAAGGCATCCATTATTGGGTCGCTGAACATTTCCAGCAGTGGCTTTTTGAGCATTGTGCAGATTTTATAGCTGGGTATCACCCAAGATATCTGTATTTAGTTGGGGACAAAGATCTGGCTGCAGGCTTTTCTTGTTCTAGCTAGATTATCTTATAATTCTTACAAGTTTCTTTTTTTTTTTGGTTTGCCAATCCCGGTCTATAAACCGGTGTTCGACCCGCATCGCACACTTGGCTGTGGTGGGTGAGTCTCCCAACGGGGATTTTTTACATCCACAAGGATTCGATACCGGAACCTTGCTTAAGCGAACCAAACTACTTACCACTTGGACCAACCCCCGTTGGTAATTCTTACAAGTTTCTATTAATGCAAGAACACCCTTAATTTTATCTTAAAAAATAAAAAGAAAAAGACAATACATTTGAGAGCTGTAAAATTGTTTCTTCTTCTTCTTCTTCATTGTGTCATAGAGCTTGATAGTTAGGGTAGTTTTCAGGTGAACCACATAAATTTTGTCTTGTACATTTGTGTTTTCTTCATGTTTCATATTTTAACTCTATAGCTATAACAACTTATGCATCTCTTGTTTGGCTTTTAATCTTGTAGTTTTTAATATTCATTTTAAATCTCAACCTTTGAATATCATTTATTTTTAGTAACGTCCCACTTTATCAATCACTGTCTGGAAAACATTCTCTCATCAATAGAGATTTTTTTGGGGCTGGGATTATCGTTATAAGATTTTATTCAATCCTTACAAATGTGAAAAAGAATCTAATAGTAAAGCTTGGAAGCCATGAAATATCAATATTGTCTGTCTTGACTTTCAAGAAGTAAAGTTTTTTTTTTTTTTATTATTTTTAGGGTGCCCACTTAAGTTGGGCTGAACCTCTTGATTGCCCACTTAAGTGGGAAATACTTCAGATTGCCCACTTTATGCATTTTTAAAAATTAAAAGTTACCTACAGTTACTTTTATGTTAACTTTGAAAATGAAATGTCCAAAGTATGAATAGAAAGCTAACATCTTTTTGAGTATTCGAAAATTGTGTATATTTACTTTAAATTTTAAAAAGAAATTATTTGTTAGAGAAAAAAAGAGAAAAGAAAAATATGCTATTAAAATGTGTACAAGTTTTTATTGTTGATAAGAATAATTATAGGAAGAAAGTCAATGAGACATTGGTGGTAAAAAAGAGCTATCATTTCTTTTTATTAGTTGAAAATAATATTGATAGGACAGTTGGCAAAAGACCAATGCTTCCACAAGCTTTTGTGAGAACCAAAAAGCTTAGAAAAGTTGGAGAATATATATATATATATATATATATATATATATATATATATATATATATATATATATATATATATATATATATATATATATATATATATATATATATATATATATATATATATATTGACAAAAATTACTCATTAGAAAATTTGTCATAGTGGTTGAACCTCAATACTTGAGAGCTGTAAGATCGTATGTTATTGCTGTTTTCTCTTCTTTATCATAATGACCTGCAAATAATTTAAATGATAACCCAATCAATAATGTGGTATACTAAATCCTAATGAACCCACTGATTCTAAAATGAAAACCATCTATTGAGGTATTTTCGAGCATATGGATTCTGAGTCCTTTTTGTACCAACTAGTTTTGTTTTGTTATTTGCTTCTTCTTCTTTTCTTTTCTTTTCTTTTTTTTTTTAATTTTTTTTTTAATTGGGGCTTTGGTTAATACTGGAAATGTTATCCGCAAGGGCCAAACCCACGACCTCTTCACTGGGAAGTAGGGATCTTACCACTCAACTAACCTTGCATTGACAAGTACCAACTAATTTTGTTTACAGTGAAACTACATTACCAAACAAAGCACACATGATTTTTTGAAGAGTTATAATTAACTCCCTTTGCAAAACAAGTATTACTAAAAAATAATTGATGCCTAAATGTTGTTTTGTATGAATTTTTTGGGGCTTGTTTGGTTACATAAATCCGAAGATTTCAAATATCTGAATCTTTTTCCGATTTATGGGTATGTGGTGAAATCCATCCAGAGATTTCACCCTTACTATAAAAGCACTAAACATTTGCACATTCACAAAAATCAGTGGACCAACACTTTTTCATAATGAAATTTCCACAAATTTAGGTTTACCAATCAGTAAATTTATGGAATCATATTTTATGAGTTATGATTCCATAAATTTGAAATCTCATACTCATGTAACCAAACATGCCCTTAGAAAATGTTCATGATTTTTTTGGGTAATTAAGCATTAAGACTATGTACACATGGGACATTGTCTTATCACATGTTGTTGGGCTACTAGTGGGCTGAGATGTGATGGATGATATTATAAGCCCTTAGTCGATGCTAGTGCTTAGCATAGCGTGAAGCCCAATGAGCTAAGCTGAATCCCATAAATCTCAGATTAAGGTTGGCTGATGCTAGGATTTGGGCTATGTAACCCAAGTGTGGATCATCTCTTCGGACGGGTGTACTCTCCCAAAGGCTTTACAGATACAAATTATGTAAGGTTTACAAGTAAAAAATAAACCCCATCACTCTAACCCTGTAAGCTCCCTGTAATTTGTGGCCAACAACCGTTAGGGGAAATGATCCAAATTCATGTAACCCTAGGCTTAAGCTGGAGCCTGAGCTTTCAAGATTCTAGCCCATACCAGTCAAATGGCACCTCCAGTTAAGGGCCATAAGAAGCGATGAAAAGTGGAAATAAAATGATTCTAAATATTAAAATATAAATAAAAATCCTACTTAAAAATGTATTATTAAAAAAAAAACTCTAAGATAAAAGAAATATTAATATGCATAAAAAAACAAGAAATTCATAACAAAATTTAATTTATCCATAAAGAAATTCAAATCCCCCTCCAAAGAAAAAAAATGAATTATTTTGGTAATCTGACACGATGGGAAATAAAACTAATCATAAATACAAAATATATGTCTATTTTTTTAAAATAACCATAAATACCATTAAATGTTTAAAATTAAAATATTACTAAATAAAATATACATAAAGAACAATAAGTTAAAACAAAAAAAAGGAAAAAAAATTACCCAAAATTAAGTTAAAATATATTTTGGCCGGCTTTGAGTTGTTTTTATTTTTTTTGGGCTTTAAAAAACCTTAAAAAAATTATTACTTTTTTATACCCAAAATTTGTAATTCAGGTTTATCGTAAAGTCTGTTTTGATTTTTATGTAATCGCATAAAACAATATCTATTTTAAATACTTAGAAAATAAAAGAGTTCATATATTTTTCAATTTTTAATATATTTGAATGACATAAGCCCTACTTATTATTCAAGACACTTAAGTTTTTTTATTAATTTTATTTATTTATTATTTTTAATTCTCACCCCCTCAAGTCCTCAACCCCACTCCCAAGGAAAAAAAAGGAAAGAAATCATTCTAGACTTTAGGCTGATTTTTTGGTCTACTAAATCTTAAATTTGGATTTTATGAGAAAGTTAGTTATTTCAGTTGGTAGTTTAAGTTGGAAGTTTATACTTCTATATGAGGTATAGCTATCAACATCTATCATACTCTAAGCATAGGTCCTTTGTATATCATTTGATGTTTGATGTGAAAATAGTTATTTTTTATTAGAAAAATAAAAATAGTTCTATGAATAAGTATTTTATATATTATATAATTGGAGAATGTGTGGTTAAAAAAGAAATAAATGATTATTGGTTGATAATTGAATATATAGCTAAATAAACTTTGTTGTAGTTAATCTTACTACTCCCCCATATTTTTTTTCTTCTCTTTGTTGGTAAACAATCTTTTAGGCCCACTTCCTTAATTGTTAAATTGATGCATTTCTTTTTTATTATCATCATAGTTCCAAAAAATAATAATAATTAAAAATAAAAATGCATTCATTTTATACTACATTAATTATAAGATGTAATTTAACCAAAAAAGTATATATGTGCAATAAATAAGATGCCTATAATATATAAGAGTAACTTTGTACAAGTTGATTATGTCACTTTTATAAATATCTAATTTCAAATTCATATTTTTTGATCAATTTTGTATCCATGCATCCTCTTCTCTAGTTTTAATTTTTTTTTTCTTCCATGTAATAGGCTCCAACATTGAAACTTGATATGTGAATAAGAGCCCTTATGATATGTTATTACAGAATTTTCAAAATCTCATTTAATGTACCATATAACATAATCAGATTACAATGAAATCACTAGTGTTAAATAGGCTAGGGGTCATCTATGTTGAAGTATAACTAGATACACTAAATTCTAAAACGAAAATAATAAATAACGAGATCTTTCAATCTCTTTGTTGATTTCCTAGCTTCTGGTTCGGATTAAAATTATCGAAGACCTGGAGGCTGCTTATCCAAAAAGGAAAAAAAAAAAGAAAAGAAAAAAAAAAAGAGGACTTGGTGGCTTGATCTACCACACTTTATTTCTATCCCTCCCTTGTATACTCTAAGAGATTTTCTCCTGATGCATTTTCTTAATAAAAGTTGATTTCTTTTGTCCAAATAAAAATAATAAATAATCAAATGTTTGGGTGATCTATATGTCGACGTGTTAGCTTTCTACCCCACACTCCCCCACTCCCCCTCCCAAAAAAAAAAAAGAAAAAAGAAAGAAAAAAAGTAGACTTAAGTTTTAAGCTATATATTCAAAGAAAAATATCCACACAAAACCAAGGCAGGTATTCCGTATTCCTTCGTATGCCTTTACAGATCATTAGCTACTTTTCTCAAATAAAATGAGTTATTCCATAGAAAAAGAGCATGTCCTCTTTCAGTCTCGTAGGTAGATTCCACTCTAGCTGGTTTCGAGGGAATATTTTAAACTCACACTTAACTTTGCTTTTTGTTCTCTCATCTTAATTTCAATATATATAAGATAGTTTAGGACCACACAATATTAGGCTGGGGATTCCTTATCATACCCTCTGACATAGAAGATATTATTTTTCTCAACCAAAATGTGACTTCCACAATGAATGAGTGTCTCCTTCCTTTTTATTGGTAGTTCTTACTCTAGCTTCAAGCAAATCTTTTACACTTATATTCAACTTTGCCTGATTTTCTCTCGTCTCTTTAATTTTGATTACTCTAAGATCTAACGTTATAGAGCATTGGACCGAATAATGGGTCTTTAATTCCATCTTCACTCCACTACCACACCATGCTCAATACATATAACATACCAATTAGCTATTTATAGTTCACATTCAAAGAATCAGATATTTGCTCGTTGACATAACCCATTTATTACATTGTGAGAAGTTGAGGAGTTGACATGATTTATGCATTATTAATGGAGCTTTTCAAATTATCCCCCCTCAAAAAAAAAAAAAAAAGAAGATATAATAAAATTTATTTATTATTTCGTCTAATTAATTTGATCCATGGTTTCCAATATCAATTGAAACTTTAAGAGATAAGATTAGTCCAAACTGACTAATCCAACCCCACTTCCATTCTTCTTCTTTTTTTGGGAGGGGGGGGGTCTATTTTATGTTATTTTTGAAGGACCATTTTAGTTGGACCATTTTAGTTGGTCCGGTCGGTCCCCACCCTATCCTTTAAGGAATAGTTTCATATATGGTTGAACCGAGAAAGTTTTCGACATGGTTTGATCATAATTTGGTTCAAACGTCTATTAAAAGACGTGTATATTTTATTTGTGGTTAAGAATCCTAAATCCTATGTTTTACAGCTCAAATATGCTCAAGTTAATAGGGGGAAAACGGCGCGTTCACATCTTCTTAACCCGAAATGACTGAGGAAAGGTTCATTTTTTAGGGTACTCCCGGGAGAGGTCATTCAAAGTATCATAAACCCAATTTCAAATTATTATTTATTTACTGTTATTATGGATGATTTAGGTAAAGATATTTATAGGAGATTCCCCACTGAATTTTTTGCTGATAATATTATTTTGGTGGATGAAATAAAAGCTAATACTTAATTATATCAGGTTCAAATTATAGAGCATCAAAAGAAATTTGGAATAAAAAGATTCAATACAAATAGAAAGAAGATAGAAGTAAATAATGTTTTTCTTTCTCTCTCAATGAGATTGAAATCTAGCATTTAGATATCTAAGATTAATCATCAGCTACAAAAATAGTGATATCTGTCTTAGGGCATATGACTTGAATATCCTCCAAGTTTCCCAACTTAATATCCGATCGAATGAGATTAAAACATGCATGTACATCCTCTACTTCTTGATCTTGTATTTTCTATAGTTATAATTGCATCACCTCAGTAATATAATGATCTATCTCAGTAATATAATGATCTAGCGATTTGTATTTCATCTTAAACTCAAAATCAAGATTGACTATCGACCATAATTATATGAAAATATATATAAAACACAAAACCAGGAGAACCCATTTCATTGTATGGAATTCTCTCTCTCTCTCTGGATCCTTCTCTTTCATGATTAAGTTCTATGGCTACTTCTCACAATGTCAACTATTTGATTTGTAAATGTCTTTCTCCTTCACTTCGTGGGAACCTCTAAGTAGTAAGTAGCAGTGGAGGATAAGATTGAAAAGCTAACCGTACTGAAACCATCATAAATTTATGAGTGACGGTCGAATCATACACAAAGACAAGTGCTTTCTGTCGCTCTTGTCATGCTAGGTAACCAAGTTCTTCAATATATTAATAAGAACTTCATTAACATCACAATCTAATATTAATGCCTAATGACTTCATGAGTTCCCTTAATTATTGACACTGAAACTTAATTTAAAAACCTAAAACCTTCGATTCCGTACTTAAGATATGATGTAAACACTATTTTTATAATCTTCCTTAATCTGATATAACTAACTCTTTAAACCTTCATCACTGGACCATCTTTAGGGTTTCAAAAGAACAATATCATATTGATCTTCAAGTTGCTATCTATAAGAATTTTATATTTGCTTAGTTACTCCACTCGAGAGACAGTTTTCAATTAGTCTGGAACTTTCTGTGTTCCATCGGAGAGTTGCATTTAAGCATCATGTAATGGTTTCTCACAGCAAGCAATCTCAGAAATTGATCTTAGAAAAGTACTCTTATGCTTTCTATAATTGTCAACTAAACGATGATTAATAAAATAATCAATGTGATAATAATTATTTAGCTTCTAATGACATGATCAATGACGCTCTCCAAAAGTTTAAAAGCTTATAAAAATCTAATCTTACGATGTAATAATCTGAGTTCCAAAGCCATGGATTATTGCAATCCAAGTTGACACATTCTATAATGGGAACAGTCTCTTCTTCTGTATCGATGTGTTGGAAATGATCTTATATCAGTTAAGTTTAGGTACTTGGAATTTCATTTTATGCTACTTGAACCCTCAAATTTATATTAATACAATAAAAATATAGTCTTATAGTCCAACTAAATAGAGTTGGCTCCCTTCACCTAATAATGCATGTTTAAGTTAGACTTTCTAATCACTTTTGGTGGGAGTCTGAATCTTCTACCTTTGTGATCTTCAGATTTCTCCACCACATATTTAGGAGGAAGGTCTTCCTCTAAGTATCAACGAGGTGGACCAGAGGTGACTCTCTCTTCTAAATATTTGGTGAAGAAGGTGTGAGGAGAGCATAGTCCTCTACCCTTGTGGTTGTTCTATATATACTTGTGAAGAACTGTATGTATCTCAGTTGAGTTATAAGTAGTCAATCACTTTTTTTGAAGGGCATACACTTAATGAAGAACTGGGTATCTCTAAGCTAGTCCAGTTTGCTAATCATGTTTGGTGGGTCAGTTAAGTACCGTCGGGTAACGTTCTCGGAGAATAGCTTTGATGTGAGAATAAAAAGAATAAGCGGTGTTTGTTATAATGGTTTGTTTTTTTGTTCTTAAAGAACTAACTGGTGATTCTACCAAAAAAAAAAAAAAAAAAAAAAAACTAACTGGTGAGAAAAACTGTTTGAATGACAGATACTCTCTTTCGAGAGAATAGAAACTTGATAAAATGATCTCGATAGTGAAGGCCTCCAAAGATCAACCCACCTCCACACCTCTCATAAACCCCCTCCAAATCACTCTCCTATCCTGCGCTTTGTTTCCTTATACAATGGGTTTATTAAAATGCGCATTTTCAAATAAGGAATGGTCTCTGAGCACAGAAACATGCAACAACAGTTTATAAAAGGGTTAATCTCCCAAAATGGAAACATTATCAAATGTATATTATTATTCACTCTTCTTGCAGTCTTAAATTGGTTCAAAGGTCGAATTACAAAGAACTCTTATGTTATTGGCTTGTGGAGTGCAAGTGAAGGGTTGATCACATGGTCTCACATAATTGAGGTCACTTTTCATCACTTAAAGAAGCTAATCATCAATATAATATGAGGGACCTGATCTTAAGTTATTCTCATTAAGTTCTAAATCTTAGAATCTAAGATTTAATGAAATGACCATATATAATATCAACATGAAGGCATTAAAAGATGCATATACGTGATACCAGAAGAACCCTAATTACACTTTAGGATTCAAAAATCTATTTAATATTTTCATATCCAGTTGTGAAGAGTATTATTGGCTTTGGGTATTTTACGTGTAGTGTAATCCAAAGTGTTGTCAACTTTGAATGGAGCAAAACTGAAACACTTCGTGGTGCGCTGTAAGCTGGCCCGGATGAACCTCGATTCCTATGTAAGACCAATAAAATCTTAGATTTGAAACAGTAAGACCAATAAAATCTTAGATTTGAACCTCCATCATTCAATTACCACCTTCTTTTTCTTTCCATCTCTTGGGCCTATAGGTCCTAATTTCCCCCCCCCCCCCCCCCAAAACAAGTAGCTTTATTGAAAACATACTTTGCTAGTAAAACATAATCTATGAATGTTTTCCTTCATGATTTCTCAAGAGTTATTTTAGGTCTATCCTTGGTTCTTTTATTTATTTTTAATCTAAATCACGTTATGCATGCTCCATGCTAAAGTAGTCAAAGAACTCCATAGCACGTCTCTGTCACTGCAGACAATTTTTTCACAACTTGTCCAAGTGCGAAAAATTACTTTGAAATTAAGTACCTTTAAAGTGTTTGACTTTGACTTGAAACAGACTCGATCCACTATCCTTGGGAGAGGGAGGTGACAATTCCACATCATAAAACTGCTGGAGAACCCACATTTAAGATGACAAGTTTTATGTCTTGGAGGTTGGACCCCCACCTATTGTGTGGTGTAAAATTATTCTACCATTCAAGGAGTAGTAGATACGAACCTTGCATTTACTAGTCATATAAGAACCAATGTACCGTTATTAAGGGACCACAATTCTAAGCATTGAAGTTCCTCATTTTTTAAATTTGATTTATAGCTACTAAGCACGTCATTGGCTAGTATTCCAGTACTTTTGATTGAAAAACCAATAATGTCACTACCGATGGGTTGCTTAGTCAGTAATAACTGGCACCTTGGATTCGATGCTCCTTGTAATATATATAATAGTCCTCACCATAGAACTACCAATTCCAAAACATAATAAAAAGAACTAAAAATGCCTCCATGCATTATATAAGTGAAGGTTGATGTTAGAAATATATGGTTCAAGATTTTGTTTTGCCTTGAGGATCCAGCCACCTTCAAAGGATCCAAATCTCAAAATTTCGATTAAATATTTCTTTGTTTCTTAACCATCACGCGTGTGATTTCACATCATAAAAAGATTACACAAAACTCAACCATGATCAGTACACTTGCATGGCAACTTCATTATATGAGTCTCAAACCTAATCAAACATTAAGACATGCATTTGAGCTCAAATTAGCCATTAGTCTTAATTTCTGTCTTACAAGTCATTTCCATATATGATAGTTAATTTCTAATCATCACATTGGTCTACTAAAATTGTTTTCTACAGAAACAATTAATATACTAAAAAAAAGATTATCTGAATTAAATTAACTACCCTAGGTTTCCCATTTTTGTTTTGTGATACAAAAATAATCATATAAGAAAAGTTTTACATGGAATAGCGATCATCCATGGCTTATACATAATATAGGCAAATGGCCATCTCAACAAGTTGAAATGATTTTTAAAATGTTTTTTTTTTTTTTTTAAATTTTGATAGACCAGTTTATATGTATCTTGATTACATTCTCAAGATAGCTTTTATATATGATTCCATACACGACGAGACTTCGTCCTGACCTTAAAGAAATTTGAACCCTTAACCTTATCTTACAAAAAATAAATAAAAATTCTTATGCCTTCACCATCTTTTTACTATGATCTTAGTTAATGCATTGTTGTTGATGATCATCCGAGATACTATACTTATTTGGGTTTATTATCAAATTCAAGATGTGCATGGTTGGGGATGTGAGATCCATCATCCATTACGTCATGGGATCCATATGGGTTGATCCTTTGAACCAAGGAATGGTGGAAATTAATTTATATAACCATATGATTATGATTATGATTATTAATTAAAAAGTGCTAAGGTGACACTTCCAATGCTATGTTCCAAATCATATGAAAATTAATGATACACGTGAGACACTCACTACTTAATGCAATTTCTAAGTACTTAATGCAATTTCTAATTTTTTTTCTTCCCCATTTTGGATGAGAGACTACAAATTTTATTGGTAGGAGTGAAACAGTTAGAAGGTTGGCTGGGCTGGAAGTGAATTTGTTTAACTCTTATTTTAAGATTTCTTAATTCCAACCTCTTTGAAGCAAGCTAGCCATTCTTCTCAAATTTAAATTATTTATATATTAAAAAAATTTATATAATTTATTTTTGATTTGTTTATGAGGATATAAAGGAACGACAAAAAGGGCATCCTCCCACGTCGTATGTAAGAGATAGTACCCAATCATAGAATGACAAGTCAAAGTCCCTTCCGATGACAATATTATTATAAAACGAAGACAAACACAAAAGTAAATAAATAAATTCATAAACCCTTGAACTATCTCAACTTCAAAGAAAATGACTGAGCTCTTTTAACTTTGGTGAAAAAAACCTCATCCTTTGGAAGCAAAAATTTTAATAAAAAATCGAGTTGCTGATAGCAAATATTTAGGATCATGTCTCGTGTAGCCTTGCATTATTATTAACTACGATCGTGGTTTCAGATGGAGAGAGAGGTAACTTGTCGAGGAACATTAGATGTCGTTATGATTTAAAAGAGCGATATATACGAGAGATAACGAGCTAGTTTCACCAATAAGAAATTAATCTGACTTTCTTTAAGTTTGTGTTCGATCTCTAGGGTTTTCGTACTGACTTGAACTGTAAAATCAAATAATTTAGAACATTCATGTCTCACAAAATTCTTTTGATATTTGCTAATTAAACCTCAACTTGCCTTATTAAACATTCATATATGGAGTTAATATTGGATCCCATTGAAATTAATCAAAGCTATAGAGTTAGACCCAACCTAACACCTAACCATCATCTAGGGTTGGACCATCCACCGTTTTGAGTGAGAGGTCCCGGTGCAACAGTAGTCAGTACTCACGTTGTTACATTTTGTGGGGACTCTTGTTCCCTTAACCCCACTTCTCAAAAACCCCAAAAAAAAAAAAAAAAAAAAAAAAAAAAAAAGAAAAAAGAGATTATCCAAACATATTTTATTGATTTGTAGATTAAATTTTAGTTTTAGTGGTATGTATCATCATTATCATGTTATGGAGAAATTATTTTCTCCTAACGCATTTCAAGGTATAAAAAAATACTAATAACAATGGTGTGGGTTAGCAGTTCCAGGAGAAAAACTTGGATCTCTTGATTTAATAATATCCATTGAAGAATTATGAATGTTTATAGTATACAATAGAAAGTCAGCTTTGTAGAGAAAAGTTGACTTTGTGGGAACGTTATAGAAAAAGTACCAGGGAGGGTTTTATAGTCCCAATATGAGCTGTCCTCGCAACCCTTTCCAATCTCTTAATAATTTTTTTTTCCTTTCTTTTTTTGGGTTTTTGTTTTTGTTGTTGTAACACTCCTGTTAGAATAAAGAGATTGACAGATAATTAGTGTCTCTCTGTCTCTCTTTCTTTTCTTTTTGTTTTTAAAGTATACAAGATAATTGTTCTTCTCTATCTCAATTTTGAATGATTACTTTCTTCTTATGGACCTTTAAAGAGTTCATAAGATAATAGGTTAGCATTTAGGGGGTAATCCAAGAGTATAGATTTTCTCTGAGTCTAGTTCTTCAGTCTTTGACACTGCTGTCATGCCCTCATCACATTTCGGGAAGGTCACCTTGTTAGTATTCAAAAGTACGACCCTTCTTGATCAATATGTAGTGAAGAGGGATGAAAGTAGCATTACACGCTACCCTCAAAAGGTGTTGGGCCATGCCAAATTCTCTAGCGAGGAGAGGGAGGGGAAACTCCACATTACAGATATGATAGGGGCCCACCTTTTATATGAGTGATCCATGAGTTTACGAGAGGATTTCTTTTTTATGTGCATGTGGCGTGGAATCATTGATCTCCTCCTTAACTTTGGGGTAGCAAGTCCAATTTGGCATGTGTGTGGGGCTCCCACTGCATATGCACGTGGTGTGGAGTCGTCTTCTCTTACAACCCACAGTCGCGGATCTGAGGGTGGTTGTCCTCTCTGAGATTTGGGTTTTTCTCAAAATCAGAGTCGATGATTCTGAAACTTAACAACCCTTCTCTCCTCTACCCAAAAAAAAGTCGCGGATCAAATCTTGCAACCTAAGGGTGTGGGCCAAGGTGGTTCAGGTGGGGCTGCAACACTATGTGCATGTGGGGGGGGGGGGTGGGGTGTGGAGTTATCCCCTCCTTCCCCTGGGATAGCAAATTTCGATTTATAATCCAATGGTGGCCTGAGGTGGTTCAGATTTGGTGCCCCACCCTATGGCCACCCTATGAAATGTGGTCTGGAACTGTCCCCCCTCTTTTCTTCAGAGTAGTAGATCTCGACTCGCAACCCAAGAGTGGCTCAGGTGGAAGTGGTGGACCCTGAGCACCAAACACAGATAATTACCAAAGTCCCTGAGCATGCATTGGCAAGAAATTCATACATACATTTTATGGTTGTTTACTAATCAAAGACATGCATGTCAAACCACAAAAAGTAAAAGTTAAATATAGAAAACAAAAGAAAGATAGTTTTATTGGTAGAGGTCCTCCCTACTAGATAAATTTTTTTATCTAAATAAGTTGCCCAATTGATGAAGCTTTGGAATTCCCAAACTACCTCTCTCTTCAATCCATACATTTTATGGTTGTTTACTAGTCTAATTAGTTTATTAAAACATTAGAATCAAAAACATCAAACCAGACAATGTTTCAAGGTTTCCATGTTTATGTTCTTGTCTCAACTAGTTCCCTAGTTTCCTAGATACTGTTCTCCTAGGCCTATCCCCATTGCCTCCTCGTATAATAATCATCTTGTCATTTACATAATAATATTGCTAGGGTTGTATGGTGGGGCCATAAGACATGCAAGCTACACCAGTGGTTTTTCATTGTTTGGGTTTTTTTTTTCTTCTTCTTTTTATTATTATTTTCAGAAATGGGATGGAGAAGAGAAGATCACAATGATATATGTACAGAGTAGTTGCAGGAATATTTGCAAGATCGAAGACCAACTAGAAATGGCAATAGAAGAAATCACAGCAGATTGAAATGAGATTTTAGTCCAGCTAACAAAGATCTACAAACAGATCTAACCAAACAAGGAAAACAAGACATAATTGGCATTGCCCATGTCATAGATACGACTGTATTTAGCAGAGATACTTTGGGAAGATCTAGGAGGTTGGTGATGACAGCCATCTCAGATTCTTATTTTGTTTGATGCCTTAGAGAAGATTTGCTCCTGATATTTAGGTGCTTCGGATCCTTTGAACCTCTATCTGCACAAATCTAGGGAAAATCACTTCTTATCTACACAACACTATTAAGAAATACTCAAATACTACATTTGTTCCTCGTGCTCCTGCAACTGCATTTCAAGAACCATCTTGTGTTATTTACTGTTGAAAGTTAAAAAGTTGACAGGAACATTATATAATCAAACCATTTTAATAATTACCATGAGAGAGAGAGAGAGAGAGAGAGAAATGCTCAGGGTTTGCCTCCCATTAAAGAAAACCCAAGATTTAAATAGTCCATGGGACGTGGGGTGTGTCGAGAGAAGGGCAAACAAGGTGGCTAACAGCTGAAGGAATGAGGAAGCATCGTGTAAGCTTCAAATTCCATGGTCATGCTAGGGTTGATAAACCCTAGCTAGCTTACTTGATTTTAATAAGAGCCCTCGTTGACAAGAGAGAATTATGGGTGGCGTAACTGGTGTTGGAGAAAATTATTTTATCATTTTGATCTATCTCCAACAACCTCTACAGCCTTTCTGAGCAACTAATTAACTGTACGAAAATCAAAGACTACTTCTGTATATTATCATTCTTTTTTTTATATACAAGCTGTTTACCCAGTTCTCCTATTTAAGTAGTTCTTCCTCACGGTCAGCTGAGATACATGCCAGCACTGCTGTTCCTCATCTCTCTCTATCTCCCTCATTTAAAGCAATTTTCTTGCCTACCCAGTTAGTCTCCTCTCCTCTCTTCTCTATTTATTGTCCTCATTTCAGTCCAACCGCCACCACCACCACTAACAGCAGCAGAAGCAGCAGGCCTAGACACCATGTGGTTCATTTTTGCATGGGCTGGAGCTTTGGTTATCTTATACATTACACATTGGGTCTACAACTGGAGGAATCCCAAGTGTCATGGAAAACTCCCACCAGGTTCAATGGGTTTTCCTCTACTTGGAGAGACCCTTCAGTTCTTCTCCCCCAACAGCTCCTCTGATGTTCCTCCTTTCATCAAAGAGAGAATGCAAAAGTAAGTTTATGTTTGTCTTGTTCTTTTTGTTGTTGACTTTTTTTGAATTTTTATAGCCAGTCATTTCTAAGGCAGATGAATTTAAACATGTTTTGGTATAACATCGTTTCACAGATATGGACCAGTGTTCAGAACCAGCCTTGTGGGTCGGCCTGTGATTATATCTACAGACCCAGATCTCAACTATTTCATCTTCCAACAAGAAGGTCAGTTGTTCCAGAGTTGGTATCCAGACACCTTCACAGAGATCTTTGGAAGACAGAATGTGGGTTCTTTACACGGGTTCATGTACAAGTACCTCAAGAACATGGTTTTGAATCTGTTTGGCCCTGAAAACATTAAAGATGAACTCCTCCCTCAAATAGAAGAGTGTGCCAAGAAAAACTTACACCTCTGGTCATCGATGGACAGTGTAGAATTGAAGGATGCCACTGCAAGGGTAACAGTTTTGACAGAATTCTCAATAATTTTCATTAGAATGCCTATTGTTTTCGATTGTAATGGTTCTTTGGATTCCTTCCTACAGATGATATTTGATCTAACTGCAAAGAAACTGATCAGTTACGACTCCGCAAAGGCCCAAGACATTCTCAGGGAGAGTTTTGTTGCTTTCATACGGGGATTAATCTCATTCCCTCTGGATGTTCCTGGCACAGCTTACCACAAATGTTTGCAGGTGATTCTTTTACGTCGAAACCCAGCAAGGTAGATATCATATGGTTCTTCATTGGATTGTGGATCTCAATTTGCACATTTTACAGGGAAGGAAGAGAGCAATGAAGGTGCTTAAGGATTTGTTGCATGAGAGACGTGCAATGCCGAAGGAGTTGCGGAAAGGGAAACGAGATTTCTTTGACTATGTCCTAGAAGAATTGCAGAAAGAAGGAACAATTCTTACTGAAGCAATTGCTTTGGATTTGATGTTTGTCCTTCTCTTTGCTAGTTTTGAGACAACTTCCTTGGCTCTAACTCTATCCTTGAAGCTTCTTTCTGAAAATCCTTCAGTGCTCGAAGAATTAACGGTCTGTAATGGATCCCCAGTTAATTATTCTTGTAATTGATTTCCTCATTTACACCCATGACATGGATCTTATATGGAAGTCATGATTTTAATGTTCTTTGATCTATGATCAGGAAGAGCATGAGAAAATTCTAAGGAACAGGGAGAATGTTGATTCTGGAATTACATGGAAGGAGTACAAATCAATGAATTTCACAAATCAGGTGAGCGAGCAATCTTGCAAGTTCCATCAACCATTTTAGTGAACCTTGACAACCCTTCTGATTAAACTGTTGAAATTGCAGGTAATCAATGAAACAGTGAGGTTGGCAAATATAGTCCCTGGAATCTTCAGAAAATCACTTAGAGATATCCAGTTTAAGGGTATGTTCATTTCAGATTCTAGTTCAAATAACATTGAGCCGTGTTACATTTTGAGCACTACTCAGGCAAATTGGTCTGCTTCAGGTTATACAATTCCAGCAGGTTGGGCGGTTATGGTCTGTCCACCAGCTGTCCATTTGAACCCTGCCAAGTATACAGATCCCACTGCATTCAACCCAGGAAGATGGAAGGTAAGCATATATTTTCATTTATTAATCTTCTCTCTCATTTGTTTTTCCTTCACTAGTGGAGAAGTAAGAATCCCTTCACCAACGGTGATGTGACCCTAAGATTGGAGTACTGTGCCATCAACTCCCAACCCCTCCCAACCCCTACCATAGAGGGTTGGAAATATGTTTCCACATATTAATCAAAGGGTCAAGTTCTCCATGGTGAGGACATTTTCTCTCCATGGGTGGAGAGAAACTAGTTTCTTCAGTCTATAGTTCTTTCTCCTGCATTTCTGAAGCATAAAACTTTGTTTGTCACAGGGCATTGAATTAAATGGTGCAACAAAAAGTTTCATGGCTTTTGGTGGTGGTATGAGGTTTTGTGTTGGAACAGACTTTACCAAGGTGCAGATGGCAGTCTTTTTTCACAGCTTGGTCACAAAGTACAGGTAAAAAAACACAAATCCACATCATTTATCTCATGCTCATGCTCATGCACAAGCACCTGTATTTAGACAGAAAGGGATTGATTATTGTGTTCGGCTTTGTGATCAGATGGACAACTATCAAGGGAGGAGATATAGTCCGTACCCCTGGTTTGACATTTCCAAATGGTTATCATGCGAAGATATCAGAGAAGGATTCCTAAAAGCATTCCAAATGAACTTCTCATGCATCAAAACAAAGATGCAATGCAAGTTATTTGTGGCATGAGAGAGTACAAGCTTTCACTAGAAGTTGCAAAAGAAGTCATGAGTCATCTTCAGGCTGTGCAAAGAGGAAAGACAATTTATTTCCAAACCAAAACTGGTCGGAAATATATTTTCCATTCTTGGTTGTGCCAACTTTTGTGAATACAAATGGAAGTTTGCTCCCTCCTCCCCTTCCTCAATGAATAATGGAATTTCTCAGTGTTGTCTTTCTTTTTTGTTTTTTTTTTTCTTTTGGGGTAAAGGGTAGGTGGTGTGAGGGGAAGAAGGGGGATCCAGAAAATGTAATTTCTGCCAGTATGAAAATTTACATCTAACAATTAGTGTAAATGTTTCCAAGTCATGGTTTTGTGTCAATTACAGTAACTTTCTAGAGATTTCAATACATAAAGATCTCAAAAGAAAAGGGGGAAAGACACCGACAAGTAGATGAGCATGATACCATGCCAACTGCAGCAACTGATCCAATACTAACCACTAGGCTTACAATAGGTTTTGAATTAAATGCGATCCTTCAGATACCATGCTTGTGCTATTTATAGTTTTATATGCATGCCTTTTTTGTCCTCCTCAGACAAGTCTTGATGGCAGTCTACCTTTTTTTTCCTTGAGCCTGTGGTAGTCAAGTTTTTCATCCATTGAACCATCCCCTTTCCTCCTTGTGTGGTGTCCCTCACCCCTTCTGTTTGAGTATCCTTGGTACTTGATACCCAAATTATTACCTCTATCAAGTCTGTGTCTGTCTGTATGAGCATGGCGAAGTTGGTAATCATCAGTTCCAAAAGCAGCATGACCGTGCTTGTGAAGCTCATGACGAACATGACTGCGTCTTTTATTTTGTGCACTGTAGTATCTGTCTTCCTTCTTGTGATGCCTATGACGATGGGTGTGAGTATTGCCATGATGTGTACCATACTTCACGTTCACTCCTGCTCTTTCCTTCTTCTCCTCAAATTGATCATCCCACCACTCATAAATTGGGTCAAAGAGCCCTTTTTGGTGTAAAAGCCAAAGTAGCACAATAACTGCAACTCCAACAATATTAGATTATTCATTTTTAGCATGTTTGGAAACAATCCACCATAAGCAGAAACTGACCAAAAAAATAAAATTTACCTGTTGGAAAGATAGCCAAAAACAAACCAAACATCATTACCCAACTCATACAAATATACTGTATATGGCAATTGAAGTCAAAAAACCCTGAGCATTTCCTTCTGCTTGTAAAAAAAACCAAGAAACATCAGTAAGCTATCAGACAGGTTATAAAATGTCTCTAACGTGAGTGTACAAAATTGCAGGTGCACAAGGACTCAATACTTGACACAGTGAAAACGAAATTATAACGGCCAAGAGAAAAGTATAAAGAAAAAATTTGTAAGCTTACATAAAAACCTTGTGCTTCATGCTTTTAAATGTGTCAGACTGGACTGTTCCTCCACAAGGTTATCTATTATATATTGCCTAACTGATACCTTGGCAGTTATCTGATTGCTTTATCTTTTTTATTTTTATATTTTTTGGGCAAGGGGAAGATCCAGTTCAAAGGAAAAAACCATGATAGAAAGGAACTAAAGTTCAGTCTGCCATATCAAAATGTACAGTCTGATTCCCAGCAAAAAAATAAAAATAAATTGTAGTGTTTGAAAATGATGTGATGCCGTAATGGTTTTGAAAATGGTCCAGGGAAGTTTCCAAATCAGAAGGCAATTAAAGTAGTACATAGAAAAATATATCATGATGTGAATCACTCTCACAACACTCTCAAATCCAGGGGAAAGAAAAGATCTTGATTCATTAACTACTTTAAATTTTCTGAGCACATGAATCCTGTCAATAATGAAAAATTACTGTGAACAAAAGGGCATGCCAGTGCACAAGTCTGGGGAAGGTCATAACATATGCAGCCATACTCCAGCTTTTGCAAAGAGGCTGCTTCCAAATTTGAACATGTGAATGCTTGGTTGCAACAGGGCAATGTTATCATCGCACCAAGGCCTGCTCTTGAATAAAAAGTTCAAATGATCATTAATTTTCCATTTATCAGTGTTGATTGGTAGCCATGTGAAAAAAGATTATGAAGCCCAGGCCAATCGAAGGAAAAGGAATTTAAAATGATTAAGCAAAATTTTCTTGGTAGAAATGGTTAAGCAAATTCAATATCAATGAATTTGGATACTTTCTATAGAGGAAAAGTATTTTTTTGGGGAAAGGTTGGGGGGGGGGGGAGACGAGGGCTTCATAATTGTATTTTAGGGAAGAAAAAATATATTTGTCCCAAAAGAGGAACCGCATTAGCCCACACTCCGAGAATAGTTAGTAATTTCTCTGGAACCAAAGAATGTGAGTATTCCCCGCACTATACCATTCCGAAATTTTAATCAACCAGACAGAAAGAGGAATTGTATTTGGTATCAACCTGAAGATTCCTTTACTTTTCTCCCTCCAAAACAAGGCTTCTTCTTTTTTACTCTCATTTTGATGAGAATATTCTTGTTTTCTTGGTTTGCTGTACAACTAGAAAGTAACTTAGTAGATATTGAAGCATTACCTATGGGAAAGAGGAAACTACGTCTCTTGTTGTTTTCTTGTTTTGCAGTACAAACCAAAAAGTAATTAAGTAGATGTTGAACTTGAGTCATTGCCTTGGGGAAAGAGGAAACTACGTTTCTTGTATCTAAATTATTCATAGTAGTCAAACCTAGCAGAACTTGAATATGTTAATACATCAGAAAGTCACTTTGTTCTTAATTACAACCTCTGCTATGTGAGCAGGCTCAAGCTTAAGCAGATGAAATTTTGTAACCTTAAAAGGAAATACATGTTTTAGCTAATACACAAGCTTCATGCTTAGAGAAAAACAAAAGTGATGATGAAGATATCAATCAAACAATGAAGAATAAACATATGTTGCAGGCTTGTAGCATTAAAAAAATATGCTTGTAGACATAAATTAACCAATTTCATACAAGGTTTGTCTTCTCCTTTTTTTGTTGTTACTAACCCCTCTCTTTTCCTGGTTAGGTGTTCTATTGACTTATCTGCAATGGAAAAGAGGGTCTCCCATATGCTGGAGGGAGGTAGATACAAGAATATATGGCTTTGTCCAGAAGAAAAAATATACCAATGGAAGAGAAGCTCTAAATGGACTACATCCTGAACCCCTTCCAGCAAGGGCCAATGCAATCAGCAGGGATGAGCACCCAATGCAGCTGAAATATGCTGGAAGGGCAAAAAAGGAAAAGGGCCATTATTTAAAATAGTGCTTGGAGTTAATTCCCGAGAATGATTTGGGGCTTTTCCAAGTCCGTTTTGAACTTTATTTTTTTAGATTTGTTTCCTTGTGGGGCTTTTGGCTCTTGTAGTTACTTTGTAAATAGTATTTTTTGAAGTATACGCTTGGGTATTTTACTGTTCATGTTACTGTTCACATGATTAGTAAAAGCTATTTTTTACTATCACGTTACCGTTCACGTGAACAGTATTATGCTAGTGATGCTACTCTACTTTCTATTTCTAATGTACGAGTCTTGCTACATAAGTTTTGGGAGTTTCTAAAAAGCATAGTTTCTATTTTGGTGGTATTTTCTATTTTTAGAACTTTCTATTTTAGGAGCTAAAAAGTTACTAAAGCTGTAATTTTTTGTTTTTTTTTTTGTTTCTTTTTTCTAGAGGACAATTACTTGTCTCTCAAGTTGTATTAGATTCATTAGAAGCTATAAATAAAAGGGCTCTGTGATTTTAGACCCTAAAGTTAGAATCACAGGTCTCTTCTGCTGGTTCTTCATCTCTCTTTTCTTTGTTCAAGTTCATCTGCTGTTTTGATTATTTAATGCTTGTTTTCTAACATGGCATTAGAGCTTTTTTAATCAAAATAGTGTTGTTCTCAAGTATTCTCTTCTAAAGTTCTCTTTTAGTGTTCCTCTTTTTGGGGCACAGCCACCTACTGCTGTACTTATTTTATAGTTAGATCAGATGAATATATTAACTGATCTATTCTATTACTTACCTTTTACTTATCCCATAACTTGATTGATTACTTTCATCTATTATTTTCTGCAGTTTTACATCCTTCTGCACATCTGTTTTTCTCTGTAAACACCTATTCGATTATGTGTTGCAGAATTTTTTCTGCTATTCTTCTTCAAGTTTTAGTGCGCAACCACCTTTGCTACAAATAATGTGCTACTTAGATCAGTTTTTTGTTCTATCTTATTCTGTTATGCACTTTGCAGAATTTATTTTATGATTCTTCTTCTAATTTTGGGCTACTGGTTCATAAGTTTATACTATAGATCGTGGGATCTTTTGCTGGTTTCTAAAGATTTATTTGGGATGCCTACTGGTTTATATGGTTTGCTTATTTGATGACTTATGAAGGACTCAAATAATACATATCCATGCTACTAACAACCCAGGGAATCCAAATGAAGATTGGCTGTATGTTTCAGTTTGCAATCCTTTACATGACGGTTCCTACACAAGTTTTTTTTGGGTCTTCTCTAAGGTTCGATCTACCTAGTATTTAATCCATGGGCAGCTGTTTCCTTTTTATATGATAAGGGCTGCAATTTACCTATCTGGCTGTGTTTGCATCTCAACTACTGGTTTATAACCTACGATGTTATACAATGTTTCATGTGAATCCCTGGGCAATTATTTCCTTATTTTGTTGGTGGACTGCAAGTTTTTTTTTTTTCAATAAGACTTGTACCTACTCTGTTTCTTCTAAGATTTTTTCAACATCTCAGACCTGAATTTAGCATTAGTTTAGGTTCTACTCCATTGACTATTGTGGTTTCTAACAAATTTTTTTCCTACCTACTAGGTTCTCAGACCTATTTTTTTATTGTTCTTGATTATCCATAGCTGAACCTGTGCCTCTCCATCCTCGTCCATATTTTGCTTTTTATTAAATCCCATCTATACCATAACTCCTCGCCATTGGACTATACTTACCACTGATACTATATATTTACCACATTACAACATTCCCTACCATAAGGAGAACTTGGAAACTATATCTTTTGGGATATTGTAAACTGGATATTGGTTATTGGTTATTGGTTGTCATTAATTGTCCACGTGTAATGCTACACGTGAGGGGGAGAATGGTACCTTATTCTATATCTACTTAAGATTTGTTGATGGATATTATTTGTGAAGATCTTTGTCCTCAACTTATGGCATTCTATAACAATATCATTACCTACCTTTACCTATATTGTCCTTTACCTGACTACTTGGTCCGTAGTAACCCATACTGTATTTTACCTTACATGGTCCGCAGTAACTCATACTGTCTTTTACCTTACCTACTTGGTTCACAGTAAACCATATTGTCTTTTACCCACCTACTTGGTCCGTAGTAACCCATACTACCTTACCTACTTGGTCTACAGTAACCTATACTGTCTTTTACCTACCTACTTGGTCCACAGTAGTCAATATTGCCTTTTACCTACCCATACTTTACCTACTACTTGCCTTCTTGCTAAGCATTTATATGGACATTGGAGTGGCAATTTTGAAGATTTAGTGTGGATATTTCTCCCTACTACTTGCATTCTTGCGAAGCATTTATATGGACTTTGGAGTTACAATTTTGAAGATTTAGTGTGGATATTTCCCCATGCTAGCGGCATTATGGGGATAGTGTCTTTGATCCTGCTATACTTATGAACTTTGTTCATCTTCAACATTGTTGATTGTTCGCATTGTTGGATGGTTCTTTCGACATGAATAATTAAGTTTTTTTTTTTTAAGTTGGTGTTGATTATCTCCTGGGTGAGATTTTCTCAGTGTTTATCGACGTTTGCTATTGCTACACGATTCAAGATTGGTGCTACCTTTCAAGTTTATTCTTATTGTCCAAGCTGAAGTTTAAGGAGGATTGTTGAAGTATACGCAAGTTTGGGTATTTTACTGTTCACGTGAACAATAAAAGCTATTTTTTACTGTTCACGTTACCATTCACGTGAACAGTATTATGCTAGTGATGCTACTCTGCTTTCTATTTCTAATGTAGGAGTTACATAAGTTTTAGGAGTTTCTAAAAGCATAGTTTTTATTTTGGTGGTAGTTTCTATTTTCGGAACTTTCCATTTTAGGAGCTAGAAAGTTACTAAAGCTGTAATTTTTTGCTTTTTTTCTTTTCTTTTTCTAAAGGACAATTACTTGTCTCTCAAGTTGTATTAGGTTCATTAGAAGTTATAAATAAAAGGGCTTTGTGATTCTAGACCCTAAAGCTAGAATCACAAGCCTCTTTTGCTGGTTCTTCATCTCTCTTCTCTTCTTCTTCTTCTCTCTTTTCTTTGTTCAAGTTCAGCTGCTGTTTTGATTATTTAATGCTTGTTTTCTAATAGTATTGTTTTGCTTGGGGTTCCTGACAATTAAGAATTGAGGTTTCATAGCTTCTCTAAACTCTCTTCTGTTCTTTTTAATCCCCATTCTCTTTGTTTTCTTATTATTAAAAAATTTCAGGTACATTCTACCAATAAATTCCAAAACTTTGTGATCTAGAATTGGTGAGAAACAGCACATTTCCTAAATGGAGCACATACCTGCAAGTTCTGCCAGAAAAAAAATCTACCAAAGCTGCCCAAAATCTCTTCCATATAGCTTTGATAGATTCAAAGAAGCCATTTATACCTGTATTTGGCGGTTGAAAGGGAGAAATCTGAAATATGTTGAAGTATTCCATGAGGTTCTGTTTGTTAAGATATTATACTAGAATCACTCAAACGAAGAAGGAAAGTAGTTGGAGATCAACAATCTACATAAGTATACATGGTAAAAGGGGAAGCAAACAATAAAAATACACAAAACCTGCTTGGTCAAGATATCATACTAGAATCATTTAAAAGAGAAGGGAAGTAGCAGTTGGGGACCAAGAATCTCAGTATATCTATAGATGTTAAGTAACAAAGATAGACAAAAAACATAAAAAGAGTAGTTATACAGAATGTATGTAGATGTTTGAAAGTCAATGTAAATGAGTTTGATAACCCCTTTAAATCATCACATTTTATTCCCCCATCCATGTAACGTCAAGGTTTGAGACGGTTCTCAGTTTCATGTTATCAAGAACAGATTTTTTTTTATTATTATTTTTTAATACCATTATATGTTACCGGTTACAGGAAGAAAATATGGTGAAATGCAATCATAAAGCAGTTCTCAAACAATCCTCTGACCTCAGATCCATTATCTAGAACAGTAGCTGTAGTAGTAAACTGGCACTCTGCTCTGTCCACTTCATTAAAATCAGAGTCCTTCAAAATTGCTGCATTGAAATACAATCATTCAACAAAGAATTCCTATTCTCTCTCATCTTTATGCATTATATTTCACTTCCTGTTACCTGCACATATATATCTTGAAGCTTGATCTGTTGTGGGGTATAGCTTGAAAGAGCGAATTGTGACCTCATCTGGCTTCATAATGTAAAATTGTTCCTGCAGCAATATTATTTACAAAAACATCCTCTCCAATGTTTCAGGAAAATTTTAAGATACACCAAAATCTGATGTAAGTGTACCTCCATGAGGGCTACACCACTTGAGCAATCGAACTGCAGGATGTAGGAATTTCAAGCAATTAAACTAAGAGCTCTCACAGAATTCTCCTTTCCAAAAAGCAGTAGTTAAAAACCAAGAGAAAAATAAATTCAACCATCAACGCTGCTATACCCAACGAGTTGTAATGCACCGACAGAACAATAGATTCACTGTTATGGATGTTAGTTATATCTCATTATGAGTGCTAAGATATATGTAAATCTACACATTATTTGCTAATTTTAATCCTTCCTTAATGATCTAGATCCTATTATTCCTGTTCAGTGAAAAGAAGTAGGAGTTGATTTAGTTATTGAGCCGTCTTTCTTGGTGGGCTGTTTTGCAAAGGTTTCTTCATGCAGATCTTGGTTTTGCCACCTGAAATGTCCGACAGGACTCTAATTTTGTGGATGGGTTAACCCAGGTTCCCTCCTCGTATGTCATATTCCTCAAATGGAAAAATCAGTCTACTAAATTTGCGTCTGAACTTCAACTTTTGGCCAATTCAGACCACTTCCTAGATATCGGATGGTTGAAACTGCCATATTAGACCTCCACGTGGCCTAGAAAACATCTCCAAGCACAGGCCCTTATAGGAATTCTTTTTCCATCTAGCTGTTCTGTCAAATGACATCTGAGTTGGCAACTTGAAGTCTGTACTACTTTGCAGTTATACGTGCCAAAAGTTTCAGTCCTAACAAAAGAGCACCCAGTGCATCAGGCTCCTGCTACTGCAGGGTCAAGAAGCAAAAGTTTAGCTCTATAGCACTCCTATATAGTGAAAGAAATGGCTATTCACCCTTACAGGAATATCAAGAATTTCAGCACCCCCACCCCCTTCCCTGTTGGTATTACTTGAGTGTGGGTAACACTGTCTTTTTCAAAGGCCATATCCACCATGTCAGCTTCTCCATCTGGAGAAACCTCAAGCTTTCCTCCCGACCCTATCCTTCGTCAACACATCCATGCTTCCACTTGCTATACCCTATGCTGGAATGTGGTTGACAACACTGACCACCTCTTTTCCCTACTATTGGGAAAAATGCCCTTGAATCTGTTTGGCCCATTAGGAGACCCCATCCTTAGGGAGGGAGTGGCTATGGCTGAGTAAAGTTTCTTTATGCGCCCTACTTGTGATATTCTCAGGCAACCTTGTGTTCCATTTCTCATAGTTGGATTGGGCAAAACCTCTGCACATAGACTTCCAAATCTCAATCTTTAGATCTGATTTGGAATGTCATCTCCTTTGATGTTACCTCTAACCTTCACATGGTTTCCCCTAAACCTTTACATGATACCCCAATGAACAGCCTCATTGTTGTCACCTAAAGTCTAATCATCTACCTTCTTCGGCCATTGCATCATGCTGCTTAGTTGGAGCATTGCCCCCCCCCCCCCTTCGGGGTTTTTGGTATACATTTATTATTCCCACAAATAGAGAAAAGGATTTCTGCAGAATGCAATGTAAGGAGGGTAAGTGGGCTTACGTCAATGAAGGAATTGCAAAACGTGGCAAATTCAGTGTCCACCATAATTTGGACATTCTGGAAAGGCAATGCACTTTCCATGTGCCAGAAAAAAATATAACAATAACCACATCGACAGAACGAAAACCCTAATGTGATAAAATTAGCGAAGTCCACCCGGAAAAAGTTAATGCACAAAAAAAAAAAAAAGAAAAGAAAAAGAAAAAGAAATAGATACAATTTCAAGCCTATTTTTCTAATGATGCCACCCATTCTATCAGTCCTGAACAATTTTCAATTTTAAAATCAAATTATATACAATTTCTCTATTTCCCTTTCAACAACCTGCTGTCAAGTATGTCATCTCCAAATGTTCTTAAGGAAGCCATCCATGTTTGCCCGTCACAAACTGAGTGCATATCAACAATTTAAGTTTCTCAGGTGTTGTACTAATATAAACTAATCACTAATTCAGATGATTGCAATCTCTATGATAGAACACTGTATACCGCACCCAAAAACTATATCGTCAATCCAATTTTTCACAACTGAAACCAAAAGAAACTCCAATTCTACAAGAAAATGCACCCAAGTGCTCATATAGATTGCACTGAAACGTTTTGATCGGGAATACCGTTAAGCTGTATGATGCTTCTAATTTTCCAATGTTTTTAGTTGTAACCGTGGCAATGCCAAATTGAGTAAGTGCTTCAAATGTTGGGATGGTGACTCCTAGGATTTTCCCAGGGCTCCTGAAGAGAAATGTAAATGTCTGAGCACAATTAAACAATGCAACCTTAAGATTGTTACACTGTATGTATATAAACAAAGAAACATCATGAAACTCGACATATAAAAAAATAGACATATTAGAACTCACTATGTATAATTATGGAGAGTAGGATGCACTCTCATTGGAGTATAAAAGAAGACAGTTATATAAAAGAAGGTAGTTAACTGCTACTGCATATCATGAAAAACAATGCACAGAATTGCAGTAGTACTTCAGAAGTAGTCCACACTCTAGCTGTTCAAACATTAATAAAAAGGTACAACACCATGTACGAGATACTGAAAAAGGAGAAAATTTTGCAGTGAAATGATGTCCAACAAATCCATATCTCTCTCAAACCACCAAGAGGATTTCAAGGAAACCATCTCAGTGAGACATAACTTGGACTGCGAGAAAAACTAAGGATCTTAATGTCAACAATCAAGAGATGAAATCATCCATCTAAAGTGGTTCTGGATTTTCCAGAATTTCAAAATTTCCTAGTCTCTTTTGGAATCTTATGCTTAGTATATTAATTAGTACTGGCAATATTTTCCTACTTTGATTGTGAATATTTGTCATCTGTTGGAATGAAATATGGGACTACTAGATTAAGAACTGATAGATCCAGTCTTGTTTTGACTACACTATTAATTCAAATCCTATAATTATCACACCCACCTAAAATGGAATGGTTTACCTTTGTGGCTTGATGCTGCCTGGCATCCAAACTACTACTAGAATCATAGATGCAGTAGTATAGCCATACAATCAATCCATAATATGAAATCCAAATGGCATATATAGAATCAACAACAACAACAATAAGCCTTATCCAACTAAATGGGATCGGCTACATGGATTCTTGCTTCCCAATCAGTTCTGTCTAAGGCCATGTTAGATACAAGGTCTAAGCTATGCATATCCTTTCTCACCACTTCTCTTAAGGTTATCTTAGGTCTGCCCCTAGCTCTTCTAGCTCCTTCACTCTGGATTATATCACTTCTCCGTATAGGGGCATTTATAGGTCGCCGACATGATACTACTTATAGGGCCATGTTAGATACAAGGTCTAAGCTATGCATATCCTTCCTCACCACTTCTCTTAAGGTTATCTTAGGTTTGCCCCTAGCTCTTCTAGCTCCTTCAATCTGGATTATATCACTTCTCCGTATAGGGGAATTTATAGGTCTCCGACATGATACTACCTATAGGCTATAATGTAGTAAAATTCACTTAAACTTTACACTAAACAAAGTAGTTAAATACATGACAGAAAGTAAATACAAAAGTAATAAACCTAGGTTCATAGAATAGCAGAAAATCTGTTAGGCCCAATCAAAACCAAGTATTTGCATGATGGGTGCAAGTAACATCATGCTCTTAGATGTCTTGCTTTGCATGAGCTGCTTTGACAAAATAACTAGGAACATATTCATTCTCTATGGCAGGTTCACCTATTCTTACATCATATCATAGTCTAGAAAGGGGGAAATTCCACGATGGTTAGTTCCATTGAGCTCGTGATGGGTATACAAGTGATAATCAAGCACATCAATTCATGATCACAATCTACATATGGTTGCAAGGGAAAAGATGCAAGGTCCACTAAACGGCAATCTATGTCCGCCACACAGAGATTAAAGGCAATGAAGGCCTGAAAGCTAAACAGCAATCCCAAGATTGGTTGGCTCTGATACCATGACGAAATAGGAATTGAAGTGTTTTATTCTTTTGTGTATTATTAAGAACTTTACAATTAATATATACACAGCTGCTATCTATGAAATAGGAAAGAATATCCTACCTAGAAGATTACAATAAATGAGAAATCTACCTAGAATAGAAGATTACAATAAATGAGAAATCTACCTAGAATAGAAGATTGCAATAAATGAGTAATCTACCTAGAATAGAAAAATACAATAAGAAAAATACCTGTAATAGAATATTACAATCTGATCTACTTAGATTAAAGATACTAATAAAATATTATGATATGATTCTAAGATTTTCCACAAGTATGCTTTTGATTATGTGTGATTTGATTACCATGAGTTATTAGTAGCATGAATACGTCTGCTACCGAACTAATAGATTAATAAGATTTATTAGTAATTGATCGATTCTTTGATTTAACAATTTGATCATTGAGTATGAATATGCTTTTGATGATGACTGGTGTACTTATCATGATTTATTGGTAGTATGAATATGTTTCCGATATTATCAGATTCACATGATTTTATTAGTAATTGATCAGTCCTATAATTTACTACTTATTTTGATATTTTGTGCATAGGTATTGTTGAAGTATACGCACTTTGGGCTATTTTACTGTTCATGGTACTGTTCACATGAACAGTAAATTCAGTTTTTTACTATTCACGGTACTGTTCACGTGAATAGTAAAATAACAAGTATAAAAATTAAAAGGAAATTGTTGATTTGTATTTAGTTGTAGTTGCTAAGTTTCTTCCTAAAACTTGCCCTTTACTTCTACAGATGATGGACTTGATTAAGGGGATGATGGATTTTGGAGGTTGAAGATCAAGATCATGTCTACTTTATTTCTTAGGATAAATTAATTTTGGAAACTTATATTAGTCGTAATTCTTGGGATTTAGAGGTTTATTTCGATTTCATTGGAACTATGAGACAATTCATGGAAGTATTTCAGATTTATATTTGAATAATTTTTCGCTGCGATCTATTTTGTTTTTTGGTGAATTTTTATTTATTCACATTGTCTATGGATAATCCTCTCAATGTGTTTCGGTTCACTACCTATGTAACATTGATCCTTGATTAATGACAACTTTCTCCTCCACATGGAGACTGGGGTGTTACAGACTATGTCTAGTTGAGAAGATATCAATAGAAATGACAAGGAAAAAACCACTTTATTTGTACTTATTTCCCACGGACTGAAAATTTCAAGGTTGGGTTTAATAGAGATTCCTTTGACAAAATTTTAAATTGGTTTTAGGAGGTGGGAAAAATGTTACGAGTAGGCCGAAAAAGAAAAATCCTGCCATTATGGAAATAGATTTAACATTTTCTTGTGAGATTTGTCTTGGGACTTTTTCCTAGAGCTATTTATGTCATAAATCCCACAATTGTTTCATTAAATTACGTTTAATTTTTATTTTATTTTTTATTTTGTTTACTTTTCCATTAACAGGAAACACCATGACAATTTTCTCTACTTTTCTTTCTAGATACTTCTTTTTAACTCATTTTCACCCATCTCTTGCCAACCAAACACAGCCTAATTGTCCTCGCTTTTGAATCCTCAAAAATTCCTTTTGATTTTGCTGTTGTGAACTGTTTTCTAGTTCCCTACTCAAAGTGTGACTTCTCTATTATTTCAAATCTAGGCATTAAATTCTACCAAGAGTGAAAATTGTTATCCTTGACAGACTGACAATTCAGCTATTTAGATGAATCAGACTATCAGAGTAAATCTCCACTAGTTGAATTTTCCCTAATTCTGGCTCTAGTTCCTTCTCCCTGTGATCCTGTCACAAGCTAGTCTCCTGCTGGAATTCTCTTGGCTCAGGAGTAGAGTAGTCTGCATCAAGAAGAGATCGTCCAACTAAACTCATGTTAATTAAGTAAACCATTTCCTTGCTGCAGGGACATAATGTATCACAAATCAGGAGATGCAAAACAAGTCTCACGTAGATCCCATATTATTTTATGATGTGTATGAGTATCACCTCGAAGTTAAAAATAAGTTTCAACTTTTGACCAATGATAGAAAATTTGACAAATAAGCCTGCAAATGCATTGCACGTGGGTGAGAGTTATAACCTTTGGTAGACATATTCTATGTCGTCAGCTCTTAATTCTACTAAGAGATTTGAATTTAGAGCTTCAGTGATTCCTATAGAAAAAGAATGTGTCCCTGCATTCTGCACATTGTTTCAGGTAAAGCTTCAGAAGAGATAAATGATAGTAAGTGTAAGAAAATGGAAAAATATATGATGAACATAACTGGATGCTGGTTTATCCTTTCAAACCTTCCTTCCACACCAAAAAGAGGCACTTGGTTCCTCCCAATTCGATTCTGATCAGCCTGTGAGAAAATAAAGATAAACTAGACAAATCATTAATTCAAAGTTATCTGCTGTAGATTGTTGACCACAAATAAGATGGAAATAGCAATAGAAAAGAAACAGATTTTATTTGTTGAATTACTCATATTTCCTGATGACTTCTATCTAGAGAAATAGAATACACTGATTAAAGAAAATGTTAGACTCCATTTCCCTTTTTCAACTGAAAGGCAGATCTGAAAACATAGCAGCTGTCCTTAGCAACAAATAAGAATTTACAAGATTACCAATCTAAGTAAATGGAGTTCTTACATTGAAAGAGATAAAAAGTTCCCACGAAGGAAATATGTTAGACGAGAATTCAGCATGAGATTGAAGTATTGAGTTTTCAATTCAAGATACTAACCTCCCGATAGTTCCACAACTGATTGTGCAAGCAACTCCAAAATGGTGAAGAGCAGAAGTTTGGCTGCCCATTGTAAGCTTCATAACTGACCCCAATCTTGTTACATTCAAGGCCGTCCATTGTAAATCTCACTCTCTCAAGTAACATCCACATAGAAAAGTTTCCCCCTAGGTTCTGTGGTTGACCTGGACCATCCTTCAGCAAGTATGAAGCTCTCATCAACAATAATTAACAGTGTCCAGAAAACAAACCATGTCACAAGGAGGAGAAACTATAAAGAAAACAATTCTAAGGGAGCTTGCATAGTAAATTTCTTAGAGCAGGGGGAACAAGTAGCTGAAACCAAGAAGGCAGTTGCCTGATAAATAGTTGGTGTTATTTTTCTTCATCTCATGTTTGGTTCAAAAGGATTCTTTTTTTTGGGGGCATTTTGAATTTAAATTTTCACAGATTTGCATCTGGTCAGGTATATGGTTGTCTTGGGTTAGTTTTGAATGTTCAACTTTATAATATTCTTTTTGGAGTTTATTTTAAATCAGAAATCTAAACTATGCCCAAATACCATTTGCGAAACCTTGATCTAATTGGAAAGGTGGTAGCGACAAGTGCAAGGGAATAAAACAGCATTTTTTTCTTTTCTAGAATTAATCATAAAGATTTGCAAAATAGAAGTGCTAACAGCACAACCAGTCCATAAAGTGTCAAAGCTTCCATCTTTATTCTGTGGAATTGGAATCCAAATGTAAAAGATCTATTGATGGAATTAACCATTTGGATAATATGTCCAAATCCACTCCTCATTGACTGAAAAGGATTCTTAGGAGTCCAACGAATAAAGTAAATAAGACCAATATAAGTAAAAGTAATAAGATAGCATTGCCTGATTCATGGGGATAGGAAACACTCTCTTTTGATTATTATTGCTTGTTGAAAAACAATTTTTTTTAATCATTTTCATTTCTTCTTTGCCCCATATAGATATTGAATAGAAGGAACTATTTACTTTGCCGCTAAAAATCCAGATTAAGAAAATTGAAGTCGTTACAGTGGCTTGTTGGTGACTTGGAGAGCAAGTCGTGGTTTCTTGGTGCACAAGTTATATCAGAAAATAGAAAATTTTGTTTTGGAAGAAAAGCAGTTACAGATTTAGAAAGTATTGTGTGCTTTATAGAATTAGAAAGTTACCAATTCACTAGTAGCTTTAGTTTATATTTTCTTTTCTTTTTGAGAGTTTTTTCTAGAAACTTAGAGAAGCAGTGTTTTCGTTTTGGAATTTACTCAAATTAGTAATTGATTAGAGCTGTAATTCTCATGTATAAATAAAGCTCTTGGGTTAGAGACGGAGACTATTGAAGAAGTCTCTACCTGTTGTGTCTTTTCTTCTCCTCTAATTTTCTGGTTTCACTTTCTCATCTACGACTACAACTCAGTAGGATATTCTGGTTTGTTTCAGAAGTAATTCATAATCAACCAGTTAAAAATAAGGATCGATCTAAAACAGCCCATTCTATATACGATTTAGCATGTCAACCATTAAACACAGTAGTATGACTGTTTTTTCAAAGGAAACTAAAAGAATAACTGCAAGCATTCATTCAGTCAGAGTTTTTCATAATAATTGAGATCAATCACCTTTAAATCAATGATTCAAGCATACCTGCCTTGGGATTACTAGATAGAAGTCTTCAAATGATGGAATACTTGTGTAGCCCACAAAATCACCAATAAGGTTGACTCTTAAAAAATTGTCACTGGATAATCCTGTTCTTTTTTCAGGTCCAACAACCACCTCCTACAGATTGAAATCACCAACAATAAACTGTATAAGTAATTACATTAAATAGCCCACATGTTTTAACTATCACAGATGGACTAGGCCTTTTTTTCTTTGGAACAACAAAAATGTCGCTAAGGCTTACTTTGGGAACTAAATAAAATACTAACATCCATACATAGATTTGTAACCCCTTTGGTGTGATGTAGGACCTGCCTGGACCTGAAGACCTGGTAACACTCAATACCCAATTACCCTGCTGGCTGCCCAAAAGCCGAGTTACAAACCAGATTATGGAAGGTTAGAGTTAGAACTGGACTTTGAGTTCTTCTTATGAAATAAAGCCCCTTGAGTCTTGAAAACAATGCAAAAAGAATCAAGGCAATTAGATTAGGAGTTCAGTTCTATTAAGAGTTTGGTTTATGTAATTTGCTATTTCTTGTTGCCCAAGTAAGGGTGTTTATGTAATAGTGTGCTCTTTTCACTTCGTTATAAATAAAGGGCTTGGGAATTGGGATCACATTGATCAATTCAAGCCATTCTACCACAATCGATTTTCTCAACATGGTATCAAAGCCAAAAATCGATTAGGGAAGAAAAAAGAGAAAGAAAAAAGGGGAATGAAGGAAAAGGAAGTTGCTTATCTATCTTGATCTCTCCTTTCTCACCATCGCTGCAACAACCGTCGTTTCTCTTTCTCTCTGTTCTGCACTTACAGCCATCACCTCTCCACCCATTGCTTCTATATATTCTAGGCATTGCCTCTGCACCCATCACCTTTCCAGCAGCCATTGCCTTTCCTTTTGCTATCGCCAAACCCCTATGACCCCAAAACAATCTCTGGTTTCCACCTGAAACCCATTGTCTTCTTCCATGTTTCAAACATGGTGGGAGATCTCAGCGAGATCTCACGAGATATCTCGTTTTTTCACATAGGCGAGACGAGATGGAGGTCGAGAGCAGAGAGTTGGGATATCTCGCTCGAGATCTCGCCATATCTCGCCCTGGATCTCGCTGGAACTCTCAATTTTTGCCTTTTTTGTGAATTTTGGCTGAATTTTCACTTGCAACTACTCTTAGCACATCTACAACATCAAAGGAAGATCAATCATTCTCTACTTGTCTTATGAATTTATGATTTAATGACTTATATAGAACTTCTAATGGTTGTATAATTATTCTATTATTGTAAATTGAGATTGTGATACTCATATGGATGGAATTTTGATAACATTTAAGTTAGTTGATGCATTTGATATACTTGCTTTTCATTTATATGCCTTAAAGGTTCTACATTACATGTTGTATAACATTGCATTCCCTAATCCTACTACATTTCAGTTTCACACTATGGGTAGACTTAGAAATCATACATAGGGTTGTTTCTGACAAACCCAAGGCCACCAATGTGTTCAAAAGGCCTTAAATAAGCTAAATACTAAGTTTCAACCCAATTGGGACCCTAAAACCCACCGAGATGGGCCACCGAGTTGACGCCAAAAAATTGTATATCTCGACCGAGATCTCACCGAGATGGTCGAGATCTCTCTTTTTCAAGGTGGCGAGATCTCTCTCGAGAGCGAGATCTTCTACCATGGTTTCAAAAACCAATTAAACCCATCTAACCAATTGAACCCAATCATTGAACCATGGTTAATTTCCCCCTTACAGTAGCCGATCTCTAATTTTCCTTGAACCCCCCAAAAAAAAAACCTGCTATACCTTATCCTATGAATCCCTAAAATTATTTGGGTGGTCAGGCTATTCAAATTTGCGACGTTTTAATTATTCCGAAAGGGTTAAGACTGAAGAATAGTGGAAACTTTTTTGAAACATGGCAACCACTGATGGTACTATTGCTCCCACTGGCTCCAAACATTATCCCAGTCTTCCTCCTCTTTTTATAAGATTTGATGGAACAAATTATTTGATCTAGTCTTGATCTTCATACTTGACTATTGCCGGAAGAGGACTTGTTAGACACACTATCAAGCCTATCACCGCAAGTATTTCCCAAGATAAATGGATCTCGAATGATTCTCTTATCATGTCGTTCCTTTTGAATTCCATGAATCCAAATATTACCCGCAAACACCTATTACTTGATATTGCAGCCCATATTTGGAAGGCTACTACAAAAACATATGCATAATTTCGGAATGATGCACATGTTTATGAGCTTTGGAAGAAGCTATATGAGACTACCCAAAAGGAACTGACTGTGGGCCAATAATATACTAAGTTGCAATCAATTTAGCAGGAGTTAGATCATTATGGGGATTATCACCTCACCAATTTGGATGATGTGGCTACTTATAAGAAGCACATTGATAAGATTCGCATATCTGACTTCTTGGCTGGTTTGAATTTAGAGTATGATCAAATCAGATATAAGTATTGAGTCATATTCTCTCTTTCTTATAGTAGAACAGTCTTATGCCCTTGTTTAATGTGAGGAAAGCCATCAATTAGCCATGCTTTAGGCTCCTATTGTGGAGAAATCAGCCCTATAGTTTGTTGGCACCAAATTTGATTCGACCAAAGAGATTGTCAAGTGTGAGCACTGTTACAAATCATATCATACTAAGGCAACTTGTTGGAAGCTCCATGGGAAGCCTGCTGATTTTGACCAGAAAAGGGCACAAACAAAGGGAAAACCGAGGTGTTAAGAAAATTGATTGTGGTAGAACGGCTTGTGTGGATTAGTGTGATCCCAAGCCCTCTATTTATAATAAACATGGAACAAAATTTGACCGAAATTAACAAAATTTTCGGTTGAAATGTTTGCACTTTTTCAAATCGAAACGAAATACAAGGATAGATATGAAAAGTGTCCCATATCATATCGTATCGTATCGACAGAAATTTCGGTCAATGCGATACGAAATATCGATCGATATGGTATCGAGCCGAAACGATACAATCCTATGTTATAAAGTGTCCATTTTCGACAGGTTTCGAGCCATATCGCCTTAGGCATTTTGACCTTCTTTTCAACCCTTTTTTTTTATTTTTTTATTTCTCTTGATTTCATCCCTCTTTTCACCTAATTACTACCACTCCATTTCATTCAAACACTAGATTTGCTCCTCCATTTGTGCATTTTCTCAAATCTTGTCAGGTGAGTAACCAACTTCCTCATTTTTTTAATTTTTGTTTGTGCCTTAAATCTTCTTGGATTGCTTCCAAATTTAAGTATGTTTACTTTAAAGTGTTGATCTATGAATTTGTAGTGTCAAAATTGATTTTTGATTCTACCTACTATTTTTTTTTCTATTACGAAAAATTATTTAGTAAATTATGTATATTTCTAAAAAATGTATATGTATAGTAGATGTATGAGCTTCAAATTAATGTATGTGAGAGTTGAGACACCATATTGCTGTGATTGTGTTGAATCAAATTTTTTTTCCTGTTAATTATGTAATTTTACTGTATTTAATAAATATTTAATTAATTAAAAAATAATTAAATATTAAAAAAACTAATTAATTAAGTTTTAAATTTAAAAGTAGGAGAGTATTAATGGAAGCATGTATACAAGTTTTGGAGCATGTTGTGGAGCTTTTTAAGATAGTGTGTATTTTATATATTCTTAAATTATTTATATATGTAGCGCCCATCAGTAGTTGACTGGATCAGGGATAGTGGAGAGCCATTGCTGGATGAGGAGGGAGGTCGTCCTAGTAGACAGATTGCAGAGGAGATGGGGGCTGATGTGGAGGACTTCATGGCCCAGGAGGGGAGTGCACATGCAGCGCCCACACGTCCCTTCTTGCCACACCCAAGTGCATCCACCCAGAGTGAGGATTTGATTGTCCGGTCCAACACTGAGGATGTTGTGACTCAGGCCTCTGGCGATGACCACGATGGTGATGACGATGATGATGATGATGATGGAGGGGATGAGGAGGGTGTTGGACCTCGTGATCAAGATTCAGCTAATCTTAGGGATAGACCACCACCACCACCAGCAGTAAGTGAGAGTCAGGGGGGTGGAGGACGACCACCAAGATTCACAGGCACCCACGCGACACACGATTCAGATCATACTGGAGTTGCATCTTTAGGCCAAAATGTTTCCTCTACATATTTGAGGAAGGGGAAAGGGAGACAACACAACTATAGCACAGAGGACATGCCATCATATGGGTCCTACCGTGGTGGGATCAATGAGATCGATGAATTGATGATTTTAGAGACTCCACCTCTAGAGGATCCGGATGGCATAAGCCTGCAGAGTCCTCGTATGATACTGCTGAGGAGAGTATTGGTTCTATTGGGTCGACTTATGGAGCTTATGGTTATGGACCATATGGTCCCTCCTAGTATCAGACTCAAGGTTAGCCACTAGTGGAGCCTTCTGGTTATGGAGCTTATGGTGTCCCTCCCACTATCACTTATCGGAGTCAGCCACTGGAACTTTATTGTCAGTATGGACCTTATCCTTATGCTGACAACCAGGGTGGTCCTTTATTTGTTGAGCAAATCTTCCACTTTGTTCCACAACCACCACCAGCCTTTCCATATGCAGTTAGCCAGTTTCTTATTCGGAGATTCAAAACTTCCCACTGTCAGGAAATCTTAGGCATGTGGATGAGGCCATGTACAGAGTTGTAGTTGCTGATTACGTCGACAACTATATGGGGCAAACATCATGGGACATGTATTGTCATTTGTATGGGGTGCAGACGGAAGAGGGAGACATGGAATAGAGTAGACTTGTAATTGGTAACATTCTCGCTTCTTCTCATATGTAGTATATACTTGGAAAGTTGGATGTGCATTTCAATGGTTTTTTTGGTAAACTAGTAGTTCTATAGTATTTATTATGCTTGAAATAGGTAGTATGCAAGAATCCAAATCATTTTGAGTCCATATGAGGCTCGAAATTAAAGTTCCAAAATCTTAAAAAAAGTGTCCAGTTTTGGTCGAAATTTAGACCGAAACATAGGAATTTTGGCCTTTTGCAAGGTCGGAATTCCAATTTCGACCGAAATTTGTTCCTTGATAATAAAGTGGAAAGATGACTAATACATAAATACCCTTACTTGGGTGACAAAAAATAGAAAACTACAAGAACTAAAACTCATAGAATTTTACTCCTAATAGAACTCAACCAACACTCCCCCTTAAGTTGAGGCATAGATGTTAGTCGTGCCCAACTTGGCTACAATAGGAAGGAAAATTCTCCCTTTAAACCCTCAGTGAAAACATTGGTCACTTGGTCTCCAGACCTTAGGCATGCAGATTAGCCCTTGTTCCAGCTTTCCTTTGACAAAAAATTGTCAATTTCAATACACTTAGTTCAATCATGATGCACAGGATTATTAGCAATACTTATGGCCGCATTGTTGTCACAATACAACATCATATGGTTTGGAACTTGAATTCCAATATCTTTTAGCAAACCTTTTAACCATAGTAGCTCATAAACTCCACGAACTAAAGCTCTATATTCAGCTTTTGTACTAGATAAAACTACCACATTTTGTTTTTTACTCCTCCAAGTAACTAGAATACCTCCAACAAAGGTACAATAACCTGAAATTGACTTCTTGTCAAGAGATCCAGCCCAATTTGCATCAATGTAAGGTTTTACCCTTAGATTATCAGGGGTGACAAAAGTATTCATTTTCTAGGAGTTCCCTTCAAGTACTGCAGTATTCTAGCAACAACCATCATATGAGTTGAATATAGAGGATACATCAATCGTCTTACTATTCCCACGGCATAAGCAATGTTTGGTCTAGTGTGGGATAAGTAAATAAGCTTCCCTACCGGCCTTTGATATCTTCCTTTGTCCATTGGTTCTCCCTCTTTCTCCTTAAGTTTAGTTTAAGCCTCAATAGGGGTATCAATTGCTTTACACCACAACATTCCTACTTCTAATTATGAATTTATAGCATACTTCCTCTGAGATAGGTATATACCCTTCATTTGATCGAACCACCTCAATTCCTAGGAAGCCTTGTAACTTCCCTAAAACTTTAATCTCAAAACTCTTTGCTAAGAAAGTCCTTCAATTTTTGTATTTCCTCACCATTATTCCTTGTGATGACAATATTGTCCACACAAACAATGAGAAGTGTGATATTGGTATTTGACTTCTTAACCAAGAACGTATGATCAACATTGTTTTGCTTGTACCCAATAGAGATCACTGCCTTCTGGAGGTGTCCAAACCAAAATCTAGGAGACTATTTTAACCCATAAATTGATCTCTTCAACCAACAAACTTTCCCTACAATTTTGTCATAAACAAAACCATGTGGGATCTCCATATAGACTTCCTTTTCTAACTCACCATGAAAGAAGGCATTCTTTACATCTAGTTGGTGCAGGTTCCAGCCTTTGTTTACAGCCACAAATAACAAAACTTTAACAATGTTCAGTTTTGCAATAGGGGCAAAAGTCTTTTGATAATTAATACCATAAGTCTGGATAAACCCAGTTGCAACTAGTCTAGCCTTCAAAATTTTGACCGATTCATCCATATTTTGTTTAACCACAAACACCCATTTACAATCCACAGATTTTTTCCCTGAAGTGTAACCAGCTCCCAAGTATTATTTTTCTTCATTGTTTGCATTTCCATTACCATAGTTGTCTTCCATCTCTTATCAGCATAGGCTTCTTGCCAACTTTTAGGAATAGAAACAGATGATAGAGAAGATATAAAAACAAGTTAAGAGTCAGATAAAGAGTCATAAGAAACATATTTAGCTAAGGGAAGCTGATTATAAGATCTAACTCCTTTTCTAACAGCAATTAGAAGATCAAAAGAAGATAACTCAGGGGGAACAGTAGAATCTGATTCTTCATTCTTGAGCAAGAGATTGAAGTGGTAACATGTCCTCTTTCTTCAATGCTTTGGCTGATTGTGATTCTTCCCCTGATAAGTCTGCACCTCCTTGTTCTAGTCAATCTTGTTTTGAAAGACCTCAATAACGTGCCTTATAGGAGTGGTCTCCCCCTGACAAGATTCTTCACATGGTTTAGAAAATGTAAGGGGAGAATTAGAATCCTCCAATGTACTGGCCGAAGTCTCCCCCTGCTCAAACTCTTCCTAAACTCCTAAGTTGTGTTGTGGTGGTGTGTGAGAGTCTATATGTGTGGTAGGAAAGGTCCGAGTTGGAAATAACACCTCTAGTCTAGGACTCTCCCAAGTATAGTAAGGACAAAACTCATTAAAAATTACATCCATGGACACAATGGTTTTTCTGGAAGGAGGATGATAACATTTGTACCCCTTATGACTAGAAGAATACCCTAAAAACATGCAATGTAGGCTATAGGGAGCCAGCTTACACTAGTTAGTTATGATTCTGGCATAACACACATAAAACATTTGGGGGAATAACAAAGGAAGAGTCTCCCTGGAGAATCTCATTGGGACATTTAAAACCAAGTATCCTATTCATAAGGTAAGAGGCAGTGAGTATGACATCACTCCAATATTGGTCAAGGACATTCACAGCAATAAGAATAGAATGGGCTATCTCTAATAAATGCTGGTTCTTTCTTTTAGCAACCCCATTCTGGGCAGCCTTATCAACACAAGAGTCAGAGAGATATCTGAAATTCACCATCAATATACTCTGTTGTCACCACAAAGGATTTTCATAGTGGCATTGAATTGAGTTTTAATCATACTACGAAAATCATGAAAACATTAAAAAGCTTATTTTTTGTTTTAAAAGATAAATCCATGGAAAATGAGATTGACAATCAATTAAAGTAAAAAAATTTCTATGGCCAGTAATAAACACACGTTGGCAAGGGCTCTATACATCAATATGAATTAACACAAAAGGAATAGATTTTCTATTATGAAGAGAAGGTAAATAAGTAGAACGACCCTGCTTCGCAAAAATGCAGGCTTCACAAAAAAATTTGTCCTTATTATAAGAAGAAACTAAATCAGGAAATACTTTCTTAAGAGTTCCTAGAGGGGGTGACCCAACCTACGACGCCATTGATGAATGTTTGACATTAGCGAGTGGACCTGATGAGAAGATGCAGTCAGAGAGTAAAAGTAAATCCTTCAATCGACTCTAGCAAATAAAGTACATTGTCTAGTTTACCATGTCCAATCTCCTTCCCCGTTATTAGATCCTGGAAGACACAGTAGGATGGAGAAAAGGTCACTTAACAATTCAAGTCATGTGTAAGACTACTGATAGAAAGTAAATTAGTAGAGAAGGAAGGAACATACAAAACTTTAGACAAAGAAAGCGATGGAGAACGCTAAATGGTCCCTTTTACAGCAATAGAAGAATAAGAGCCATCAAGAATTCAAATTTTTTTCTTTCCCGAAAGTTGGAGAATAATGTAAGAAAAAAGAGGATGAACTTTTTGTATGATCTATGGGCTCCTGTATCAATGATCCAAACAACAAAAATGGAAGAAACATGGAAGCTTGTAAAAGTTTTACCTGAAATAGCAAGTTAGAAGTTGTTATGGGTAGCGGAGGAAGCAGTAGTAAAGGCTCCACCAGTAGTAGAAGACTGCAAAATATGTCGTAGAGTAGCTAATTCCTCCTATTAAAAACCAATGTCTACAGAGGGTGTTGTGGGAATAGTATTAAAAAGATTAGCCTTCAATTTTCCCCTTCTTTATGCCCTTTTCTGCTCAAAGTTAGCAAGCTTACCATAGAGCTTCCAACAGTTGGCCTTTGTGCGTGATGTAGTCAAGAAGAAGCTTATAACAACTCCTTTTGTGAGCTCTATTGACCATCTAGTTGATTTGTTCACCAAAGCTCTGTTCAGACCAAGTTTTCAGTCTATCTGTTGTAAGATGAGCATGGGAGATTTGTATGCTCCAACTTGAGGGGGAGTGTTGAAGTATACGCACTTTGGGGTATTTTACTATTCACGTGAACAGTATTATGCTATTGATGTTATTCTACTTTCTATTTCTAATATAGAAGTCTTGCTATATAAGTTTTAAGAGTTGTTTCTATCTTGGTGGTAGTTTCTATTTTTAGAACTTTCTATTTTAGGAGCTAGGAAGTTACAAAAGCTTTAATTCTTTGTTTCCTTTTTCTAGAGGACAATTACTTCTCTCAAGTTGTATTAGATTCATTAGAAGCTATAAATAAGAGGGCTTTGTGATTCTAGACTCTTTAACTAGAATCACAGGCCTCTTCTATTGGTTCTTCATCTCTCTTCCCTTCTTCTTCTTCTCTCTTTTCTCTGTTCAAGTTCAACTGCTGTTTTGATTATTTAAAACTTGTTTTCTAACAGGTTAACAGGGCTTGGGTTAGAGAGGAATGCTTGGGTGGGGTGGGCTTGGTTGAAGGCTCTCCAGAGGGTGAGGGAGTGGCGGGGAATGAAGCCTTTGAACCAGACTAAGGGAGGCCAGGGAGGTTTAGGGTTATAGGGTTTAAGGAGGTTCTAGGCCGAAGAGGTGGCAAAGGATTTGGTGGGGGATGGTAGCCAAATGGTGATGTCATGGGAGGAGTTGAAGAGAGGGGGAAGGGAGTCCCAAACCTGTGTGAGCATAGGAAGGGGAGAGGGGCTCCAAGACCAATTAGAGATGAAAGCTGATAAGGGGTGGTTTTAGGGATTCGGGAGTCATAGACAGTGCGGGGACCAAAGTGATTATAGAGGATGCCCATCAGATGCCATGGGTCAAGCCAAAAGGAAGTGGAAGATCCAGTAGAGATGGCAGAGATAGCCCGGGGGCAGAGGAGGAGGATTTTCCTCCAAACCCATGAAGGATTGGAGGGCATAGGAACGCTCTAGAAGGAATCCGTCCGGAGAAGGTAAGAATATCCCACCTAACCCAAATAGAATCATGCTTTAAGGCAATTTTCCAGATGAGTTTAAGGAGACAGGCCAAGTTAATATCAAAGACCCGACGGATACCTAGGCCCCCCTCAGATGTAGGGCGGCAAATGGAGGACCAACTGACAGGGTGGATGATGTAAGAGACTTCCTGCCCTTTCCAGAGGAAGGCATAGAATAAGGATTCCATCGCATGGATGGTGGCTTTAGGGAAGGAAGAAGATGCCACACTAGTAGAGATAGTTGGACTAGAGCACAGATCGGATGAGGACCACTCAACCAACAAAGGATAGAAGTTTGCCCTTCCAAAGTTGCAATTTCTTGTGGATATTGTCAAGCATTGGAAGGCAGTGATGGCGAGTGAGTCTACCGGGGATGAGCGGGAAGCCAAGATAGACCATCGGGAAGGAGCCAGGAGAGAAGCCTGAAAGCTGGAGGAGAGAGGCACGAAGCTGATCAGAGATACCGGAGAGGAAGATGGTGGATTTGCTGAGGTTGACCCTAAGGCGAAAGAGGGATTCAAAGAGCGAAAGGGCCGAGAGGATGGAGGAGATGGATAGGTGATCCGCTTTAAGAAGATTATGAGATCGTCCGCAAAAGCAAGATGGGTGAGGTTTAAGGACTTACATTTAGGGATGGGAAAAATGAGGAGATGGTCAATTTTGGATTGGAGGATACGGGAGAGGACCTCTAAAGCAAGAGAGAAGAGGTAGGGAGATAGAGGGTAGCCTAGGTGAATGCCAACACAGGAGGGAAAGAATCCTACCGGGGATCCATTGGCTAAGACAGAGAATCGGGGGGTGAAGATGCAGGCTTCTATCCAGCGGATGAAAGGGGGAGGGAAGCCCATGGAAAGGAGGACATCGCTAATGAAATCCCAGCGAACGGAATCAAAAGCTTTGTGAAGATCGACTTTAAGGAGGGCAGCCGGGGAATTCGAGGATCTATCAAAGCCACAAACAATCTCCACACAAAAGAGTATGTTGTCTGCAATGATGCAGCCCGAGATGAAGGCAGATTTCGGACTCACAAAGGAAGGGAGAACCATTTTGAGCCTATTCGCAAGGACTTTGGAAATGAATTTGTAGATGATATTACAGAGGGAGATGGGGTGGAAATCAGAAAGGGAAGAGGCTCTTGCTTCTTGGGGAAAAGATAGAGGAAAGTTTGGTTGATGGAGGAGAGTTGGGATGGGTTGAAGAAAAAGCTACGGATGGTATGGATAAGATCATGCTCAATGAAATCCCAAGCGGCAAGGAAGAAACCCATACTAAAGCCATCAGGCCCCGAGGCTTTATTGGACTTGTGGGACTGAATAGCAAGAAGCATTTCTTCCATGGAGGGGATAGCGCAGAGAGAGGAGACGAAGGAAGGATCAATGACTTTATTAATGAGGTTAGGGGGAAGAGAGGACAGAGAGAGCAAGGAGGAGAAAAAGGAGACGATCTCAGCTTTGATGCTAGCGGGATTAGTAATGCGAATGCCATTTTTGTGACGAGGGAGGGGATGGAATTGAAGTTGTTTCAGGCCTTGAGGGGCATTGTCAATGCCCACTTCCCCATATTCACTCACATTAGGTAAAAAATTAAAATATTACATATATCACTTTACTGACAGCAAATACACATACTTATAGTTAAAAATCAAGAACGATTTTATTCAAACAAGAGACATGGAAGTAAGAGCTAAGAAGTGAAGAGACAAGAGAGCCTTAGTGATGCTGAAGTAGCACTGAATTGGCTCATTTTCCTTTGAAATAACCTAGGGTTGATAGATATGGGTGTTGGGCCTTTGTTTAATATGTTCATATGGTCATCGGCCTATTATATGGTCCGAAAGTTCAAGATATAGATATTCTCAAATTGTTGTACTCCATAAAATCCCCAAAACAAGAACTTTATATCTTCAAATTTAGCCATCTAAACCCAACCAAGCTTAGGGGATCTTATCATTATAGTATTACTTGCATTCCCTTCATGTTTTGCTCCATTCCCATGACTTTTCATCCCATATCATAATTTGTGAGAACCTACCCCAATCTATCCAAACCTAACACCCTATCGTCTTTAATACTATTCATTCCAATTAACCAACCAAGGAATTCAGAGGCCACCAACCATACCCATCCTTACTAGCAAAATCATCTAATCACAACCCATATCACAAAGAAAACCTTTCCTGGTCCAATATGAGATGGTTCTCTTACAGATCTTGGAAGAAGTGATCCTTATTTAATTGGGGCTGCATCAATTATGAAGAGAGCAAACGATTCCTGTTCCCTCTAATGTTCAATTAAACATTTCATGTATGTTAGAAAACAAGCTTTAAACAATCAAAATAGCAGTTGAACTTGAACAAAGAAAAGAGAGAAGAAGAAGAAGAGAAGAGAGATGAAGAACTAGTAGAAAAGACCTGTGATTCTTAGCTAAAGAGTCTAGAATCACAGAGCACTTTTATTTATAGCTTCTAATGAATCTAATACAACTTGAGAGACAAGTAATTGCCCTCTAGAAGAAGGAAACAAAATATTACAGCTTTAGTAACTTCCTAACTCCTAAAATAGAAAGTTCTGAAAATAGAAACTACCACCAAAATAGAAACTATGCTTTCTAAAAAACTCCCAAAACTTATGTAGCAAGATTCCCACATTAGAAATAGAAAATATAATCAAAACAACAGCAAAATACTGTTCACGTGAACAGTAAAAACATTGTTCACGTGAACAGTAACGTGAACAGTAAACTCCAAATTTACGTATGCTTTAACACTCCCCCTCAAGCTGGAGCATACAAATCTCCCATGCCCAGCTTGCAACAGATAGACTGAAAACTTGGTCTGAACAGAGCTTTGGTGAACAAATCAGCTAGTTGGTCAGTAGAGCTCACAAAAGGAGTTGCTATAAGCTTCTTCTTCACTACATCACGCACAAAATGACAATCTACCTCTATATGCTTCGTTCTCTCATGGAACACTGGATTACTAGCAATGTAAGTGGCTGCCTGATTATCACAAAACATTTTCATAGGAGCAGAAACTGGAAATCCTATTTCCTCTAACAATGAACGAAGCCACATCAATTCAGCAGCGGTGTGGGCCATAGCCCTATACTCAGCTTCAGCACTAGATCGAGCAATGGTGGATTGTTTCTTACTCTTCCAAGTCACAAGATTTCCACCAAGAAAAGTACAATAACCTGTGGTTGACCGGCGATCAATGACGGATCCAGCCCAATCTGCATCAGAAAAGGCAACCAAGTCCATACTCTGATTTGGTCGATAGATGAGCCCTTTTCAGGGTGCACTCTTGAGGTACCGAAGCACTCTCATCGCTACATCCCAATGAGCCTTCCTAGGAGACTGCATAAACTGACTCAACACACCAACAGAATAAGAAATATCAGGACGAGTAACAGTAAGATAAATAAGTTTCCCAATAAGACTCCTGTAACGATGGACATCATCTAACAAGTCACCATCATCACGTCCTAACTTCAACTGAGGATCCATGGGAATGTCACTAGGTTTAGAAGCAAGCATGCCAATCTCAATCAAAAGATCTAACACATACTTTCTTTGTGACAAACTTACTCCTTTTTTACTGCGGATCACTTCAATCCCCAAGAAATATTGTAAATCACCTAAATCTTTGGTTTGGAAAGATTTTTGTAAGTGTGCCTTAACTGTATGGATTGTTGCATCAACATCATTGCTTGAAAGGACAATATTATCAACATAAACTGCCATAATGACAACACAATCACCCTGCCATCTAACAAACATAGAGTGATCAGAATAACACTGTACAAAACCAAAAGACTCCACAGTCTTGATAAATTTCTCAAACCAAGCCCGTGGAGACAGTTTGAGTCCATAAATCGCTTTATGAAGCCTGCAAACACGAACACTGTCCTCCCCCTGAGCAACATACCCTGGAGGTTGCTCCATGTAAACTTCTTCATGAAGATCACCATATAAGAATGCATTTTTTATGTCAAGCTGAAAAAGAGCCCAATCATAATTCACAGCCAAAGATATCAAGACACGGACATAATTAAGTCTTGCCACAGGAGAAAAAGTCTCAAAATAATCTACACCATATGTTTGTGTATAGCCCTTAGCCACCAAGCAGGCCTTAAGCCTTTCAACCGTACCATCAGAATGGTACTTAATTGTATACACCCACTGACAGCGGACCACATCTTTCCCAGGAGGTAAGTTGACTAAAGACCATGTATGACGAGAATGTAAAGCATCCATTTCCACATCCATAGCGGCTTTCCAGCCAGGAATTTTAAGAGCTTCGGTATGATGGGTTGGAATATGAACGGCAGACATAGACAAATCAAGGCAACGAAAGCTAGGAGGGAGATGAGAGATAGAAACAAAATTGGAAACAGGATAAACAATGTTAGAGTGTAAAGTGCAAGTACGAGTACCTTTCCTTAAAGCAATTGGTAAGTCATTTGAAGGCAGAGTGGGAACTCCACTAGAAGAATCCGCCGGTGGAGAGGATGAAGAAGGAACATCCGTAGGGCCAACGTCAGGCTCCACTAAAGGAGAGCCGCTAATATTGTTAGGAGGAACTCTACTATCCACAATATGTTCTGGCAACTTATGTCTTCGCTGATAAACCTGTAGAGGAACATTGCTAGTGGAAGGAACTAAAGGGGGAATAGGAGGAGTATCATCCAAAACATTTTCAACAAACACAGATTGACTTAGTGTCTTCAAAAAAGGTCACATCCGCACTTGTAAATTGTTTGCGAAGAACCGGATCATAACAACGAAAACCTTTTTGAGTGCGTGAGTACCCAAGAAAAATACACTTAATAGAACGGGGGGAAAGTTTATCCAAAGGATGTGGTATGTGAACAAAACACACACAACCAAAAATTTTGGGTGGAACTGAAAATGGTTCTCTATTGGGAAAAACAATTGAAAAAGGAGATTTTTCAGAAAGCAAAGGCATAGGCATGCGGTTAATTAAATGACCAGCAGTCAAAATTGCATCACACCAGTAACTCTTTGGAACATTCATCTGAATCAAAATAGCGTGTGCAACCTCTAAGAGGTGACTATTTTTGCGTTCAGTCACTCCATTTTGTTGGGGAGTGAATGAACAACTGGTTTGATAAATCATTCCAAGAGAATCACACAAGTTAGATATATCATGTTGCACATATTCTAAAGCATTATCAGACCGAAAATTTTTTATATGAAGAGAAAATTGAGTCCGAATTTCATGAATAAAACTTTTAAATGTAGTTAAGAACTCTGTCCGATCCTTTAAAAGATATAACCATGTAAGATGGGAGAAATCGTCCACAAAAGTAACAAAATATCGAAAACCATGCCTATTACTAATTCTACAAGGGCCCTAAATATCGGAATGAACAAGAGAAAATAAGGACTCACTACGAGAGATAGAGCGTGGAGGATAGGTGGCACGATGATGCTTCCCTAACTCACACGCTTCACAATTTAATCTAGACACTGATTTAAAAGAAGGAAATAAAATTTTTAATCTAGGTAAAGATAAATGGCCTAAACGACAGTGCCACTGGAGAGCATCTACACAATCATCAGAAAGAGCCGCAATAGGGGTAGCATAGTCCAGATAGTAGAGTCCGTTCCTTTCACACCCTCCACCAATCGTCTTCCTCGTGTGAAGGTCCTGGAAAACACAATAAGTGGGAGTAAAAGTCACAGAGCAGTTTAGTGCTTTAGTTAATTGACTAACAGATAATAAGTTAAAAGGAAAATTAGCAACATGAAGTACGGATGATAAAGTAAGATAAGGTGTAGGAGAAACACTTCCAGAGCCTAGAATAGGTGTGGAAGTCCCATTAGCTATGACAACAGAATTTTTAGTGGTAGATTTAGAAAAAGAGCTAAAAAGTGATGACTTACCACTCATATGGCCGAATCGATGATCCAAGGGGTGGGAGTAGAAGTGAGAAGTGCTGTGTTACCTGCATGAGAAAGTGTGGCAGCAGAAGTACTAGTGGATGTGGAAGCGCCAGTTTCAATATTTTGCAATCGGCGAAGGATTTGGCTTACATCATCTCTTAGAGTCTTAGACAAGTCCCCTGAAGAAGATCCAGAACCACTATCGTTGTTTGCTACGATGATCAGTACCACCATCGAAAACGGCATGATTGGCAAGGTGCTTGGCCCACTCGGTTTTCCATGTTTGGCCCAACAAGCTTCCACTAAGTGCCTGTTTTTACCGCAATGAGTACAAAGTCGAGATGTCTTATCAGACAGTTGAACACCACGACCTCCAAAAGACCTACTAACTCCCCCTGAACCACGACCACGTCCCCTTCCATAAGAGGTAGTGAAGGCTGAATTTTCTCCTTTAGAACTTTTGTTTGGAGAACTACCTTCAGGCAAGGCAATACGTTGAAGTCTAGAATATGCTTCACTAGGATTAGGGACATGCTCACCAGCAAGAAGATGTCCTTTGACAGATTTCAGTTCAGGGTTCAATCCTGCAAGAAACTTAGACACAAAAAATTCATTCCGTTGGGCCTTTAGCTTCTCTATATCAGTGGTGAGAGGTTGAAAGACATTCAACTCCTCCATCATGCCTTTAAAGGAGTTGTAATAATCCTGCAGAGACTTGTCAGCTTGCTGAAATTGAATAGCTTTTCATAAATACTAAAAATCCGAGTCATATTTTTAGCTTGGGAATAAGTCTCTTGCAAATCATCCCATATTCCCTTTGCAGTCTTATGGAACATAACATTCGCTGCAATATCAGGTGCCATATTATTCCATATCCAAATTTTGATGATTGCATCATCTTGGATCCAACTAAAATAGGATTTGTCGGTCTCAAACAGGAGGTTCATCCTCAATGAACTTAAGCTTACCTTTTGCAAGTATGTACACCCGAACCGCTTGTGACCACAACAAGTAATTAGAACTACCTTTAAGCTTGATAGATGTAATTTGAACGTTTACATGATCTCCTTGAGATCCTTTTGATTCAGCCGTACTCATGATTGAGTGACGTCTAAGTGAAGACATTAAACTGAGGTAGATAGCACTCAAATCAGTTTTCCAAAACTTGAAGTAGAATGAGCAGAAAAAAAAATTTCTGCAACCTTAGGACAGAATAGGAGAAAAAAAGAGAGAGAGGTAACAAAGGTATCCCAGTTCTGGAACGTGTAAAAGTAAGGTAATAGGTAGAGAAGATCAGTTCACATGAATATCTGATCTAACAATCCATAATATACAACATTAGGTGGCTGCACACCAAGGAAACAGGAAAAAAAGAATTTCAGAAGAGAATATTGAGAACAACACTATTTTGATTCAAAAAAGCTCTGATACCATGTTAGAAAACAAGCTTTAAACAATCAAAATAGCAGTTGAACTTGAACAAAGAAAAGAGAGAAGAAGAAGAAGAGAAGAGAGATGAAGAACTAGTAGAAAAGACATGTGATTCATAGCTAAAGAGTCTAGAATCACAGAGCACTTTTATTTATAGCTTCTAATGAATCTAATACAACTTAAGAGACAAGTAATTGTCCTCTAGAAGAAGGAAACAAAATATTACAGCTTTAGTAACTTCCTAACTCCTAAAATAGAAAGTTCTGAAAATAGAAACTACCACTAAAATAGAAACTATGCTTTCTAAAAAACTCCCAAAACTTATGTAGCAAGATTCCCACATTAAAAATAGAAAATATAATCAAAACAACAGCAAAATACTGTTCACATGAACAGTAAAAGCTGTTTGTACTGTTCACGTGAACAGTAAACTCCAAATTTATGTATACTTTAACAATGTAAATTAAAGATGCCTCAATATGAAGGTAAAAGCTAAAAAGTAAAAAAGATAAAATTACAACTTAAATAATATTCCAATAAACAAGAGATACCCCAAACACTTATTTCACATTCCATTTTTCATTTGACCCTTACAACATGTACCTTTAACAGTTATTGGATCAAATGTGAATATTGAACCATTAGAACTATGTGATATAAGAGAAGACCACATTAAGCATGCATACCAAAGTTACTAGGAACAAAATAAGTATAACAAAATGGAAGAAGAATCAGAGTCAACTATGACAATAAGAATTCTCAGACTCATACTGATATTTTAGAGCCGACTTTTGATTCAATTCGGATATTAAACCCTAGGGATCGCTTTCCAATACCAAAAACATGGAACCTGTCAAGGAAAAGGTCATAAACATCAGAAATCAATTATAGCTACTTGTCAAGTATAGGAAAGAAACGAGAGAATACATTATAAAGAAGGTTTTTACTAAACTGGTGAGCAATTTTACTATCCATTGAATCATTAAAGCAGTGCAAATAGAACGTCCTTGTAGCACAACCAGAAGTTACTGTTCATGCTATAGTAACATGAACAAACCTAGAAGATAAATTTCATATTTGGTGGGCCCCAAGTTGAGCTTGTGAGGAAATAAATTCAAATTTGGTGGGCCCCAAGTCCAACTTGCAAGGAGATAAAATAGGAACTCTTTTCATGGGAGTTTTAGAGATAATTTAGGATTTTGTTATTTATTTCCTGGGATAATTATGTAATTAGATTTTTAATTCACATAGGATACCTATTAGTTTTTTATTTAGTTTTAAATTCCTAAGAGTCCTAGTATGATCATTTTTTTTTTTTTGCTAGTTTTAAATTACCAAGAGTCTTACTATAGTTGCTTTCGTATTGAAGAATGCCCCTTTTATTATTTTAACACTTGTAATTAGCTTATTAAGCATGGAATAGAAAAACCAATTGAAGCTTTAGCTTTGTCCGTTTGCAAGGCCCCCCTTCTCCATCTCTCTTTAGTTCTTTACTTCTTCTTATGAGTGTTCTTATCCTTCTTCCCCTTCTTCAAGTCTGATTCTTCTCAGATTTCTCCTTCTTCCTCCTATCTTCTTTATCCTTCATTTTCCTTCATTTTGTCCCCCATTAGTCCTACAACATACATTTCATTCGACTAAAAGCAAGGTTCAAACCGCCTTGAGATAAAAGAGGGGGGCGGGTAGATTTGGGAATGCGAGTCTCAGACAATGCGGGGGAAAGAGATTGAGAAGAATACCCATCGGATGCCAAGGATCTGCGAATTGAGGGGAGATCCGGGTGGTGAGGCGGGTGAGGTGAAGATTCTCCTCCATGTCCGGGAAGGAGGGGAATAGGGGCAGTCCGAGGAGTTAGATTTGAGAAGATAAGATCGAACCCATTTAACCCGGTAGAGTCCAGGGGGGGGGGGGGGGGGGGGGGGGGGGGGGGGGGGGGGGGGCGGGGGGCCGACCGGATTATTTTCCGGGGGGGGGGGTGGAGGACATGTCGATGGGTGGTTTTGGCCTTGTTTTGATGGGTTTTTAACCTAAGTTTTTGTATACACCCTATTCAAAGCATTAATAACACAACAAAAGAGGTATTCACATAAATAAATAAATAATGACAAGCGCTCATTCATATCCTACTAGTTGAGAGGTGTGTCTATAATAAATACAAATAGTCATAAATTGTAATGGAAGTACTTTAATTAACAACATCATCATCACCAACGAAGACATAATAAGTACTAATATTCCAACATTTTTAAGTTCAAAATAGAAAATAATTGGCATTTTTTAGATAATTACAACAAATATTTAATAATTTTTGAACAACTTAAATAACTAATTAACTACAAAAAAAAATTCAACACCATCAAGGACATAGATCGAGTGATGGTGTCTCACATATATTAGATTCAATGTCATCTATCATGAATAAATACTATTTTTTTTCCCAAAGTACATTCTATGAAAATAAATTTTTTAACCAAAAAATTAAAAAAATACTAGTATTCCACCAAAAAGAAAAAGGAGAATGAAAGGAAGTTAACAATTAACAGCAAAAAATCATAGATGATGCTTCTAAATTAAACATATATTGATTTCATAAGAAACAAACATTTTTGGAGCTATCAAGAAATCAAAGTTTTGGGACAGACACACATAACTAACTTCAAGGTGTGTTTAACCCATAACAATCCAACAAAGTGGATGTTTGTTGACAAAGGACTAAAGGTGTATCGAATTTGAGTTAGAAATAGGGATTTAAAGCAAAAAAAATAGGATCCTAGGTTGAATTTTGCAAAACTGGAGGGGCAGTACCGAGACGAGATCAACGAAATATGTAGATGTCGTTTAAACTTCAAACTAAGTAATTTAATGAAAGAAGATGAGCCGAATGGTCAAAATAGTTGAGACGGTCAAGATTTGGACTGAGATGTACTGAAGCCAAAGCATAAAATTCCGTACCTTTGTTATGTCTCAATTTGCCAAAAAAACAAAATTTCAGTCGTTTCATTTGAAACTTAAACTATGGCTAAAAGGAGTAGGAAAAACCTAAAAAGTGGCCAAACATTATCTCTTTTCCCCCATCAATGTTCAAAATCTCGTCTTGCCTTGACAACCGAGATACTGGAGATTTTGTTGTAATCTATACGAAACATTGTACAATGATGTACCATGTTTCGGTTGAGTGTTTTAGGTGGTTTTTTTTGTCCTTTTTTTTTAAACAACATAATTTGAGGCTAATAAATACAACGACAATGTTAGTTTTGACCAAGGAAAGAAATTTCAGCAAAATATCTCTGTTTCGATACTTACAGAAATGAAACACCTAATGAAACCAATTTCTGCAAAATATCGCTGAGTTTTCGGCAATTTATCAACGAGAATCAGTTTATCGTCGCCTATACAATCAAATATCAGGGTATTTAAGTAAATTCACTCACCATAAAGCTTCACCTTCGGCTTCTTCTCTGGCTAGTTCAGAATTTCTCAATTGAAAAGTTGCAGGCTTCTCTTTCGATGACAAAACTCCAATCATCAGATATTTAGAGGGAAACTTTTCACCAAGTCAGGTAAAAGGCCACTTGGTAGACCATATTCCCTGATTTTTCTGGTGAAATCTGGCTCATATGCCTACGCCCCTCGATTTTCTGATTTCTTCGGCGAAATCTGACTGATAATGTTGGCAAACTTTTGCCGACATTTCAGGGTTTCGCTGGTTTCGCCAGCCAGTGAAATCCCAAAATCCAGCAATGTTTCGTACCTTGGTTTTGACTAAAACCTAACACAAACTGGTCTTCTAGATTCACACATGCTCAGCTTTATTCAAACAAAACTAGATTATATATTTTCACAAATTTAAACATGGATATACATGAACATTGAAACTTCCATTACGATGCAAGAATCAATACTGATAGTTAGTCAAATCTCAATTATAATTAAAAAAATAAAAAATTACAATTTATATTATACAACCCCATGAAAATTTCAAACTTTCATTGAAATTTCCGAGATTTCGGAAAAATTTCACCAAGATTTCATCAGAATTCAATCAACTGATTGGATCTCACTTGAATCATGTTTCGTCTCGCCAAGGTCAAGATTTAGTGAGGTTAAGGCAAAACCCCACGTTATTTTGAACCATGCTCCCCATCACCATTGAACGAACGAAAAGAGGACAGAAGAATAATCTAGAAGTCAACTCAAAGTAATGTCCGGATACTAAACTCCATTAATCTTTGTGTTGACAATGGCAATTTTGGGAAGGAAAAATACCTCTTGGGACTGGTGCTAGCATATGGATAGTGCCAGCCTGAAGAGTATAATTAGGGACAATATGAGTCCCTCTTCTCTTCTTCAATTAGACTCTTCCTTCAAGTCTATCTCTTTCTCCTTTTCTAAATTGGTTTTCTTTCCTATTCTTATATGGATTCCTTCGCTTGTAAAACTATAAATACCCCACTGGGGCTGTGAAAAAAGAATTTAATTCACTCTTTTAAGAAGTCCACATGGTATCAGAGCCATCTCTTGTTTGATCAAGAAAATCCTCAAGCCTACTCTCTTCTCCATCGTAGGCTTCTCCCCAACCTTCACTGAAGTTGTCTGCCTCTATTCTTCTTGGGTTCTTTTCAGATTTAAGGGCAGCACAATGAGGTGATCTCTCTGAAGACAGGATGTCACCTCATTCATGTACTGAATATCGAAGAATTCTCTCAGATGCTGCCAAGTTGTTTGTGACCTTCACTTACCAAAAGGATTGACCTATGCTTAAAGGATTGACCTCAACTTTGGAAAGTCATCCACCGACAGATCTGATTTTTTGTAGCATCTTCCATCACAGATAAGTGCCTTTTCTGAAATTATATTTGCAATCAGAATTCAATTATGGCAAATACATCTGAAGCATAGTTGAAAATTCTGTCTTGTCTCAGTGTCTCAATTGATAGCACAGCGAACATGGTACACCGGTGTACCATGTTCCAGTTGCATGTTTCAGTGGGTTTTAGGTGCTTTTTCGGTTTGATTTTTGGTATACAGCCTAATTTGAGGACAATAAACACAATGGAAATGTCAGTTACTTTACTAAAACCAAATACAAACTGGTCTTCTTGGTTTGCACCCGCTCGACTATATGCAGACAAAATTGGATCATGTATTTTCATAAGTCTAAACATGGATATACAAGAAAACATTGAAACTTTCATTAAAATACAAACTTGGTAGAACCTTCACGTACAATTAAAAGAAAGATGAAAGAGATCACCCAAAGGGTGTGGCACAAACCCTTGTATGAATACAAATGATGAGAGTGGATGCTCAACTAGTCTCCTTGCCCCTTTCCTCTTGATGATGCTTAAGGAAGACCTCCTTGAGTTCAAAACTTCAAGCTCTAATTGAAGAGAAAAGGAACTCCAAAGGGGATTTGGATTCAAGTTAAACAAGGCTTTGATGACAAGTAAAAGTAGGCCAATTTGTGCCCTGGTAATTGTGACTCGAAGTGTGCCAAAATTAAAATAAGGGGGAAAAGTAACTATAAGATAGCTAATATAAGGGGCACGAATAGTAGAGATCTAAACCATGTTAGATGTATTAAAAGTGAAGATGGTAAATTACTATTACATGATGAGGACATCAAGAAGAGATGGGAAGTGCATTTCTCTAGCATATTAGATGAACATACTTTGCATATTGGTAACTCAGATGGTTACACCATATATAAGGAGAATTACGATGTCTGGAGTAAAAGAAGCTCTAAGGAGAATGAAAGTAGGCAAGGCAAGAGCCCCTGATGAAATCCCAATAAAAGTATGGAAGAGCAAAGGAACCTATCAGCTAGCTTGGCTGACCAAGTTGTTTAAAAGGACTATGAGCACAAGGAAAATGCTCGATGAATAGAGAGCATCGGGGTCCCAATTTACAAAAATGAAGGAGATTTCCAAAGCTATAATAACTATAAAGGTATAACACCGATGAGTGATACTATGAAATATGGGTAAGAGTAATCAAACCTATTTGGGACAAGAAACCTCTGTTTCAGAGAACCAATTTGGTTTCATGTCTGGAATATCTATAATGGAAGCTATTTACCTTATTAGGAGACTTATGGAAAACTATAAATAGTGTAAGAAAGATCTTCACATGGTCATTGTTGACCTAAAAATATGATAGTCCCTAAAGCTTCTAATTTGGCAAGTACTATAAAATAAAAAAAGAAAAAAAGAAGAAGGAGAAGAAGAAATGTTACAAGAAATGTGGACATAATTAAACATATGCATGATGGTTCAGTGACAAGTGTAAGAATAGTGGGGGTACAAGGTAGTGATTTCCCAAGTGTAGTTGGGCTACATCAAGGATCAACTTTAAGCCTATATTTACTTGCACTTATAACGAATGACTTAACCAAAGACACTCAAGATGAGGTTCCTCAATGTATCCTTTTGCTGGATGATACTATTTGGTAGATAAGACACCAGTAGGGATTAATACCAGGTTAAAAACATGGAGAGCAACTTTGAACCAAAAGGCTTTAAACAAAGTGGAAGGAATGACTGTGTGCACTGGTGGGCGATTAATCACCGTTTTAATACGCATATCCGAACGTATAATTGATAAAAACAAATTTTTCCCGTATATTAAGCATACACTTATTGTTGTACCCGACTTCGAAAACAACCTGTATTGATTTCCTTATTAATTACCATTTAAATTGGCATACTAGTTGGTTTTTTGTGCTTTATTCAAAAAATAAAAAGCCAAAAGGTTTATAAAAAATCCCTAATCCTTACAAGTGTTCACAAAATCCTTATTCCTATTGTTTTCAAATATAATGGACACTATGGTATTAGAAGTTTGGTTCCCATCATCCTCCATAGAGTCTGCCAAAAGTGACTGGCGAACTTAACATCTCTATTGGACACTATGGTATTAGCCATAGTACTTGACAAACACTTGGAAGAAGAGTTTAGCAACAACTAACAATCATATGTCTTAAAACAGGGAATCTTCGAGAAGCATTCTACTACCACAAATACAAAATCATGTCCTCTCGAAGTCTTAAGAAGGCTAAACATGAAGTCAATACTAAGGTCATGCCATAGACCATGTGACACAGGGAAAGGATTATACAATCCAGTGTTCTATTTATGTTGCTTAGTGGTTTGACATGTCATACATTGACTCACTACCCTAACAACATCTCTTTTGAGTCATGGCAAGTGAAATCTGTCCTCTACTAGGCTAATAGTCTTATCTCGACCAAAGTGACAAGCAACTCCCCCAGTATGCAATTCCCATATCAAGAAATCTCGAAGTGAGGTCCTGGGAATGCAAAGTTTGGTTCCTTTAAAAAGGAAACCATCACTTAGTAGGTAGTCTAAGTGGATAATAAGAGGATCTACACTCAGGGAAGTGAATACCTCACTAAAATTAGGGCAAGTAAGTATTGGCCCTTGATTCCCTCAAATCCTATAAACTCAACGCTCATTGTTTGAAGTAGCGCATTGGCCCGACTTGTAGCATTTATGCGACGGAGGTACATATTAACCTGGCTCAGTGCATTGGCAGCAATATTCTCAACACTAGATCGAAGTTTGAGTACAAAGGTGTACTTTTGTAGAAATTCAACCCACTTGGCATGCCTTTGATTTAGCTTCTTTTGGGCACTCAAGTATTTTAGGGCTTGGATATCAAAATATAGCACAAATTCTTGTGGTAAGAGATAATGGCCCCAATAGCACAAGGCCTGGACAACCGCATAGAACTCTTTGTTATAAGTGGAATAGCATTGCTTGGCTTCATTAAGCTTCTCACTAAAGTAGGCAACATGATGTCCTTCTTGAATAAGGACACCCCCTATCCCAATGCTAGATGCATCACAATTGACTTCGAAGACTTTAGAGAGGTCTAGAAAGCGTAGGATTGGAGCCTCCGTCATTAATGTCTTGATCTCCTTAAAAGCCTTCTTAGCACTTTTAGTCCATTGAAACTCTTTCTTTTTCATGCAATCCATGATAGGAGACATAATGGTACTAAACCGGTAGATGAACCTACCATAGAAGGTGGCTAAGCTATGGAAGCTCCATACCTCATGGATGTTAGTCGATTCTGGCCACTCAACAATGGCTCTCACTTTCTTAGGATCCACAAATACTCCCTGGGCTAGCACGATAAATCCTAAGAAAATGACTTGGACACTCGTAAATGTGCACTTTTTGAGATTGGCATACAACTTTTCTCATTAAAGCACTTTTGGAAACTTGACGCAAGTGATCTAAGTGGGAAGATGGGGTTTTACTATAGATGAGGATGTCATCAAAGTAAGCCACTAAAATTTGCAATTGAATGGTTGTAACACCAGATTCATTACTCTCATAAACGTGCTAGGTGCATTGGTTAAGCCAAAATACATAACTAACCATCATAAAGGCCATCTTCCATTCATCCCGAGGTCTAACCTAATCTGGTGATTCCCGCTCTTAAGATCAACCTTAGAAAAGATTGATGAACCAGCCATCATATCTAGTGTGATGCCCCGCATCTTTTTATATTGTTATTTTATTATCGTGTGTGAATGTGTCAGTCTTTAAAATTATTAAAGGATCCGATGATTGATTTTATGGTTTAATCAAATGATTTGAGTATAGTTAAAGGATAGTTCAAATGAGGCTGGATCCAATTGATATTGGGTCAAGGTCAGACATCGCTCGTGGATTCCACAGCAGTGGAATTAGACTGAATTAGACTGAACTGAAAACGAGGAAATGATCGGCATGGTTTTCTGAACCCAAAGGTACTAATATTAGCACCTCAAAGTGGGCCCTGTATATGATATTACAGCGGGCCCACAAGCCCATAACAAAGCCCATTAGTCATTTAATGAAAGATATACTATATGTATATGGATATGACATATATATATATATATATATATATATATATATATATATATATATATATATTATATCTACTAACCGACTCAAGAGGACCGACTCAAGGGATGAAAGGAGAGAGAAAAGAGAAGGCCTGCGTGCAGAGGAGAAAGAAGTAGCTAAGAAGGAGTTAGTGAGAAGACAGAATTTCAGAAGAATAGAAGATGAGTTAAGGAGTTAAGGGGTGAGAGAAGTGAAGAACGTGAGGGGAGAGACAAGAGAAACAGAAGGAGAAGAATTAAAGAGGAAAGAGAAGAGAAGAGGAATTAGCGTGAGGTGAGTTGAGAAACAGAGGAAGATTAAGAGAGAGAAGAAGCCATTAAAGCTAGAGGAGAAAGAATTATACACGTAGAAGAGGAGATTTCAGATTTCAGATTTCAGAAGAGGAAATTAAGGTAAGAAAGAGAACGAGTGGAGGGGAGAAGTGGAAAGAGAAAAGGGAAAAAAATCAGAGAGAAGAGGGCAGCCATTAAAGGGCTTAGAGGAGAGAGAAGGAGTGGGGAGAAGAAAGGAGAGAGAAGGAGTGGGGAGAAGAAAGGAGAGAGAAGAGGAGAGACAAGAAAGGAGAGAGAAAGGAAAACCGAGAGGAGGAGAGAGGAAAACGTGAGGAGGAGAGAGAAAATAAAATAAAATAAAATAAAAAATAGGGGAAAATCTCCCGTTGGTTTCCGCGTATTCGGCATAGTCGTTAATTGTTCGGGATACCGTAGGGAAAGCGGATTTTATCGGAACCAGGGTCAAAACACACACACATGGAACCAGGACAGGTAAGTAATATTGACCAACCTATGTATGATAAGTGGGTATTTTTCCTTTAATAGATATGTAGCATGCACATGGTAACATAAAGTCTATGTTATTTAGTCGGTGATGTAATTTATGGAAAGTGTACGATATATGCCTTTGTGTATTGAACAAAATGCATGGAATTGGATGACAGCTCAATGACTAGATTGAATTGGTTGAAATGGAATGTGGATAGTGTGCTTGAACTGTTAATCATGAATTTGCAAGAATGTTTATGCATGTTAAATGTAAATTATCATGCTTTCATATGTAAATGATGGAATGTTATGAACTGTGTTCAGAGGAGATTGAATGATATCATGCTCTCATATTTAAATGATTGAATTGCATGAATTGTGTTCAGATGAGACTGAATGATGATTGAAATGAAAAAAAAATGTATATTGAAATGGGCAGAGCATGGTAATGCAATACTGGAATTGATGATGAAAAGAGTAAAAGAAAAAGAAATGAAAATGTAATGGCTTCTGTAAGTCCTGGTACTTATGTACCCAAATGGGAGGGCATGAAGCGAGACTGAAAAGTGGAAAGATATACTAGACTGATGATGGCCTCCTGTAGAGAACACCTGGCCTTGAGCCAAGAGACTGATGCCACTTGTGTGGTTGAGACTGATGCCACTTGTGTGGTTGTGACTGATGCCACTTGTGTGGTTTAGACTGATGGTGCTCTCTCGTGTGGCGCTTAGGTCTAGTTTAATGAAAAAGAGAAAAAGGAAAAGGAAAATAAAAGGAAAGTAAAAAAAAAAAAAAAAAAGGAAAGTGGAATACATGATATTTATGACTGTGATGTGATGATTGATACATGATGAATTGCATGACTTATTTACATGGTTGTTTATATTGCTTACTGGGCTGCAAAGCTCACAATTGAAATTGTTGATAGGTCCTCAGATATGTGATAAGGGCAAGGGTGCTGCCACTTGACAGTACTTTGAAAGATGAAGATGGAAACCATTTTCTTTTTGTTGCAACTGTTGTTGGTTTAATTGAACTGTGCATGTATATATCTCTTTGAGACTGTATGTACCTTACTAAACACTGTTGTAAGGTCAAATGTAAGCATAACAGGACTTTAGACCGTATACAGATGTTTATGAGTCAAATTATCAGACAGGTTGCTTGTTTGTTCTAAAGAATGTTTAGTCTGAGTTTAGTAGTTATAAATAGGTTTATTTAAGGAAGGAACTGTCACGTGCCCTAGTTAAATGTCCATAATGTGGGCCCCACCAAGCCTGTGAAAATTGGGGTCGTGACATCTAGCATGTCATCAAGCCTAGGTATGAGAAACCTATACTCAAGGGTGGTCTTATTAATTGCTCGGTTGTCCACACACCTACGCCAAGTGCCATCCTTCTCGGGTGTGAGTAAGGGAGGTACTACACAAGGGCTAAGACTCTCCCTAATGAATCCCTCTTCAAGCAATTCATCTACTCGCAGCTTCATCTTAGCATGTTCTTTGGGATTCATACAATAATGGGATAAGTTTGGCAATGAGGAACCTAGGACTAAGTCAATTGCATGTTGGACATCACGCATAAGCGGTAATTCATCTGGTAGTTCCTTGGGAAACAACTGCCTAAACTCTTCTAATAAGGTTTGCACCTCTTTTGAAACATCAACAAATTTATCTGATGTGTTATATGTATTTGGGTTACTCTGTGAGGCAAATAAAGCATAAACAATGCTTGATTCTTTACACTCAACTTCAAATTGTTGCTGATAAGTATGCCAAGTGTTTTAGAGCGAGTTTGTTTGATGGTACTACTACTGCCCTCATCCTCTACAACCTTAATCTTTTTTGGGGCGCTAGGGGCCAATCTAATCTTTTTCCCTTTATATTCAAAGATATAGATGTTAGATCTCCCATGGGTGGTGACATCCCTATGATTGAACCATGGTCTCCCTAGAATGATGTGAGCCACATCCATCTTTAGGAGATGGAGATCACACCACACTTTATCCTCATAACCAGCAAAATGTTGGGGAACTAAGCATCTAAGAGTAACAGGTGTTAGGAAACAAGCATTAAATAATCAAAACAGCAGTTGAACTTGAACAAAGAAAAGAGAGAAGAAGAAGAAGAGAAGAGAGATGAAGAACTAGTAGAAGAGGCTTGTGATTCTTGCTTAAGAGTCTAGAATCACAGAGCCCTTTTATTTATAGCTTCTAATGAATTTAATACAACTTGAGAGACAAGTAATTGTCCTCTAAAAAAAAGGAAACAAAAAATTACAACTTTAGTAACTTCCTAGCTCCTAAAATAGAAATTTTTGAAAATAGAAACTACCACCAATATAGAAACTATGCTTTCTAAAAACTCCCAAAACTTACGTAGCAAGACTCTAACATTAGAAATAGAAAGTAGAGTAGCATCACTAACATCATACAAACAAATTTTACTGTTCACGTGAACAGTAAAAATCATACTTTACTATTCACGTGAACAACAAATATTTCAAAAGTGCATATACTTCAACACTCCCCCTCAAGCTGGAGTGTACACAAAGAAAACTTCAGCTTGCATAATAAGAATAAACTTGAAAGGTAGCACCAATCTTGAATCGTGTAGCAATGGCAGATGTCAATAAACACTGAGAAAACTTCACCCAGGAGACAATCAACACCAACTTAAAAAAAACTTTAATTCTTCATGTCAATAGAATCATCCAATAATAAGAACAATCGACGATGTTGAAGATGAACAAAGTCCATAAGTATAACAGGATCAAATATACCATCCATATAATGCCGGTAGTAGGAGAAATATCCACAATAAATCTTCAAAATTGCAACTCCAATGTCCATAAGTATAGCAGGATCAAAGACACCATCCACATAATGCCGATAGTAGGGAGAAATATCCATACTAAATCTTCAAAATTACAACTCCAATGTCCATATAAATGCTTCACAAGAAGGCAAGTAATAGGCAAAGTATAGGTAGGTAAAAGGCAATATTGATTACTGTGGACCAAGTAGGTAGGTAAGGGACAGTATAGGTTACTTTGGACCAAGTAGGTAAGGTAGTATGGGTTACTATGGACCAAGTAAGTAGGTAAAAGATAGTATAGGTTACTGCGGACCAAGTAGGTAGGATAAAAGACAATATGGGTTATTGCGGACCAAGTAGGTAAGGTAAAAGAGCAATATAGGTAAAGATAGGTAATGATATTGTTGTAGAATGCCATAAGTTGAGGGCAAAGATCTTCACAAATAATATCCATCAGCACATCTTGAGTAGATATAAAATAAGGTACCATTCTCCCTCTCACGTGTAGCATTACACGTGGACAATTAATGATGACCAGTGATGCAGCCAAGAAGTATGAGCACAAAAGAAACCCAAGAAGGAAAGTAGCAGCCACAGAGCAGTGTATTATTCACCAATAAAGCTAATCAAGCAGCAGAAAATCGTCTCACAGGACAAAGTCTTGTTCACCAAGGGGGGAAAAAATTCTGGACCACCACTAACCCTTTAATAGGGTAGAGGAGCAAATTAGATCAAGAGAAAATTACTGAACCAGCTTGGAATCTCAAAATTGCAGTAGTCGCTGTAGTAATCCACTCAGAAGAAGTGCAATAACAGTAGTTGCAATAACAGATAATATCAGATCTTGGACCATAGCAACAAACTTCTGCTAGATGTGAAACTCTAACAGATCTTGATATGAAGGAAAAGTAGTTCTTTAGGTCTTTGTAGAAGTATTAGATAAAAAGAAGGCTAAACTTGATTCTGAAATAAACAACGGAAGAAGTAGTAAAGCAAGAAGGTAGCAGCAGAATTTTTTAGAAAAGAGAAATTCAATAAAACAGGGGTACTAGTATACGACTTGCAACTAAACTTATAGCACAAACAATGGAAGACAATACTTAGGTCTTGCAATTCGAATTATGGGCATATCTTTGCAAGAATCAAGAGGAATCCCAAGACACCAGTATAGTGCAGATTGAACTTCAGATTTGCACACAAAAAAAAAGTAGTAGCAGCCTCAGTTGAATCAAATAGGTAGACATATCCCCAAAAAGCTTAGGGCCTTTTTGTAGTATTAATACATAGATACTTGGTGCTTCAAAAGTCAAAGAAGAAGGACAGCCATGCACAATTACTGCAGCGAAGGTTGGGGCTGCCCTAGATAAGAAAAAGGAAAAAAAAAGAAGAAAAAAACTGGGCAGCCAAGAGAGACAAAATGGTCCCTAAGTTGATTAAACTTGCTCTGATGCCATGTTAGGAAACAAGCATTAAATAATCAAAATAGCAGTTGAACTTGAACAAAGAAAAGAGAGAAGAAGAAGAAGAGAAGAGAGATGAAGAACTAGTAGAAGAGGCTTGTGATTCTTGCTTAAGAGTCTAGAATCACAGAGCCCTTTTATTTATAGCTTCTAATGAATTTAATACAACTTGAGAGACAAGTAATTGTCCTTTGAAAAAAAGGAAACAAAAAATTACAACTTTAGTAACTTCCTAGCTCCTAAAATAGAAATTTTTGAAAATAGAAACTACCACCAAAATAGAAACTATGCTTTCTAAAAACTCCCAAAACTCCCAAGACTCCCAAAACATTAGAAATAGAAAGTAGAGTAGCATCACTAACATCATACAAACAGATTTTACTGTTCACGTGAACAGTAAAAATCATACTTTACTGTTCACGTGAACAGTACCGTGAACAGTAAATATTTCAAAAGTGCATATACTTCAACAACAGGGATAGTAGACTAATATACCAACCAACCTTATAAGATTTGGGGTGAGCCTCTGGTTTGAGTCCCATTCTAGTAACAACCCTCTGAGCTATTATATTCATGCAACTACCTCTATCAATGGTGACCGATAGTTCTTACGTTGATGGCAGGTGTTGATAATAAAAATATTGATCTGCCGCCAATCATCAGTATCTTTGGGTTGTGATACCATACATCGCACAACTCCAAGCCTAGATCCATCTACATGATCAAGCTCCTCATCAAATATGTTATCATCTGGTCTATGTCCTCATACTCAGGCTCATCTAAGTCCTCATGGACTTGCCCTCCAACATAAAGGTTTCTATTGGGGCATTTCCTAATAACATGTCCAAATTCTTTGCATTCAAAAAATTAGAGTTGGCCAGTTTTCATGGGGGGAGCTCCCATAATGCCTTTACCCTTGTTGCCAATTGGATGTTGTGGGTTAACGTGGGGGTCTTTGGAAATTGGTAGTGTTAGAGGTAAACCTTCGAAAACTAGATTCCCCGGGCTGAAAGCTCTTCTTTTGAGGGATAAGTCTTCACGGACGTCTCAAGTTCTTAGAGCAACCCTAAAGACTTGAGGGACATCTCGCACTAAGTGGGTTGCAAGTTGTGGCTGGATATCTCAGTTAAATCTTGTAATAAACCTAGAAAGTGTCTACGCAACATCCTCAAGAGTATGGCTTCTATCTTAAGTTCATTGAATTTTCCCATGTACTCAGTCACAGTTAATTTCCCTTGCTTTAGGGTGTTCATTTCATTCAACAAGTTCAGCCTATAGATGATAGGTAAGAACTCCCTCTTAAGCCTTTCTTGCATCTCAGTCCAAAGTGGTCATTGGCTCAAGTCCTAGACTGTTCTCTTAGTACTCTAATTCTATCCAAAAATCTTGGGCAGCTCCGGTAAGCTTAATCTTAGCAAACCTAAAGCCAACTTCTTTTGACATATCATAAAAGTCAAAGTACCGGTCCATTTGCCTAACCCAGTCTAGTAAGACTTTGGCATCTATTTGACCATCATAAGATGGGGCCTCTAGTTTGACTAGCCTCTATCATAGGTGTCAAGACCATCATCATACTTATAGGTTGCATAATGCATAGGACCAAAGTGTCCATGTGCTCTGCGACCTCTACCTCACCCATTAGCTGGAAATTATCCCCAATTCTATCAAGATCCTCAAAATGGTCAAAATTTTGGAGGTCCACTTGGTAGTTTTCAGTGCTAGGTCCATTGGCTAGAGTGTTATGTCCTTGTTTCTCTTGCTGTCCCTCTATGGCTGTAAATCGTGCTGCAAGGATCTGAACATTAAACTCATGGCCTGAATGGTAGTGGCTTGGGCTGCCTGTGCTGCCCTATGGTTATTTAACTCCTCTTGAGTTGCTTAAATGGCCTTCAAGATCTCTCCATTTTTTGGAGCAACTGGGTCAATTGGGCACTCGATGAACCAGTCATATTGGAATATTCATTTCCACTTTGGTTACTACCATACATGGGCTGACCTAAAGACATGTAACCTAAAACCAGCAATTCTAACAGCTGAAACTTAAAAAGTTCAGCAGTACTAACACTCTAAACCATGCTCTGATACCAGAATTGATGCAGGAGAAAAACCTTAGAAACTAGGGGGCCTACGGAGTGGGCTACTAGACTCTTAGAGGGAGATACCAATTCTTGACAGTAGTTACCAGAAAGAAAGAAAGAAAAGAAAGAAAAAAAAAAAGAAAAAAACTTGCAGCAACTGAAATCTGATTAAACATTCATATATATAAAGATAGTTAAAGCAGAGGAAGAACAAACAGTCCTAACTAATGAACATAACTAAACAAGAATAAAAATGGGGATGGGGATCATGGCATTGTAACCCTAAATTGAATGCAAGAATATCAACAAACCAAAAGAAAATAGTGTTGTCCTAGACAATATCAGATTTCTAACAATAAGATCAGCAAGAAACAATGCAAAGAAAATGGATGCTTTACAGTCTCGTCATACATGGTCTTTGGTAGACTTACCTACTAGGAAAGATGTGGTCCACTGTCAGTGGGTGTATACTATTAAGTACCATTCGATGGTACAGTTGAACAGCTCAAGGCTCGCTTGGTGGCTAAAGGCTATACACAAACATATGTTGTGGACTATTTTGACACTTTTTCTCATGTGGCTAGACTTGATTCAGTCTGTGTGTTGATCTCTTTAGCTATAAATTATGATTGGCCTCTTTTTCAACTTGACATAAAAAATGCTTTCTCGTATGGTGATCTTCATGAAGAAGTTAAATGGAGCAACCTCCAGGTATGTTGCTCAGGTAGAGAACAGTGTTCATGTTTGCAAGCTTCATAAAGAAATTTATGGACTCAAACAGTCTCCACGGGCTTGATTTGAGAAATTTAGCACGAACTGTGGAGTCTTTTGGATTTGCACAATGTTATTTTGATCAATCTATCTTTGTTATACGGCAAGGTGGTTGTGGTGTCATTATAGCAGCTTATGTTGATGCTATTATTCTTTTAGGCAGTAATGTTGGGGCAATCTGTACAATCAAGGTACACTTTCATAAATGTTTTCAAACCAAAGACTAGGGTGACCTAGTATTTCTTGGGGATTGAGGTATTCCGCAATAAACAGGAGTTAGTTCATTATAAAGGAAGTATGTGTTTGCTCTTCTGATAGAGACTGGCATGCTTGCCTTTGAACCTAGCGACATTCCCATGGATCCTTAGTTGAAGTTAGGACTGGATGATGGTGACTTGTTGGATGATGTTCATCATTACAAGAGTCTTATTAGGAAACTTTTTTATCTCATTGTTACTCGTCTTGATATTTCTTATTATTTTGATGTGTTAGGTTAGTTTACACAGTCCCCTAGGAAGGCCCATTGGGATGCAGCAATGAGAGTACTTCGGTATCTCAAGAGTGTGCTTGGAAAAGGGATCATCTATCTACCAAATCGGAGTATGGATTTGGTTGCTTTTTCTGATGCTGATTAGGCTAGATCCTCAGCTAATCACCGGTCTACTACTAGTTATTGTATCTTTCTTGTGGAAATCCTGTGACTTGAAGGAGTAAGAAGCAATCCACTATTGCCTAATCTAGTGTTGAAGCAGAGGATAGGGCCATGGCCCACACAACTACTGAATTGATGTGGCTTCGTTCCTTGAGGAAATGAGATTTTCAATCTCCGCTCCTATGAAAATGTTTTGTGATAATCAGGTTGCTACTTAAATTGCTAGTAACACAATGTTCCATGAAAGGACAAAGCATATAGAGGTAGACAATTACTTTGTGCGTGATGCAGTCAAGAAAAAGATTATCGAAACTCCTTTTGTGAGCTCTATTGACCAACTAGCTGATTTGTTCACTAAAGCTCTATTCAGGCCTAGTTTTCAATCCATCTGTTGCAAGCTGGGCATAGGAGATTTGTATGCTCCATTTTGAGGGGGAGGGTTAAGAGTTACACAGAGACTCCAAGGTTGCTGCCTTGGTGCGCAAGCCTTGGCAGCAGTTCCCTTTTACATCAGTTTCTATTTTGGTGCTGACTTTCTATTTTTGATGAAGGAATCTTGGTACACAAGGTTTAGGAGAGTTAGAGTGAATACTTTCTATTTTTTCTACTAGTTACTATTTTCAGAACTTACTATTTTGCACAGATTTTAAGAGTAGGAAAATTAGTAAGTTCTGTCTTCAAGCTGTATTTTATGTTTCCTATTATAAAGGACAGTTTTGTTGTCCCTCAAGTTGTATTAGAACTCTTGAAAAACTATAAATAGATGCATCCTGTGATTCTAGGCTCTTTAGCTAGAACCGCAGGTCTTTGCTTCTGGTTCTTCACCTCTCTTCTCTTTCTTCTTCTTCTCTATTTTCTTTTCAAGTTCAGCTACTGTTCTGATTGTTTAAAGCTTGTTTTCTAACAAATCAGCTTGCACTTAAATTTTGTAGACTGAACTCCCCCTCCTCTCCCATATTTTTGCTCCCGTAGTTATTCAAATCAATCGTATTAAACACGTAAATTACAAATTCTGTACACAACTTATTGGACCGAATTATTGAGAACGTACTACTTGTCATATGGGATTCACTGCCATAATCCGTACCCGAACTTACTAACCATGGTTGTAATCAAGCAGATGAAGAGTTGGTAAGACTTGATGAGGAGATTCCATAAAGCGATTCTTTTAGGTGCCTTGGCTCAAATGCTCAACTATAAATAAAAGAAGGTGATATAGAGGATGTTATTTCCCAAAGAATTAAGATAGGGTGGATGAAATGGAGGTGCGTCTAGGGTATTGATTAATTCCTTTTAAGCTCAAAGGGAAATTCTATAGGACCATCATACGACCAGCTATGATGTGTGGTACAGAGTGTTAGGCTGTTAAGAAGCATTGTATAGAATAAAATCAATGTAATAGAAATGAGAATGTTAAGATGGACCAATGGCCAAAACTAGGAAGAATAATGTAAGGAATGATCATATTAAAGCTAGATTAGGACTTTAGGAGTAGCTCTGATAAATGATAAGCTACATGATAATTGAACGAAGGCTTTTAAATACCCTGTATGGAGAAGCGATTTAATCCAAATTGAAGGAGTTAGAAGAACTAAGGTTAGACCTAAGACAACCTCAAAAGTAGTGGGGAGAAATGCTATGCATAGCTTAGGCCTTGTATCTAGTATTGCCTCAAATAGAGCTGATTGGAAGGCAAGGATCCATGTAGCCGACCCCATTTTGTTGGGAAAAGGCTTTTTGGTGTATTTGTTATTGTTATATAAGATATACATTGATACATACCATCAAGTACATGTATTCAAAACATAATCAAAGTAACTCTGAACCATTCACATACACTAATTTATTCAAGTGTAAGATATTACACTAATACATTAACATATTCAGCAACTAAAAACACTAAAATGATGAAATTAATTTTTAGGTTAATTTATACAAAATAATTTTTAATGCAAGATATACATATTTTGTTGTAAAGACGCAAACATAGCATGCTTATTTTAATGTGATTCATCTTTAAAAGACACTAACATAACATATAAATCGTTAAAAAAAAAAGAAGAAGATAATTTTCCATAAAAAGAACAAAATTTCATAGTTATTCTATTTTATTTATTTTAAATCTGCAATAAGAAACAAATAATAACATTCATGGAAAAAATTTTGACTCCATCACATTGTAGCCCTTCTAATGGAGTCTTATATACATAACAATCATGTTCAAAACATATGTAATGTTCACTATTTTTTATTTTAATTTCTTAGAAAATAAATTTTTTATTCCAAAAATTCAAAAAATAAATTAAGAACAGAATATACTTTTTGATCCATGAATCTGCAGATCGGGCAAAGATGTTCAACATACATTGAATCCACACTCAAACATCTAATGTAGAACATATTATTTGAAGAAAATGAAATTGGAGAAGAAAACTCACCTCCCTTGATGAATGGATTCAAGATCACTAAGTAGATTGTTGATGTAGTGTAGGGGAAGATCCGGCAGTGTTTCGGAAAAAAAGGAGTAAACAGCAGCTAGGGGTTAAGATGAGGTTGAAAGAAGCCAAGACAAGACGAGAAATCTTGTCTGGAACTCGACAAGACAAGGGTATAAAAGGGCCCCTCGAGCTGAGATCCCAGTCGAATCGAGATCTCGGCCGAGATTTAGAATTCTTATGGTTTTGCAAGCTATTTCATTTTGGGTTTTCAGATTTCCAAGATCTTGGTGCTGAGATCTCGCGAGACATAGAACCATGGTTACAATGGCGGCTTCTGGGAAGGTATATTCTTTCCCTTCATCTCTGTTTTGATTTTCAAGTTTGTAACTCAGATTCAGTGTCACTCATCTTCCTCTTACCTTCTCAAGTTGCAAGTTGAGTGTTGCACTTCCTCCAACGACTCTCAAATGGGTGTTCTGCTCAGTTTGAGTTTTCACTTGTTTCTGAGAACTGGTATGTGGTCCCAACTCCAAGAATGTAAAAACAAGTCAGACTTGTTTTGCAAAGAGTAATTTCAAGCACGATTTTTGAATCAGTTCATTTGCTGAGAACAATAGAATGACCTGATTTGCTAATGCATTTTGGTTGCTCTTTTGTTCTCTGAGAATGATAGAACGCCCAAATCAGTTCTCTGGCCTATTACCAAACGTGCTCTTAGTGTCCTCCCAGTGATTTTCTTAGCTCATGGAAACATGATAAAAGCATAAAAGTTGGTTGCATTGAATTACACAACGCTTTAGTGCATATCCTCAAGCTCTAGTGGTCTCTATAAGCCATCCATGAGCTTGATATCTTCAAAGTACTTGCTTGAACTTGACTCTTTCCCAGTCTTGCCTTCATTATCTTCGAGTCGGTTTCCTTTACATCTACTTGGCTTTCTCTCTTATTATTGGCTTCTTCTCCATGTATTGAAAAGTATTGCATAAGAAGTTAGCTCATAGATGTATCTGTATCATTGTCAAAACTTAGAATAAGGAGGTGGGTCCTTCCCCAACATAGTTTACCTGCAAATTGAGCTTACATTACTTAGAAGTAGCACCAGCTTTAGTGCAGAAAACCCATATAGAAGGCATCAGAGTATTCATTTCCTTCCGATAAGGCGATAACTCCAATCTCCAGTAGAAGGGAGCATAGAATTCATTGGGTGCTTGGATAAATGCCAAATGACCCAGCCTTTCCTGGCCCTTCCACCATTCAGTTTCCTTTCTTTCTTATGCTATGCTCCCCTGGTGCAAGCCTACCATGCTTCACACCTTCTCTACATAATAATCCAGCTGTACTTTTCTAGAGTTTATTTTCATGATATCAATCATCTTTGGCTAAAAGGCACAACACACTAGAAACCTCAAAGACAAGAAAGAAAGTCCATCTCTTAAGAAAAAGAACAGTGCCAAAGAAATACGCAAGAATTTGTTAGCAAGACTCAATCTGGTGATTGAAATGAAATGATCTACTAGAGAAACTTATCAAAGAACAACCTTGAGAAGAAGTGGCTGGGCTTTCCAAAATGATCTTTGCCAGCAAGGTAGCAACAGATCCAAAAGGCACATAAAGAAAAACCTAAAGAATCTTCCTTTTGCATCAAATCTTCAAGCCATTATCCAGCTTATCTAGAGGAAATACTTGAGTGAAATCACCAAGTCATTCAAATGTATCTTGGCTTTTGCACTCAAGTCAGCCACACAACTTCTTAATCTCAATGATCTGCTGCTATTATGATTTCAACAAATAAGAGTTCCCAAAACCCAATTTACTTCCCAGGCAAACATTCACTGAAGGCTCAAGCTTCAACGTTTCACCTGTTCACCATTGCCACTGTTTTCTATCTCAACCAGTGGCAATCCCAAAATACAACACTTTATTCTGAAAAAGAAAAATCTGAAGGCAACAGTAAAACTCAATTTTCACTCCTCATTACCTACAGCCTTTTTTTTTCCTCCCTATATCTACGTGCCCATTTCCGGAGTGAAGGTATGTTTCATCACTCAACGTTTAAAAGACACAAGCTTAAGCCTTCAAATTCTCAGAAAAGTTAACCATGTATAAATATATAATATCCAAATGAAAAGCTGCAAAATGCAAACTAAAAGAAATGATTCATATTAATACTAGACATAAAATACAACTATAATAAGGAATTATATGATTCCACAAATATACCAAAACATTTCAGCTATATACCTTTTGCGCTGGGCCACCCCAATCCAAATTCTTATTAGTTATTCAGTGAAAATTGAACTTCTCAATGCAAAGCGAAAGACAATGATTCAACTATGGCATATTGCAACTACTCAGTCAAGCATATCTTATCATGCAAAAGAAAAGAATGACTCAACTATGCTATATTACAAACAGCAAATCAAGGACATCCTATTGCACTAGGAATGCAACAGCCTAGCAAATCAAAATGTTAAAATAAATTAGCAAACTAGTAAACATACCAATCGCCTGGAAATCGGAGACAGTGTGCAGTGTTAGCCTTCCCCTTTATCAGCTTATCAACTATCCATAAAAAATTTAAGGTTCCATCAAAAAAAAAAAAAAAAAAAAAAGATAGTAAGAGATGTAGAGAATGTTAAATAACGAATATTAAGCACTTACAGAAGTTCCCACAAGAAGAAGGTACACGATGTTGTGGCCCACAAGGACAACAAATTGGCTATACACAAAGAGAACACAAAATCAAGAGTACTGAATGAGGCATATATAAACAGGAGATCTGTGAATGAAATAAGGAAACATGACTGAAAAGCCATAATATTGTAGATGGACTAACCTTCTATTCATGGCACATTATAACTGTGAAATGTCAAATAATTGTGAATAGAATAGAATATTGAAGAATAATGGAAGTGACAACCAATAAACAAAAATTAAAAAAGAAACTGATGCAGTATCTGCAGACCTAAACCTTCCACAGGTGGAAGACCAAGAAATGCCAGCCCAACGTGCCTAGTTTCTCTAGGCTTTGTAAGTTATTTTCTTCTATGTTAAGTGCATTTGATTCCATTAAAAGGGAAGAGATCCTGGCCCATCTCTCCCACGCTCTTTATTTTGACTGAAGGGAAGTTATGCAGGAGGTTAAAATAAGGTGCTTAGTGTAAATAAAATCAAAACCCTTCTTGAACCAAGACGTGCTCATATTCCAAGTTGTCTTCTCTTTGCCGCTGAAATTTTTAATTTCGTGAAAGCTTCTGCCAGATATGTCAGACATCTAAGCACATTCTTAGCTGAGAATAAAAAATTCTTTTAGCAGCGTGTTGATCTGGAAAAGAGCAAAAGTTATTTAGGTCATGTAGTTCCCCATCAAAAACAAAATATCTCTTGGCATTCCTAGTTTCTCTTTTCCCACTCGTTATCTGGGAGTGGCAAAGTGTTAGAAAGAAACCTCCTCACCACTTAATGGATAAAGTTGAAAATCGATGACAAGGCTGGAAGGGTAACCTTCTTTCTATGGCATGCGAGGTTGAACTGGTAAAATCTATTATCGAGTATGTCCATTCAAACCTTTGCTATCTGTTGGTGGGCCCCTTTGATGAACAAGGCTGGAGAGATGGATGAGAAATTTCATCTGGATCTACAAGAAAAATTGCTGCAAAAGGGAAGCAGGTATGCAAGCCTGAGGAGGAGAGCAGCTTGAGTACCCAAAGGATTCCCAATGAGAACTGTACCTAGCTAAGGAAGATGGTTAGGCAAATTAAGCATGAGGACTCTTCAATGCAGTTTGACTGCCTGAAAACAACCTGAAGTGTAGGGAGGAATGCACCATTAGGTGTTGGGGACCCCCTACACTAGCAGCTAAAATCATTGGGTTAGATTTAGGTTATTTTGGATTTTCATTAGTATATAAGTTGTTTTATTTACTCATTTGAGTTTTATTTGAAGTTATAATTCCAGTAGGAAAGCTAAATCCTGAACAGTAACTCTAGTTTCTCTTTTAGTTCTAGTTTCTGTTATCATCCTAATTAAGTAGGGTTAAGTCTAATGTCAGCCGATGTGGATATGCATATTGATGTAACCGCTCAGTTGAGTCCAATTAATGCAAGTTCTATTCTCAGATTACTGTTACTAATTCCCTGTCTCTCTCCTACAATTCTCCAATAATCTGCACAAGAGAAGCTTCAATGCTGTTAAAAAGTTTGCAAGTTCAAGGAATAATTCAACCACTCCAGGTGGTAGTTATTCAGTAAAAGTGAGCTATTCTTCTTTCTAATCATCACCCTTTTTCCCTTTTTCTATTTATTATTTTCCAATTTTCCAACATAGATCTTTTGTGGACTACCTGTTAAAACTGCCCCAAATTTTAAGGATCATCCCCATGTATCATTACCTAAGTTCCCTCCAAGTTTCATCCCATCCCAACCACTATAACCTGTGTTCTTGCGTAAAACCCCCTAACTCCTAACCCAGTACTATGCAGGACCCAGACCCGAGAAATAGAACGCACACATGCTGTGGACTATATGAGTGGGCACCACTGTACTGGAACCTAAATCCTTAGAAGACGACAGTTGGGACCTCACCCATTTGGGCATAAACAAGCCTGAAAGGAGGAGGGCAACCGGCATACCAAGCTTGGGGTTGGATTGCGAATTTCCAATGAATGCACAATATCAAGACCCATTAACACGTAACATTATATGTTTATTAACAGTTCTGACTGCGCTATAGACAAGTCGCAAGCCAATTTGGGATAGGATAGAGTGAGAGCCAAGTCCTGAGTCCTTGACATGAAATGAAGCCCTTCGAGTCCAGAAAACGATGCAAAAAGAATCAAGTCATTTGGTTAGTATCAAAGAAGTTATCACCAGAGCAATGCACAGAAGTCTGGTCAACCAAAAAGAGAGGGTGGTCAATCGGATCAACCAGGTGATCCCCCAGTCGATCGACGAGCACTATCTTCCTGAAGAATTGAGCATTCCAGAATGTCCCCTAACCCAATCAACCGGCCCTTCCACTCATGGGTGATATTTTAGATACAAATTGGGGGAGCTAGAACACCCTAAATACACCTAAAGACCCTGCCAAACCCTACCTAATCCTCCTACTCTAAACTTAGACATTCTACAAGGAAACATTGGAGAAGGAGACAAGAAGGCTGGGGGGCTGTAGACAGCTCAAGGGACATCAAGAACAATAGAGACTCAGCAAACAATGTGCAATTCAAGCAGTACTAACTCCGCTAGGTTTGGCACAAAATCCTTCTCCTCTGGCCCCATAGCCTATAAAGCTATCATCTCCAAGGACATCCATGAGACTTCCACATCCCTTTGGCCTGATAATAGGCAACTTTAGGAGTCCTCTACAATCTACACTATAGTAGGTGCCCTGTATCACTCCATCCAAAGCTCCAGGCATAATTCCAAAAGCAAAACCTAAATTGCTTATCATCACTTTCACAAAACCCGAGTGGCACCCAAATTTTATGGAAACTTCAACCTAGCAATCAAACCTCAACCTTTAACTCATAGACTCCCCATCACTGACTGGTCATAACCCAACCATCTAACCCTTACTTGAACCTAACCTTAACCTCAGAATTGACTAATGTTTTAAGTTAGAGTCGATTGGAGGAGATCTAGAGATTTGGCTGATTTGATTGCTTTTAGTTAGTTTACTTTCTATTCATGTTCTTTCCTTATTGGGTGTAGATTTGTTAGGATCTTTTGTTCTTGTAAGATTCCCACACAAAGAAGATTTTATTTGTTCTATACTTGGTAAGTTTTAAGTATAAATAAAGCTCTTGCTGTGTCTTTTAGACACAAGCCAGGATTTCTACAACTCTTCCAACATGATGTCAGAGCCAACTCTAATCCATTACTGAGCACCAACCCACACTTTTACATGTTAAAGTTAGAAGAGAGAAAAAAATTAGAGGAACCATATGCCTTCTCTAAGCTCTACCACCCTTCCGCCATCATCATAGCATCATCGCAAGAATCAGTCTTACTTGCTTTTTCTTTTTCTCTTTATCACAAAAACAAACAACCAATATGCAACTATTACCTAACCAAAATCACCACCACCTTCCTTCCATCACCACCAACAACTATCGCCTATAGCCTTTGCAACTATTACCAATGGCTTGTGATCGCCCAATCTCTCATTGCCCACAACTTCTTTTGGCAACTCAAGCCACCTGCAACCAAGATTAGCAATCAAAAGCACTTCCAAAAGTACCGTTTCATCCTCTTCTTCTTTTTCTCATTCAACACCTACCAGAAGCCATTTTCAGTGATCTACAAATCCTCTTCTTCTTTTTCTCATTTAGTTGACCACTGTTAAGCTCAATGGGACCAATTACCTTCGCTGGTCTCATTCTGTTTCTCTTACGGTTGGTGCTTGTAGTCTTACTAGCCATCTTCATGGAACTTCTATCAAGCCCTCTTCACCTGATACGGATTAAGACAAGTGGGAGACAGATGAATGCTTGGTTATTGGATTTCTTCTCAATTCTATTAAACCAAGTATTGCAGAGAGTTAGCTTCTTCTTCCTGATGCTGCCATGATTTGGAGAGTTGCTAAGGAAATGTATTCCAAGGTTGGGAATGATGCTCAGTGCTTTGAAATTAGAACAAAAATTCAACAACTGCAATAGAAGGAGCTTACCTTGTCACAATACTGCAACATTTTGAGGATATTATCAGACCCTTGACTTCTACTGCCATTTTACTCCATCCTATGCTGCGGATGTTGCTGCCTATTAGAAGTGGGAAGACCAGCTTAGAGTGTATAACTTTTGCAGGGCTGAATATTGAGTATGATCAGATTTGAGCACATATTCTTTCTTGAGAGCCTTTTCCTTGTCTAGAGCAAGCCTATGCTATGGTTGACAATAAAGATAGTCGGTGGACAGCTATGGTATACACTTAAACATTGGATCGATTTGCATTAGTGGCTTCTTCTAGCAATAATAAGTCTGATTTTGGTGACCCTCACCCTCCAGTGAAGTGCGAGTATAATGGAAAAGAGTGTCATACAAAGGACAAGTCTTGGAAGTTGCATGCATGTCCGGCAAATTTCCATGGAGGAGGTAGAAGTGGAAACAGGGGCAGCAATCAAGCATCTGCAACACCAATAAAATTCTAACACCTTGAGTACTCCAGAACCTCTTTCCTTCGCCAATTGATGTCCAGACATGATGTGTCTTCCTTCCATGCTAACTTCCAGTGTGAGTGTGGCCTATGTTGTTGTTCCCTTTGCTAATCCACAATCCTCCACAAGTATTTTTGGTTGTCAAAGTGTCAATTCGACATGTCTCTCCTGGATAATTGACTTTCGGGCAATTGACCAAATGACTAGTTCATCTTCCTTGTTTCATACGTATTCCTCTACTCTTTTGACTCAGGTTGTTTGAATGGCTGATGGGTCACTTTCCCCATTTTTGGGCAAGGATCCATTATCTGTTCACCATCTCTATCCCTATCTTCTATTTCGCATGTTCCTAAGTTTTTGGCTAACCTTATATTTGTTAATAGTTTTACTTGTGATATGAATTGTAAAATAACCTTTTTTCCTTCTTATTGTGTGTTTTAGGACCTGAAAACAAGAGGTACAATTGGCAGTGGTAGGTAGAAAGTGGGGCTCCACTTATTGGACGGGTCTGCATCAATTCTTTCTACGGCCTCTAAATCCACTTCTCCTACATTATTTACCTTATTGCAGTGGTATATCGTCTTGACCACATTCCTTTACCCAATTTGAATGATTTTCATTGTAAAGCTTGCATTCTAGTTAAACGGACTAGGCATGTTTACCCCATTTCAAACTATCGTATTCAGGTTCATATTTTAGTTATCCATTCTAATGTGAGGGGTCCTTCTCAAACCATGTCTTTGTCTGGTCATAGATGGTTTGTTATCATTCTTGGTTGTTGTATTAGGACCACATAGGTTTACTTACTTCACCAAAAGAGTGATGTTTTCTTGAGCTTCCAAAATTTTCATAATATGGTTATGAGTTAGTTTAAGGCTATAGTCAAAATTCTTCATATAGATAATGGGACTGAGTACTTAGGTGGTGCATTCCCCTCTTACCCAGCTTACCATGGCATCATACACTATAACAATTGTGTCAAAACCCCACCTCAAAATGGGGTTGCCGATGCAAGAATAGGCATCTACTTGAGGTTGCACACTCCATTATGCTTATTATGCATGTGCCTCCTCGTTTTTGGGGTCACTCGGTTCTTATTGCCGCTTATTTAACTTAACCGAATACCTTCACAAGTCTTAAAGTGCTGCCCCCTTGAGGTTCATTTAGGGACAGCCATCTTTACAATACCACCTAAGGTTTTTGGTTGTGTAGCAACTGTTGCCTTTGTCCAAAACCACCATGACCATGATAAATTGGATCCTCATGGGTTCCAATGCATTTTCTTAGGTTATCCTCATAAACAGAAGGGGTATAAGTGTTATCATCCTTGTTATTGCTAGTTCTTTGTCTCTATGGATCTTGTGTTTCAGGAGCAAGTTTCTTTCTTTTCCCCTGCACCACTTCAGAGGGGGAGAGTCTTAGTGAAGAGGTTTTGGTCTTAATTCCTCCTATCGATATTTCTCATGTGATTCCTACAGATGATCCTCCTTTAGAAGATGTCGTGGACGGGAACGGCTGGTGGATGATGCACAGGGGGAGCCTAGACCTCTAAAGACCTATCAAATAAAGCATCAAGTGACCCCTTTTGAACCAAGCAAGTTAGAAGTTTCGGCTTCTAGTCTTGAAGAATATGTTCCTCCAAGTGAGTCTGACTCTGACCCTTCTTTTAATCCTACTATGGACTTACCAATTGCATTGAGAAAGCAACCCCAGACTTGCACCAAACATCTTATTTCCAATTTTGTTTCCATATCAGTCCCTGTCCTCAGAGCTTAAAAATATCATTTCCTCTTTGTCCTCTACTTCTATTCCTAAAACTTGGTAGGAAGCTTTGTCTACTTAAACTGGAAGGAAGCTATAGACGAGGAAATGTGAGCTCTAGAGAAAAATAAAACATGGGAATTGGTGACTATGCATACAGAAAATTGGATTGTTAGGTGTAAATGGATGTTTATAATCAACCACAAGGCGGATGGGACTGTCAAAAGGTACAACGCAAGATTGGTAGCCAAAGGCTTCACTTAGAATTATGGCATTAACTACCAGAAGACATTTGCCCATGTTGCCAAGATGAACATAGTTCGTACTATTGTGCAGTGAATAAGGGCTGGAGTCTACAACAGTTAGATTTGAAGAATGCCTTTCTATATGGAAAACTCCAAGAGGAAGTGTACATGGATGTGTCACTTAGGTATGCTACTGTCGAGACTCATAGGAAAGTGTGCAAGTTGAAGAGGGCATTATATGGACTAAAGCAATCTCCAAGAACACTATTTGGAAGGTTCCACAAGGCCATGATATCTAATGGCTAAAAGTAGAGCAATGCAGACCACACTTTGTTCAAAAGAGATGGTCCCCACACCACCATACTTCTAGTATAGATGGATAATATTGTGATCACCGGTAGCAGTGAGAATGAGATTTTAACATTAAAGACTTTTTTGGGGACTAAATTTGAGATCAAATATATGGAAAAACTCATATACTTCCTAGGCCTGGAGTTGGCATATTCCGCCAGTGGTGTATCTATTTCTCAGAATTAGAATACATTGGGTCTTCTCGAGGAAACTACGATGCTAAGGTGTAAACCTGTTGAGATTCCTATTGAACCAAACCTACACTTGAAGGCAAAAGAAGGAGCATTGCTTGACAAGACGAGGTATCAAAAGTTGGTGGAAAGTTGATCTGTCTATCTCATACCAGGCCAGACATCACATTTGCACTTAGTCTTGTTAGCCAGTATATGCATTCCCTACTCTTCACACTTAGATGCAGGTTCAGATCTTAAGGTACTTGAAGGCCACTCCGAAAAGGGATTTTGGTTTCAACTCATGGACACTCTAAGATTTGAGGCATAACAGATGCAGACTGGGCAGGATGTTTGGATGATAGGAGATCTACCTTTAGTGTGCATGTGGGAGGTAACTTCGTGACTTGAAGAAACAAGAAATAGGCTATAGTTGCAAGGTCCAGTGTCAAGGCCGAGTTTAGGGCAATTGCTCAGGGCATTTGTGAGGTACTATGATTGAAAGGGCTGCTTCAGAAGACTGGTTGGATTCGGAGGTTTCCATATAGTTATACTCGACAAGAAGTCAAGCAATCAGTATAACTCACAACCCAGTACAACATGACAGGACTAAGCATGTGGAGATTGACAGACATTTCATCAAAGAAAAGATTCAGCTTGGGATGATCCGTATCACTTTTGATGCTTCAGACAAGTAGCAGGCTGATGTGCTTACAAATACCTTATGCACAAAGGTGTTTAGTAGTATCATTGGTAAGTTGAGCATAATAAATATCTATGCTCCAACTTGAGGGGAGTATTGTAAGTCAAAATCGATTGGAGGTGAACTAGGATTTGGCTGATTTGATTGAGACCTTATGCACGAAGTTGTTTAGTAGTATCATTGGTAAGTTGAGCATAATAAATATCTATGCTCCAACTTGAGGGGAGTATTGTAAGTCAGAATCGATTGGAGGTGAACTAGGATTTGGCTGATTTGATTGCTTTTAGTTAGTTTACTTTCTATTTTTGTTCTTTCCTTATTGGGAATATATTTGCTAGGATCTTGTGTTCATGTAAGATTCCCACACTGGGAAGATTTTATTTGTTCTGTATTTGTTAAGTTTCAAGTATAAATAAAGCTCCTTTGTGTCCTTTAGAGTTTAGACACAAGCCATAATTTCTTCAACTCTTCCAACAACTAAAAAACCCAAATTGGCCTATTCAAATCTGTTTGTGCATCGATGATCATGGCTATTGGATCGAAGTTGGTCCCCTAAAAATCTACAATTACATCATTAAAACTTCATGAATTAATGTCCTACAAGAGAGTGCCATCATCTCAATGAAAAATTCATACTGGAGATCAAGTCAACTAGGAAGAAGGAGAAGAATAGGAGAATTTAGTTTTACCCCTTGTATTTGCATTGGCATCTCGGTTTTGGCTTTAGTCATTGTAGCTAAGAATTTAGTTTTTTCCTTAGGGACTTTTTGGCTTTGGATGGGCAGTTCCCTTGGCTTCTTGTTGTTCTCCCCCCCCCCCACCCAACCCACACTCTTCTCTACTTTGGTTTTTGAAATTTTTATTCATCCAAATATATATATATATATATATATATATATATATATATATATATATATATATATATATATATATATATATATCAATTAATTGAAGTCCATAAAACAAGAAAACCAAAACACAAAGTACAAGGATTCTTTCGTCTCAATACATTGCAAATCTAACCAATGGCAATGATAACCAAATTGGATGTATTTTGTAATCCAAAATTTTGAATGTTTTTAAAGGACAAGTAACATGAACATTCACTAACACTAAGTGCATAAACAATATACCAATACCAAGAAATGAAAACACAAAGTCATATACAACCTCTAAATTCATTAAACTGTTACCTGACTATGCTCAATAATGTGACCATTTTCATCTCGTAACCTAAATATCAATAAACATTCAGAAAAAAAAAATTAGGGATAAACTATCCATCGGGAGAAAAGGACTTAAGTACTAAATAAACAAGCCATTTAATAAATGGGGTAGAGAAAGGTCAATCATTGCCAAGCTAAACATATCCAAGAGACGATGATTAGTGTAATCATGAAAAATATTGAAGTGCATGAATAGAACAGAATTTTTATCTACTTCTCATAAGTCATAATTTTGTCAGTGAAATTAAAACAAAATTCTCTTTGCCTATTAAGATTTTTCAGTCTGACAATGCTTTAGAGTATGCTCAACATCATATTTCTGTTTTTCATGACCACAATGGGATTATTCACCAAACTAGTTCTTCTCGTACCCCGCAACAAAATGGAGTTGCCGAAAGAAAAAATTGTCATCACCATGCGGTAACCCGTGCCCTTATGTTCCACAAGCATGTGCCTACACAATATTGGTGTGATGGGGTGTTGACTGCTTGTCATCTCAATAACTGGACACCCTCAACTATGCTTTCAAATAATCTCCTTTTTTCATTGTGTTTCCCACCTTATCTCCATTTCCTATACAACCTAGGGTGTTTGGGTGTGTTTGCTTGGTAAATAATCATCTGGTCACTGAAAACTTCCCATCAACCAAGTGTGTGTTCAAAAGGTACTCTCACACTCAGAAGGGTTACCGGTGCTATGAGCCTATGATCCCATCACCCATAAACAGTTTGTCAGTGCTGATGTTACCTTCTTTGAGGACACTTCTTACTCTTACCCGTCTAGTGGCCCTCAGGATGATCCTTTCTCCCATCCTCGTCCCCCTATCCTATCTTTAGTTCCTACCCCCCCCCCCCACAAGTATATCAGCGGCAACAGGCGATGAGCACTACTAGCACTCTTGGTTATGGATAGCCCACATGCCTCCAAAATGTATCCCACGAGAGGACAAGCTACTTTGAGGTAGATCTGTAAATCAATACTCAGTGAGTGACAGAGTGGTACCCAAAGTAAGTTCTAACTGTTTGTGAAGCACGTCAGTTTTCCCATACCCTAATACATGGATTGTGGGCACAGAGTATAGTATGCAAGTTGGAGTAAGAATGTATAGGAGAATTGCTTCCCTAGACTCTGCTTGTGCAGAAGCCTTTGGCACCGGGGTTTTTTATGCAGGCTGAGCATGATTCTCTCATTGTTACAAGAATAAGAGGGTTTGTTGGGGTTAGCTTATTTACTTAAAACATTATCTCTATCCTATATGTAAATCTAGTAATCCATAAGTCACATAGTGGTTCTGACTTCTAATAAATGTTTAATTCAAAAGAAATATTGACTGATGCACTTCTTAACCCACATTTATGGCCTGTGTTCTACTTCCATACCAAAATAGTTTTAATTTCTGACAGCCAACATCTCTGCATTGAGTAGGATGTTTTCAGAAGCAAGAGTAGGTTTACCAGAAGGTAAAAGGGAAAATAAAAATAACATGCCTTTTCTTGAACAAAAGAATTCAAATTCTGTTTTCCTGATCAAAGCAAGAACAATGGATCAAGAAATAAATAGTTAAACTAAATATAATCCAACACTATGAAACAGACGATGTTTTCAGATAAATGGCCAACAAACCTCTCACATATTTGAACCACCCTAGCATCAGCATCCGGCTCACACTTTCGTGTCTTGACAGAATATTCCACAGGTTTATATGGAACATCCTGTAATAGCCAAAATCAAAATTATCAGAAGAAAGAAAATTCTACTACATGAAATTGAACCTCATAAAATATGAATCTTTCTTGTAAAGTAATATACAATATCTAAGAGGAACTATTAATCCACCAATCCAAGCAAGAATGAAAGTTAACATGCATATAAGGCATGAAACGCAACTCTTGCCTGAGGTCAAGACACCGAAACAGCCTCTCAGCAAAAATTGTTGGTTATAAGGCCACATAGGAAAATCCCCCCTCCCCCCCCCCGCAGTCCCCGAGACTCAACTTATGAGGAAGCCTTTGGCAACGGATAGTAAAATTACACATGCAAATGCACGTAGGTTTTTGGTGCCTCAGTGTAGCAGAAATGAGAATGCTAAGATGGATGAGTGGCAAAACTAGGATGGATAAGATAAGCGATCATATTGAGTTGGTGCTCCCGTGATAGCTTGAGAGCGTTGAGGTGGCCGCCCGCCGGAGCCTAATGCCCGTCGGAGGGTATCCTTGGGCTGGGCGGGGGCCGTCCTTGGAGGTGGTGAGGGTGTGCTGGCCTGCGCTGGCCGCGCCGTTGGAGGGCGTCCAGGCCGCCCCTTTGTGGGGGCTTTGTTGTTGTTGTTGTTGTTGTATTTGTTTTTTGTTTTTCTTCTTCACTTGGTACAGTGTATTTCTGGTTTTTTCTCCTCTACTCTTTCTTTTTTAGGAATTCATTACATTTAATTATATGTATTGTTATCTTTTGATAAATAATTATATGTTTCGTTTAAATTCGTTCTTTTTTTTTTTTTCCCCTCTCTAATATGAACGGCTTATACTTGATTTTGTTGGGAGAGGGAAGGTAACTAATTCAACAGACGGATTAATATAGAGATTTAAAAAGGAGATATTTAAAATGGTTGGAGAAACTCATGGACAATGATACAGAATTTGGAATTCGAAAATAGAATGTTTGATTGAATGCCATTCTGTGGCTCCCGCGTCTTTGTAATGCTTTCACAAGAAAAAAGCATCTTTAATTTGTGATGCAAGTGTTGTTGCTTGTAATGTTTCCCACTCCCTCTATTTGTTAGGACCTAATAGAGCACGTGCATTTCTTTTCGTTCGAGGGAAATTTATTTTTTTTCCGTAAAATGTAATTGGAAGTTTAATTAGATGGTATCCTTAATGTTTATGATTTTGTTTATTTCCTCTTACAAAGGGGAATTTTTTTGGTTATTTTTTGGGAAATGTGCAAGTTTTTTTTTCCCCTTTTCTCCTAACTCCGCTTTACTTTTGATAGGACTTCATTAACCATATGGTTTTTTTTTTTTACGTTTTGGAATTTGTTTTGTTATAATTTTTTTGTTTTTCTCATTTTGCTAGGATTCTATTAGCCGTACGACTTTTTACATTTCATTTTCCAATTTTTTTCTTTCTCCTTATTCTGTCAGATTTTTCCTTCCCTTAAAACAGATATTGAGATAAATTGAGGAAAAAGAATAATTATATTTTGCCACAATTTTAATAAAAAAATAGAAAGATACTAAGAAAATATAAACAGGAAACCAAGGTGTTGTTTTCTATTTTTTTGGGGTCTACATCAGTTCCTTTTCCAGAAACTCGGGGATAAAACTCCAACTGCCTTTTCTTCAAATTCAGTAATGTTCCACCATACATGAAACCCTAAATCTTCACCGCTAGACTCCCTTACACTCACTTGACATAACCCTACCTTCAAACATTAGGTCTTACCAAAGTAACCCTAGTTTTGACCTTTTTTAAGGGGGGGGGGATTCTCCTATTTGAACTCCTCAGTAATCCCAAATCCTAGTATTAAAAAATCCTTTACTTATAAAATACTTGATGGTTGCACAAAACAAACCAGCAATGCATGGATGCTTCAATCTAGTTAGGTTGTGTCAAACTTCTAGATGTGGCAGTAAAGTCTATGACAGTAAGTAACAGATAAGTAACCCAGTCTGGTTGCATCTGCAAAACCTTTAAACGTGGTGTTGATGTCTGTGACATGCAGTACTGAAAGGACACAGTTTCATCTGCCAAGCATCTAAACATGGTGCTGATGTCTATCGCACATATCAAGATATGAACATACTTATGTAGGAAATAATCAACTTAGGCATGAGTCTTACATAAGCCTTTCAACCACATTACAGCATTATTATAGCTTTACACCTTTCAGATATGCACAAAACAAAGCTCCACAGAAAATCATATGATCAGTGTAATACAAAAGATCCAAACCAGAAATTTGAATGGCTCACTGTCAATTCTCAAAAGCTCTAGATTCAAGCTCTCTGTTTGTCATAGACTTCGATCAGCCTAGAAGTTGCATTAGTAGATCAGAAATGAAAAACCGCATTTTACATTAATCTAAGTTCTAGTAAGTGCTTCATACTTGTCTACCACCTGCTGATTCTTGTCTCATCAAAGAGGAGTCCAAACTTTCTCAAACAGCAATTTGGTGCTAGTACTAGATCACTTATCAGTGCCATTATTACAATTGTTAGTCACTAACCTTGAGCTTGTAAGCCTTCCTTTCGACTAAAACCACCTTATTGCTACCATAACAATCAGCAAGCATTTGTGTTAGCTATCCTCACCCAGCCCCAACCTCAACAACTGCAGGGACCTTGTCCCTGGTTGACTCATTGGAGCACAAAGGTTCTGAAATGTCTGGATAAACTATGTTTCCAACCGGATTTTCCAATATTCCAAAGTCTGCCAAGTTCCCAAGAATCGACGCTTGTTGCCAAACATGTTTCTCTTGGAACGAGAACTTCCTGTTAATGGGTAATCATTTAACCATAAAATGCTTCCAAAATCATAAGAGGAAGTAAATCCACGTACCGATCTATTCCTTTGTTAGCCCAAATGCCATAAACTTCGGGTGTTTTATACAATGCGTGAATCTCCGAAGTGATAGAAGCATGAATTATTTCTATCTTTCTCAACAGTTGAAAGGATTCCAAAACCGTCATGTTATGCACTGCATTCCTCTTAATGTTTGAGGTGATGTCATCAAAGGGCTTGGACATCTCTTTATTTGGAAAGAAAGCTTCTTCTGAATTGTCTTTCATATCATCAACGTCTAGATCTCTCCCAGCATTAATGCCCTTTTTGTACAAAAGTTGTTGTTTCAAGGACTGGAATTGTTTTAGATACGGGCATCTTCAAAGATGTGATTCTAGATTTTCTTGCAGAACAGAACTTAAGCAGATGAAATTGGGAGTAAAAGTTAATAATTACAGAAAACATAAGAAAGTTGGGAAAAGAAAGTGGGACTTAAGATTGAAGAACCAGAAGACAGCTTATTAAGAGGGGCTAGTGGATATGTAACCCTCAGTTCTTCAGGCCTAGGGTTGTGGTTTCTGCAGAATTTACACAGCTTGATCCATAAATGAGAAATTGAAAGAAAATGCAAAACATTACAATTAGGGAAAACAAGTTTATTTAAATTAAAAAAACAATGATACATAACAGTGGGGGAATTAGACGGAATTGCTAAGAGATTTGTTTGAACAAAATCGTTTCTTCTTCGGTTACCAGAATTTGCAATGTCCCTCCATTAACAATGATGGCTCACTGGAAACGTACACTGGTGAGAAGCAGTTCCTTCTCATTCTTACAGAGACACCTCTAGGGATATGGGCAATTACAGTCCGCCCATATGTCCATGTGAACAGTTCCAAACGAATCCATTCCAATCGGCAAGGAATGATATGGTGTTTGGGATTTTCGGGGGAGGGCATGAAATCACAGTACAAAATTCGATCAAAACATGCAAAATTTCTGCACTTTTGAAACCTCGAAACTAAACTTTGGGTGACCAAAAAAATCCCAATTTTTTATCGAAACCGTCAAAATTTCAACAAAACCTGGTTCAACCTAGCTGGTTCATGACCGGAAAAAAATCCCAAATTTTTCCATTTGCTTTTCTGTTATGGAACTATAGGTTCTGCCTCCGCCCACTTTGTGAAGTAGTCGATGGCTACAACAAGGTACCTCTTGTAGCTTTTAGTAACTTCCCGACTATGTCCATCCCCCACATAGCAAAAGCTGTCAGGCTTATGATTGGGGATAATGGCATTGCGGGACCCCTCGGGATGGTGGCATGTTTCTGACATTGTTCGCATCTGCGGACGTATTCAAGGGAGTCATGTTGCATGGTCGACCAATACAATCCCGTCCTTAGGATTTTTTGTGCTAAGGCTTTGCCACCCACGTGGGCACCACATATTCTTTCGTGAACCTCTGCTAGGGTGTACTTAGCTTGGGACGGGCCGATGCATTTCAAAAGAGGTTCAGAGAATGAAGGCCTATATAGTTGGTCCTCCAACATGGTGAACCTTGCCACTTGGTTTCTGATTCTTCTGGCTTCTTTCCTATCAATTGGGAGCTCACTGTTTTTTAGGTAGGACATGATTGGGTCTATCCAGCTAGGTTCTTGCCCGACCTCCATGGCTTCAATATCTTGTATGCTCGGGTAGACGAGTTCCTCTATGTATACGGCCGAGTCAAGAGTCTTGTATTTGGCCAAGGCTAATAAGGATAGTTCGTTGGCCTCCTCATTTTCTTTCCAAGGGATCTAGTTGAATGTCACCCAATCGAAATCTGCTTTGTATTGCTCCACCTTCATGAGGTATTTAGCCATCCGGCTTTCCTTGGCCTTATATTCCCCTTTGATCTGATTCACAACAAGTTGAGAATCACTCTTTCTGGGAAACATGGAAAATTTTATGGAAACTTGGGACTTTTTCCTGCAAGTTAGTTTTCCCAAAAAAAAATTTCTTTCATGTTTCCTCAAGTACCACGACAAATACCCCCTCCATCAGGACTTCCCTATCCAAATTGCATATTCCCTCAAATTGGTTATCTTAGGCATGTTGATGACCAGACTTATAAAGCTGCAATTATCGATTATCTTGACAACCATAAGCATAATTTGTCATGGAATCTCTATGTTCGTTGGTTGGAGGAGAGGATGTTACGAGCACAGTACTACTCAGCTCACAAGATGGATACACAAAGGCACTCCTCTTGGCACTAAGTTGTACTTTTTTTTTTTTTTCAGTTACTTTGTATTTGATGTTTTGAACTTATAAGTTATATATTGAATGTTATGTACTTAAGTATTTAAGTTTATAGTGTACTTCTCGTTCTAGACAACTCTACATTGATGTTTTGTACATTGGATGACATATCTACATTGACTTTTTTTTTAGCAAAATGCATGTGTCAATGTGTTCTTTGTACTCTAATTAGCTTAAATAAATACAAAGTCCCACCCTAAAATACTCCCTAAAACCTGTCGAAATTTGCACAAAAAAGTCATAAGTTTCCTCGAAATTTCCCAATTTTCCACCTAGGTTTTCCATTTTCACCTAGTTGAAACTTAAGTTTCCCTTGAATTTTTTTTTTCTATGGTTGCAAGAAAGAGGATTGTTGGTTGTAAGTGGCTGTTTGTTATCAAGCACAAGGCTAATGGCACTGTGGACTGATATGAAGCTACATAAGGGCCAAGGGATGCACTCAAACTTATGGCATTGATTACCAGAAAACCTTTGCCCAGTCCCCAAGATGAATACAGTACAAGTTAGGATCCCGTTTGGGTGAATTAGGGATGGGATCTTCAGCAACTTGATCTTAAGAATGCATTTCTTCATGGAGAAATTCAAGAGGAAGTGTACATAGATGTCCCACTAGGATACACTACTACAGAGAGTCATGGGAAGGTATGCAAGCTTGCACCTCAATGAGTTGAAGCAATTCACAAAAGAATAGTTTGGAAGGTTCCACAAGACCATGGTGCCCATCGGTTATATGCAAAGCAATGCAGTTCATACCTTATTCATAAAAAAGACCGACATCCACATCACAATATTGTTAGTGTATGTTGACACAGAGTCATCACTAGCAGTGATGCAACAAAGATTTTAACCCTGAAAACTTTCTTGGGAGCTGAATTTGAAATCAAAGATATGGGAAAGTTAAGGTACGTTTTAGCTATTGAGTTATCATATTCTTCCAATGTCATCTCTCTTTCTCAGAGAATGTATACCTTGGATTTATTAGCAGAGAAAATAAAGCCAAGGGGCAAGCAAGCTGACACAACTATTGAGCCCAACTCACACTTGAAGGCCAAAGAAGGAGAACCCGTGGGGTGTGGAGAATACCAGCTACCATTGGCTTGTAGGGATATTTGTTTATTTCTCACAAAAAAATGAACACAAGCTTTGTTGTAGGCCTAGTAAACCAATACATGCATGATGCACCTTCCTCTCAATTATATGTAGCCTATAGAATTTTGAGATACTTAAAAGCAGCTCCGGAAAGGGATTCTTGATTTCTTTTCATGGGCATTCGATTATTGAACCCTACTCTGATGCAGACTAAGCAGAGTGTCCTAATGATAGGAGGTCCACTTCTAGGTACTGTACTTGTGTGGGAGGAAACCTGGTGACTTGGAGGAGCAAGAAGCAGGTTGTTGTAGCTGGCTCTAGTGTCAAAGCTGAGTTTAGAGCAATGGCACAAGGCATCTGTGAGGTGTTAGGGTTGAAGGGGTTATTCCAGCATCTAAGTGCAGAAGAAAAGATGCCTATACAGTTCTTTTCAGACAACAAGCAATCAGCATAGCTCAACCCAACCCAACTCAACATGATAGGACTAGGCATGTAGAAATCAACCAACACTCATCAAGGAGAAGATTAAATCTAGTCTTATATGCATTTCTTTTGCCTCTTTAGACAATCAAAAGGCTGATGTATTTGCTAAGAGTCGGAGCTCTAAAGTTTTCAATTACATTACTAGCAAGGTAGGCGGTGAGGGTAGTAATCCCGAGTACAAAGGTTAGAATTGTCTCTAGAATATTATTATGTAATATCCCACGTCGAAGATTTCTATTCTTTTTGTACTCTCTTATTATTATAGATAAAGATCAATTGTGCCTCCCTGATGCAAGTTTTTGTTCTTAGACTAGTCAACATCTTTTACAAATGATAAGAACAAAAAGGGTCTATGACACCAACCCAATTGAGCCTGAAAAACATAATGGCCCTTGTAAACCTCAATATGTGGTTAAGTGAGTGACTCAAGCTGAAGCAAATCCCTGCATTAGGACACTAAAATTTGACCATCAATTCAACTATTATACACATTTTCTATCCATGCAACCACATGGAGAAGAATCTATATGGGAATTATTTCCAAAGCTTAGTCAGAAAACATTATAAATGGCTGATGAGATCTTTCATGTGAATGTTATTCAGCTGGAAATACTTCATTTGGTGTCTTCACAGGTGTAGGGACTTCTTACTCATAAAAATTGCTAGTTTTTTTAATTCTTATCTGTTAGGCTTGCAATAGTTTTTATGTCCAAAAACAAATGATATTCTTCTTAAGGACAATGGACTGTTAATAATCTTACTTACCTAGCTGTACGAGTATGCACCCAAACCAAAAATTTTAAAGAATCTAAGATAATTGGGCTATGATTGTATGGTATGGCTCCAAGCAAACTTGGCCTTAAATAAGACACAGATTGGAAGGTGGGCAGGTGGGAACAAAATCTTATTTTTGTAGTCAGTTGTGGTGCTTGGAAATGCCTTGCAGACTGTTTCTTCCATATAGAAGTAGCCTGTTAACGGCTGAATACTTTTCAGATAGCAAATGATTCAATGGTATGGAAGCCCCTCTTTAGGAAGAATTAAATGAATACAAACGACATCCATCTTTTTATTCCAAATTCTTAATAATACTTAAAGAGAAAGAGAACCAATGCATTTAGATTTAGTGGGAGGAGGGATCATTTCAAGATATAACTACTCTTCCCTATAGCCATTCACTTCTTTTACTCAAGAGAACAAGTTACCTACCTACAACCACAACACCACAACCAGAATTCCAAATATAATATAGGAACAAAAGCTAGGATATCATAGAAAGACACTAGTTGAGAATCTATAACACCTGCCTCCAATGACTCATGCAAATGTACTGTCCACATATTCTCATACCCGAATATATGCAAAATCTTATTTTTGTAGTCAGTTGTGGTGCTTGGAAATGCCTTGCAGACTGTTTCTTCCATATAGAAGTAGCCTGTTAACGGCTGAATACTTTTCAGATAGCAAATGATTCAATGGTATGGGGGCCCCTCTTTAGGAAGAATTAAATGAATACAAACGACATCCATCTTTTATTCCAAATTCTTAATAATACTTAAGAGAAGAGACCATGCATTTGATTTAGTGGGAGGAGGGATCTTTCGATATAACTACTCTTCCCTATAGCCATTCACTTCTTTTACTCAAGAGAACAAGTTACCTACCTACAACCACAACACCACAACCAGAATTCCAAATATAATATAGGAACAAAAGCTAGGATATCATAGAAAGACACTAGTTGAGAATCTATAACACCTGCCTCCAATGACTCATGCAAATGTACTGTCCACATATTCTCATACCCGAATATATGTTATTTCGTACAGAGCATATGCAGCAGATTTGTTCACTGTCACAACAGGTGGTATCCGCACTGTATGCATCTTTTGGGTAGAGTTGTCCTCTACCTCAACTATTTCAGCAACCATCGAAGCTTCTCCTCCACTCTGAAAATAGGAAGACCATAAGCACATAAACATAGAAAAACCCACGCACACTGCCATAATGTTCCGTCCTGGAAAATTTTAGGCTTCTAAAATAGTGGATATTGCAAAAACCACAAGGATTGAAACTTTAGATTAAAGAGCAACTCAACAGGAATCTCTATTTGACAATTGCTCTCATTGATAAAGATTGGGGAAGGGTAACTTTATAAATCATAAGAAACTGATGAAGTAACCGTTCCCAACATCTGGTGTCAAGTCTGAGACTACATTCAGCCTCAATCTACAGTACAACACAAGGATTGGGACTTCTTCAGATTAAAAAGGAATCTCTATTTGACAGTAACCCTTATTGATGAAAATTAGGGGAAGGTAACCTAATAATCATAAGAAACTGATAAAATAACCGTTTCCAATATCTGGTGTCAACTCCGAGACTACATTCAGCCTCATTCTACAGTACACTAATCCCGTAATGGATGTAATAGAACGAAACGAGAGAACAGAACTCTCACCGTTCCACTGGGAACCGCCATGTTTACCACTATCTTCGTAGTGCAATTCAATATGTCGGAGTCTGAAACCTTTTCGCATCTTTCCAACTTTGATTTCGAGAGGATCTCAAGTCCAAGAACGCATTGGAGAATCAAAAAACAAAGAAAAACTAAGATTAGTGTGACTTGTCTAACTGTCAATCGATACTCCATTTTCTTTCTTTCAAAGAACAAAATGTCGTTCTTACATGATAAGATGAAGACGTGAAGTTGGGTATTCTTTCAGACGCATGAGATATGATCCGGCGGGCTTTTAGTTGGAAATTCAAAATACTTGACGGTTGAGTGCTTTTTTTTTTTTTTGGTATAACGGTTGAGTGCTTCTGCTACTCTTAGATCTTGAGAATAACTGCAAATGTTGTTTCCAGTGGTCCAGTTTCTGGCCCGGATCCGGTTCAGTCTCATTGATTCCGTGCGAGTCTTGAGAAAATTGAAATCAAACCATTATTACTAGATAAAGAGGGATACGAAAGACAGACAGTGTGACCCACTGGTGGTATAGGTAGATGATAAAGACAATGACAATAAAACATAAAAATATTATTCAAAATTGAAATGTACCATACAAAATAACAATGACGCCTATTTATAACTAAGAATTCATAAAAATATTAGAAGAAAATACAACAAGCATAAACAAAGACAACTCTAGACAAAAAGTGATCAGGTCATGATGTTCTTTTGTAAAGAGCGGGTTTCAATTCAGGGGCGGACCTACTAAGGGGCCGGAGGGGGCCATGGCTCCCCCGGATTTTTCAAAATTTTGATTAATTTTCTTAAATTTTGGATTTTTTATATTAATCTTCTTCATTTTTCCACTTTTTTCTCTGGTTACATGTGAAATGTCACTATTTGGCCCTCCCCAAAATATTGAGAATAACTTTAAATGTAAAATAATGGGTATAAAAGTCATCTCTAGTTAAAAACTAATTCCTCAATTCCTAATTATTCTCCCCACTTCTCTCTCACATCTTTTCTTCCTTTTATTCTCATCTCTTTCTATAACACGTGGATTAAGGAAATTTTGAAAACAAAATCTTATTAGATATTCAAAATATCATTTATAATTAGAAACTAACTCTTCAATTCTTATATTCTCTCATATCTCCTCTCTCCTCTCTCCTCTTTTTTCCTATTTATTCTCTTATGTTTCTTTCTTCCTATTTATTCTTCCCTTTTTATAAGCGTGGGTTAAAGATTTGAGAAAATCTTCCCACAATTAAGTACTCTTTTTATTTCTCAATTTATTTATTGTTTCTTTTTTATATATATATTTTTTTATTTAATTTTATATTCTTTGTTTCTTTATTTTGTCTACAATTTTTGCTATTTGATTTTATATTATAAATAAAATGTCTATAGTTAGTAAAGTAACTAAGTACCATTGGTTGCATTTCTTACCCTAAAAATTTTTTTGATTTGCATCGGACATTTTTAGGGTTGAAGCCATGTTTTTTTTTTTTTTTTTTTGGTTTTGGGATGGTTTAATTTATCTACATCTTGTTGAAAAAAAATCATAATAATTTACTTATTTCTATCAAATATGCGTGGGTCCCACAAAATATATGTGAGTTTATTCTTTAATATAATAAAATAATTCATACGTGGGACCCTCAATGGGTCTTAAGGACCCATATAATATGTGTAGCGAAAAACCATTGGTGCTTTCCCAATCTGGACATCCAATCTTCGGCCCCCCATATTGAATCCTGGTTCCGCCCCTGAACAATTGGTACCTACGGCAAGTTGCAGCCGAAGAAATACGGACATTACATTGCAACTGAAAGATCAATGACAATGCATATGTTATTGCCCTACCACATCGCATGGGTATTTCTAATACTTTTAATTCGTTGATCTGTCTCCTTTTCATGCTTCGATTAAGCCATTGTATCCAAACCCTGTTCCTAACTCGAGGTTGAGTTTTTCTCAAGTGGAGGAGAATGATGCAACATCTTTATGGGCTCATATGTTCTGAATATGCCATTTTCATAGTAATTCCTCCACTTTTTATTTCATCAGAATCTCATTTTCCTTAGGACTCATCCTCTAATGTGGCAAATTAGGCAAATTGGATCCCGGAATTAGGTTTATGTGGTGTTGAATGTCTCACATAGGAGGTAGGCCATCTGGTATTTCTTCTGCCATCAATTCTCTAAAATCTTGCAATAGGGGTTTGACTACTTATCGCAACTTCTCCCCTTGCAACTTAGCTCCCTCCTCAATCTTGCTTCACTATCAATTCTTGAATCTGTTTAATCTCCTTAATCCATCTTCAAATTTCCTTATAAGAGTTAGAAATTACCCAAGCATCCTTTCTCTTGTTCTTCAATAGCAGCAACATGCTCCTTCGGGGCCAAGGGCGAAGCCCCGCCTATATTAATTATATAAAAAGCGCCTTGAGGATGTAGTGGTGGTGTGTGCAAGCTGGCCCGGAAAGAACCTCATTTCCAAAAAAAAAAAAAATAGCAGCAACATGTACTTCGTCCCATCTTTCACCAAATTATACTGGTTACTTCTATCTAAATGTTGTGCATCTACATCATACTGCTAAGGTCTCCCAAACAACAAGTGAAACACATCCATATCCACCACATCGCATTACAGCTCATCATAATACTTGTCAATGGAGAAGGGGATTCTACATTGTTCAGTCACCTGAATACTATCAGCTCTAGATTTAATCCATCCTATAATATAGAGATTAAAATGTTTTTCTATAGGTATTCCCAACTTCTTTATTGCCACATTCCCAATACTATTCTCCATACCACCACTACCAATGACAACAGCAAAGATCTTACCCAGAATGATGCATTTGTTTTGAAACAATTGGTGGCGCTGAGAATCATCCTTCCATTTGGGGGTTAACATCATCAAATTCGTCTTCATCACCATCTAGTTCATAGCAGCACTCATCTTCCTCGTCTGTTCTAGTATCTATATTACTGTTTTTCTTTGGGAACATTCATTGGATCGATGCCCTGGCTGATTACATCTCTAGCACTTTCCGATCATCAGCCTTCCACAAGAATTTGGGTTTATAGTTTTCTGAGTTTGTGTTCCCTTGTCCTTCTCCTCTCTAACATGTTATTTTGCTACTGTCTAACCTTCCTGATTCCACTCAGTATTAAGATTTTCGCCCCTATAATTTTTGAAGCCTTTCTTTCCTCGTTTCTGCTGCATCAATTCTGCCTTCATCGCCATATTCTTTGCTTCAGATAAGTTTCGCAGAACCTGCACACCAATCTTATCTCGCATAAGCGGCTTCAACCCATCAAGGTATCTCGCGCTTGTTGTCCCTCAATCTCTGCCAGGTTATTTCATGCAGCTAATCGCATGAATTCTACTGTAAATTCATGCACAGTTCGGTTCCCCTACTAAGAATGCTGATATTGTTAAAACATAATCTGTTCATAATTAGGTGGAAGAAATTCATTTTTTAGCAGTCTCTTCATCCTATATCAGGTTTGCACTTTTTTCTTCCCTTCTCTCTGCCTTCTATGTTGCAACCTATCCTACCAGGTTAAAGCAACTCCTTTTAATCAGCAACCAACTAGTCTAACTTGTTTTTCACTTGGGGTCTCCATATAATAAAAGAATCTATCTACATCAACAATCCAATCAAAAGAAGGAATATCAACTTTTAATTTAAAATTAATTGTACCCTTCCCTATCATCACGTCGCATAAATCCTTGTTGACCACCATAACTGCTTCAAAATCCTCCATAGCGATTATTGCATCCATAACCATCACTTTCTTTCTTTGCAAACTCATCCGAACTCTCTGAGCTCAAAGGATTATTTTGCCAGCGAACAAGAAAACGTCTATCGACAGGGTCACCATGAGTAGCATCTGCACCTGGTATTCTGCCTTGTTGCCTACTTCGGTACCCATCAAAATCGAGAGCACCAAATTGATCTGCTAGTTCGTCAACTCGTTCTTCAGAACGACGAAGGCTTTGATCAATTCGTTGATCTAGGCGTTTTTGTATATAAACATTGCTTCAAACATTGCAATGATTCGTTCCCGATGACTAGGGTGCCAGTCTCCTGAACAACGTCTTGAAGACCACTGCTTCTTTCCTTGTTTACCATTAGCTCTGATTACCACCGGACACAGCGTATGGTTTAGAACAAGAATTCTAAAACTTTGATAAGCTGAAACTTATTATTTAAAATTGGAATGTATGTAACTATGACGCCTATTTATAGCTAAGAAACCTTACAAATATTAAGAAAAAATAAAATAAAACGAAAACAACTCAAATTGGAATTCAAATCTAAACTAGGAAACTAAAGGTGCCCAAAACTCACTAAACCATGAATTTGGTAATCAAAATGACACCCACCCAATAGGGATGTTGTAGAGCTCGTAGAGCTATTTCTTTTGATATCTTGATGGTGGTCCTATAACTCTTCTTGTTTCAAAAGTTACGTCCATTTTGAGAATTACCATAAAATAACCGCATTAGTAGGAAATAGAAGAAAGGAAAGAATCTCATAGAAAAGTTGAAAATATAGTTTTTCAACCCCACCCCAGAAGTTTTTCAATTTTTTAATCAAACCCCTTATAAAGTAAAAATATTTCAAAAACATCTCCTACCAATTCAATATTTCAAAATGGCAAGAATAACCTAATTCGTTTTTTGTCACCCATCTACTATTTGCAACTTCTTCCTCTCCCAATCATAAGTCCTCGCAAAACTTGAGAGTGTCACAGATGGTATTTTAAAATTTAAAATGAGGGGTAATATTGAAAATGGGTAAGTAAAAACTTAGTGATACTAATGGACTAATGGTGCTAGTAATAGAGAGTTGTTTTTCCTACCAAAAAAAAAATAGAGAGTTGTTTGATAAATTGTATAACTCAATAGGTGACATTAATATTAGGGAATAACTCTGAGAATGACATTGAAAATTTTCCTAAAATAAAATAATGTTTCTTTTATATTTCCATCCCTTCAAAGAGATGGAGAGATTAAAAAAATAAAAAATAAAAAAAAAAGAAAAATGGAGTGGAAAAAGAAAAAAATGCTTTACCACATAAGCGATGGAGGATCCCCACCTTATAAAAACACACCCACTCAGATTTTGAAATTTTGTAGAAAAAATTATTTTTTTCATACTCTTTTTTTCCACTCACTTTAAACTCTTCAAACAAACGGTCTACAGTTTCGATTTGGCTTCAGTTTAGAATACTTGTTTTGGTTTTGAATTTTACTAACAGGTTTACAACGATTAGGGTTAGGATTGGTCATGACATGAGCTACTTCTTTTTCTTTCTTTTTTTCCTGTGGTAAAAACACAATTTTTATTAAGCATCAAAGTGGTTACACGGGCCAAGTTCTTTTATTTATTTATTTTTAGTAACCCACACGGCCCTCGTTCTAAGGCAGGGGAGACGGGAGATGCTGTAGGACATAATCAAGGTCAAAGTATTCCATAATACGATACTAGCTGATACATATCTATATTGAATACAACCGATCCAATACATATCAATACATCTCTCTATTGGTTGCACTAAAATATATTGACTAGTACAATGCAAATTGCAATACAATACATGACGGTACATCTTTCAAAATCACCTAATTAATATAATGCTCGATACGGATGGTTTAAACCCTGAGCAAAAACAAGGCAACGCTAGGCCAGACTATCAACAGTCCTGCTGCATCTTTGGGATTGCTTTAAGCCAATCTTCAGGAGGGGTCCAACCGTAACTATGAGTGGGAGAGATAGATCAAAAGTTTATCATAATCTATTACCTATCTACTTACTATAATCCAAACCAAAAGTAAAATAAATAGAAGAATTTTCCTTTGGGCTGTGTTTGTCTACCAAACTGGAATAAAGATGGGGTGGAAAAAAAAGGTGGAAAAATTCTTGAAAAAAATCAAACTTTTGTTATTTTTCTTTTAAATCCTAAAAGTGTACATTGTGTGGTTGCTTGGAGTGAAAAAACTAGATACAAGTTTTCTTAAATTAAAGAAATTTGTCTAGTGAGATAACAACCCAATTTTTCCACTCCAAGACTTTTCAAAATCCTACAAAATGTATAAAACTTTCCTTTTATCACCCCAAACATTTTCAAAATTGACCTACAATTAACACTTTTTCACATTTTCCTTTCATTTTCTTCTCCCTCATCCCACTACACAAGGAACCCACATTTTTTTTTCTTTCCCACCCCACCTTTGCAAACAAACACGGCCTTGGGCAAAAGTTCAATAGAAGATAAAAAATCTTGCAACTTCCAACAGAACGTAGAATAAGACATCAGAAAAGGAACCATATCAAACAATTCACAAAAACCAAAAATATTGAGAAAACCTCCTTAAGAATATCATTTGCCATATGAGGTGTCTTAACTTGATGAAAACCACGCCCTCTCCCCATGATACTAAAATTAGGTAATGAAATTTTCCCAGGTGGTGAAAACTTTTGTTGGCCAGGCACAAAGACACCCTTGAAAAGGAAAACAAAACAAGCAGTCTATTAGCAAGGATTCTCACCAGAATTCTATACAAACCTGTCACGATGGAGAATGAATGATCAAACAATCTGTATTCGTGTCATAATATAGATGCAAGGATCATAATTTATGTTAAATGCTTATGAAATTGGAAGCCCAAATAGAAGCAAGTTTTATGAGTTACAAACCCTAGATGTAAGGTTCCTACTTCAGACCTAGTAAAAAGTTTGAAAGATCGAAAAATAAACCCAGCTTGAAACATTCACTCATAATGTGCAGGAGAATCACCAGAGACAATCCACACACAAAATGCATACTTAGAGGACAAGAAAATTTTGAACTTTGGATAAAAGAATCTATCATTTCATTTTCTAGCAATATTTCAAATACAACACTGGGGGGAAATGTGACTAAAACGGAATGTAGAGGCAATGAAAATTTCGGTCCCCCTACAAGGTAAGCCTAGCAAAGTAATACAATCAAAAAGTGTCATCAATATAAAAGAAAATTCAATTATACAAGACATGTGTCAACCTAGCAACTGACTGTACAAATGGAAAATGTTACTCTAATGTTGTGGCAACACTGGTCTCTTCTCCACCACTTCATAATAAAGAACAAAATTATCCTGCAAACCAACCATGAGAAAATGTAAGATGATTTGCTTGGTAAGCGATTTACAAGTATTGTTTAATCAAAATTTGGTGCAGCCAGTCAGCATTCACACAAACCTTGCGAACAGTTTCCCATGTATTTGGATCAAAGCAGAGATAGGATCCTCTTTCATATGTGCTCGTTTTAACCAAAGGCTCCATGTTGGACATCCTGATGAGCCATAGACGGAGCTCTCTGTGGTAGAACCACCCTCGGTTGTACCTGCAGAAAATAGGCAAACGGCTCCCATTAGTAACTCAAGCTAAGGGTTGCTTTTTTTTCTCTTTTTTCTGTTTTTTTTTTTTTTTTTTAAGAGGGAGGGAGGTGAGAAAAGCAGATTTCAGAATGTCAGATTAAAATAAGTACGCCATTCAATGGGAAGTGTTTTGCAGTAGGTTAACAAAGAAAACCAATAAATACACACAGATATTATTCGTCCAAAAATAATTAACATAGAGGTTCAGTAACAGCATACAATTCATTAGCGGCATATAGCTGGGCCTCATCTTTCGGCATTCTGCAAGCAAAGGAAAAGCAGATACGATGTCAATTTTGAATCTAGACAAGGAGAAATACGAAAGACAACCGGAAAAAAAAAGAAAGAGAGAGAATCCCAAATAAGACTGTACCCATAAAAAATATAGAACAATGTCTCTGGATGGAATTTTGAAAAGTAACCTTGCTGCATCCACCAAAACACAGGTTAGGACCAAGAAACAAATGAAGACTTATATAAGTATTATATTAAGAAAAGCTCACATGTAGCTGAGGTGGTGGTTTAGCATAATAGCATTCGGGTGCTGTGTACTCGTGCTCTCCCTTAGCAGGCTCATCAGACCAGGGGGAAGCAAATTTTTTATGAATATCATTAGTCGAACTCAAATTCAACCCAAGGGTTGTCAGATCAGTTCCAAGAGCAAGAGAATTCAGGTTTGGATTGCTCATCTTTATGACACCCAATAAACCAAGTAAACCAAACCGATCAGACGCTGCCTGCATAGCCTTCAAGTTTTGATCTCTATATGACTGACCCACAGCTGACATTTGCTGCATGTGAAACTGAGACTGATTCTGGAGCTGTTGATACTGCTGAATAAGCTGGTCATAGTTTCCCATACCAGAAATTGAATTCGGACTGTTAACAGGCCTCAATCCCATGTTAGGTGGCCCATTGTTTTGGACCTATAAAGTGAAAAAGAGTACATTAAAAAATAATATAAATAAAAATAAAATAAAAGAAAGAAAAAGAAGTGAGAGAGAGCCACAGAACAGTACTGCAATGACGGCTTGAATGGAACCAAATACTACACCTGCGAGTGATAACTTGCATGAGAAGATGGGAATATATCAGAACCATGCATATGGAGTAGATCCTGGTTGTTTGCAGCTCCAAATGAAACCCCACTACCGCCCACAGATGGCACTTGCTGCTGTTGTTGCTGGCGATGAGATGAATAAGTTCCTCCTAAGCTGAAGCCACTTGATCTACCCATCTGGATAACAAAGATATGGGGTCAAAATCCAACTAAGGAGCAGCATACCATTATGAGTTCATAGGCTGGACAATGTGCCCTTCTTATGTAGAGGAACTCACAGGGAAGTGTTGGGATTGCATCATTGACATGGCACTATCATTAAGTTGTTCTTTCTGGTGCAAATCCATTGAGTAATCAGTATTGCCACCTGCATAAGAATCCCAGGTTATAAACATACAACTAATACTGAACAACACTAAACCATGTGTGTAGAACAATCAGTCATAAATGATAGAAAAATGTCCAATCCTGAGTCCTGAAACAAGGAATGAATACAATATGCCAGGTTAAAGGGTAGGCAGCAAGAGGAGTTGCAACTTGGAGATAAAACATTCAACATTCTTTGGCTGAGAGCCTATCAGGATGAGTTGAGTTAGAGCATCTTAATCAGATCTAAGGACAATAGCTTCAAAAGGTCTGGATACCAACCCCAATTTTTGTTCAGTATAAGGCCCAATGGAGCAAAAACAGAAAGGGGACAAATAGTTGACCAGAGTTGAAGGCAACAAAAAGTTTCCACCACAATGAAGAACTTAGATCCTGTCTCCATATTCAATGTCCAATCAGCGCAAGGTCTGGTGAATCAAAAAACAGCCCAACTGCTGGAGACAGAAAAGGTGTGCATGAAAAGATGACCAATAAAATAATCAAAGTCATTGATCAAACACATTAACATCCAGTATGGATCGTAATTGATGTGTATTATGTGTATAATTTTTACTATGTCATATTTAAAAAGCTATATATTCTTACACCTTTCATATATACTGGAAAAAAATGTGTTTGGTATACAGATTTGGATCAACATGTAAAAATATCAAACACAATAAACCAACAAAAATGAAGAAGAGAAGGGAACACTGCAAAAAGCGGCAGAAAAGTGTCAGGGAAATGCCCTTGCCCTCATAAGGTTTGAGGATCGTAAACACATCTACAAGAATTAAAAAGTCACATGTATAAGATTAGGAAAGTCAGACCAACACAATGCATGAGAGCCTGTACAAGCAAATATATCCAGCGAACATACAACACACTGAACTGTCCAAACAGTATTCAAGACTCAAAACAAGATATACACACAACTGGGGCTACAACAGTGACAGGCTAGGTCGGACTTTTATAACCTTATCCCAGCCCTTAATGCTCATATGGCTAGTAAGCCCATTCCCGCCTTGACCCTAGCCTATGGTCTAAAGTTCTTGTCCCTGACCCTAAACCCTAACAGGCCAAGCCAAGCCCAATTCCACCTTGATTGTTCATAATTGGCCCTGGTCGAGACGGCTTGGACCTATCGCTGTCCCCATCCCTATCCCTGATTAACCTTGTTCTTGTTCCTGATTAGCCATATCCGTGCCCTCAATTGACCCTTTTCGTGAACCTGGCCCAGATTGTGGCCCTAACAAATCTTATATTAAAAAAAAAAAGAAGAAAATACAAATGAAGATAGCATTAACCATAAAAAAACGAAGCATTTTGTAATGTTTCCTTTCTCAATCTCTTTGCAAGTTGATTTTGCAACCGTTTGGGATCAAGACCAAAATGAGGGATAGATCGAGTGGGACAAACACTAATCCTAAGCCTGCTCGTGGCCCTAACCTGCCCTCAGGGCCAAAATCTTGACCCTAGGCCCTATTCGGTCTCAAGGTGGGTCAAGGCCACCAAGGCCAAACTAGCACCCCTTACACGCATAGAAGACCGTAATTGGAGTATTGGACTATCTCATACATATGCTCCAAGTGCTCAAGAATGAAGAAGGGACATGAGGCCAAGACTAGGATAATTGGCACCTTGTAACTTCATATTTTTGCACTCCTATACATAATATAAACAAATTGCTTGTGCATGAAGCACTATTGGGTCCAAGATAAAGGCAAAAGTCCAATCTCAATAATTATTTTTGGTAAGCCCTGAAATGCCACCAATCGATCTTACCATCAAGCATCCAACATTTTTTGCATTTACAACCGTCTACATTACAGTGGCCTGCTAGTTTCACATAATAGATCCACCGGTCAACTGCTAGCCTGATGGTCAAAGTGTTGATCAATCAACAATCATCCTTCAAGACAGCCCAGCCTCCAACAATTAGATTTTAATGGCTACTTCCAGCTGGTCGACTGCCAGGGTGTATTGATCGACCATCTATTAAAAAATATGACCATTTTCTATCTATTAAGACTTGGGAGCCAATTCAAAACCAACTTTTTTGCTATAAATAGGAGACTTAATGACACCCTTAAGCACGAATTATAAAGCCTCAAATCATCTAATAGCCTATAAGCTATCATAGCCTTTTATCTCCCTAATACCCAAAACCCCTTTCGAGTTCCCTTCCCTCTTCAATAGAAGGTTAGAGTCTTTGAAACCAAGGATGTATACCTCTAGCACAACCAAGAGAAAAGTAGCAAGGAGACGAATTGTGCATTCATTCACATTTACACAAGTGTTTGTGGCATACCCGAAGTAACTTTTGTTGTTGCATATTTTATCATTTGCAATTGGGTACTCTTGCTCAAAAGGAAGATTCTTGTAAAGGTACTCTCGTCTGTTTCGAGATTGTTGTAAAGGTGTCGTGTCCCCACCCATCTACAAAAAGGGACTCACTGGAGGAACCTCTCTAAGGTAAGAGAGAAGTGGATGTAGACTCAGTTGAGTCAAATCTTGTAAAGGTACTTTTGCTTATTTAAATCTTGTGCCTCGCCTCTTGTATTCTTCATTGCTTTAAACTTTCCATTAGTTCAACCTATTAACCCCCACCCTTTGATATGAACTTGATTTTAGGGTTAGGGTTTCTTGGAAAGATTCCTTAAAATTTAGGGTTTGCCCAGAATCTTCAAGCAACTAATCTCAAAAGTTAATGGGATGATCTAAGGTACCAAGGATGTCCCTAAAATTATTATGGGAAGGTTTGGAAAGACTTGATTTACCAAAACTAAAATAAGTTGAATAATTTGGTTAACAAAGAAATGTGGGATGGGTTAAGGCTTCAACAAAATAGCATGGGAAGATCAAGGGAAACCTAAACTTAACAAAGAATACCCAAGGAAGTCTGCAGTTCGGTTTGTAAATAATTAGGAATGACTACATGTTGGATTCTACTAGGAGTTTAATTAGAGTTTGTATTCATGTAAAATTCTATTTCTTGTAATAGTGTAATTTCCACTTAATTATAAATAGAGGGCTTGAGATCATTGATCAATAAACCATTCTACCAATATCGTGTTTCTCAACATAGCATCAGAGCCTAAGTTCGATTAGGGAAGAGAGAGAAAAATTTTCTCACTGAGGAAAACTTACCTCCATTGCCAAGACGTCTCTCCAGAAGCCATCGCTTCTTCTTCTTTTTTTCTCCACCATCGAACCATACATCGCCATCGTCTTCCGACTCTGCTTCCAACTCTTGCATAGACGGTAACCTGGTATTCAACCATCGCCATCGCCTCACTATTGCGACCTCACTATTGAAGAGAGTAAAAGAGGGAAGACAAGAGAGCGTAAGGACAGATCAAACTTCAGATTGAGAAGGGTCTTCTTTCACCTTCTCTCTTTCACCTTCTCTCTTTCACCGTTGCCATCGCCGCCATCGTCTTATGCCATCACCGTCTTCCGCCATCTTCAGTCATCGACCAAACCTTCACCCGCCATCGCCATTGCCTCTGGTATTCAACCATTCACAGTCATCTTCAGTCATCGAACAAGCCTTCACCTACCATCACCATCGCCTCTGGTATTCAACCATTCGCAGTCATCTTCAGTCATCTAACAAGCCTTCACCTACCATCACCATCGCCTTTGGTATTCAACCATCGCCATCACCTCTGGTATTCAATCTTCTGGTAACCAACTGAAACACAACGATGGCCGAATAAGGTAACCATTAAAACCATTGCTCTTTGGCCGAACCATATTTTGGTTCTCTCCAAATTTAGACCAAACCAGACCATTGTATATTTGGCCGAACCATATTTTGGTTCTCTCCAAATTTAGACCAAACCAGACCATTGCATATTTGGCCGAACCATATTATTTTTTTCAGCTAACAATAGACCATCTTTCCTCCAAATCTACTATTTTGTTAGCCAAACCATATTTTGGTTCCCTCCAAATTTAGACCAAACTAGACCATTGTATATTTGGCCAAACCATATTTTGGTTCTCTCCAAATTTAGACCAAACCAACCCATTGCATATTTGGCCGAACGATATTATTTTTTTCAGCTAATAGTAGACCATCTTTCCTCTAAATCTACTATTTTGTTAGCCAAAAAAAGAGGCTATTGCATTCTGCGATGTTTCAGTCACTTCAAAAGGGTGAAGACTGAAGAACTGCAGACAATTTTGTCAACATGACAACTATTGATGGTACTCTTGCTCCCACTAGCTCCGAACATTACCCCACTCTTCATCCTCTTTCAGTGAGATTTGATGGAACAAATTATTTGATCTGGTCTAGATCTGGCTTACCTTGTTTTGCTAGAAGAGGACTTGTTGGACACATTACAGGCGCCACTATCAAACCTACTACCATAGGTGTTTTACAAGATAAATAGATCTCGAATGACTCGCTTATTATGTCATTTCTTTTGAATTCCATAATTCCAAATAATGCCCGTGGATATCTATTACTTGATACCGCAACCCAAATGTGGAAGGCTACTAATAAAACATATGGATAGTTGGAGAATGATGCACATGTTTATGAGCTACGAAAGAAGCTTCATGAGACTACCCAAAAGGAATTGGTTGTGGCCCAATATAATGCCGCGTTGCGATCTCTTTGGTAGGAGTAGGATCATTATGGGGATTATCACCCCACTAACCCAGATGATGTGACTATTTATAGGAAGCACATTGATAAGATTCGGGTATATGACTTCTTGGCAGGTTTGAATGTGGAGTACGATCAGATCAGAGTGCAAGTATTAAGTAGTTCTCCCTTTCCTACACTAGATTAGTCTTATGCTCTTGTTTAGTGTGAGGAAAGTCATCGATTAGCCATACTTCATACTCCTATTATGGAGAAATCAGCCTTATAGTCTGTTCGCACTAAATCTGATCCGGCTAAGGAGATTGTCAAGTGTGAGCACTGTCACAAACCATATCATACCAAGGCCAATTGTTGGAAACTGCATGGGAAGCCTGCTAATTTTGAGCAAAAAGAGCACAAAGAAAGGGAAAACCGAAGGCTAATCTTTCTGAGACAGTTGTCACCACACCCTCTGCAGATGTTGGTTTTCCACCGGAGGAATTAGCTACCCTACGACGTATTCTACTGCTAGTACAGTCTCTACCACTGCTTCCTCTACCAACTCCTACCCTGCTACTTAAGGTAAAATTTTTACAGACTTCCAAGTTTCTTCAGTTTCTACTCCTTGGATCATTGATACAGGAGCCACAGATCATATGACAGGTTTATCCTCATTTTTCTTACAATATTCTCCAACTTCTGGAAACAATAAAGTTCAAATTGCTGATGGCTCATATTCTTCCATTGCTGGAAAGGAACCATTCAGCATTCTCCATAACTTTCTTTGTCTAAAGTTTTACATGTTCCCTCTTTCTTTATTAACTTGCTCTCTATCAGTAGTCTTACACATGACCTGAATTATAAAGTAACATTTTTCCCATCTTACTGTGTCTTCCAGGATCTGGTCACGAGGAAGGAGATTGGACGTGGTAAACTAGACAATGGACTTTATTTGCTCGAGCCAATAGGAGGATCTACTTCTACTCTGACTACATCTTCTAATCCGGTCCATTCGGTAACATCAGACCTTCATCAGTGGCACCGTAGGCTAGGTCACCCCCCTTTAGGAACTCTTAAGAAAATATTTCCTTATTTGGTTTCTTCTTGTAATGAGGTTGATTTTTTTGTGAAGCTTGCATTTTTGCGAAGCAGACTCGTTCTACTTATTTACCTTCTCTTCCTAATAGAAAATCTATTCTTTTTATGCTCATTCATACTGATGTGTGGGGCCCCTGCCGACGTGTCTATTACTGGCCATAGGTACTTTGTTACTTTTATTGATTGTCACTCTTGTTCTACATGGATTTATCTTTTAAAACAAAAAAAATGAGGTTTTTTTATGTTTTCATGATTTTCATAAAATGATTAAAACTCAATTCAATGCCACTATGAAGATCCTTCGCAGTGACAATGGCACAGAATATATTAATGGTGAATTTCAGAGATATCTCTCTGACTCTGGCATAATGCATCAGACCAATTGTGTTGATACGACTGCCCAAAATGGGGTTGCCGAAAGGAAGAATTGGCATCTTTTAGAGATAGCCCGTTCAATTATGATTGCTATGAATGTACCTTACCAATATTGGAGTGATGCTATACTCACTGCGTCTTACCTTATGAATAGGATGCCCAGTAGGATACTTGGTTTTAAATGTCCTAATGAGATTCTCCAAGGAGTCTCCTCTTTAATTATTCCCCCAAGATTTTGGGTGCCGAAAACCCACCATTGTAGGCTCCAGCTGCTTTTTTAGGGTATTATGCTTACTCAAAAATGGTACAAAACTACAAATGTTATCCTCCTCCTTCCAGGAAAACCATTGTATCCATGGATGTAATTTTTAATGAGTCTTGCCCTTACTATACACCTCTCCAGGGGGAGAGTCATAGACGAGAGGTGTTCTTTCCAACTCTAGAACTCTCTATCACACACCAACACAACTTAAGAGTTCAAGAAGAGTTTCCTAACGAGGGGGAGACTTCGGCCAGTATACTTGAGGACTCTAATCCTCCCCCTTAATTTTCTAAACCATGTGAAGAACCTAGTCAGGGGGAGACCACTCCTATGAGACACACTGCTGAGGTCTTGCAAAACCAGATTGACCAGAATAAGGAGGTGTAGACTTATCAGAAGAAGAATTACAACCGGCTAAAGCAGGTAGAGAAAGGTGATACGTTACCACTTCAGTCTCCTGCTCCAAAATCAGATTCTAATGTTCCCCTTAAGGTGTCTTCTTCTGATCTTCCTATTGCTGTTAGAAAAGGAGTAAAATCTTGTACTCAACATCCCATAGCTAAATATGTTTCTTATAACTCTTTGTCTGACTCCTATCGTGCTTTTATATTCTCTTTGTCATATGTATCTATTCCTAAAAGTTGGCAGGAAGCATATGCTGATAAGAGATGGAAGGCAGCTATGGTAGAGGAAATGCAGGCAATGAAGAAAAATGACACTTGGGAGCTGGTTACACTTCCTCCAAGAAAAAACCAGTGGGCTGCAAATGCGTGTTTATGGTTAAACAAAATATGGATGGATCAGTCAACAAGTTGAAAGCTAGATTAGTTGCAAAGGGGTTTACCCAGACCTATGGGATTGATTATCAGGAGACTTTTGCCCTTGTTGCAAAACTAAACACTGTCAGAGTTCTGTTGTCTGTAGCTGTGAACAATGACTGGAACTTGCACCAACTAGACGTAAAGAATGTCTTCTTACATGGGGAGTTAGCGGAAGAAGTATATATGGAAATCCCACATGGTTTCTCCGATGACAATACTGTAGGGAAAGTTTGTCGGTTGAAGAGGTCAATTTATGGGTTAAAACAGTCTCCTAGATGCTAGTTTGGATGCCTCCTGAAAGCAATGACTTCTATTGGGTACAAGCAAAGCAATGTTGATCATACACTATTTGTCAAGAAGTCAGATATTAACATCACACTTCTTATTGTCTATGTAGACGATATTGTCATCACAGGAAATGATGGTGAAGAAATTCAAAAGTTGAAGGACTTTCTTGGCAGAGAGTTTGAAATTAAAGATCTAGGGAAGTTACAGTATTTCTTAGGGATTAAGATGTCTCGATCAAAGAAAGGTATATTCTTATCCCAAAGAAAGTATGTCTTAGATTTATTATCAGAAATGGGAATGTTGGGATGTAAAGCAGTTGATACCCCTATTGAAGCTGGAGCTAAACTTAAAGAAACAAAGGGAGAACCAGTGGACAAAGGAAGATACCAAAGGCTGGTAGAAAAGCTTATTTACTTGTTCCACACCAAGCCAGACATCGCTTATGCCATAGGGATAGTGAGCCAATTCATGCATGATCCATATTTAGCTCATATGAAGGCTATTACCAGAATATTACAGTATTTGAAGGAAACTCCTAGAAAAGGAATACTTTTGTCACCCACTGATAATCTAAATGTAGAAGCATACACTGATACAAACTGGGCTGGATCTCCAGACAAGAAGTCAATTTCAAGTTATTGTACCTTTATTGGAGGTAATCCGGTTACTTGGAGAAGTAAGAAACAGAATGTGGTAGCTTTATTTAGTATCGAAGCTGAATATAGAGCTATGGTTCATGGAGTTTGTGAGCTACTATGGTTGAAAGGCTTGCTACAAGATATTGGAGTCCAAGTTCCAAACCCTATGATGTTATTGTGACAAGGCAAGGCTGCTATTAGTATTGTTAATAATCTTGTGCAACATGATCGAAGAAAACACATTGAAATTGACAGGTTTTTTGTCAAAGGAAAGCTGGAACAAGGGCTTATCTACATGCCTTTTGTAAGATCTAAAAACCAAGTAGCAGATGTTTTCAATAAGGGTTTGAAAAAAAGAGATTTTCTTCCTATTATAGGCAAGTTGGGCATGACTAATATCTATGCCTCAACTTGAAGGGGAGTGTTGGATTCTACTAGGAGTTCAATTAGAGTTTGTATTCATGTAAAATTCTATTTCTTGTAATAGTGTACTTTCCACTTAATTATAAATAAAGGGCTTGAGATCATTGATCAATAAGTCATTCTACCAATATCGTGTTTCTCAACACTACAGGGCTGGAACTTTCAGGGAGGAAAGATCTTGGGCGATCTTGAACTCTCTTTTCTTTTCTTTCTTTCTTGTTTCAGACCTGCCGCAAGTCAGTAGAGAGGGAACTGAAAGGGAAAGAAAGGGGGAGGCAGGGTGCCACAAGGCAGGAAGGCACTGGGGGAAGGCTTCCTTGCTGTCACAGACCCGCAAGTAGGTATGCTAAGGAAGGCCTGCGGGATTGAGAGGAGGGCTGAGGAGGGGTTGTGAAGGGAGGGAAGGGTTCTCTAGCGCCAGTGCAAGACGGGGAAGGGGCTGGGGAGGGGTGCGATGGGTTTGGGAGGTGAGGGGAGCGGATGGGAGCTGCTGTACTTACTTGGAGATTGCTGTGACTGTTGAAGATTGCTGGAGTTGGAAGACAAAGGCTGAAACTCTTGTGGAGGTGCTTATCTTTGAATAAGACTCTCAATTCTTGACTCAACCGTGTCCCCCTCAACAAGGCCACAGTCCTCAACTCAATCAATACCATCTCAAATAATCAGACTTCAAGATTACAATGAAAGACTAGGCTTATTTATAGCCTACTAAAGACTCTAATCTAATTGGGGATCCTTTAGAGTTTAGGATCTCCCTTACAATTAATCTCCACCACTAATTAAGACTTTAATTTAGACTAGACGACTCAAAGAATCTTCTTGAAAATAGATTCTTCCTAAGACTCTAGAACTCCAACATAAGAAAAGGAACGCTAACTTGTAAGTAGTAACAAAAGCCTCATAGTTTTTTCAGGTTTCTAAAAAGATGCAAAGTGGAGATTTAGGGTTTTCTAGTACGAAACTAGAGCTGAAGGTTCGTACATGGTGTACAGGAAGGGAAAGGGCAGTCCTAACCACGTTGACTGAATTTGAAAATTAAGGATCTGGGGAACGTGGCGTTTTGATGAATGGAACGAGGCTACTTGGAGTGGGGGATTGAGTATGGGTACCACATATGCAAGTTAATGAAAAGTGGGTGGTTATTTGGATCTGCAATAAGGAGTTAGGATTCTATGGAAACCAATGTCATAGTCATCAAGGTGTTACCAAGACCCAGGTTGTAGCCTAAGGTGAACGCTTTTTTTTTTGGGGGGTGGGGGGGGAGACCGCTTTGCCTTTGCCACGAGTTTTCCCTTATACTAAAGATATCATTTAAAAGTAAGAAAAACTCCCTATTCCAACCCAATATAAATATAAGATCAATCAATCAAATTCCAAAAAGTAAAAATCATCAACCCATCAACTCAAAAATAAAAGCAGGATTTTCACCAACAAAGCAAAACTTCAAAAAAATCTGATGTTGAGGTTCTTCTCAAATCTAAAATGTTCCATAAATATTAATATGATCAAACATTTGGAAACACAAAAAGGTGCAATAAGCTATTCATTTGTTTTGATATCTTAAAAAATACTTCCACTTTGGGTGATTTTCTCAACAATCATGCACACTAAATAAGGTTTGACCAAAACATTATTCATTCAATATAAATTAGATTTAAGAAATCTTGATTTTTTGGAAAGCTTGTTTTGTGCTCTATCTAATAAAAAAAGCCATGGAAAAATAAAAATTATTATGCCATCATGGTGAACATTTTTATTTGCCACATTGCGATGATAGTATGAAAATCATAGTGTCTTTTTCTTTCTTTCTTTTTTACTGATATCTTGCAACCATATGAGTTTTTTATATTTATTCAGCATATAAACATAAAGATATAACCTTTAATATATTATGTGTAAAATTATGTTAAAAAAAATACAAGATACCCATACTGAACCCGATCCTAGGGTTAGGATTTCTACAATAATCTCCTTAAAATCAAGGGTTTGCCCAAAATCTTCCAGAAAATAATGGTAAAAATATTGTGGGAAAGTTTTGGAATGCTTTGTGGATCTCTAAGAATTTATGGGAAACCTTAGGGACAAGTTAGGATTATTGACTAATCACCCAAGAATGATTTGGGATGAAACAAATATGGGATGGAAGGGAACTTGGGGTTCCTAAATTGAAATTGGGTTTGAGAAGGGATTTTATGATGGATATGGGCTGAAGGGAAAAATAAGGAAAACTTTGGAGGGAAAGCAATTCAAGGAATTGAAGATCTTGCAACTTACTGAGTCTTTTTTCTTTTTGCCTTTTTCTTTCTTTTCTTCCTTTCCTTTTCTCTTCTCTTCTTTTTCTTGCCGCAAGTCGGGGGGGGGGGGTGAGAAGCATGCCACTGGGTTTGAGGGAGGAGAGGAAGGCTCCTACAGTAAATCAGTTAATCACAGGGGTAGGGAAGGACTTTTGGAAGGCTTGCAGGGGGTGGGGAGGGGCTGGGATTATCTTTCTTTTTCTTTTTTTTTTTTTTTTTTTTTTTTTTTTGGTTGGGGGGGGGTACAGCTGGGATGCTTGCTGTCAAGCTGCAGCAGCAGGGGAAAGGGGGTTAGGTTTGTCAAGGGGATGAGGGACCCGGGGGGGGGGGGAGTCGCTGTCAGGTTGCGGCAGCAGGGGGGAAGGAGGATTCGTAAGTTGCACAGGGTAGAAGGAAGAAGAAGGAAGAAGTCGGGTAGGGGAGGGGAGGGATTTACTCACTGGTTCGCAGAAAACTCAAGGATACTTGCTGGAACTGTTGTCGGATCACAGGAAAGAGGAAGAGAATTGAGAGAATCTAAACAACCAAAAGGTCCTTCCCAAATAGGACTGCGCTGCACCTTCCTTGGCTGCAATATCAATAATCTTTATTCATCCAAACTTAAGAATTACAATGAGCAATGAGGATTATTTATAGCCATAAATCAAAAAGAAAGAATTTCAACTCAAACTGGGAGACTCTATCTTGAATCAACTAAGACTTAGAGATCAACTTAACTAGGGTTTCCTTTATACGTTAGGATACCCTTTTACAATTGAGTAAGAACAACCTAAAATAAAAAGAGTTTTTTTTTTTTTTTAATAAAAGACTAACTTATCTATAAGAGTACTCTTTAAAGAAAGACTCCTTACCTAAGCACATCACAGCCACTAATAAAGACTAACTCCAATCTAAAACAAACTCCTTAAAGATAAGAACTCTTATTGTAAAGAGAGTCTTAACTACAACTTAAACAGTTAAACCAACTCAATCACAGCTCAACTAAGAAATTTAAAATGGACTTGGACTCTGCTAATAAAGCTAGAATTCTGGAATTATAATCCAGCAGTGAAATTGGGCCTAAAATGCCCAAATTATCCCTGTACTAGGGTTCAGTCAGCTTGCTTAGGTGGGCCTTGGGGCCCACTTTAGGATTTGACCGGGGGTCAGTCTTTGTTCACATCAATGCCTTGTTACTAATGGCAACAGTTTAGCCACCCTATCACCAGGGCAGTTAGCAAGACCCTTAAACACCTTGCCATGGCAACCATGATCAATGTGTCAAGAAGATAGGTTCTAGGGATTTGTGTGGGAGACTGTGCATATGCTAGATCAATTCATGTGGATGATGTGTGAGGCTTTATATTGATTTTAGATGGATTTTAATGGCAGATTCAAGTTGGGAATGGGTTTTGGAAAATTTAGTATTTCAAAAATGAAAAATAGCAAAAGGGCAGTCAGTGTCTGGGTTTAGAGGATTTAGTAAGAATTTTGACATGGGGATTGATACTTAGACCGATGCTCTTAAGACTGGACAGTAAGCAGTCAACATAAACAGATTGGATTGCTTGCAATTAAACCTGAACTTGAATACTGTGTTTGTTATCACCACCAACCTGAAACACTATGTTGTAGGCAATATTGGTACTAAACGACCACACTTTGAAACTACACAATTCAAGATCCATAGCTTACGAGTCAAAGGTCACATTGACAACCTAAACCTCAATATCGATGGCATAAAGGGAACCCATTAATCATTAGAAGTGAAAAGTAATTATATTAGTCACTAAATATGCCCAAACAAGGAGTTCCATGTGACACTATCCGGTGCAAGATAGTCAGACCAGCAGGCGATGTGAGTGGCTGTGAGGGACGGAAGCACTGTGTAGTGGCAGCACTGCACCAGGCCTCCAGCCTTGACAACATATTAGTCAGGGATGTGCCTCCACCTCGGGGCTACAAGTCCCACATATGACATACCCACATAGTAAGTTACTAGGACAGGTTTGTAGTTGGATTACTCATTTCATAGCAATCATGTATTGCTCTTCTTCTGCTACGGCTGAACAAAATTAAGCAAATACCTCTTCATTTTATTGTAACAGTAGAAAGGTCTGCCTTGTAGTATTCCCTTCTTGTATCTTGCAAACAAAAGCAAATCCAACCGAAAAACAAAAATGATGATAAACAATGCATATAGAAGTAGGAAAACTAGGAATACTAGGGGTTTGAATGATGATTTTATGTTATCTTGTGTCTAGGTGCAATGAACTCAGTTTCATTTGATTAAAAGCAAATTGATTCAAAGAAATTCTAAAAAAATGATAATGAATTGAGAGTTTGGATAATTCACGTGCAAAAGTGTAGAGGAATAAAGAAAACAGAAGAATAAAAATTTGTACCAAATTCATGCATTCAATACACAAATTTGATCAAAATAAAGAAAACAGAAGAATAAAAATTCAATATAATTTTTTGCTTTTCTTTGCGAGTCCTCCTATTTTTGCCTACAGCAATCACAGCCAACACGATTCATCAGTAAATTACTGAATTAAACATGCAAGAATCAAGTCATGATGTGCTAGCCTTAAAATGTCATCTACCCAGTCAACACCATATCATCGTATGTGTCCAAGGAGAGTTATAAAAAAGAACCAAAAACAAATAAATAAATAAAACCTTTATATCCAGGTAAAGCTGGAAAATCTTCATTCTGAATGCTGAATTCTTGATTTTGTTGGATAACACCAACACTCTGCTTCCGCAGTGAACCTGTGAATTGATCAGTTAAGATTTTGCTACACAACAAAGCACCTAAAAGGAAGTTTCAGAAAAGAGAAAATGGTAGGACTTTGATTTACCCAATTGCCCTTGAGAACTACCGGCAGAACTAGGACGTCCACTTAACTGAGGGAAATCATTTATATCAAAAGGAGAACTGTCATTGGAATTAACATCATTTAGCATTCCCATGGAACTCAAGGTATTATTCCCTCCTTGGACTTGACCTTGAGACAGGGGGCCACCAGCAGAATAAGAATTTCCTAGCAATGAGAACACCTGCGGTGCTGAATTTAGTTCATGTTATTTCTATAGCCATGTAATAAAAGCATTGAACCAAAACAGGATACATAAATTAATGACATCCGATGCACATTTCTAGTTCTGCACTGGTTTCATGAAGAAAATTATACCATTATCAAAAAATCAGATGTATTACAAGGAACCAGGAACAAAACAAACTGACTTGAGGAAAAGATCTAAAATATAATAGTAGCTACTAACACAGAAAGATTGAATAACAAATACATTCACTAGTAACCAAAGAAATTCACTCCTAAGCCCTAGCTCCACATGAAGGCATCATTGCTCATACATTTCATTACAACCAAAACATAGATCACTGTCTCCCATTAATGGGGGACAGAATAGAGAAGACCAGGAGGAAACCCGACAAGAAATCAGAGTTGCAGGGAGAAAGGGAAAATAAGGCTTATGAGGGGGAGACAACAGAGAGGGGGTGCACACACATACAAAACTCAAGCCCAAATTCATCTTTCTATTACATCCTCAATAAGCTGATTACAAGGGTTCAAATAATAAAAGAGACATAGTTCAATAAGAAAACAACTAGCTGGTTGTGGGCCTGCATGATCAGTTGATCTCTCTCCAAATCAGCAAATCATTAGCTAGCAATTTCTGTAGGGGAAACCCTAGAAACTAGGGGACCTACAAAGTGGGCTACTAGGCTTTTAGAATGAGACACCAGTTCTTGACAGGTAATAAAAGAAAAAGGAATGCAACACCTGGATTCTGATTAAGCATGCATATAAGACAGTTAAAGCAGGGAAAGAAGCACAATAAGTCCTAACTGATGAGCACAACCTAACAAGAATCAATAGAGAAAAAAGGGGATGGGAATATTGACACCATAACACTAAATTGAATGCAAGAGTATTAAGAAACTTAAAGAAAATTATAGATATCCTATTCAATATCAGATTTCTATTTAGCAACTAACAATGCAAAGGAAACCTTGGAAGTTCTGTTTTAAAGAAACTACTGCAAAAAGGAAGAAATTTAAAACGAGAAATATTAAGGAAATACTTAATAAAATTACATGTTGGTTCTGGCTGCAAACGGGGGTTAAAAAATACCAAGGAACAGAAATAATAGAAAGAAAGAATTTATGGGCAGTGATGAAACACCAGAATGGACAGTAGGGTTAGAAAGGAGAAATACAACAAGGTTGTTGTAGAAGAAGTGAGAATCGAGAAAGAGAAAAAGAAAAGAAGAAAGAAAGGGTACGGCAGATAAAAGAAAATTTTCTGACGGACAGAATAGTAGAGATAAGAGGAGGAAAGAAAGAAGAATAGAAAGAGACAATAGAAAGACAGAAGAGAGAAGATAGCAACTAGAGAAGAAATGAAAAGGAGAGAAGCCTAATTCAGGTAAGAGAGAAAGTAGGAGAAGAGAAGAGAAGTAGAGAACTTACCTGAGAGAGTGAGGAATTCATGCCAAGGGAGATTTGCACAAGAGAGAGAGTTTTTTTTTGGGGTTTTCATTCATTCATGCTGCCAAAAACGAGTTTCATACAAGATTTAAATAATAGAATTAATCCCTCCCAACCCTACATGCTTAATTCCCAAAATAACTCCAGCTTAAATAGCATATATAACCCAAACCCAAACTAATTCAAAATTGGGCCAAATACACTCTAGGCCTAGGCCCACAAAGACTCGAACATAAAAAAAATTTTAAAAAAAATCAATAGAAAATTACTACACAACCCACTAAGACTAAGGAAAATAACATGACAAACTATCTATGAGCAGTACTCCTCATTGAACCATAGGACCCTAGCAATCCGATAACCTCTGAACTTGTCGTCCATCCACATAGATGCTATCATGGGATGATCTCTACGCCCACGTCGCTGGTAAACTCGGAACTGCCCACTAATGTCCTCATCAATTTCAGAAAATAATCTCCCTTTAAATCAGTTATCTTGATGGAATATTCCTCAAACATAGGTCAGTTAGGCTACAAGTTAAAGCCAAGACAGGGAGGTTCAATGGATTAAAGTAAATCCAGAAGATAGGCTATAAAAAATCATGCTACTAGAGCTCCATTGCAAATTTTGCTGCATCACCCATACATAAAGATATTTTAAAAAGACCCTAAATGACTTTCAGATTCATGATTTCTGTATATAAGTAATTGAATGCAGCTATTATGACTAGGGATAGAAGATGTACCTAATGAATTAACATGTAACATAGGTATATAACCTTATATAGAACAAGTAAGTTAACAACCCCAAAACATCCTTCATTTGTACCATATGCTATTATATTCAGACCAACCAAAACGAATCAATAAGTAGTCATAACTTGGATAGGTCTTTACCCCCCCCCCCTCAAAAAAAACACTAGGATAGGTCTTAAAAAACCATAAAACATGAACAATATATATGTTCCCCCAACGTGCAATAATCTATACTATGCCCTCTTAGGCTTATTCTACATGTGAATATATTTGCAAGGCAACCCAGTTCCTGTCACTTTTTCACACCATGTGCATCAAATATGCTTTCCACAATCCTAGATTAAGCAAACATATAAATAACAATAAAAGTTGATAATCTTAAGATCAAATATCAATCTTTTGTCAATTCTTTAATGGAAAGTAAACCCTCAATGATGCGGTAACCAGGTTCAAGAGCAGTAGCAGCATGAAGACCGGGGCCTTCCTTGGTCTTGCAGTTTTTTGGGTTCAGTTCAAATGAGATTGAATCCTAAGTCTTCAATGGGTTAGCCTCCACATGAAGTAGGACCTTGCAGTAACAGGAGACTCATGCACTAGGTATGCCCTTTTTTCTCATCGTAGAAGCCAATTCTGTAAGTCCAAGTATATGTGATATGAGTCCTATACAAGATTAGCTGATAATTTCTTGTTTATATTCTTAGTTTTTTTAAATGATTTAATATTGAGTCAGTAAATTTGATTGTTCCTCTTCTGTTAAAGAATTGACAGATTTGGTTTAAGAAACTCTAGGAGCTCTAGAAAGTTTCTATATTCAGATTACTTGGTTTTCAAGTCTAAGCAGAGGGGTTGGTTGGTTATAAATAATTAGTCTGGTATGCTATGCAATGAAACACTTTTGATGAATGAAAAAAGGTTCTGTGATGTTTAGATACGTGGGTTTCAGGCTTGCTCTTGTGGGATCAAGTGTGTTACTTCTATGAATTCATAAGTGGACTACTAAGGTTTCAGTATTGAATGCTGGTAGCTTCTGGGTAAGGGTTTTGGTGGGATTCCAACCCTTCAAATTAAGTGGATTATTGTCATATCCTTTGTCTCTACTCTCTCTTTTTTAATTATAATCAGATCAGGTCGGAATACCTACTACCTTCTTACCCTGCTCATACCTGTCTGTGTTTCATGATTCTGTTTCTTAGCTGAAGCGTCATTCTTCTAGTTAGACTACTTTGTTTGATCTCATTTCCACATGCCGATTTCTTCTTTCTATTTCAATGCCAGTCCCATTTATAAAATCCTGCTATATCTCCACTTCCTAGATTTTGGATATCTAAGACTCGGTCACTAATTCTAACTTCTGGTTCCTGGTTATTAATCCATTTCCACCTTACATAATTAATTAACTACTGTTACAATCCCCAGAATTCTACCTATCCATTCTACAGTATTGCTCAATCCTACTGAGAGAATGATTCTCCCAAAGATTTAATTCCTCCCATCTCCATTAAATCTTCCACCGCTTAGCAGTCATTCATGCTTATTAGAACATTTGAGCAATATTCTTCCTTATCTGATCTGTCTTGAATCGATTTTAAGATTTCTTCGTTGACTGGGGCCCTACCTTCCTAAAATTCTCAGGTTTGCTAAACCTTAACACCTTAAATGATTCAAATACCCCACTACTAATCAAGTCACCATGGAAGTTCTACGCAATCCAAGAAAATCTCTTCGATATTTTTTGACCAAAAGCAGTAATTGTACCTGCGTACAACCATATGCTAACTCCAACATATAAAGATAAGAACTCAGCCTGAATGTAAAATATCCAAAATAAGAACATATAGTATTTCCACACCAAATGTAACATAAAATAAATGGATCTATAAGACTAATAAGACTAAAACAAAGCAAAGAGGCAGATTACCAAATTCACAGGTTGCTTTTGGTCATCAACAAACAGACTAAGAATTTTAACAAGATTAAAATCACTACCTTGTGGAAGCACGCCACCCATTAGTCTGTTAGGCCCTTGTACACCAAGACTACCAGACCCACTATTACCAGCCAAATTCAACCGAGAAGCAAGCCCAGGCATGGACAGTCCTCCAGCAGAACTTAAGCTCCTCCCCATGTTGCCCGTACCAACAATGTTCCCCATTGAGGTTGTAATTCGAGGTCCAGTATTCCCTAAAATTGGAGAGACTCCCAATCCTACAATTAAGTACCAGTTACTTATGATGGTTGTCGATCATGGGAATAGAGGAATAAAACCAGAAAACCAATACGTGCTCATTAAAAATTTATTTACCTCCTCTGTTAGCAACCGCCTGAATGGCCATGTGAGTTGGCATGAGACATCTGGATATCAAAAAGAAAATGTGCATTTAGACCTAATTTTAGTAGAGTGAATGTATAGTATCACAAGGGCACCAATGTAAAATCCAAGATAGAAACCTGAGAAAGAGCAACATGAAGATTGTTTGATGCGAAACGTCCAGAAGAAAGGCTTCCTACAGGTTGTTGAACTCCATTTGATGGGACACCATTCATCGCGGAGTTTCTTGATGCAAGTGTGCCTTGCATGTTGGGAATGTTGAAGCTCCCATGAATATTATGTAGTCCTTGAACACTTCCTATCACAGGGAGACCAACACATTGAGTTACATTAGGATATATCAATAAAAAAGATAATATCAAAAGGAAGAGCGCCTTCTGAGCAAGCAGCATAGGCACACCAACGAGATCCAGCAAAATAGTAACATGTGTTAAAGGGCAGCTAGGTCATTTCATATAAGGAGGAGAGAGAGAGACAGGTCTTATGTGCACTCCCCATGCAGCTCAGAGAACCTTTCCCATGTTGAAGATTTAACTACTAACCAGAGTGATGAAAAACAGGGGCAGTGGAAGCAGATTGTACAGAAAATGATGATCCAAAAGGTCTTCCTGTATTTTCTTGAAGATTTGAAGATGATCCGTTGAGCCCTGACTGCAAAGGCAAACCCATAAAGAGTTATAGTAGAAAATGTAGGCAATTGTCATGCTGAAGCTTGTAGCAATTGATGGTAAAACTTAGAAGCAGCCTTGAAGAAGCTTCTCAGAACCAAATTGAAGTAGCGCCCCCCCCCCCCCCCCCAAAAAAAAAAAAACACATTTTTCCTTCTGATGGTTAAAAGGAAAACACCCTTTGTTCATCTGTTGATTTCAATAGGTTAAAGTACTTACAGTATGCATGGATCTATATCATAATATGCACCTATTATAACCACTCTCAATTAGCATCACTCCAATGTCTAAGATAATCACAAAGTAAAGAAGAGTGCATACATTGAGTAGGCCAGACATTGCAAAATCAAACAAAGTCGCAGACAAACATTCCTTGAGGTCAAACAGCAATTCCCACCCTGTAGGTTGCAAGAAGAGCTTCCACCTTAAAGTAATTCCTCTCTGCAGGCCTGGAGTGCAATTTAGAAAATCAATCACCTAATAGGGGAATATATTAACCAAAACTCTCAAACATATTAACAAAATTATTTTTAAAAAAAAAGGGCTCAACTACTGTTAATGATGTCACTCAATGCCTATTAAAAATTGACTCCTTAATCAATAGCAGAAAATTATCACAAAACTGTGCAAGGTAACTTACATACTTAATTAAACAGATAAACTGAAGAAAAAACTATTACTACATCCTATTAACAACCTTGTTTTGTTATTACTCTTTAAACAATCACACAACTGCATTTGCACAGAAAGTTTTGGTACTAAAATTGTTGGGCAACATTAAAGTTTTCTGTTACAGTTGTAATGCCCAGAGTCTTGATTGTAGTTAATCTATTTTCATATTCGAATCAATCTTCACATTAAAGATGAAAAGTAGTAGAACAAAAAGCACGCGTGATAGTTCTCAGCAAGCATTCTATCAACTGAGTTTGTGAAAGCAGCAAGAAATGTGAATAATCACTACAGAAATTATTTTGAAAGGAATGAGAGAAATTTCATCCACGAAATAACCATCGATTTCGTGGACCAGAGGGACAAAGAAAACAGATCCAGCTCCAAATCAAGGACCATTTCTCTATACTACTTTTCTTCGAATTTAAACCATAGAACGATAAGCGAAATCTACAACGATTCGAATGCGATAACATGAATCCGAGGTATTATAGAAGCGAATCAAAACATTTCTCCAAAACCTTCAGTGAAACGGAATGAGATTGTCTCCAAAGGACGATAAAATCTCCAGAAAGGGCAATGAACTGGAAACTGCACACGATCTGAATAACCGCTGAGGGAAAACTAAAATCAGTGAAGAAATCGAAAAAGCTAACCTTGTGCGTGATTCAAGGAAAGCGAAGATCGTTCTGAAAAAAAAAAACCCTTAGAAAGGATCCCTGATCGAGCACAATATTAGAGTGCGCCAATATCGTCTCCAAAAGTTTATACGATTTTCTTTCTACCAACAAAAAAAAACAAAAGTTTATGCGATTTTCTCGTCTACATATATATATATCCATCAAGGAAAATGGAAAATACCGTTTCGGATCGGTCCGAAACTACTTGATACGGCCGATCAGTGATTCATGTAAAAGTGTAAAACTGGTTTGGATAGGTTATTCAAATCTCGGGATCAAGCTGGGATACTCTACCCTCAAGGGTAACGAACTGCGCTCCCTTCGTACGGTTCCACCGTACATTTCGGAGAGAGTCCATTTTTAGGTCACATTGTCAAAAGCTTAGAAGTCGACCCCATCTTGAACATACGAGGAAGAGGTGGATTTCAAATCCTCTGCACCCAAACGGGCTATTCCCCCAACCCCCGAGTCCCATCAGCACCTTGAACATTAGCACCCCGTCAAGCGAAGACTCTGTGCTCTCCGACGGCTTTACCACTACAAAACATGTGGGACCCACAGGTTAAAAATAATAAAATATTTTTAGAAAAGGTCATCATCCAACCCCTATGGACCCACGTGTTTTGTAGTGGTAAAGCCATAAGAAAGCACGCTCCCCTGACGGGGTGCTGATCCGGATTCCCAACCCCCACCCTCACCATTGGGCTAATACATGGCCTGCTGAGAGTGAGGGGATGGGAAGATGGGCCTGTCGAGTGGAAGAATCTAGACTCTGAAGAGTTGTGCAGGGGAGTACATTGCTTTACCCTCACGGGTAGACAAATTGTACATGCTACATTCACTATTTTCTTTCTTCCTCTACTCTCCTTTTTCGATCCCTTTTCTAATTCTTGTTTCCTTTCTTCTTCTAAATTCTTCTATGGTTTACTGCATTTTCTTCTTCTCCACTTCTTTGTTTGATATCTTCATTATTCTTTTGTTCACATTCTCCATGCTTCACATTTTCCATTCTGTCTGAACCCCCTCAAGTTCTCACAAGGAGGGAAACTTTTTTGAGAGAATGCATTAAATGCTATTGGAAAAAGATTCCATTCAATAAGAGTGTGCTAGGCTAGCATTTCCATGGGTCTTCCACAAGCTCCAGGCGCCGCATCAAGGCTGCCATGTTAACATCCTAATTCATTGAATACCTAATCCACCCTCCTCTTTTGGGAGGCATATCTGGCTCCATGCAACCTTATAACACCTTGTTTGTGAATTTCCCCACCACAAAAATCAGAAAACTCTTTGTTCTAAGTTTGGATGATCATAGTTAGCAAGTAGTACAATAAAACCCAATAGTGTTTATAATCCCCATGGCCATGTATTGTATTAAAGTCATTTGAGTCTCCCCTCCCCCCAACTAGAAGACATATATACCCTTTATTATGAACTATGAAGGCAAATCTGCTGTTTTATGGGACTAGAATCATACAATCAATTGAGTTGGATGTAGAAATAATAATAAATTAAAAAAGAAAAAACCTTGAGCCATGAATTCTCAAAATCCAAAACTCAGAATAAGAAATCCTGTTATATAGCAGTGTGAAGTTAGACGCCAATGATGTCCAAGTTGATGCTTCATTGTTGCATTCCCGGGTTGCTAATCGTCCCTCTTCCGAGCTGTCCTACTTTCCTTTCTCTTTCCCTCCCTTTTGTTGTTTCCATATGCAGTGTTCAAGGGTGGTTTATACGTGCCCCAATGATGTCCAAGTTGATGCTTCATTGTTGCATTGAGGCCCTGAGGGTTTAAGTTTATCACCGCCGCCCTAATCCAAGTTGGATACCAACTAAAAAAAAAAAAAAATGGATCCAACTAAATGCAGAGGTGAAGAATGTGTTTGTCATATTCTCCAACGAGGTTTGTGACAGTATAACTTCAAGACCTCCAACTATGTTTCCTGAGACATAATTTATATTCTCTACTCTGAAGAATTTACTAAAATGCATAGTCAGACCCAACTAGAAACTGTTAGATGGAACCTGGAAGCTGTATGACACAAACCAAACCACCAATCAAAATCTATAACCCAAGGATCAAACAGGTCAACGGTAACATTAATTGCAAGTTCATCATAATATTTTTAGCAGTGACATAAAAACTGAAGGATACAATGGTCACCAATATTGAATATAGAGTTATACAAAATTTGAATCAGATGGTTAATGGCCTCCACCTGTTCATGTCTATCAATGTACATGTCAAAAATAAAACAAGGGAGGTACAACTTGATGAATCTATAGCAACCACAGTGTTGGGAAGACCCATCCAATCCACTAAGTTCATGCTTCACTTTCGAGATTCCTTTCAAAGGTCCACATCTAGTATTATTCAATCAAGCCATCTATCATTTGGCATAATTAATCATGCTCATGCTTTCTTTCTATGTCTGGGAAAAGTCAAGCCTGTTTACCCCGTAAAACTAAGGAGAATACATTTTCCATCTTGGATGTAGGATCAGAAACCTCAGAGACTGACCTCCAAGCAATGTGCTCATCAGGTCTAACTAAAATGGCTCCTCTATCGGTCATCTTACATATGTTCCACCATGATGGTGATGCAGAATTTCTCCAAATCTCCTCAACATGAATGCAATCCTTTCTTGACATAAAAGGATTTTTACTTGCATCCATTTCCTTTACAGAACCAGGCGGCCACATGACACATATCTTTAGGTAAACTCTGAATCCATCCGTGACCTTGAGAGCAGCTTGAGCAAGATTAAAGGAGTCATTCTTTGGTGCTATAATAAGAAGAAACTCAACTTTATCTCCAGAAACCAGGTCCAAAGTAGACACAACCTCCTACAAAAAGCAAGCAAATGAAAAACTGCTAAAACAATACTGAACCCAATTAGATGATCATCACATTTTAAACCTAAATCTTTGGTCATGTGCAAAAATAACCAGTTTGGATGATTGTAGCCATCTAATCATCTGACATTTTCTCTGTACATACCAGACAACAAATAAAATCTCACTGTCCATGGAAACACAAAATATCAGATGGTGACAATCATATTACCTGGTTATATTTGTCAAACAGTTACTAAGTGGTATGGCATCAGAACATATACAACAAACTGACATGTAGACCGCTTGTCAAACCATTAGAGATTGGCAGGACCCTTGATCCATAAAACAACACAAACATACCTCACTTGATAACTTTGACAACATTCTGACATTTATATGAGGCAACCGTGAACCTGGCTCTGTAGATGGAACATAGTCCCTTCTCCGACCAGTGGGTGCTTCAGGTGCAGGTGATGCTTTACGATTCTCACAAACAAGGGCTCCTTCAAGATACCTAATAATAATAATATGGAGTCAGAACAATAAAGAGCTTAGCGAGTTCAATAAAAGGAGTTATAATTGTCCTGGTTTTAACCTGAAGCTGATACAAAATACTCCAAACCTCAGAAGAAGTCAAGAATTCAAGTTTCAATGTATTCAACAAGCAAGCAAGGTGGGACATAATGAAAGTAGTCCAGGTTTATAACAGGCTAAAACAGTGATACATGAAGTCTCTATTTTCTTGCAAAGGAAGGCAAGTAAAAGAAAGTTTAAATAATTTAAAAAGAAAACAAGTAGTGATCATGTAGTGTACAATGTTACCAGATATGGTGACTACATTTTTAAATGGAAATTTGATACTCTATTCATCTCCAAGGAAATGGACAAAAAGTGATATAAAGTTAAGGGGAAGCGTTCTCTTTCTGGGAGTGTAGCCCCTAGGCCAGCCAATGAAAGCATACACGAGCATCACAAGAGTAAGAATTTCCATCTTTTATTGGGATCAGGGCAGTCAATTCGCCCTATCACGTAAATATAAGGATTGAAAAAGTTTCTGTTATATAATTTTGCTTCATTTCATTTCAATTCCCCTCACTTTGAGCGAGATGCCTTCACCATTTCGTGGAGCTGTCATAATTCTATTTATGGATGTTAGTATTAGTTACATCAGCCAGCACAACCATTTGGGGGAGTAACAAGTTTGGTCCACACCACTCCCACCTGAACTTGTCATCAACTTGATGAGGTATTAACGAGGTGATAATAACACCCCTTCCACAAGGAGGTGAGTTATCTATAACTATACAGTTTAAGCACCAAGTTATCCAGAACATGTTCTGCAGCATAAGAATGGAAAATTTTGGAAAATGTAAATTAAAAGCCAGAGAGACCTGAAACCAAGATCTTCGGCAGGAAACTGAAGCTGGAGGCTCTTTCCTTCATCAAATATACCCCTCAGTTTGGCAAGCCTTGAAGAACCAAGGGGGTTATTTTCATTCAGAAAAGATTCTGAAACTTGTGCACGACCAGCAGCAAAGATTCCATCCATGATTGCTTTCTGTACCCCAGATGGTAGAATGGAACCGATCCTGCTGTTGATTATTCGATGTACTGTCAAACCCGCAACAAATACCAAGAATTACATGGAACTGCTCATAATGCACTAAAATTGGAAACAGAATGAAAGATGCCAGTTCAATTTTACCTGAATTTGCAGCAGCAGGGTCAAGACCGAGTGCAGCAGGAATTGCCATGGCAGCTTTAAAGTTCTTAACACTTAGTCTAGTATTGAAAATAGCAATCTGCTAACAGTCAACAATGGGTATCAAGTCCAGTATTTAAAGTAACAATATGCTAATAGTTGAAAATATATGTCAAGGACCGTTATGAGAATTTCTCTCCTTTTGCTAATGAGTTCAACGAGCCAAGGAAATGGGAATCACAAGTTCACAACAACAATAAGAATGATGGGATCTGACATGGAAGCTTTATAGTTCTGAACACTAAGACTCTTACAACAAAATATGAGCTATACCTGCCTGCGTTCCATTTCGTAAGTCTGGAGAATTGAAGATGGAGATATATCCTGCAACACAGACGCTATTTTCCATGCCAAATTATGAGCATCCTGAATCCCAGTGTTCATTCCTGCATGAATCATGTTGAATACATTTAGAAAAAAGAAGCCACAAACAGAGAGGCCTCTTGATGCTCATCAAAGGTTCCTTACCAAAACCACCAGCAGGAGGGAAACGATGAGCTGCATCACCAGCAATTATAACTCGATTATCACAGGCAACAAACTTTTCAGCAACTTCAGCATGCATCACCCATGGTTTTATGTCAATCACATTTAAGTCCCTGAGCTCCCAACCAACTATTTTGAAGATGAACTCCTCACATACCTACAACAGGTAGACTGCTTTCAACAGCTATAAGAGTACAGAGGCCAACCCCTTGTTTAAGGGAAAATAGGGTGAAGCAACAATGTGCTACAACTAATACTCTGAATTCTATACATGTCTGCAACACTTTGTACTGGTAGGGTTATTTATGACCAAGTAAAACCAATATTCCCCACATACTACAAGCAGTACCAATCACAAAATTATGATCCCAAGAAACATCACATAAAAAATTAAAAACATGGAACAAGGTTTGCGTGTTGCATACACATCCGAACAGAATGGAAATACCTTGGAACTGAAGTCCTTTAGGTTCTGCTGAGGAGGATAGAACGGCATCTGCATTGATTATCATTATGAGAAAAACCCCAGCAATGATTACTTTCTAGCCAATTCAATATTCAAGGTCAGACCTACTACCTGTAGCACAAATTCACCTTGGCTGAGATCATGAGCAACAAGGACCCCAATAGCATCCATATTGAAGATGAAGAAAAGCATTCCTGGCCTCTCATGAAGAAGGTATTGTCCAAGCTCTTGGCTAAAGAAATGGATGCTGATAAGTTTCTGCAACTCCTTTTCACCTTGCATTCCTATACCCATCAGCTTCCGGACAGTGCTTCCAGCACCATCAGCCCCAACAAGAATTTTACAGAGGATTTGTCTTTCTATTTTCTTCCCTTCCTTGATAAAGGAAGCACCCACGGTAAGACAATGATCAGAAGCTTTGATGGAAACACACTCGTGTCCCATCAATAACTTCCTTTCCCACAAAAGTCTATGATTGGTTTCTTCAATTCCATCACCATTAGAAATGCGAAATTTAAGATTCTCTAGCTGCTCAAGTAGTAACCTGGTAAGTTTGTACTGTGAAAAATGTGCAACAGATACTGGACTGACTACCTGTTCAAAATCTGGAATAAGGAGTATTAGGATGTATATCTTAATGTTTTCATGGTTGATCAAAATTAGATCACAGAGATTATGACAACATATCATCAGGAAGGACATTTCATCCTTAACTTTTGAATCCATATTCTCAACCCAAACTGTTGGACAAAGGATATGTTTGCAAAGTAACATTCACTTTCTCCAAAGCATGTTTTCCTACATGCCATGTCCAAACAACCAACCCAAACTAATTGCCTTCCCCCCAACAGACACCAACTCCAGCACTTAATTGCAGGCAAGGTTTGGGAATTCGATCACAATGGCCATCTTGGTGGGCCAAAAAACCAAGATCTTGTTGAGTTGGAAGGAAAAGTTCCTCCTATCGCTGCCCAACTCAGTGCCCATCTCAGTGGGTTTTGGCAATCTTTTGGGGGTGAAAATTGGTATTCTGCCCATCTTAGGCCTTCTAAACGCAGTGATGGTCTTGGATTTATGTAAAAGCAAATGTAAATGTGAGTTCCAGTTGGACCCTAAGTTTGAAACCGCTACACTGAAGAAGTGAAGATGCAAACTCATAAAACATAAAGTATAAATATATATATATATATTAAAGTTTAAACTCCGACTATGGTATAGTGTACATCCACACATGTTCGCATGACAAGATCAGCATAGTTATAAGTCACACCATGAGAATACAAGACTAAAAATAGTGAGGCACTAAGCAGCTCCTCAAACTTCTGCTCCACTAGTACAGCACCACATCCTGCAGCTCCTCTACATCCTTGAGCTCTACCAACTCCTAATAATATAAGTTTTCAGCTACAGCTTCCTGCACCCAGCATAGACTTGGTGGCATTTGGGTGTATTTGCATAAATTCCAACCAACTGTTCCTTTAACCTTGTTTAACCTCCAGCCAAGCCTTGACAAGAGTAATTACACATTGTCCAACTGCTTTCTTGCATCCACTAGGTCTCCATGTTGCCATAAAATAATGTCATCCGCCATTGTGATTTATTAGGATGTAAGAACAAGGAAGCAACCTATAAATTGCAAGTCTCACCTTTCTTGAAGATTTGGTTGAAAACCTGTTTTCTAAACCCTAACCTCTCGGATTAATTCTGAATAACTACAAAAATAGGACTAGTTCACTTCAATCTAGACCTGGCCGAACCCTAGAACCTCCCTATTCTTAACCCTGGACCCCCCCCCCAAACCACCACCACAACCCTTAGCCACAGGGAATACTTGTCCAAACACAGCTGTTGTTCATCAAGAATTGACCGAGATCAGACATAAAACAATAATATTAAACCTAAAGTAGTGCTCGTTCTTTAGAAGAGGATCATGAAGACTGGCCTCTGATTTGGGGTTACATCAGTCTTTTTTATTAGTCGCACTGTATTCCTCAGAAATTAGGTTATTGGTAGGACCCACAATTGATTGCCGCCTCCTCTTGACCACTTTGGTAGCATCTTTCCCTTTATTTTCTGAGCTCTTTCAAGTTCTCTTACCATCTAGGATTTTCTAATGTGATGGGATCTTCAAAATTTTAATTTGAAATAAGGGATAATTACTGTTGCCCCCTTGTACTTTGATTTTATTACTACTTTATCCCCTGTACTTTTTAAAATTGCTAATCCAACCTTAAACTTTGTCTACAATTACTAATGCCCCCCTACCATTAAGCTCCGTTAGTTAACTGATGATGTGGCTTCTATATATTTTTTCAAAATCCCAAAAATAACCCTGCAATTATCTTTTTACTTATTTCCTCTTTTGTCAAGTTATAATACTACCCTTAATTAACTATGGGAAAAAATTTACTTTAAATTAACTTTTATTTTTAAAAGGAAACCACCGAATAAGGGAAAATGTGATTTTTCTTCTCTAAAAAGAAATCACCAAATAAAGGAAAGATGTAATTAAATAAAACTTAAAATAGAAACTAAAATATTAAGAAATATCAAATTTAATTCAAAGTTAGAAAATCATCTAATAATTTTTTTTTTTATTCAAAAACCAAAAAAAAAAAAAAAAAAAACCCTCCCCCCCCCCCAATTGGGGGGGCTACATGGATTCTTGCCCTCCAATCAGTTCTATTCGAGGCCATGCTAGATACAAGGCCTAAGCTATACATATCCTTTCTCACCACTTCTCCTAAGGTTATCTTAGGTCTACCCCTAGCTCTTCTAGTTCCTTCAATATGGATTATATCACTTCTCCGTACAGGAGCATTTATAGGTCTCCGTTGAACGTGGCCGTGCCACCTCAAACGACTTTCTCTAAGCTTATCACTTATGGGAGCAACTCCCAGCCCAACTCTAATATGATCGTTTCTTATCTTATCCATCCTAGTTTTGCCACTCATCCATCTTAGCATCCTCATTTCTACTACACTGAGTTTATCTATATGATTCTTTTTAACAGCCCAACACTCTGCACCGTACATCATAGCTGGTCGAACAACGGTCCTATAAAATTTTCCTTTAAGCTTTAATGGAATACGCCGATCACATAAGACCCCGGACACACCTCTCCACTTCATCCACCCTATTTTAATTCTTTGGGAAACCTCATCTTCCAAATCACCTCTTTTACTTATGATTGAACCTAGGTACCTAAAACAATCACTCTAAGAAATCTCTTTATCGTCAAGTATCACCACCTCATCATCCCGCCGATCATGACTAAAGTTACAAACTAAATATTCTGTCTTCGATCTACTAAGTTTAAAGCCTTTTGATTCCAAAGCTAATCTCCATGATTCTAATTTGGTATTAATCCCCACTTGGGTCTCATCAATCAACACAATATCATCCGCAAAAAGCATACACCAGGGGACCTCATCTTGAATGTCTTTGGTTAATTCATCCATTACCAGTGCAAATAGATATGGGCTTAAAGTTGACCCTTGATGTAGCCCAACTGTTATCGGGAATTCATTACTTTGTCCCCCCACTTTGTTCTAACACTAGTCACCGAACCATCATACATATCCTTAACTATATCTATATATTTACTTGCAACACTTCTTTTCTCTAGTACTTGCCAAATTAACGCTCTAGGGACTCTATCATAAGCTTTTTCTAGGTCAATAAATACCATATGAAGATCTTTCCTACATTCTCTATACCTTTCCATAAGTCTCCTAATTAAGTAAATAGCCTCCGTTGTAGATCTTCCTGGCATAAACCCAAATTGGTTCTCCGTAATTGTAGTTAAGTGTCTCAAACGGGTTTCAATTATTCTCTCCCATAATTTCATCGTATGGCTCATCAATTTAATGCCCCTATAGTTATTACAACTTTGAATATCTCCTTTATTTTTGTAAATTGGAACCACAACACTTCTCCTCCAATCATTTGGCATTTTCCCTGTGCTCCTAATCTTATTAAACAACTTAGTCAACCAAACTAGTCCATGGGTTCCTAAGCTCTTCCATACTTCAATTGGGATTTCATCAGGACCTTGTGTCTTGCCGAGTTTCATCCTCCTTAAAGCTTCTTTTACTTCAGACATCGAAATTCTACGTATATAAGTTCGGACCTTGGTGCCTTGGTGAAAAGTGTAATCGTCCGAAACATAAGTGCTTGAAGAATGCTCATTTAGCAAACTAGAGAAATAGGTTTCCCATCTTTTCTTAATATCCTCCTCACAAACTAATACTTTACCATCTCCATTTTTAATACATCTAACATGGTCAAGATCTCTACTCTTCCTATCCCTCATCTTAGCTATCTTATAAATAGATTTTTCCCCTTCCTTTGTGCCCAATTTATTATACAACTCTTCATATTTCCTTTCCCTTGCTTTTCTTGCAATTTTCTTAGCTTCATTTATATCCAACCTATACCTATGAAGATCCTCAACATCTTTAGTTCTTTGCCATGCCTTAAACTAGCTTTTTTATTCCTAATGGCAACTTGAACCTCACTATCCCACCACCACGTCTCTATAAGAATGAGTCTTTCCTTTTGATTCACCTAGAACATCTTTAGCCACCTTCTTAATACACATAGCCATCTCATTCCACATTGCATTGGTATCCCCTTTAAAATCCCATTTTCCTTGTTTGACTACTTCATTAATGAAGGATTTAGAGTACTCTCCTTTCAAATTCCACCATCTTATTCTCGGGATAGTTTACCTTGGACCTTTTATGTGTTCTTGGAACTAAGCACATATCCAAGACCACAAGTCTATGTTGTGCAGTTAAGCTTTCCCCCGGTATCACCTTGCAATCCTTGCACAACAATCTATCAGTCCTTCTAGTTAGGAAGAAATCTATTTGGCTTCTATGCTGTCCACTTTTGAAAGTAATTAAATGTTCATCTCTCTTTTTGAAGTAAGTATTTAATATAGATAGATCAAAAGCAATAGCAAAATCCAAAATTGAAATCCCCTCCTCATTCCTTTCTCCAAAACCATATCCTCCATGAACACTCTCATATCCTCTTTGATCTTTTCCAATATGTCCATTTAAATCACCTCCTATGATAATCTTTTCTCCTTGACGAATTCCTTGCATTAATCCATCCATACTTTCCCAAAATTCTAGCTTTAGACTTTCATCTAATCCTACTTGAGGTGCATATGCACAAATTATATTTATGCATTCTTTCTCCATTACCAGCTTGATAGCAATAATCCTATCACCCACTCTTTTAACATCCACCACATCATTTTTTAAATCTTTATCCACTATTATACCCACTCCATTTTTATTTGTTTTATCCCCAAGATACCAAAGTTTAAAGTCATCCAACTCTTTGGCTTTTTTACCCCTCCATCTAGTCTCTTGGATGCAAGCTACATTAATCCTTCTTCTCCTCATAACATCAATCAATTCTAAGCTCTTACCAGTTAAAGATCCTATGTTCCAAGATGCCAATCTAATCCTACGCTTATGGACTAGCTTCTTTACCCGCACTCGTCCACGGCGCGGGAACCCTTGCCTACTTATCACCGCATCCGGGCGCCGATGCGACGCGTCGCTACACGGGGACGCCCTAGCTAACCCTTGCCCACTTATCACTACACCCGGGCCATAGTGTAGCGCGTCGCTTCTTTTGTCGGGGAACGCCCTAGCATAGCTTTTATCATATAAGGTCGAATCCATGAAAAAAGGTTTGGCTAGATTTTTTCCGGTGCCGGCTGCCGACCTGACGCACCAACCCTCCTCCTTTACCCGGGCTTGGGACCGTTTTTTTTTTTTTTATAAAATAAAAAAAAAGGAGGGGGGGAGGGGAAAAAACCCCCCAAAAAAAAATTTTTAAAAAAAAATTTTTTAAAAAAGATTTTATTTTAATTTTTTTTTTTAAAGAGGGGGCCTATTTTTTTTTTTGAATTTTTTAAGGGGGGAAGTTTATTTTTGTTGTTTACCCCCCCTAACCCTTAGAAGTGAGGGGGGATATAGTAATTTCATAAAGAATGAGGTTTGATTAGTAATAAAACCAAAGTATAAGGGTGCAATAGTGATTATCCCTTGAAATAAAATCCCCACTCTTATCACCTTCTTGAGCCATCTCACTCCTTCTAGGACTCCTAATTATAATGCAAACTTCGCAAATCAAGTTAGAAGTGACATCTCCATTCGTTATCCCCCTAGACTCCTAATCTGACTCAATAACTGCATTAGCAGTCTTCCCAAGCAAGAGATTATCTTGTAGATAAATTGAAAAACTCCCATGGGTCCCACCCACTTCTTTATCATTATCTATGAAGACTGAAATTCCCCCACAAGTCCAATCCCTAGACTCCTCCCTCCCAACCACCCCAATCTTCCACTTCTTGCGGCTTCTAACCCCTTACAGGACTCCCTTTTCTGATTTTTTTTTGTTGGTAATTAGTAACATTATATTATATCAAACTACCATGTAAAACACTTGGGGGATAAAATGCCCAACATCCAAGGAACAAAATATTGGCCAAACAGTCGCATACGGTATAGGCTAGGCCCTCCTTGCTAGAGTGTCTGCAAAGCAGTTAGACACCCTTGGTACATGGACAAAACTACAAAAATCAAGAGGTTTTGTCAAACGGTGTACATCATCTAATACGATGGAACATCTCCACTCCTATTTAACAAGTAGGAGATAACTACCATGGATAGTGGTGGGGCTCGGCGTGGCAGTGCTAATGTGTCATGGTCAATTGGTTGAGGAAGTTTATGAGGGTCAATACCCTCCAAACTACTTGGTGGCTATGAAACAATCCTAATCAGATGAGAAGATGCCTGGACACGTAATTCACCCTGAGTAGCACCAATAATCATTCCTTTTCCGGTAGAAATCCCTCCATTCACCATTACTATTGCCAACAAGTTCTTGCATTGCATTAACTTCCCCAATCCTTCGTGCCAAATTGTAAATGATGGAAATCGTGAAGAAGCATAGACATAAGGAGTGAAGTGTTGAAGGAACAGGTATGGAAGCACACTTGAACACGCATTGAAGTGGGCAACTAGATTGAAAGAAACACCTATTAAAACCACAATCTCTTGCAAATCCACCATATGAACTTCACCCCATTAGGTGTTCGAGAGTGAATATCTTATTAGTTAGCACAGGGTTTGAAAACTGGATCTGGGGAAAGAGAAAAGAAAGGAAAAAGAGAAGGAAAAGACGAAGAAAGAACCGAACAGGGGGGACCAAGCCCTCTATACGCTGAAGAGTTCCTTAACAGATATGCGTTGTTTCCAAAATGAAAGAGACAAGGAAATCAAGAGAGTGGGAATGATCTGCTAAAAAATTCCTTGACAAATACTAGGTATCTACACTAAGCAACTACTCAAGAAAAAAGAAAAAATTATAATAAAATTGCCTTAACAAAACTAGCTAGCTACACTAAGCAATGGATCAAATTTGAGTTAATTCTCCCATTTGTTTTTTCACCAGAAACCTTTTCCTTCTCAACTGCTGAAAATATACTCTACGTTTCTCTTTCTTTTTGGAAAAAAGGTAAATAGGAAATGTGAACAAGGGTCACCCCCTGGCCTAAACCCTCATGTGGGCACCAAAGCCCCAAGGTGGTGCACCTAGGGCTGGCCGAACCCTAAAAACGGCAATTTGGTCAATTTTTAGCCCGAATTAGCTACTGATTCTGATTTCAGAATTTTAGTTTCAACTTTCACAGCCTAGTCATGTCTTAAGTCTTAGTTTGAGCTAGTAGCTGAGTTCTTATGTCTTAAGGAGTCTTTCTTTTAAGTAGGACTATTTATATCTAATTAGGTCTTTCATTTCAAGAAGAGTTCTTTTACTTTATGTTGTTATCTATTTGTAAAGGGTCTCCTAACTTATAAAGGAAGCCCTAGGTGAGTGAGTTTCTAATTCCTAGTATAGCCTAAGTCAACTTCCTAGTTAGGGTCAAATTACTTGCCCCAAACTTGTAAGGCTATAAAAGCCCAACCCTCCCCTATTATTTGGTAGATTGACTGGAACAATTGAAGCTCATTTTGGTAAAGGTTGGGCCGTGGCCTTGTGAGAGGGCGATGGCAGTTGTAAAGGTTTCTAGCTTTCAAGAATTCAATAAAGACTTCAGTTTCCACCATCTTCTTCCAATCTCCAGCATTCTTTCACTAGTACAGCAGCAATCCAGCCCTAAACAAGCACACAAACCAAGAACCCTTTCCCTCCCACCTTCCCACCTTCCCACCTTGCGCAAGCCTCCCTAGCCCCTCTGAACCCTGCGGCAGAAACCCTAGCCCCCTCCCACCCCCTGAAATTCCATCTAGACCCCTTCCCTCCTCTTTCTTGGAATACCCCTTCTTTCCCCCTTTTTTCTCTTCCTTTATTGTCTGATTCTTGCAGCAGAATTACAAGGAAGAAAAACAAAAAAGAAAAGAGAAGAAAAGGAAGAAAAAGAAACAAAGGGGAAAAAAAAGAATAGCAAAGAAGAAAGAAGACAGCATGTTGAATTTTAAGAGAAGCCTGACTTATGTCTTGTGTGACATAGTAGGGCTTTATTTATAATAATAGTTATGAATGAGCAAGTACAATGATACCCAATGTGGGACTAAAAAAAATATAAATAATAAATACTCTCTAATAAACCAAACTACCGACTGGACTCAACTTATGACTTACAACACAGCAAGAACCCACTCACCCCTTAACCGCAAGCTTCCCTTCCCCTACCACCAGCTTCGTACCCTTCCCTAGACAATTTTAGGTTACCCTATAACAACCCACATCTTTTTCATCTAACTCCAAATTGCTTATCCCTTATCCCATCCAATTGGAATTACTTCCTCTCCAAAGTTTCACCCATTAGGGATTGCTTATCTCAAACCTTTAGCCCATCCTCATTTTGTTAAAAACCTAAGACTTTCCCAAACCTCCCAAACCCAAGTTAAACATATGTCCTTTTGCATCCAAACCACCCCATAGGTTATCCAATAATTTTGAGCCATCTCAAAGTAAACCCAAACCCTCCCATAGAATTTTAGAATTAGTTGCTAGATGATTTTGGGCAAACCCTAAATTTCAAGGAATCCATCCAAGAAACCCTAACCGTAAAATCGGGTTTACATCACAAGGCATATTTGTTAAGGAACTTTTCAGCAGATGGAGGGGTTCGGCTCCCTCTTTTCGTCTCTTTCTTTGTCTTTTCTTTTTCTTTTTCTTTTTCCTTTCTTTTTGTTTATTTTATCTTTCCCCAAATCCAATTACCAAACCCCATGCTGGCTAGGAAATTTGCTCTCAAATTTCAAACGGAGCGAGGTTGATATGGTGGATTTACAAGAGATTGTGGTTTTAAGAGGTGTTTCACTCGATCTAATTGTTCGCTTCAATGTGTGTTCAAGTGCACTTCCATACCAGTCCCTTTGACACTTCTCTCATTCTCACGTCTATACTTCTTCATATTTTCCATCATTTACAGTTTGACACAAGGGATTGGGGAAGTTCACGCGATGCAAGAATTTGTTGGCAACAGTAATGGTGAACGCAAGGATTTCCAATAGAAGAGGAGCAGTTATTGGTGCTACTTAAAGAGAATGACGTGTCCAGGCAACTTCTCATTCAGTTAGGGACATCTCAAAATCACCAGACAGTTTGGCTAGTATTTACCCTCCTAAGTTTCCTTAACCAAATGACTATGATACATTAGTAACACCACACCAGGCCCCACCACAATAAATTAAATAGGAATGGATATGTTCCATTGTATATACAATACGTGTTAGATGATGTACACCATCTGACAAAACCTCTTGATGTTTGTAGTTTTTTCATGCACCAAGGGTGTCCAACTGGCTTTGCGAAACTTTGGCATGGAGGGCCCAATCTATACCATGTGCAGATATTTAGCCATATCTGCTCCCTGGATGTTGGGTATTATATCCCCCAGGCGATTTACACAATGGTTTAATATAATATAATATAATATTCCCCCCCCCCCCCCAAAAAAAAAAAAAAAAAAACACTGCAAATATAGCTACTTCTTGCAACTTTTCTCCTCTTCTAGGACTCCATACTTTGATGGAAACTACAAATTTTGAATTTGAATTAATACCTCCAGTTGTCCACCTAGAATCCTTCTCCCACTCAACCACTCCAATATTATCCCCATCCAATGACTTCTCTCCCCTTCTAGGACTCCCTATTCTGATGGGAACTTCAAAATTCAAATCCAAAACTGCAGCCCCATTCGGGTCCCCCCCCCCCCCCCAGAGTTCTCTACCTCTCAACTTATCCACATTCATCCATAAGCACTACAAAAGAATTACTTGTGAGCAGGGCCATATTTTTTCTTCTACCATGTACCTGCTATGAGATTTTGCCATGTCTCTGGAATCAACCACATCACCTCCTCTCTCAACTACCTCCTCACTGGAGTCCTTTGTCAATGGTAGATTCCTTCTTCATCCAATCTCCATTCTAGCTTCAGTTAAGTATATTATATTAGTTTTTTAAATAATTATTTAGAAAGTTTTATGAGTAGTTATTTGTTTTAGTTAGTTAGGAAGTTATTTAGAATGTGATGTATGTAGGTTATTTGTGAGAAGTTTTAGGGGATATGAGTCGTTATAACTACTGGGTTGGTTTTTCCTATTTAAGGTAATAATATGTATTTGAACAGGGATGAGAAAATTGTTATTTAATTCTTAAGTAAATCTTAAGAGAGGATTGGGTACCTCCCAATTGTGCCAAGACACCAGAGGCTTCCTCTATAAGGCCTCAAGTTCTATTCTTTATTTTCTCTATTTCTTCTCTTTCTCTCCCTACTATTTCTATTTTCTCTTTTATTCATGTTGGAATATCCATGCACGTATCAAGTGGCATCAGAGCCAGGCATAAAGGAGGAAATCGACCATCCTGGGTCTATACGAGAGTATCCTCCCCTATTTAAAGGCTTCCAAAAATGGTACTTGGAAGGTTGTTATACTATTCACGGGTATGTACGAGAAACATTGATAGCCCAAGAAATTCAATATAATCAATAGAAGGTAATTTTGAAGGTCTCCAACGAAATTCGATTCAGTCCGAAGACAAAACTTCAAAAGGACTCCAATCAAATTTGGGATCCAGGAAATGATTATTTTAAATTTATTTATGTAATTCTCATTAGGGCAAGACCAGATTTAAGGGAGATGGAATGTTACATACATTATATTAGTTTTTTAAATAATTACTTAGAAAGTTTTATGAGTAGTATTTATTTTAGTTATTTAGGAAGTTTTTTAGAATGTGACGTATGTAGGTTATTTGTGAGAAGTCTTGGGGGATATGAGTAGTTTCAACTTTCAACTATCGGGTTGGGTTTTCCTATTTAAGATGATAATATGTATTTGAACAGGGATGAGAAAATTGTTATTTAATTCTCAAATAAATCTTAAGAGAGGATTGGCTGCCTCACAATTGTGCCAACTGCAAGGACACCAGAGGCTTTGTCTGCAAGGCCTCAAGTTTTGTTCTCTATTATCACTATTCTGCTCTCTCTCCCTACTATTTCTATTTTCTTTTTTATGCATGTCGAAATGCCTCCAGTTAGTACCGCAGTTCCCGCAGAACACTTCCCTGTTGAATAACAAAAAGCATTACAGTTCAAGCATCTCAGTGGTCACCATTCATACAACCCCCTTGGATGAAAAAGCACTGCCCCAATACCATTATAAACAGGAAATGAATCTGGAAGAATCTTGGATGCTTCCACCTCCATGCAAATTCTAGCATAAGACAGCCAGCAATTCATGGATTTGGTCATTTTATCAGTGACTAATGGTTTCCCACTAACACTACCAATTGCACAAAGGCTAGGTACCAACAATAAAAAGGCAGATTTGGGAATAGGCACCGAAGACAACTAAATTTTTTGCCAACACAGCCACTGCCCTTTGGACTCCACAGTCTAACAATGAAGGGCGCTGCTGAACACACCAAGGACCCTCCTCAAGCACTTGAATTCAGTCCTCCATAACAAATTGAAAAACAAAATCCCACTTTATATCATGTGGACACTGACACGCCCAGAAATCTTCCACTGTTTCAGCAGCATCTCCTTTGTGTATTGGTAACTAGGCCAACCACCTATGAAGTGTCCTACAAGAGCTTCTCTCCACTTCTCCTCTTTCTGAACAACAGCAGGATCACACTGTGCACCCAAAATCCCTTCCCAGCATAAAGGCTGAATATATATCGTAATCGTGTCCCCTCTAGTGCACCTACAGACTAATTCACTCCATGACTTCCTTTTCACACTCCACAAGATCTCCTTCTGGCACCCTCTAATTATCTCCTACAGCACCAACACGTCTTGGATTCCCACTCCCTTCCCCCGGGTAGGGGAGGAGGGAGGATCAGGCCATACGGCCATCCCAAGCTCACCTTCAGATTGCACTGTGCAGATATCTCTCACCTCAGAGCTTCTCTGACTTATTCACTGCTCATTGTTAGAGCTTTTTGTTAATGTTTGTGATTGGATGTAATGCCAGGCTTTGATAACAAATATTTACACATTCCAAATTCACAGATGTAGTTCTTGTTAGTTGTAATTGCTTTGTATTCCAAAGAATTTACAACTTCAGTAAAGGCAAAGACATCATCAGTCAGTTATAGTCTGGAGATGAAAAGAGAGGGATCAAAATATATTTCTGTGGTTCTAGCCACAAAATGTGTTGCATAGAAAGTTCCAGATCCCTTTGTTACTTCAAGGGGTCAAATCATAGTTATCAAGGTCTAAAGGCATCCGAAGGGGCAAAGAAAACCAAGGCAACACCTGTACATCTTGACCCAAAAAAGGGGCTGGACACGCCTAGGCAATGCCTTGACTACTATGGAGTTTTTCTACAGGATGTCAATTCTCGACAATTATGCGTTCTCTACTATTATGCCACTTTCATTAATTAAAGAAAGAAGCACAGATTCTCTTTTGGTTTTCTTTTGTTCTGCATTTTGAGAATTCGTAATAGTTCAATACATATCAGTTGAGTTTTCTGTGCTGGGTTATCCCAGGAAGCCTACACCAAAAAACTATTTGGAATTACATCATGATATAACTAAGATCTCATATATGTAGCATGGATGGGATCTTATTTCATGACGTTGGTGCTTGAAGAACTAATTTTGAAGTGCTTATGTGTAGTCTCTTTTGGATGACATGTTAGTGGATAATAATGTTAGCTGATCTTTTATGCATTCAGTGAAGTTAAGTTTAAAACTCCAGATAAGCAGTGGGAAATGAAGTGCTGGTTTTAGAACCACTGCTTGGGTGCACATGGCTTAAATAAGACCAAAAGATATTACTAAGTATATTGTGTTGTGACTATGTAGCAGCAGGCTTTTGTTGCTGATACTCGATAGTATCACCTAAGTAAAACCAGCATACCCCAATGTTCACATTTGTACCTTTCTGTAGAAATGTAAGCCCTGCAGAACTAAGTCATTCTCCTATAAAATCTTACTATAATTTATGACAGTTCCTCTAATCCCCATTTCTCACAGTACTTCGCTTATTATTTTATTTATACTTGATTATACAAAGAACAACTATAACCTCATCCCAACTTAATGGAGCTGGTCATACTCCAATCATATAGAACAAAATTTCACGTTCCCATCTTTCTTGTCAAGTCATCTGAAACAATAGAAAAGTCATATGATTCATAACTAATTGCATACAATCTGTCTTCTCCCCTTTTGATTTTTGTGAAAGCAATTTATGATATTCCATGGGCATATTGCCTTATGATTACTGCCAACAATTCTTTTAGATTAACCATCCAGAATGCAATAGATCCCCTATTCTTGTACCAAATCTACTAATTGACAAGGCAAATTACACGCCTAAGATAATCATTTATTCCCCCCCCCCCCCAAAAAAAAAAATTTAAAATAATGTATATAAAAGAGATTTTTATGGAAACTGTCCTCATTTGGCTTGCATGTTACCCTTTAGGGACGCTGAGATGCCTCCCACAAAAATTTAAAAGATATAACTCCTCGACAGCCCTTATACTTGAGAAACCATCAGAATTGATGGATTCAGGAAATGAGGTTATTAGTATATGAAGTGACCATACCTTGAGGTTGCATATGATCTACTAACCCAAGAACACGACCCGAAAGTGAGGTGCAGTATATGAACTTCCTCCACAGGTCTACTGGTGGTTGCAATTTCTGTATATCCTTTGCCAAGCCATTCAATTTGCGGAACACCTGACCAGGGATTCTAAGTTAAAGCATATCTAAGATTTTGAAGAAAATTTTATAAACTAATGAAAAAGCCAATCTTAATCAATTCTCAGGTAAGAACAAAACCTCCATAGAACGATTATTTATAAAATGTGCTTGCGGATGTTGAGAAAAGGTTTTGCTTTTCTCTAAAACCATACACTTGACACCTACAGAAGTCAAAAGACAAAGCTATCAAAGCCAAATTTCTCAGAGTACTCCCACCCCTAAACAAAAAAGAAAGAGTATTTAATAGGTTATTTACTTGGCAGACTAGAGGAGTAGAAGTCCTAATAGATACTGTACTTTCACACAAACTTGGCCTGCCCGCAGAATAGATTAGAGAAGTTCATTTGAGTGAAACTTAGTACACAAAGCATGCACAAACTTAATGATCACAAATTCTGATCAGTATCACTTCTTAGGTTGTGTTATATATGCTAGGGTGTGCTGATATATTATTGCATTTAACTGATGGCTCATAACAGTTGTAACGTGGTATCTAAGCCAAGAAGTCACATATTCAACCCCTAGTAAGTCCTAGGTGTATGTGTTATTGTTCCCCTCCACATTAGGCCCCTTGGTGCCCTGTGATGCTGTTGCATGCAGAGCCAGGTCTCTGTGTCATAGTAAGAGAGCTCACTGAGATCTCACTAATATCCATAGTTGTCACAAAGTAATGGCGACCCAAGGCATTTTAGAAATTAGGTCACATACTTCTAGAAATTATGGTTTCAATGCACAAAATGGGGCAAAATCTGTGTACCGAACTTAGGAAATAGTTTTCATCACAAAGTGTAGAAATTAGGTCATGTAGCTTCAGAGTTTTGATCATCAAGCCCCATAGTTACTTTTCGTGTAGTATGGGATTCTTTATAAGTCCAAAGACATACTTAATTATGAGGTCATAGGGGATGCTTGATTGTATGGGATGGTTTCATTTTACGGAGTTTTCAATATTTTACACATCATGCATTATTCTACTCTTCAACTGATCATATTGCATTGGTTATGTGATTAATTGATTATGTTGCATGCGATGTGGATACTGATGATGATGATGATGTGATGACTCTGATACAAATCATACAATGTATATGTGGAATGAGATATAATGATTTCTACTTCATCTATTGCATAGGTGCATGTGGTATGTGATGCATGTATGAGTGCAGTAAGTCATGACATCATTGTAATTATGTGTTGAATATGGTTGAGTGAATATACTCAGTACTACGACCCTTGTCAACAAGGATAGTCTTATACAGGTAAAGACGATGTAACCATGGTATACAATGTTGAGTTCTACCGAAAACAGACAAGCCTGTTGTAAGATTGGAGGGTGATGGAACATGGTAATATCGAGGGTTACTAGGTGTTTGTGACCGTTGGCTTCCAAAGGCATCTAGAGTATGCATTTTTTGGGTCCCTTACATGTGAGGAGGCTAAGATGGTTGACATCCCTGAGCACTCTTGCATGCTGTTGTGAGTAATACTATACCAATTGAGACTTGGAGATGATTTTGCTAGGTTTTTATTTTCCAATAAATGGAATTCCATAGACTAATGGCTTTGTTTAATTGCTTGGTTGCATGTTTATTTTCCATCATGTTTTATCGTTGCATCTTTTAGAGAAATTAAATTGCATTGCACTTGCAATTCCTCTCACTAAGCGTGTATTGGAAGGCCTACCCTTCAAAATATATTAATTTTAGCTACTACAGCAAGTCATCTCCAGCATAGGAAGAGTACGATTGGTTAGTGCAGGAGATAGAGACATGTTATGTGTGTGCACAAAGCGCTTATGCACAGTAGATCGCTTACTTAAGATATCTTAATTGTTCATTAATCAATTGTTTCGTCATCATATAACAGCGCTTTGGATGTAACAAGACAAGTAGATAGCACTCTGATAGAAACCTTTCTGAGAACCCCTAATCATAATTACTTAATATAATTGAATTCTTCTTCTGCTGCTATGATTATTGCATTCTATTTATGTCATTGATATTGAGAATATGTGGTCTGGTGTGGATGTGAGGTGTGACCCTTAAACTATGCGATCTTGGATTATGTAGTGTGCCAGTGTAGCATACCAGCGATGCCTTGAACTTAGTATTAGTAATTCAGGTGGGGTGTGACTATGTATATATTGACACAAGGGAACATTGGGAATAAGATTTACCATTCCATTCAGATTTATTTTATCATCCAAAACTGAATGTCAAAACGCAAATTAATAGGTTCAGGTCCCCAGAGAGGAGTGGTTTAAGAAACTAACAGCTAGCCCACATGAAATGGCTAGACCAACCATTCTAAACCATGAAGTAAACCATGCCACCGAATAATAAATTGCATAAGTCGTGGAAAATGAATCTTGGAAGTTCAGAAATGGAACTTCTTAACATTGTTCACCATCTCCTTAACTGTTGTCATGTTTTTTATTTGTTTCAATTTGCTATTTCTAGTGAACTATCTTCTCTTTCTTCACCTTTGTTTCACATTGTTCCAACTAGATGTGGAGCCTATGAATTTTCCATTCCCACTGCTTTTTACTCGCCAAAGACAAGGGCCTCAAGTTTATCCCGAAAGTGAACAATATATGAATGAAGAATGAAAAGTTGGTTTTGCACATTTAAATCAGATGCTCGATGGAAAATAAAATCAACAACAAAACAAACAATTAAAAAGCAAACAAATTAAGAGAGAGAAATCTAGTTGCAGAATACCTAATTTTGTAAGAAGAATGGAGAGAACAAGCCCAACAGGTCCAGCACCAACAATCAAAACAGGAAGAACTTCATCATTGCAGCTAAAATTTTCCTTAAAGTGTGAAAAACTTCTTCTTGGAAAATATTCGAAAGGGAACAGTTTGGTTCTGTTGCTGCTCAACCATTTAGACTTCATAATAAATCTGGTAAGCTCCATGACCTGTACAAGAACATGAAACTCAACAAGTGGACTTGCACAGAAAGGGAAAAAAGCCTACAGAAAAAGGGCTATATCACATTACTTAAAATCAGAATCCATGAAGACAAGATTGCAGCGACAAATAATTCAATGACAAAACCTGGACACAGCACTGTATTGTAAAACATCGAGATATAAGACACACAGATAACATTATTCAAATGAGATTGAATAAAAAGAATAATAGCATAATTGGAAAATGCAAACTTTTAAAGCCAAAGAAAATGAAACGGACAAAGACACAAAATAGTAGAAAGCCAGAAACAAATCTAGCCTGTCAGAAACACCTCCGGGGTTGTATATTTCATTCCCTGGCTAAGCTATTACCTATTATTTGAGGAACAGATCTAGAATTCCTCTTGATATAGCTATGATCCTTACATACCATGCCAGCAATTCACAAAGCTAGCCTGAAAAGTTCAGTAAATACATTAGTTGCATTTCAGTTTCACTACCAAATATCAAATGGTGATCTTCATTTGGGTAAATAAGGAGGAATAGGAATGAAACCTTACCAGGGCCTCAATTCTATCTTTTTTTTGTTCTCCTTGTAATGCCTTTCATCAAAGGTAAGGGCTTCTGAAATTCCTACTCTGCTCATAAGAACACAGCAGTCACCAACATTAGAGACAATGAGATCCCCTTCTGGATCAATGTTGTAGCACAGCAACATTAGATCCGCATAGGAGGCTGTCCTTTCAGCCACAGCATGGAACCAGGCTTGACTTCACTTCTCTTGGACCTTAGTGCTTCTTCAATCTTGGACCTACCAAATTGAACAAAGCATCGTCACAACAGCAGAAACCCACAAAAATGACCTGAATTCTTAAACTCTATTGATAATCAGAGAGGGTAGTTTTCCATCGAACTGGATAGGCTGTTTAGTATTTATAACAAAAGAGCTCTACCCGAACTAGAACTCCTATGTAACTCATAACTGAAATGTTAGACATTTAAAATTGAAATCTTATGGTGTGCTTGTTCTTTGTCTCTCTCCATACATCTCCGGTTGCTGAAGTGCAAGCAGAACGGAAGATGGGGGAAAATGAAAACTGAGTTTCAGAACAAGTGAACAAGTGGAGGGAAATTCAGATTTGGGAAGTAAGGAGGGACGAACACCAGGGGCAGTTTCCATGATCTCTGCAATCAGAATTGCAGGTATTATCATCTCAGTTTTAATCAATCAAAATCAGATACATTCACAATGATTTCGCATTAAATGGAATACAGGGATTTGATAATTTTGATTAGATCATCACCATTTCCTCAAAAACTAGTCATTAACCCCGAACATTCTCAATCAGCGGTAACTTAAGGAAATCTCAAAATCAGAGTTCAAGAGAACAAGAAATATAACCAACTCTTTCCTTATGGAGCAAGAAAGCTTCAATGGAGGTATTTGCTCTCCCCAGCTTCTCCACTTGAGAAGAAATTACAGCAGGAACCATGTTGCTTGAGTTACAGAAGAAAAAATTGCAGAAAAGAAATTAACCAAAAAATTTCAAACAAAAAAGAGATGGGAGATGAAACACAGACCTGGGATGGTTGGATGATGAGGACGCCAAGAGACACATCTCCTCTCGAATAAGTTGACAGAATTCTTTTCTTTCCGCGGTGAAATGAAGAGCCACGCCTAGCATAATCTAGGCTTCCACTCACTCAATCCCAGGGTCACATTTGCAACGAGAGAGCTCACTTTAAGCCGGACAAGGGAACACAGAGCAACAAGAGAGCTAGAGCTAAAGCTAAGTTGGTTCAGACTGAATCAATAGGTTAAAAATGATGGTTTAACGAAAAAGGTTGACCGATACCCATTTTTGGAGTATCAGACAATGGGCGTGAGAAGTTTGCCATAACCGACTCTTTGTGAAGTCTGTATCAGGCCCCTGATACTGCTCCAGTCTTTGTGTAAAAAATGTGCACGACAGTTAAACGATACATTCGAGACCATTGATGGGTGTTATCAAAAAAAAATATATATTAATTATATAAAAAAAGCTCCATGTATTAATTATATAAAAAACCTCCCTTAAAGATGTAATTGTGGCGCACAAGTTGGCGTAGATGAACCTCATATCCAAACTTCAGATTTCAATCTTTGACCATTGAAAAATTGATAGTCAAAATCAAAATCATGACCAAAATGTCGGACTTGACCGTCCAAAATTTTGCAAGACTGAAATTTTTTTCCTTCTGCTACCCTTCAGACTTGTACGTTAGAGGTGAGATCCCCATGGTACCTACTAGAACCCCACCTCTTATTCATTTTGTTCATCTTTATAGGTGGGCCCCACCCTTAAAATATGGTGAAAAAAAAAAGACTTTTATTGTACTCTCCCTATACTGCTCCTATACGTGTGAGGAGAGTACAATTTACTCCCAACTCTGTAAAAAGAGGTAAAATATGCAGAGAGGAGAGCATCGATTATTTTGTGAGTATTTTTGGGCAGCTTTTGATTGAGGGCAAAGTATGTTGTAGGGGATAACCTATACCATCACAATTAGAGTTAATCTTTATTGTATTAGTAATTATTAGAGTTATCTCTATTGTATTAGTAATTATTAGAGTTATCTCTATTGTATTAATAATTTAGTATCAGTAGATTCGCATTGCAGATTAATGGATTCCCGTTTGGGGTGTTTGGTGGCCAAACCATTTGGTGGAGAAAATTATAACCATACACTTACCACATTTGGCATTAGCGAATCGTAGTATCTTGTGCGGCACTTCTTTGGGGATTTTTAATGTGAAATCAGCTTATACCCTGGCATGCAACACCAAGCAGTACAACCAAAATACTACATGTTTTAATTGGAGGGTCATTTGGCCCATCCCACTTCCCCTGCAGACCACTCATTTTCTATGGAAGCTATTGCATCATAAACTTCCAACAGCGGATCTGCTTGAAGCTAGAGGTTGCTCTGTATCTACTGCTTGTTTACGTTGTGGGTCACCGGGGATGTCACCGGATCATATCTTTATTCACTGCTGATATGCAGAGAAGGTATGGCATGATTTGCACTTCACGGATATGCTAGGTGCTAATTCGATCGTAGAAGTGGTGCAGCAGTGTATCTCCCTTGCCAGGAGAGAGGAGGATGAACAAAGGATCACTAATACTCCTCTAGGCATTTGGCTATTTTGAAAAGCATACACAAGTCATATTGATGCCATATTACAACCAGCCCAACTCAATTTTCAAATCTGGAAGGGATTACAGTTTTATCATCCTACTCGGTGTCAAATGCACAAGACATCTGATATCTATGGAATCATCAAATGGGTACCCCCAAATCCCAATACCATAAAAATTAATGTGGTTGGATCTCTCTTTAAGGAAAAGAGACTTGTGGGATACGCAGGCATCACTCGGAATCACCTGGGCAAAATGCTCTTTGGTTATGCATGCGGTTCAAATTCCCAAGATATACTCACATTGGAGGCTCCAACAATGAGACAGGCTATGTTTTGAGCACTAGAATTCAAGTTGTAAAATAGTTGTGGAATGTGATAACCAAGCTCTAATCGCTATCATACAACAGAATCCACAGGAGGCACATTGGAAACTTTATCCTATCATATCGGATATTAGAAGCCCGACAGCAAAATTTGAGTGGACTTCCTTCAATCATATTCCTAGGGAAGCAAATTTTACCTCGGACGCTTTGGCCAAAGAAGGAGCTTTAACTCAGGAGACTGTTTTGTATGTACACCCCCCTGATTATCTTTTGCATTTTATGTTTTTTGATGTTTTATCTTTAGAGTGTAATCGTGGTTTCTCTTTTTAAAAAGGTTTGCCTTTTACCACAAAAAAAAAAAGTCTATGCTTCTTTGTTGTTTCCCTTTTTGTTAAGTTTGTAAAGTGTGGTTCTCACTTTTCACCGTATATCTTAGACGGTCTCTGAAATTTTTTCTATTATCTTAATCCTACACATAGCTTAGAATTTACGAGCAACTGTAAGCCACTTATGATGATGTTGATACCAAATGTATGTCATGCAAACTTTATCGTCTATGTTTTTTTTTTTTTGGTAAACAACAATTTTATTCAAAGCGGGCAAGGGGTGTGGGAAAACATTATTCCACCAACCACCCAAAGGAAGACGGCCATTCTTTCGGACCCGAAACCGAAAGGGCCTTCTTGGCTAAGAGATCTGCAACTACATTAGACCTCCTAGGAATAAAGGCAATGATACAATGTATGAAGTTATCCATTAAATAATGAATATCTTGGATCAGAGACTCCACTACCATCGGGGGTTGAATCTCTCCTTCAAGGTACTTGATGATCTGCTTACAATCTGATTCAATTAGAATTGACTTATACCCTCAAGCACCTCCAAGAGTCTAGCTCTAAAAGCAAGAATTTCTCCTTCTTTAGTAGAATTATAGCTTCCAGGTAATGATGAATCACTCAAGAGTTTTCCCTCAGCATCTCATATAATAATGCCTGAACCACTCTGCTTTGTCCTTGCAACGCATGAGGCATCTATACTTACTTTCACAAAACCTCTTGGAGGAGGTTCCCAATTCAACCCCTCATTTTCTTCATAGTCCATCCCCCTTTCTGTAGTTGGTTTGGCTGATTTTTTTATTGTCCCAAAACTTTTGCAAGGAGTGGACTGCCATTTCCACTACTTCATGTGGTTTCCATCTCCTATCTCCCATGATTCGGTCATTTCTAGCTTTCCATAACCACCACACTACAAAGGAACTCGGACTTTTCATAACTTCTGCATCTTGCTTGCTTAACTTGTTGAATTCCCTCCATATAGGTATCCATTCTTGAAGATATCTACATTTGTCATTCGAAATTCTCCAAGAGAGAGGAGATCCAAACCATACACTCTTTGCAAATTGGCAATGTAGTAGTACATGGGGGGTTGTTTCCTCTTCCAAACCACATTCTCCACATAATACATCTACTCCAATCTTCTTGGAGTTTTTAGGGTCTTTTTGATATCAATTCTCATTCTCTATTATAAGATTTTTTTTATTATTTTAAGTTGTTTGGCATCTATTATCAGTTTTATTTTTATTTAAAATAATAGAAAAACATCCAAAATCCAAAATGAACTTGTTGTCTATTATGAATTATGGTGAGAATTTCATTATCTTCATTTATGCACAAATTTACTTAAAATTTCTTACCAAAAAAAAATTTACTTAAAATTTTAAGGTTAAGATGAGGGTAAAATAGTCAGTATACATTTTTTTAATGTAAAAACCTTACTTTTTCCCTCTTTTATCACTTGCTCACTATTATTCACTAACAATTTTTTATTTTGACATCAAACTTATTTATCATTCCATCATTTTTTTTCAACAAAATTCACCAAACCATTTTTCATTCTTGACCAATAATGAATTCTTATACTCATTTATTTTAAATAGGCATAATAGAGAATGAGAATTGATATCAAAAAGAGCCTAAGTTAGATGTAGTTGCGAGACATTCATTACAAGCCCTCCATAGAAAATTCATGATTTTTTGCCATGTTTTACACTTCCATATCTCTTTCCAATGTTCTTCCTTCAACTCATTCCAACTATGAGTTTTGGATGTAGGAGTCTTCCTTTCCACCTCCTCTTGGTGTTGTACAATAACTTTATAGGCACTCTTCACCGAGAATCTTCTATCTCTGCTGTAGCTCCACACTAGAACATCTTCATTAGCAAACAATGCCAACTTGATGTTTAGAATTGCACTAGCCTCTTTTGGGGAAAACCATCTAAAAATTTTATGTGTTGTTCCATGTTCTTGACTGTTGATCTATCAAGTCTGCCACTTTTGAAACCCCACATTCATCCGGCTTTGTAGGAAATACTTTGAACTTCTTTAGTGTAGGAATCCATGGATCTTTCCAAACATCAGTATGGTCTCCCCTACCTATTTTCCAAATCAGCCTTTTTTTTTAGGACTTCTCTTCCTTCAATGATACTTCTCCATGCCCATGATAGATTATTACCCAAGCGTGCCTCCAATAAGAATTTATGTGGGAAATAGATCTTCTTAAGGAATTGAGCCCAACATGCAAGGTTGAGAGAGAAGTCTCCAAGCTACCTTACATAGCATAGGTTGGATTGAGTTTTCTTTTATATTTTAAATCTTAAATTATTGATATGAACATATATGGATGATGTTGACATATTATTCATTTTATTTTATGTTGTTAACTAGGGTTGTGAGTTCGCCTATTGCCCTAGTGACTTTATGTGATTGCTTAGACTGTGATTAGGGAATGGGGAATGCCATTTTGGCATTTCCGTCATTAGACACCAGAGGAGGTGGTATGGGATGCATTCCTATAGTGTCCATTGGTGCTTTCCCTGATTACTGGTTGGCATACCTAGAGCATGTCTAGAAGTGTTTTGTTAGGTGACCTCATGAGTACTACTACCCTTCCGGTAGGGGTATTGAAGCCGGGTTAACCCGTGTTGTTAGTGGCTAGGTCCTCAGTGTCAAGCAGACCCACTATCATCATAGAGAGCATCTTGTCCATTATATGTGGATGATTGTTGGGTTAAGGAATGGGATCCAACAAATGACTCCCGTTGAGGATTCCAGTCATAGGTGGGAAGGTATCGAACCAAAAGGGCACTAGGCATGAGGGGAGATATCCGGACCATATGTAGTACGAGATCATATGACTTTGCACTGGGCTAGGATTATCCTTTGACACATGCCAAATCTCATACCGAATAGTGATGTGAGAGAGTGGTGACCTATACCCCAACCATGGCTTGACAAGACTTTACAAGACTTCATCCCCGCGGAGAACCCAATAGACGTCTCTTGTTGAAGGAGAGTGATTGAGACTAGGGCGCGGGGCCGGCCAACCCAGCCCACCCTATTGGTATAATTTGCCCATTCCCGCCCGCCCTGTTCGGCCTGTCCCCGCCCTAGCCCCGGCCGCCGCCCCCCGCCTGGCCCTGGGCCCGGTGTTGGCCGTGCCGTCCCCGCCCGCCCGTCCCGCCCCGGCCCTTGGCCCCCCCGCCCTGGCCCCCCGCCCCCCCCCCCGTCCCCGGCCCGCCCCCCCCCCCCCCCCTCCCCCTTGGCCCCCCTTGCCCCCCGCCCGCCCTGGCCTGTCCCCTTTTTCCTTCTTTGGTCTTTCGTCTTTTTCTTTTTTCTT